>NC_064920.1:1067630927-1068277927 GCF_023897955.1 Schistocerca gregaria | reverse complement strand
GAGATGATGCCAGAACGAAAATTTTATGTATAAGGGAAATCCACTTTAGTGTCTGAAGCGTAATTCTGTTGCACAAAGGCGCATGCGATTGAGGACGGGGAGCGCGCCATTGAAAAGGAAAACGAATATCTGAGAACAAGAGGCGGAAGTGCTTGACACGAGAGCTTCGGGCCAGGCGTATCTGCATGTCAAAGGCGGTTGTTTTGAGGCGGGAATATGGCATGCTTTAAGGAGACCTCTGCATACATGTTTCATCCGTCCAACACCAAACATGAGGTTGGGCGCCGTTTTAAGAAAAATTCTCTGCTTTATTAGCAACGCACTCACTCTAGGTCAGATACCAAATAAATACTCCTTCCCCTCCTACACCCACCAGCTATACGTTTTAAACAAAAAATTACTCTTATTTTTTAAAGAAAGAACGTAACAATTAATTAACAAACGACGATAATCCAGAAACTGGTGCTTTCTATTTTTTGTGTGAACTTTAAGTGAACTGGCCAGATTATCTTGGTATGGTGCTAACTTTTGATTCTACTTGTTATTATCCTGTTGGTTTCGCTACCCTACAACTGACAGCAGCAGCAGGAGGTAAATGTTCAAAAATTGCGTATGATATTGAAGTGCGTATAAAGCAGAAACGTATCTCTGAATTCTTCAGCGCTGAACAAATTGCACCGAATGAATTCCATCGACACTTGCTAAGGTATATGGACACGATGCAGCAGAATGTTGAGTGATAGTGAGAGTGAGTCATCGAAGAAGATTTTGACTTAAAATAATGGGTCGACAGCTGCAAAAGTCACTGCAGAACAGAATGTCGCACTCGCAAACTCTGTCAGCACCAAACCATGAAGGGATCTCCCATAAATGGCAGAAACTCGACGCGGAATAACCTCCCGCTTTATGTTATTGTCTCACATCTCGAGCTTCAAAAGACAGTTAATGACATGCCTACAAAGCAGTAATGATGAGTGCCATTGTTCCTATATGCACACGCTACCCCTGTACATTCTACTCTCATCTTCCTTTTTTTCCCCAGTATTCTTAGCTGGTGGAGTCGTCTTAAATTTCCTTTCCTCAGAACTCGTAGTATCAGAAAACATCTATTTTGTACAACTGTCTTATTATTATTATTATTATTATTATTATTATTATTATTATTATTGTCGTCGTCATCGTCTTCATTATAATTTTATAATTAGTGTCCGCCCCTGCAGTCGTAGAAGTATTGGCAGTATTAACTTTATTAGTTAATACTATTAGTCACATTGTATTCGATAAAAATGACGCAAAACTGAAACTGTGTGTGACACCCTGGTCCGATGTTAGACGGGGCCGATGGCCCTGTTCAGATCAGACTAAATAAGTTGGGATTTGCAGGGGGAGCTAGAATTGCAAATCACACACCAATAATGCAAATGCCCGTAACAGGGATACGTAATGGTAATGCTATAAAATCTGTTCTAAGGAGCTAAGGAAGAAAGGCATTTATTTGGTCGGATGAGTCTTGCTTCACACTGTTTCCACCTTTGGCCAAGTTTGTCCCATGAGTGAAACATGGTGGTACACTGATGAATTGGGCAACCTTATCGTGGGCTTCATGAGTGTTCTTAGAGGTCCCATTACTGTCAAGGATCATGTGACCATTTTGATCGGTTAGATCCATCCATTAGTCCAATATTTGTACCTCAAAAGTGATGTTGTGTTCCAAGACGACAAGGCCACTGTACACACAGCTCGCATCGTCCGGGCCTCTTTCTTGCGAGCACGAAGATAAATTGTCGCATTTTCCCCAGCCACAACAGTCACCAGAACTCAATATTATTGAGCCTTTGTGATGCACTTAGCTTGGTTGGTTTGTGGGATCTAAGGGACCAGACTGCTATGATCATCGTTCCCCACTTGGGTGAGCAGGGTGCGTGATCGCTGTCCACATCCTCATCGTTATCGGAAGCTACCACTATAGAACGGTATAAGATTCCCTTGAAAACCATACAGGACGTGTATTGATCCATTCCTGGCCGATTGGAAGGTGTTTAGAATGTCAACGGTTTTTCCTAAACCGTATTAGGCATGATAATACTTTGTATTTTTGGTGTTTCCATATTTTTGTTCACTCCCCTACATGTATATGTGGTGTGTGGACTAAATTAGTAAGTGGAGTAGTTGAGTTATTTATTTAGTGCGCGCTTTTCAGTAAATCGTGCAGTACACGGTCAGCTTCTCCCGTTCTCTTCAACATTGGGGCACCACTTAAACCTCGCCTGTTTAACTGTAGAGCGTCCTCATTCCGCACTGTTGCATCACTCATCGTTGTTTATCATGTATCAGCAGCATGGCACACGCGACAGTTAAATCTATTACTGGTCATGTGCTGTTGCTCAGTAGGAGGAATGTATTTGGACCAGATCAGCTAATTCGAAGGCTCTACACAGAATATGGAAAGAATTTGGGCCAATGCTAGCTGCAGTTTATCGTAAGTCGCTGGAGCATCGAAGGGTACCAACCTATTGGTAAAAGCTACATGGCAAGAAGGACCATTGGACACATGCACATAATTATGGGTCTGTTTTGTTGGCGTCGATTTCTTGTTGAATTATAGCTCACGATGTATGCTGACGCATTATGACGTTGTTGGAGATGGAGAGTCTTTCATCAAATTCAACATGGATTCCGTAAGCAGAAATCTTAGGACACTCATCGGACTCTATTCGTCCATCAAACCCAATGCACCATAGACGACTGGCAGGCACATGCCGTGTTCCTTAACTTCAGGAAGACTTCGATACTATTTCCCATTGTTGTTTAGTGAACAAAATACGAGATTACCTAGTATCAGACCAGATTTGTGATTGGATCTATACTTCATTGTAGTCAGAACTCAAACGACATTTCACCGGAACATAATTGGGTTTCCATAATCCCTATATCCATAGTGGTTTTCAGTGAATCCTCTCAGTTCTGCCGAGTCTGTTGGTCTTTTGGTGAGCTACCTCACTTGCACTTCCAAGGTATTTAATAGCCATATAGGCCGACAAGACGTCGTCCATTTGGAGACCCTTGTCATCTTGTCTCGTGAGGATGACCAGCTAAGATGTACTTTCCTTGGTAGTCGGCTGAGAGATGCCACATATTAAACGTCAGTGAGCTTGAACACAATCTCTGTACACCCCATCCAGATCGCCTGTAGCAGTCCCCGTTTTTAATGCTGTACGCAGGAGATCAAGAACCGCTTTCACATCCTGAGGTAGGTTTTTACTGCTCATACGAATCAGGTCGTCTGCCTCTGACACCGAAATCGTAGCAGACCTGTTTGAGGACGACCTAATCTCAACACGTATCACAATGAAGGCATCCTCAGTGTCATTATAAAACTCCTTTGGATCCGCATATTCTTATAAAATTACGCAAACAACGGCTTCAGAGCAGTCATTGTTTACCTTCGGGAGAAACTCTGAGACACCTAATTGTACTTAACTCTACGAACTGGCCGGCCGTGGTGGACGAGCGGTTCTAGGCGCTACAGTCTGGAACCGCGCGACCGCTACGGTCGCAGGTGCGAATCCTGCCTCAGGCATGAGTGTGTGTGATCTCCTTAGGTTAGTTAGGTTTAAGTAATTGTAAGTTCTAGGGGACTGATGACCTCAGAAGTTAAATCCCATAGTGCTCAGAGCCATTTGAACCATTTTTGTACGAACTGAATACACCCTCTATAGTTGTTTACCAAATTCACTGTCGCTAAGTTGTACTGTTATCCGTCTTTATATTGTTGTTGTTGTTGTCGTCGTCGTCGTCGTCGTCGTCGTCTTCTTCAGTCCTGAGACTGGTTTGATGCAGCTCTCCATGCTACTCTATCCTGTGCTAGCTTCATCTTTCAGTACCTACTGCAGCCCACATCCTTCTGTATCTGATTAGTGTATTCATCTCTTGGTCTCCCCCTACGTTTTTTACCCTCCACGCTGCCCTCCAGTACTAAATTGGTGATCGCTTGATGCCCGAGAACATGCCCTACCAATCGATCCCTTCTTCTAGTCAAGTTGTGCCACAAACTACTCCTCAATTCTATTCAATACCACCTCGTTAGTTATGTGATCTACGCATTCAATCTTCAGCATTCTTCTGTAGCACCACATTTCGAAAGCTTCTATTCTCTTCTTGTCTAAACTATTTATCGTCCACGTTTCACTTCCATATCCAAACAATAATCAGTGGTTACTGTCTTCCCCGTAATCTTTCTGTATTTAATAGTGTGTGATAGTTATCACAATATTTCCCAGGTTTTCCACATTTCTTGAGCATTAATTTGCGAGTAATACAAAATGCAGGATCTGCTGTCTTTTGCAGCCCGTATTCGTATGATCCTTCTCCCCGCAGTGTGAGAACGCCTTTTCTGTAGCCGTCCAGAATTAGTTCTAATAGGATAAACGTTGTAATAGATATATTGTATACACTAATGTGTATCTTAACGAACGAGTGCTAGACTCGGTTTTCTTGTTTGGTAGAAGTACTGTATCTATAGACAGGCATCAGAGAGAAAACCTGTTCCTTGTCGAAATGTAGTTACTACATCAACTAAAAACAATTTGTAATCAGTGACTGGGTCGTAATACAGAGAACAATGGCATTTGTGCTCGCCTAGACGTGTCAGCTACGAGCGTGAGTGATAAATCAGGATTACTCAACTACTGGAGAGGCTTTACTGTTGACGTCGTGCGGTGTGGCAGAAACATGAGTCACAGGAACGTGTGGCGTGTTGAACCACTGGCAAGACAGCTACTGCTTAGATAGGATATCCCGTCTCAAAGCGGAAGTTACACTAGTGTGCACTTGCTTACGAGCAGTTGGAGACACAGCAAAACGTCGATAATACTAAGTAATTGGGGACATGGGTGTTCCGAAAACTGGTAATTCGGATTATTGAGTTGTATACTTTTATCAATGTACCGGTGAGAAGTACTTAAACATGAATCTCTCTCACAAAGGCAAGTACAGTAGGAGATTATGTAATATAGCATAGTAAACTAAAAAATATGTAATATGCATTTTGCGTGTGTAGAACTTACATACATAGAACTGACGCTTTAAAAAATATTTAATTTTGTGGTGTCTAAACAAGTTTACCTGCTTACGAGCTACTAAGGCAAGCTCTTGTTTCAGGACAGGTATCTGATACAGGTCTCTTCCATCTTGAACCTCAAACAATTGCTAGGCTGTATCTCAACAATAAATGTTTCAGAAGCAGCTGATGTATTTTCATCTTCATTTTGTGAACCACTAATTGATGAGATGCTGGCGCCTCCAGCTTTATCATTGACGAGGTTTACAATTTCGCTGTCCTGCATGATTCGGTGCCCTGGAACAGTATGTTCACACTCACCCATTCTTGAACGTCTTCATAACATTCATGGCACTCGAGTTCCAATTGAGCTCTTTTAGCACATGATGTATTTTGGACTTGCTATTCTGTTCGTCATTTTCAATTACACATTGACAACTTTCCGGCATACCCAAAATTTTATTTTAGGTGTTTCTCAAATTATATTCCTTTACATTATCACACGCTGCTCCGATCATGTTTTACACATCTTTAAAATCAATATTTTTATGGTTTCTTTACAGATTTTTCTGTAGTACCGTTTCTGACTCTCAATAACGTCTTGACCCGTGGTCTTAATAATGAGATCACGTTAGGTGGAAGAACACCACTTTCATGAAATTGTTCTTTTCGTTAAAGATAACACGTGATGTATGAGTTGTTGTCTTGTCAAGGAGCAGTAATGTTTTTTCCCTTTTCCCAATCTTTAATTGATGGGTACTCGTGTGTCCGGTGTAAACACTAGGTGTCGCAGAGATATTAACATTTTTTAATCACCACAGTTTCTTACTTTGACCAGTGACAAGCATAGACAATTGGTGGCTATAGTCCATGCAGGATACCGTGGCCGATGTGCAGTAACCAGTTCTCGGCCAAAGTGGTGGAAGAGTTGATTCGTTTGTTTGGAAGAGGAGGCCAACAAGTGTTTGTCACCTTACGGCCAGTGGGGGATGACAGAATCCAGGGCACGCCCTGCAATCTTTCTCAGGCGATTTTACAGGAACAATTCGGTAAAAAAAGCTCATTTTTTACGCTACTTGCAGCTTTATATGCCATGTTCTTGATTATCTTCCCATCATTTCGTTAATGGTGATAGTTATTGTCAATTTTACGTAGAAGTAACACCCTGCGTGAAATTCGAAAAAGTTTGCAATGAAAAATAGGGGTCGCTATGAGTTTGCATTTGTTGCATATTACATAATATGTTGCTGCGTATGAAATTCAGCTAACATATAGAATATTTCTTTAAACTTGGATGGAGGTCTCAGTCTGTTACCAGACGGCCGTTGTGGCTGAGCGGTTCTAGGCACCTCAGTCCCGAACCGCGCTGCTGCTACGGTCGCAGGTTCGAATCCTGCCTCCAGCATGGATGTGTGTGATGTCCTCAGGTTAGTTAGGTTTAAGTAGTTCTAAGTCTAGGGGACTGATGACCTCAGCTGTTGAGTCCCATAGTGCTTAGAGCCATTTGAACCAAACTGTTACCAATCTCGAGAAAATTGATCTGACGTAGCATAGTCATTTGGGATCTCGCCACGCCAGTGATAAACCCAGGGTGAAATTCCACAGTAAGCCTCATGTTTCGTAAACTATTTGAGATATCTAAATGAGAATTTGGCAAATGATAGCATGCAAAGAGGAGAGTATTTTGTCATATGGTTATTATGCAAAGCTTCTTTTTCTAGGGTGTTTTTCCACTAACTACAGACTTTCTCCACGAAATAATATAATTTTGAAGGGCCATCTGTAGCTGGTGAAATGAAACACTTCGGGTTTTGGAACAACATAAGTGAAGACATTATACGTTTATTTTGTGCTGAGGATGTACTTTTTCATAAGATACCAACTCTTCTTTTTCTCACTTAATAAACCATTATTTCATAATTCTCTCACAATTGCATGTACACGTGGTAGTGTGGTGAGGCTGTAAACTCCGCTGTGTTTTGGCAAAAGAAGCAGATTTTAATATTGCGGCACATGAAATGTGTGGGTTGTACTCAAAATTCGCCACTATTGACACTCCTCTGAATCTTACAAATCGTTAACAAGCCGGGCGAAAATAAATTGCTGCATTTTCGGCGAAGCTCTTTTTAGATACTGACCACAGCGGAGATGACTGGGCTTTTTGAATGCAAGTGTGGGCATGGAGGAGTTCCGCTTAATATTTACAAAAAATGAGGTTAGTCTTCAGTTCAGAAAGGCACTTTCCCTTCCAGCACTCGGCATTTCCCATGTAGCGCCTGCCCGCAGCCCCCACCACCAGCGCGCTCCCGACGCATGTCCTGCCTATCTGTGCATCTACCGGCCGCGTACTATACCACTAGCATTATCGCAAGCTAAAGCAGTAATACAATCTTTGATTTTATTCGGACTAGGTGCTGCTAACTCTGCTGCTAACTCTGCTGCTAACTCATGACGTGAAGCAAGAGTTTTTTTGGTGGGGCTTTCCAATTGAGTCCAGTCTCGTCAGCATTATAAATGCGTCTGAGAGCATACTCATCTTCGATCAATAAATAAGTCCCTTAGTTTGAGTTTGAAAGAATCAGTACACAGTTTTTCTCCTTGCATTTGAAGCTCACGAATGCTGTCTTGACTTAGTGTTATCACCAACCCATCCTTGGTTTAAAATTCGGCAGATCTCCACAAGATAGAACAGGTCTAGAGGTGGGTTCTGCTTGTGATCTTTCTTCTTTCTTTTTTTTTTTATATAAACCACTTGTGAACAGCATAATTTACATCTGTGTTCATGGCGAGCTTCATAATCTCATGACTTGTTGACCCACCAGTAAAATCACACTGGATACAAAATTTGTGATGCTCGTCTTCTGTGTTATATATATAATTGTACTCATTACATAGCTTGGTTGCAGTTTCACTTTGCTCTAATCTTTCTCGTATTTATATCTCATAGGAAGGACAACAAGTTTACGTTTAGGCGTTTTATTTCACAAGTTTTCTTTACATGGCAAAGCTGACACAACTGATTGTAGCAAAGCGCAATTGGTTACTAATGGCGGCAACTCGGCGTTGGTGCAGGGAGGGCGATTTGGGTGGGGACGGGTGTGGCAAGACCGTAGCGGGGAGAAGGACAGCACGCACTAGCGAGTAGCAGTTCGGCTAAGCTGTCATTCGGTTGATCTTAGGACAATAGACGCTCTACTGTATTTGGGAAAACCGCATAGTCACACGCAATGCAGCCAGAAATGATAAGCTCACCACGTAGAATTTTAGGGACGCCTTTAAAAGAACGCACTGGTCTCTTTGGAATGTTGTAGGCGCTGTAAAAATGGTACCAGTTGGCCACACGGCCCTCCATCGCAGATGTAAGTCATGGCAGTGAATTGATTTGAATGATTACATTTATATGCGACACATCTTCCGAAAGACGAAAACCGAATTTGGATCTCGCTGACACGTTTACGCTGAAGCGGATTTGATAGCCTATTTAAATATGGTGGCTGGAAAACAGGAGATCCGATTTCTTATTCAGTCAACACAATCGTTATTTCTCTCACTTAAATATTATAGGTAGACAGTTAGCTTCATGCTCAGTCAATTATTTCTGCTTCTCTCTGACTACACAATAAGTCCATATTAACTAAACATTCTGAAAACAAGACTTGACTTGATAACCCAAACGCTTTTCAAAACCAGTTTCGTTTACATCGGAGCGGAATTAGATTACGGAATTGGAAAACCGGCAACTAGAATCGGATTTCCAGAATCAATTTAGTGTTTACATGACCACCCATAAAGGGTATGGGTTCAAATGGCTCTGAGCACTATGGGACTCAACTGCTGTGGTCATCAGTCCCCTAGAACTTAGAACTACTTAAACCTAACTAACCTAAGGACATCACACACATCCATGCCCGAGACAGGATTCGAACCTGCGACCGTAGCAGTCCCACGGTTCCGGACTGTGCCCCTAGAACCGCGAGACTACCGCGGCCGGTAAAGAGTATGGGAAAATCCGTTTACGAAACGGGGTGATTGCGACACTTACTGTATGCAATCAAAGCAGTAAGATGGGTCGACGTGGAGGCATGGCAGATTGGCAGAAAGACGATATCACTTGTGACTTCACCGTGAATAAAGTTGCCACATTTGTTGGTGTATCAACGCCGACTATCCAAAAGGTCTAAAAGGAATGGAGTGTTACTCGCCGCCATGTCACACGATAAGAATAGTGTTCGCCAAAAGATGGAAACTAGCAGGTACCAGAGACGAGGATAAAGCCTTATCAAGCAAATCGGTTTCAAACCCGATCGAAATTGCTGCTGTCAGTGAATACGGGTCCACTGTAACCAGTTACGGAGCGAACGATACTAAGTGGGCCTCTTTCTATGAATAAGCAGGGTCGTGTACCTCGCGAAAGGCCATTGCTCACAGTGGTGCATAAATCTGCTCGCCACCAGTGGACCAAACAACACAAAAACTAGACAGTAGGAGACCGGAGGGGTGTAATAACTGCCACAATTCACGAACTTATCATTTTTCAAATGACGCAAGGTGTCGAATGCACAGACGGGTCAGTGAGGCGTTTCATCCGTAGTGTGCGTGTGCCTGTGTTTTATGATGAGTTGCTCCTCCTCTTTCATGTTGCTGTGTACTTGAATATTTACATCTGCATTCACTGTAACAAAACTTTGTCCTTTCATGATGTGTGTACTGTAGCCACTCCCGTCTTCCAGTGTGACACCGCTTTGTTCACAGGACCGCACGCTTACGTTCCGAGTTCGGTGGAAACTCAGACACACATTGCACCTGTCAGTGATGATCTTTCACAAAACTCAAAGGAATTCTGGTCATATATAAAGGCTATTAATGTCACCAGAGTTAGTGTCCAAGCAGAAACGCTTAACTCTGTTTTCAAATGTGACTTTACAAACGACAACCTAGGTGTACTACTCAGACTTAATTCTCGTACGACTGAAAAGACGAGTGAAACACATATTGATCTCAGTGACGTTGAGAAACAGATGAAATCATTAAAATTGAACAAAGCCGTAGGATCCTATAGAGTCGCTATCGATTCTATACCCAATTCGCGACTGAATTAGCATCTCTGTTAACTATAATCTATTGTAAATCCACCGAACAAGAAACCTGTGCCCAGTAGTTTGAAGAAAACACAGCCCACACCTGTATACAAGAAGGGTAACAGAATTGATCCACGAAACCTACCGTCTAGTATCCTTGACACACAGTTGTCGTAGAATCGTAGAACACATTCTGAGCTCAAACATATTGAGGTACTTTGCAAAACAGACATAATGTCTTATGGGATAACAGCAATCAGTGATTTTATAATGTTACTTAAAAACCGTCTTGATTGCATGTGACGTAGCATTTGAAAATTGCTGGATTTGGACGGGTTACTCCTGTAACTGAAATATCAGATCTGAAGATGGTTCTGAATGAACCGAAACCGGTCATATGAATAAAAAATTTGCAATCAAGACGGTTTTTAAGTAACATTATATTGAGGTACCTCGAACAGAACGACCTGCTCGATGCCAACCAGCATGTATTTCGGAAACATAGATCATTTGAAACCCAACTCGTACTTTTCTCACGTGATATACTGAATGCTTTGCATCAATGTACTCAGGGATATACAGTATTTTTTGATTTCCGAAAAGCACTTGACTCAGTACCACATTTACGCTTATTTTCAAAAGTATGATCGTGTTGGATATCAAACGAAATTTGTGGCTAGACTAAGGATTTTTTGGTAGGGAGGACGCAGCATGTTGTCTTGGACGGAGAGTCTTCGACATACGTGGAAGTAACTTCGGATGTACGTCAGGCAAGTGCTTTGGGTCTCTTGCTATTCATGTTATATGTTAATGATCTTGCAGACAATGTTGAAAGTAACTTCCGATTTTTCGCAGATGATGCTATTACCTACAACGTAGTACAGTCTGGACAAAAATGTGCAAGATTTCAAAGTGTTGCAATGATTGGCAGCGTGCTTTAAATGTTCAAAAATGAAAACGGTGCACTTCGCAAAACGAAAAAAAAACATTGTCCTATGAATATAATATTAGTGAGTCGCAGTTGGGATCAGTAGACTTATACAGATACTTAGGTGTAAGAGTAGGAACATGAAGCGGAACGATAGCGTAATCTTAGTCGTGGGTAAAGCGAGTAATAGACTTCGATTTACTGGAAGTATACGAGGGGAAATGAGGTCAGTATACGAAGGAGAATGCTTACAAATCACTCATGCGACCCATCCTACAATATTGCCCAAGTGTGTGGGACGTACCAAATGAGACTAGTAGGAGATGTTGAACATATACAGCGAATGGCAGCACGAATGGTAACTGGTTTGTTTGGCCCGCGGGACAGTGTCACTGGGATGTCGAAAGAACTGAACTGGCAGAGTCATGAAGATAGACGGAAACCATCCCAAGAAAATCTGCTAACGAAGTTTCAAGAGCCGGATTTAAATGACATCAGGAGTAAACTACAGCCTCCTGAATATCTGTCCCATAGGGATCGTGAGGATAAGATTAGATTAATTATGACAAACACAGAAGCATTCAAACAACCATTTTTCCCCGCACTCCATACGGACGTGAGGCGGAAAAAAGCCCTAATATCTGTTGCAGTGGGACGTACCCTCTTCCATGCGCTTCACAGTGGTTCGCAGAGTGTATGTGTAGATGTAGGCGTAAATCTCGACGGCCCTGATGAATCAAAACGATCGTAATCCTATGGAAAATGGCTGAGACTGTTTGGAACAGTAGTTGATATTTAGCAATCAAAATCCGCTCAGTGTTGTAGCTGTTTCTTATCTAATCAACGACGAGTGGCTTCATCTGTATATGGCATATCTGAAGAAATTTGTAGATTCTCTTCCTGATAGCATTGAGACCGCTATCAAGGACTGAAGATGTGTTACACGGCATTAGCGTGATGTCTCCGTGTCTCCGAGTAACAACTTTTTTTCCAGTGCGCTTAGCTGCCTCTTAATCACAGCCCATAATGGAGCTGCCAAATTTCTTGTTGCTCATGATGTGACATGTCGAGTCTAGCAGCGCCCGCATTTGCATCTGAAGGGATAGCGTGGAACGCGAAACAACCACACAGTTTTGTTGGAAAAAAAAGAAACAAAAATAAAAACCATTACACTAATGGTGGGCTGACTGTGAAAAACCGCAAGCGAGGGTGTCAGTCGTGTTCCGTAATCACCCGTTCTCTATAGATGATTATCTTGCTAAACATATGGTTCTGAGCACTATGGGACTTAACATCTAATGTCATCAGTCCCCTAGAACTTATAACTAATTAAACCTAACTAACCTAAGGACATCACACACATCCATGACCGAGGCAGGATTCGAACCTGCGACCGTAGCGGTCGCGCGGTTCCAGACTGAAGCGCCACACCGGCCGGCTCTTGCTAAACATGTCGATAACCGTGTTGCTTCATCAGTACCTCCCCTGATTGCTTTTGAGATATAAAGGAAGATCAGGATCAGGTTTCTTGACTATAAATACCAAACACTGCCTTTGGTAGGAAATATTTTCGAAGAAAACCAGCGGCTCATTCGATCTCCGTAGCTGGAGTTTACCTTCCAGCGCGGAACTCTTAAGTCAAATCAACTGCGTGGCTCCCAGGTGGAGAAGATTAGCTGGCCTCGCACGAGCGAGTTGTGGCGACAGACCACGAATATTTGCGACGGATTCTTCCACACATGCATTTCCCACCTGCAGATCTTCAGATCTTTACCCGTAGTTCTCGGAAGCGGCGATCCAGCCTCATCAGCTGGGCAAACACGTGCCGATTTCTGCGACGTGCGTTTTTCAGGAAGTTCGTGAGTTAACCTGTGATTTTTAGGCGACAGCAAGTTTTACTTCCTACAAGTATAGTAAAGGGGTGGACCAGTGACCAGATCGAGAAACTTAACAATTATTCCGTGAAATACCTTTTTTTTCGAAAGTTGACAAATGAACGTTACATCAAAAAGAATGTAAAAAAGTGCAAAGAGATGGTTAGAACGGTATTACAGAAGGTGGCAATTGAAGGGATACCTCAAGAACGTACAGGTAAACGGCCTTTTATGATGTGAGCGAAAATCGGACATGAAATATCGGTAAGCAAAATCAACGTCTTCTCTAAAGCATTTTTTTATATATATCCAGAAAGCAAGCCAAATTTTAATATGTTTCTTTACAGACCAGTAGCGCTTTGTTTCACTTAAACGAAACGCGTTGCGGGGGAAAAAATGCAGTTTCTTCTAGTTGGAACGTTAGAATTAAAATATCTTCCATAATATCAAAAAAGAGCCCAGAATGGAGTTGGATTTCTTGGGAGAAGTGTAAAAATTTGGTGAGGGGAAGGATGGGGGAATAAATCGTATAAATCTATGCTATGCTGAGTGCCAATATGAAGTTGTTTGTACTACTGTATGTTCGTTATTGTATTACCCATTCTGTGTTATCTCCATTATTTTACGGATATTACGAATTGCTGAACTTTACAACCGAACACGAACGCCCTCTTCCAAGTGCAACGAACCATCACTATTCTCAGAGAAGTACTGAATGAGATCTGTATGTCTCGTATGTTGCATTTTGGAGCGATCCGTTTTTTAAATCCATTTCGTGCGATTTTTCTTTCGAGAAATATCGTACAAATTGTGGCAACTGCCACAATTTTCTTCCATCTATCGTCCATAATAACTTCTTCTCGACATTATAAACGAGTTTCAAAATCCGAAAATGTACCACTGTCAAACATATATTAAAACTTCGTATTGTACAACGTACTTCCGCGAGGCGTTGTCGGATCACATGAAGTTCGTCGTCTGTAGACTGTCGAACGTACACCGCAGTCCTGGGTCCGCGGATAAAACACTATAATCCGGACACTTTACGCCACACTCGAAGGGACCAGCTTTCGAGGCAGACCTGAGAGTCTAGATCCGACGGGCGGAGCCTGCATGTTAGTCGGAAACGACGTGCCTGAAATCGTCGGGCCGGATCTGTCAAAAATATCTGCAGAGCCAGAGCGCGTTTCTGACGTGTCACAGAAGACGACTTGACTCGCGTTGTGTATTAATTATTCCGACGTAAAGCAAAGCACGTGAATACCATCACTTTCATACAACTTAAGTGACGTAAGCAGCGCGATAGAAAAGTTGTCCAAGGGATGAATTTTGTGTGTCCCCTATACAATTGGCGAACGGAGTGACGTCTCATGGTAATGATAGAAACACATCGTGATGTAAATAATATATTTATAGCCATTGTAAATATTGTATACGAAACGCGCGCGCTTTCGCATTGTGATACATTGTTGGGACTCGTTATCGGAATTGTTTGTCGGGGGATCGTTTTTGCAGACTTTGTCACCGTGCCACGCAAAGAATCGTGTCCACATCTAGGTTTGATTCAACGAAAGCTTAAAAGTTGAGTCATCTCCCGCGCTACTTCAAGAACGAAGTGCATGTAAGCGAAGCAAAGCTACTGAAGCAGTTTTGTGGAAAACGTTTTACTTTTAGCATAATAAAAAAACTACATATTTTGGATTCTCATGTTTTTTATTTCCCTACGCAGTTGTCCTCAGATGATAGAAGGGAATCTACTTTTTAAAAGTATTCGATTATTGCAAATTGTAAGTCTCACATCACAGGATGAGGTGTTTGTTTTCGCTTGTGGTCATATTTATCAGAGTACTTGAAAGTTGAGTAACTCACTGCACGTTGTTCGAAAGATTTTCAGTGTAGTAAGAATGCAAATTGGCATTTTTTATGTGACGGAAGCAGAAATTGGCTGGCTGTTTTGAGTCAAGGAGAGCAGATAGCTTAACGTTGCGTCATATGCTGCGCTGCTGTGAAACTTTCTTTATATAAACGAAGCAGAGTTGCATTTTACTTCATGTATAAAGGATTGAAAACCACTGGTTTTGGATTCGCATGTTATTTTCGCTCTGCAGTTGTTCCGAAACTATTGTAATAAAAAAAAGTTCAAATGTGTGTGAAATGTTATGGGACTCAGCTGCTAAGGTCATCAGTCTCTAAGCTTACGCACTACTTAACCTAAATTATCCAAAGGACAAACAAACATCCATGCCCGAGGGGGACTTGAACCTCCGTCGGGACCAGCCGCACAGTCCATGACTATAGCGCCTCAGACCGTTCGGCTAATCGGGCGCGGCTATTGTAATCAGTTGAATGACATGCGACTTGCATGTTCCAACCAGTCAACTGGGAGAAGGGGACAACAGAGTAATGTGGATTCTGAGCCACGTTTCGTGTCTGGCGAATCTCAGCATAATTGAGAGGTGAATGTTTGGTTCAAAGGCAAAGTAAAAAAAAGTGGCCCAGCTGGGATTCGATCATACAGCCTTGTAGTTTGTAGTCAAGTGCTTTACTGCAAACCACCACACCAAATGCAAATTCTGTCACACTTCCCGCTGTCTCAAGTAACTGCTCCGTTCTGGAATAATAGCAGCTGCTACTTAGGTGGCAACGGCGTAGCTTTCACAACTAAAATTTAACTCGTTATAATACAGAGAATTTTTATGAGAAATGTATAAATTATATACAGAAACGTCCCTCGCGAATCAGTGTACCCATCAGTCAAAACCAGATCAAAACCCCTACACCAGTTCCTGAGATTAGCCTGCACATACAGACGGATACAAAAGAGGGCACTATAGTTGGGGATATACAGAGGTGACCACAGAGTCTTTCATGACACTCATTCTACTACTGAATTGTGCCTCTTTCTGAGAATTCCAGTCGTGCAAAGTGTGCCCTCATTTCTTTAGCCATACAGACGATATGGCCACTGTCTGTCTCTCCAGCCAATGCTGCTTTTTTTTTTTTTTGCCGATGGTGCCCTCGCATACTGTCGTTGATAATCTTGCTGTACCGTTCTACAGATTTGGATTCTGCATACCAGATGATAAATTGCGCCTTCTGGTCTGTTGTTACTTTAACGCACTCCAAGTCAAATCTACAACGAAGGACAAAGGGAGAAAACTGAGAGCTGCTAAACGTTTCACAACAAACCATGTTTCTCTATCTCTAATATTATTTGCGTTAATGTTTCGCTAAATGATAACATGACTTTCTGGACATCCTGATAGACCGCGACTAGCAATACGGGTACCCAGTGCCATTTGACGTGAAATATCTTTCATGTTCACCGCGAAACTAATACGAGATACAGTCTTTATAGGACATCCGTGTGAATGGACAGCTAAGTTTACAAATGTAGGGCATTGTCGTTTCCGGAGTCGCAATCTTATTCCGGCTCCTCAGCACACTGACCACTTTAAAGACAACACTAAAAGTGGAGGAGGGGGAGGAGGAGTGGAAGTGTGTGTTCCTATCTTCGTCGTCCACCTGGAGATCCGGTGTTATATGAAGCGAGGAGCCTCACGCGTAATGGCAGATTGTCGAGGAAATACCACAAAAGTTGAAAATCATTTACCTGCGGTCCTCATTCTTTTTTTCAGCTCAGTAACACCCTTAATAATACGTTCTAGTGTCATAAAAATGCACAATCAAAGGTATATGAATTGTTTTTAAAAATGCCCAAAATAAGGTGCATTATGGTGGAACCCTCCTTTGAACGCATTGAAAACAAGTAATTTTCGTGATTTTTTTTTTCAAGTAAATTAAAATTAATGCTAAATCTGATGAAACAGTTTTATTCCTTACAACTTTTGCCTTGAAGAAATCTTTTTGTATCCACATCGGATGTTGCCTGTAATCGCTGCACCAGTTAGGACGTCTTCCAGCCGAAACGTTATCGGCGGAATTCCCGAAGCCCTCGTATCGAATCTGTAACAAAATAATTTTATGTAAGTCTTTGTCAATATATTTTCAGTCGGAATTCGTAGGATAATTGAAGAATAGTGAATTGTAACAAAATGGTGGCGTGTTGAAACAATGTCATTTTCTTCACCCACAAAAGCGTGCACCGAAAACAGACTCTTAAAGATATCTCAAAACGGTTACATACGCTGATAGATTTCGTCTTAGAATTCCGGCACCTAGTTCCGATCAAAACGTATGAACCGTTCTCAAGTTATTTTTTTCCCGCCAATTTGAAAAGTTTGATTTCGAGAAAAATGCGTCTAAAGTTTTGGGTTACTTTTTTTGCAGTTAGTTAAACATACCTCTAGTCAGCGATGCTCTGACCATACAGCAATCCTTCCAGATTCAAAAGAAGGTCCTCATACATCATCCACTTAGAAGCCATGGTGGTCCTACAGGCCTGTTTGGCAGCTTCTGTCATCCACTGCTCTGCTCGCTTGATACGCTTTTCGTTCACTTTTGTGCAGAAGTGATAACAGACTAGCCCGATCTCGAATTCGAGCACGTCATACATTCCATAATGCCTGTTAGGCCGTCGTTGGAATTACATGTCAACTACTATGTTACCGCTGTGAATGATTTGTCGGAGACACTTTCTCACAAAATGATTTGTAACTCGATATCGGAGTTTGTTGCGAACTTGGGCTTTACGCTACAATAAAGTAGATATCCCAGACGACATTTAAGCAAAAAAGTCTTCTTTTTTAACTTTCTAGGAGACTACCCCCTTTCAAAGAATACATTTCTCAGCGTAAATTTGTTAACAGATGTTGTCAGTTGACTACTGTACTCATTAAACTGTTTGTGCCACTTACAAATAGCTGTCCCACAAAGCGCAGTTCAAATGTATTCTCTCTCTCTCTCTCTCTCTCTCTCTCTCTCTCTCTCTCTCTCTGTTTGGATCCGAAAGCTTGTAAGTACGTAGTTCAGCTTTCACTCCATAGGCGGGATTAATTAAAGTTTGAATAATAATTTTAAAAAAAGGCCGGGGACTTCTGCACTCCAAAAGTGACCTGCGACGCTAATGACGGGTTGTAATCGAGTTTTTGCCAACTAAACAAAAATTATGCTTTTGATACTACGGCCCTTACTCGATTTGATTAGATCGTTAATTAATGGGATTTGAGCGATACAATTTGTTACCGGTGTGTAGGAAGCTGCGAACATAGTCGAGTTGAATTAAGAGTGGAGGACACGGGATAAAGGGATAGGGTCGCAGAACGGACTCAATGGTGAACTGGTTGAGGTGCTATAAAATTTTTCACACTGTTGGACTCCCTTCAGGGAATATCGTCTACGGAAAGCAGACACCATCTCGAGAGGGGGCTCATTTGTAACGTCCGTTGACTGACAGCTCGCAGTTACACTTCTTGTTATTTTAGACTCAGTCAGTCATAAGCCGTATCGTCCATATTTTGGCCATCTTCAGATTTTACAGTAGGAAACAAAGGAAAATTTTTGCATCATAGGCAGCATACTGAGAATGGAGCGTTCAGGACATGGGTTGATTGGTTCATTTATTATTTTTTTTTAAAGACTGGCAATTTATCTGTTCATGAAGTTTTATCGTCCGTCTAGCTTACCCAAATTATTACGTCGAGTGTCGCGCCCATGTAAGCATCACAATTTTTGAGGTGTCATTGTACTCGACAGACTTTGTAAGACCCTACGACTCGGAGAACTGCATACATTACGAGATAAAATTTTCCAGATGCGAAGGAAGCAGCCTCCAGTTTGTCAACATTTGCATTACATAGCGACTTCTCGTACTATTTCCTTGTCCACTTGCCACTTTTACCTTTTCTGGCATGGCTTTTTTTTACTAGACTGTGTCATGGATCGGCCTCGCCCCGCAACCCTCTCCCCCCCCTCTTCAATATCCCCCTCCTCTCTCAATATCCCTCCCCCTCTCTCTCCCCCCCCCCCCCCCCCCTCTCTCTCTCTCTCTCTCTCTCTCTCTCTCTCTCTCTCTCTCTCTCTCTCTCTCTCTCTCTCTCTCTCACACACACACACACACACACACACACACACACACACACACACACACAAAATATGGTTAGGACCTGTGGGAACAACCGCTGCAATGCAGACCGCGACCACAATTCCGTCTCCACCGCGACTGTTAATTTCCCCACCGCACCCACATTGTAGCTACGCTGTTCCCCTATGCAATCTAAGTGGGGAGTAGCAGCACCAGCGTATGTTCTACTGTCTCGAAAGTACTTATTTTATTAATAATTAGCCACCCAGAGGTTCAATGAGCTCTGTCGGTACTGCTCTCTTTGGAATTGGAATTATTCCATTAGTCTTGAAGTCTGAGGGCATTTAGCCTGCCTCATACATCTTGCAGACCAGATGTACTTGTTTTGTCACGGTTGGCTCTCTCAAAGATCCTGTCAAACTCTTCAGAAAGTGTGACGCCTCCCCGTCTCACCTTCATTTACTTCCTTTCCCTAACATTGTCTTCAAATTAAATTCCCTTGTATAACCCTTCCATATATTCATTCCACCTTTCAGGTGTCCCTCCTTTGCTCAGTACTGACTTACCATTGGAGTCTACATATTCATAGAGTTGGTACTCTTTTCTCCAACAGTCTAGCTAACTTTCCTATAAATTTCATCTTCCTCCCAAAAACCGTCTTTAGTTCCCCAATTCACGCGTGTATCTACAGTTTTGCATTTGTACTCTTAAGCATCCCTACTAGGCTGGTTTGCATTTTATGTCACTTTCATTTTTTTAGACTTTATTCATTTTCGACTGCTTCATATGATGGATGCAGTTTTAAATTCAGTACCTTCCTTGCGATTTCTGCTGTGCCTTTTCTTTTTACATATTTGGTCCTCTGCTACCATCACTATGCCAGCTCTCATAGTTGCGAATTAGTTTTCTATTTTGATCGTGTCCTCTGTTTCAGTGAGACGTTATCTAATGCTCTCTTTGAAGCTCTCAGTAACCATTGTTGTTTCAAATTATCCGGGTACCATCTCCTAATTTCTCACTTTTTTGCAATTTTTTAATAAATTTTGATCAGAGTCTACTTCTGCCCGTGTAATTGTCTTATAGATTAAGCTCTGGTATTTTTCTTAGCAGTAGATAATGTATGTGGAACCTTTCAGTGTTGTCGCCTGCTATTTTCCGTATAGGCAACCTTTTTTTATCATTGATAAACCAAGTATTACCGACGATTATAAACGTGTAGTTCTTTGATGGGTGTTTGGCTGTGGTAACACCTTCACTCTGTTGCCCATAGTCGCTTACCCGCATTCCTATTTTCTTATTTATTATTAACAGTCTTCCTTCACTACTCTTATTTGATTTTGTATTTATAACTCTGTACTCACCTGATGAGAAGTCCTGTTCTTCATGTCACCGTTCTTCACTAATTTCCGCTCCATGTAACTATCCGTATCCCTTATTAAATTTCCTAACCTGCCTACCCGATTGCGGGACTCCGTGCCCCCCCCCCCCCCCCCCCCGCCCTTGGAATACTAGTTTTGTTTTTTCTGATGACAGTGTCGTGCTGAGTAGTCTCCGCCAGGAGATCCGAATTGAGAACTATTCTATGTAGCGCATAGAGATAAAGTTTTAGGTTTGATTTTTATATCAAGAATTACGAGAGTCAATCGGAAAGTAAAGAATATTTTGACACGTGGCCGCTTCTCCCCACATCCACCGCCGACCGAACACTGATCTTGGTACTCATCAGCATCACTCTGGCGACAGCGACGATCCAATACGGTTGCTTACTGCATAGCTGTGCGACTTTAAAATGTGTGACAAAAATTAAAATCCCGCCAAGGGTGAGACGCGCAACGTTATCCCCTTTTTAAACGCGTTAAAGCTACGTT
Organism: Schistocerca gregaria; assembly: GCF_023897955.1. Classification (NCBI taxonomy): domain Eukaryota; kingdom Metazoa; phylum Arthropoda; class Insecta; order Orthoptera; family Acrididae; genus Schistocerca; species Schistocerca gregaria. Next base: position 1,068,257,137 of record NC_064920.1, on the reverse strand, counting down.
GTGTAAGACGTGACAGTTGGCTGCGACTACGACGCTGCCCCCTCCTCTTTTCTCACCCTGGCAGGCGGCGACACGGCCGCTACACGACAGGAGTAGTCGCTGTTTCCCAAGCTCTGGTCGGCGGCGGCGGATTCAAATACATAAGAAAAAATAAAAATTCCGATTTTCTTGCTGTAAAAAATACTGTATGTTAATGGAGTTAGTTTTTCCGATACATATTCTCCTTTTACTTTAAAAAATTGGAAAGTGTCTCTTCCGGTTTTGCGTGTTTTCTTCGCTGTATATTACTTCCCTATCGATTGTGAGGAAAGTAAAAGGCACAAAAAATTGATGTTTGCGTATCTTACAGTTTCACATCACAGCTTGATAATGTCTATTTTTTCGATATTCGTCACAGTTATTCCGATACTTAATTTACAAGTAAACTACTGCATAAAATTTGAATTGCGTGCAGTAAAAAATGTGGTCGCTGGCTACTTTGCGTATGGTTCACGTTAGGTCATACATCGTTGCCGATGAAAAGAAGCTGACATATCGAAATTATTTTTAAAGTTGAGATCAGAATGATATCTATCTCCGTTTCCGAGATTTGGGCTCATATCTCCGGGAGCGTTGCGACTAGCCGCCAGTTCTGTCGACGCGCAACGTGGATCGTGTGGCCATCACACGATAGAGAATGCATTTGTTTTGTTTCGCTGACACATTTGGACCTAATGAAACCGTTTTATGTCATATATTTCTCCGGTATGAGTTAGTAATGTTTCTCCACATGCTCTTGACAATTTCATTTAAAATGCTACGAAATGTAGGTTTCTTAAAAGTAAAGACATGCTGCCTTCAATATATTTTCTTCTCATTCTTGGAAAGAGGATAAATTACTCACCTGTAGTATTTCCTTCTGAACCTGAACGAGGATACCCAAGTAGAAGTAGGCCTAACAAAACCAACAAGTGTTAAAACATTTACGTTTTTCAACAGAGCGAAAAACGTTCAAATTAGTTTAATATCGCCTTGCCATCAATTATATTTTTTACATGATGTGGTAGGTAAATCATAGCGACACTGGGTTTCAGTATTACTTCCGTGAGTATCGCATTGTCGCTTCACAGTACAACATGCGAGAAGTACGGATGGGAATGTCATCCGTCGCTCAGCTTTATTTGACCTTCACTTGTCAGTAGCGGCACGTGTTTCCCAAGCTGCGGTCTGTCATTGACATGATGGAGAGAAGTAGAGCCACATTCGATTTCACTTTAAAGTACTTAGATATTTTACAGCAAGAAGAAGACGATGACACAGTTACGTTGTTGTGGCTCCACAACAAAAGGAAAAAGAAGAACGTTCATTGTCTTTTTGCGACACGTGGCGATGAAGGCTGTTACATCATTTTGATTAACAGGCACCTTTTAAATGACGATACGAAATTCAGACATTATTTCAGATTGTCAGACAATTTGTTAATGTTTTGGAACTTATAGAAAGTGACGTACAGAGAAAATCATGCAACCAGGTCAAGAAACCTATCAGTGCAGCTGCAAAACTCGTATCTTATGTACATATGCGGCGCTGGGATCAGAACAATTGTTTGCTCATCTGAAACTTTTGATGCAGCTTGCATTTCTTTCGTCTCAGGCTTTTATCAGATTTATTGATATTGATTCAACTTTCGTATTGTCTTTGAAATCAGTCGCAGTGATGGAAACCGTAAAGGCAAGGATGTCGCGAGAACAGCTCACAGAGCATCACATCCCGTGAGTGGCTCATTTCAGTGTTCCTTGACTGGCTCGACATTTTTCTGGCAGCCGTACGTCTTTGTGTTGTCCGACTTCCGTCGCAACACTGCTCACTGGTGCAGTGCTGCGGCAGCTGCCGCAACAGTCGCGCGACGCATCCCAAACTGGAACTGCGCATACGCCAGCAGGCAACTTATGACGTCACGTAGCGACCCGTCGCAGTCGCTAGTGTGCGTCGCGTGTTGGACACCGTACCTTAAAGGTCCGACCCATCGATGTTTGTAGATAGATAACTGAGGTTTACGGTAGTGTAATGAATGAAACTTGAGTTTGGAAGTGGTGCATCATGTTTATTGGCGGACGGAAGAATGTTAACGAAGAAGATGGTTCGAACTGGCCCTCAGTAGTGACTGAAGGACTCAAAGCAAGGATGGAAACAAAAATCCAAGAAGGTAGGTGTTTCAGAATTAGTGTCTGCACGCAGTCTTTCCAGACATTTCAAGAACTGTGTTGTGCAAGATTGTCAGTTCAGACGTGGACTATAAAAAGTGGTGCCAGGTATGTTCCTCGAATTTTGTCAAACACGAAACCAAACGAATGGTATTGACATTTCTCAGTTGCTATGAAAAGCTAGTGACTAATTTTTGAATCACATTGTCACTGGTGATGAGACTTGGATATCACGTTTCTCATCAGAAACAAAGCGCCAATGAGTGGAATGGCGTCATTCGCGGTCCCCCACGAAATCGAAAAAACAAAACATTTTGATCTCCAGAAAGGTTGTGGCTGCGGTGTTTTGGGATATTAAGGCTGCCCTGCTCATCGACTACGTGCGTAGAGGTGAGCCCATAAATGCAGCGGCCTCTACTCAGACGCTTCAACGACTTCGCCGCGCTACTGAAAACAAGCGGCGCGGAATGCTAACCTGTGGAGTCATCCTACTTCAGGATAATACACGTTCACATGCAGTGGGAGATCATGTTTCAACATCCGCCATACAGTGCACTTACCCCAAGTGATTCACACTTTTTTTAGTGGACAACGCTACGGAAGTAATGATGAACTTAAATAAGCCGTTAATCAGTGGTTCAACAACATGGTGGCAAATGAGTATGCAGAATGAATAGAAAAGCTGGTGAAACGGTACGACAAGTGCCTAAATTTGAACGGGACTACATAGGAAAGTAGCTTTGGTATCAAATTGTTCGTAAAATTCAATTTCGTTTATTTATATCAAAAATTGCTGTAGAAAGAAACGTTCTTTACTTTCCGAATGACCTTCGTATTACTTGAAACGTGTTTGAATTTTACACGTTGAATCAAAGTGTACACTGATGACGGCACAAATGTCTCAAGTTTGGATATTAAAAAGGTGTTTACAGGATAGGCGGACCTGAAGTCTAGTAATGCGTTCAGTTATTATTATTATTATTTTTTTTGTCGTCTCGCTGGTGAATGACAAGGTGGTGATGAGTTCTATGACAGAGCGCAAAATAATAAAATGCACACGTAAGAGTTTCATCAACTTCTTTTACTTAACTCGTATTTCAAGTGCCAGCCCAGAGTGATACTCAGTACAAGCCCGTGAGCTAGGCTGAGTCCGTATATCCACAGCAGTGACAGACACTGAGTGACAACACCCGGATAGATGGAGCTGAACTGACAGACAGACCAGTAACGGTCAACGTCCCTTTTTAAGTCGTCTCCGTGGCGGGCAGAGAACATGGTGTCTCGGAGCCAGCCGTAGATTGGCGATTTAGTCACATACTGTACTTGTTGCCACGTCTAAACGTGGATTGGCGTAGTGTGGCATCGATAGCGCACGATACCACAGTGGTTATCTTAAGTGTATATAACGTAGTGCGTCCATGTAAATAAATTCCAGATACGAATACCCGTCACCTCAACAGCTCTTAAGTATAAAAAAAGTACGGAATGAGCAGCAGCCTTGCAAATATTAATAAAGCTTTTGTAAGAGAAGAGTAAGTCCTAAGTGAGTTCACAGCCATCTGTACTGTAGCTGTCCTCTGCTCTAAAGAAACGGATGGCAGATAATAGGAACACACACACACACACACACACACACACACACACACACACACACACACACACAACACTTTTATTTCTCAGGTGACATCCCGAAAGCCATGAATCAAGGAAATTATGTAATGCAGTATTTCTTCACTTAGTATCACGTAGACTCAGTGTAGATAATGCACACAATGCACTCATCTATAATGAAGCACTGCCTGAAAAAAGTTGCACAGTTATTCAGTCAGATCTTGGTAGTGTTTCCAAGTGATATAAAAGGCATTGTTGCACGGGAGGCCCCCCATTCGGGGGAGTTCGGCCGCCGTATTGCAAGTCCTTTTTAGTTGACGACACTTCGGCGACTTTCAAGTCAATGATGATGAAAATGATTTTGCACGCACAGCACTCAGTCCCCTGCGGGGAGTCGAACCCGGGCCCCCTGCGTGGTAGGCGATAACGCTACCGCTACGTTACGGAGGCGGACAGAAATATAAAAAGATACTATTTTGTTTCTGAAAATATCAGTAAGTTGCAGCTGGAATCAGTCAACTCGTATAGCTGTAACAGTTTAGAGAGATGTGAAATGGAATGATCTCACGGGCTCAGTCCAGGCAGTGAATCCACAAGCAGCAAAACAGCAGCATAACTCGTAGCACCTGAAGAAGACGACTGGGTCGGTCGTCGAAATGTTGTACTTGGCGTGGAAACAACAGCTCAGCTCAATATGTGAAAGCATGGCCTTAATCCATCATGTAGAGAGAACCTGAGAGAGCCCAAGGCCAGGAAATCGGAGCGCTCACAGAAGCATTAAGCGATCTACAAATTAAAGATGTTGATTTATAGAGTGTGTAGGTTGAATATCGCCAAAAAAAGGAGGTAAGGGGGGCATTATTACCAGGTAATATATTCCTCTAATTTTGGTCACAAGAAGCTATTTATTTTATACTAGCTATTACCCATGGCTGCACTAGCATATCAGTAGCTTTGTATGATCAATAGTCATTCATGTTCACAGATGTAAATGAAGATGTTCTACTCCGTACTTCACCCTCTTAGGGGTAGATTTTTACTTTCTACAGCAGCCTATGTTTTCAATTGCGTTCAACTTATCTCCTTATCAAATTTTTGTCTAAATCTTTTCAGCGGTTTAGCCGTTGAAACGTAACATTTACTTCCGCACTTAAAATAATATAGTATGCAAGTACGGATTAAACACATTGAGGATTGTGTATTCATTGTGTTCTACTGTATTGCGTCGAACATATTAACCAATAAAAGCATTCTCACAAGTACGTTAAAGTTCGAAAGTCAAAGGGTAGATAGCCTTTCAAAGAGGAAATATCTATATTAAGAAGGGACTATCCTAGAACCCAGTACAAATTGCAGGTTGTCTGTCTAACGGCTTCCCCAAGCAACAAAAATTTAATTTTCAATATTTCGCGTAATTATTTGCAGCATTTAAAAATTTAAAGCGCTGTCGAAAAGAATAAAATATTGACAAAAGAGATATAGGTAGAAATTGACTGTTTTGAGGCAGCATAAACCAGATTTCATTCGTCCAGTATTTGAGAATGACAGCACTTCGCGACTTCCTACAAACTTATAACACACTTTCTTAATTTTTCTCGCTCTCGACGATGAAAGCAAAAAGTTTCTCTTACATATTCTCTGTTTATGCAGCATCATCATGACGTTTTAATATATTACTTCTTTACCAGTAACTCTATTCGAAATACATATTGCAGGCAGTATCTACGTAACGCACTGAATGTTTTTGCAAAATTATATACTTGTACAGCACGTTGTTCACGACATATGACGTCATAAGCATTGAGAACTGTGAAAAACTTGCTTGTCCTTAAAATAGAGCGCAAACTGAGCAGAATATATCCATTCAGTGTTTCGTATTGAGAGCAGTTACGACCCCCAAAAAACTTTAGGCATAATTTTAACATTTCCTACTTTTTCTCACTGTTATTATCACGCACAATGGTTCGCTCACCGAAATATCCGTAACAAAAGACCGGAAAGTTGCACACCAATATTCAAGAAAGTTAGTAGTAATCCACTAAATTAAAGGCCCATAACATTAACGTCGATATGCAGCAGCCTTTTGAAACTTATCTTGTGTTCAAACATTATGAATTACCTCGAAGAGAACGGTCTATTGACACACAGCACGAATTCAGAACACATCGTTCTTGTGAAACACAACTAGTTCTTTACTTGCACGAAGCGTTGAGTGCTATTGAGAAGCGATTTCAAATGGATTCCGTATTTCGGGATTTCCGGAAGGCTTTTGACACTATACCACACAAGCGGCCTGTAAAGAAATTGATTGCTTATGGAATATCGTCTCAGCTATGACTTGATTCGTTATTTCCTGTCAGAGAGACCACAGTTCGTAGTAATTGACTGAAAGTTATCGAATAAGTGATTTCTGGCGTTCCACAATGTGTTGCTGTAGCCCCTTTGCTGTTCCTTATCTACACCCATCAAAAAAAGTTTTGCATCACCTCGGTTTCGAGAGTTCCGGAACCAGTACAGGAAACTGGAATACAGATCAACATAAACATCATTTCCGCCCTTTTTATTGCTCATGAAAACCACACATCGCATGTTGTACCACCATACAACGAGACCTTCAGAAGTGGTGGTCCAGATTTCTGTACACACCGGTGCCTCTAATACCCAGTAGCACGCCGTCTTGCACTGATGCATGCCTGTATTTGTCGTGGCATACTATCCACAAGTTCATCAACGCACTGTTGGACCAGATTGTCCTACTCCTCAACGCCGATAAGGCATAGATCCCTCAGAGTAGTTGGTGGGTCACGTCGTCCATAAACAGCCCTTTTCAAACTATCCCAGGCATGTTCGATAGGGTTTGTGTCTGGAGAACATGTTGGCCACTCTAGTTGAGCGATGTTTTTATCCTGAAAAAGTCATTCACAAGATGTGCATTATTGGAGCGCGTATTGTCGTCCAAGATGACGAATGCCTCGCCAATATGCTGCCGATATAGTTGAACTATCGGTCGGAGGATGGCATTCACGTATCGCACAGCCGTTACGGCGCCTTCGATTACCACCATCGGTGCACTTCGGCCCCGCATAACGTCACCCTAAAACATCAGAAAATCTCCACCTTGCTGCACTCGCTGGACAGTGTGTCTAAGGCGTTCATCCTGACCGGTTGCCTCCAAACACGTCTCCGACGATTGTCTGGTTGAAGGCATATGCGACACTCATCGGTGAAGAGAACGTGATGCCAATCCTGAGCGGTCCATTCGGCATGTTGGGTCCCTCTGTACCGCGCTGCATGGTGTCTTGGTTGCAAAGGTGGACCTCGCCATGGACGTCGGGAGTGAAGTTGCGCACAGTTTGAGTCGTTACACGACGTCCTATGGGTGCACGAAAAGCATTATTCAACATGCTGTCAAGGTTTCTCCGAGCCATAATCCGTAGGTAGTGGTCATCCACTGCAGTAGTAGCCTTTGGGCGCCCTGAGCGAGGCATGTCATCGACACTTCCTCCCTCTCTGTATCTCCTCCATGTCCGAACGACATAGCTTTGGTTCACTCCACGACCCCTGGACACTTCCCTTGTTGAGAACCCTTCCTGGCACAAAGTAACAATGCGGACGCGATCGAACCGCGGTATTGACCGTCTAGGCATGGTTGAACTACAGACAACACGACCCGTGTACCTCCTTCCTGGTGGAATGACTGGAACTGATCGGCTGTCTGACCCCGTCCGTCCAATAGGCGCTGCTCATGCATGGTTGTATACATCTCTGGGTGGGTTTAGTGACATCTCTGAACAGTCAGAGGGACTGTGTCTGTTATACAGTATCCACAGTCACTGTCTGTCTTCAGGAGTTCTGGGAACCATGGAGACACAAAAAAAAATTTGATGTGTGTATATAAACGATTTAAGAGATAATCTGAGCAGCCGTCTTAGGTTGTTTGCAGATGATGCTGTCGTCTGGCGACTAGTAAAGTCATTAGAAGATTAAAACAAATTGCAAAACTATTTATAAAAGATATCTATACGGTGCAAAAATTGAGATTTGTCACTAAATAACGAAAAGTGAAGGGTCATCCACATGAGTACTAAAATGAATCCGTTAAACTTCGATTAAACTATAAATCAGTGAAATATGAAGCCCGTAAATTCAACTAAATACCTTGGAATTACAATTACAAACAACTTAAATAGGAAGGAACACACAGAAAATGCTGTAGAGAAGACGAACCTAAGACAGTATTTTATTGGCAGGACACTTAGAAAATGTAACAGACCTACTAAAGAGACTGCCTACACTACGCTTGTCCGTCCTCTTTTAGAATACTGCTGTGCGGCGTGGGATCCAAAAATGGTTCAAATGGTTCTGAGCACTGTGGGACTTAACATCTGAGGTCATCAGTCCCCTAGACTTAAAACTGCTTAAACCTAACTAACCTAAGGACATCACACACATCCATGCCCGAGGCAGGATTCGAACCTGCGACCGAAGCAGCAGCGCGGTTCCGGACTGAAGAGCCTAGAACCGCTCGGCCACAGCAGCCGGCCATTATGAACAGGTGCACGATTGTGTTGAAAGGTGCAATCTCCATCCCCGAATTGCTCTTCAACAGTGGGAAGCAAGAAGGTGCTTAAAATATCAATGTAGGCCTGTGCTGCGATAGTGCCACGCAAAACAACAAGGGGTGCAAGCCCCCTCCATGAAAAACACGACCACACAGTAACACCTCCGCCTCTGAAATTTACTGTTGGTATTACACACGTTGGCAGATGACGTTCACCGGGAATTTGCCATACCCACACTCTGCCATCGGATCGCCACAATGTTTACCGTGATTCGTCACTCCACACAACGCATTTCAACTGTTCAATCGTTCAATGTTTACGATCCTTCCACCAAGCGAGGCGTGTGGCGTTTACCGCCGTGATGTGTGCTTATGAGCAGCCCCTCGACCATGAAATCCAATTTTTCTCGCGTCTGACATAGTTCTTCCAGTGGATCCTGATGCAGCTTCGAATTCCTGTCTGATGGTCTGGATAGATGTCTGCCTATTACACATGATGACCCTCTTCAACTGTCGGCGGTCTCTGTCAGTCAACAGAGGTCTGCCTGTACGGTTATTGTGCTTTGTTTCATGTTTCCAGTTCACTATCACATCAGAAACAGTGGACCTAGGGATGATCAGGAGTGTGGAAATCTCGCGTATAGACGTATGACAAAAGGGACACCCAATCACCTGACCACGTTCGAAGTCCGTGAGTTGCGCAGATCGCACCATTCTGCTCTCTCACGATGTCTAAATGACTACTGAGGTCGCTGATATGGACTACCTGGCAGTAGGTGGTAGCACAGTGCACCTAATATGAAAAAAGTATGATTTTGGGAGTGTCCGGATACTTTTGATCACGTAGTGTATGAAAATCGGTTCAGCAGTTCGGTCGTAAAAAGGTAACAAACAATGACACTTTCGAATTTATAATATTAAGTACGGAAAGACCTGAAACGTTTTGTCCTCGTTAAATCAACCTGGAGGTTCGGGTTATCTGCAGAGAAAGCTGAGCAATTAAATTCTGGGTTGTGAATATTTAGTGACTGCAAGAGGTATTGATTATCCGGTATTTGTTACTACTACATGGTGCATCTCGTTTCCGTTAACTACACAAACATCAACGTTGCACCATACGGCTGCGTCACCGGTTCGCAACTGAGCTCTCAAAACACACAGGAGTAGCAGCTTGGGCTACGATAAACCAATATTTGGAGAGTGTCTTCTGATTTGTCACTCACAATAGAGGCTTTGTTTCCACTGTGAATCGGTTAATGTGCAGCTGTCGCAGACTGGCTTCTTGCAGCAGTATTGGCGTTCTGCTGTTGTGACGCAGCTGCGATCTCTTCGGCAAACAGACTGCCGACGGCAATTAGCGGTTGTGCGCCGTGTTTGCCCGCGCAGTTGTCTCGTCACCTGCTGCTGCTGGCTTATTCAGTAATTTCCCACCCGACTCTGCAGTCGGGAGCGTGTATTTACAGGTGGAGCGTCAGGTACAACTCCTGCCGCTGTTCTGTTGCAGGCATCCTTGTTTTATACAAGCGAGCTTCTGCTTGAATGTCGCTGTAACTGGCGGGACTTTAGACAGAGGTGACATTCTACATCCGCACCAAGCAAATCACATTACAGTGTGTGGCGGAGGGTTCGTTGCATACTTCTGCCACCTGTCACCGGTTCCAGTCGTTAAGGATGCGTTGGCAAAATTTAGCAGGGGCGTTCGATAAGTAATGCAATACCAGTTTTCTTTGCAAAAATGCGGAATTTTTTGTGGAACACTGGGAAAATTCCCAAGTCAGCTCTTATAGTTTCATGAAGTTTCGATGGATGGAGGCGCTATACGTAGCATTCCAAATGGCTTCTGTAACAGAGGTGTGCTCCAGAGAGCTGTCATTGGGTTTCTTTTAGCGGAAAACCAGAGCGCAAAAGATATCCACAGGCGCTTTCAGAATGCCTGCGACCTGGCAGTGACAAAAGCACAGTGAGTCGTTGGGCGATCTCTCGTGTACCGGCCGGCCGTACACAGCCGTGACTCCTGAGATGTTAGTATATGCCAACACTCTCGTTCGAGGTGATCGACGGATCACAAACACCTCGCTGCTCAGCTGTACATCTCTGTTGGTAATGTTGACACACTCGTCCACCAGCTGGAGTACTCAGGATGCATTCTGCAGGCAGCAATAGGTGTATGATGGCGAGATAATTGCTGCACCAAGACATTGACTCCGACGTTGACCAGGAGAGTGGTACCACGTAGGCCTACAGGCCCTCCCAGTAATGTGGCTTAAGGTCGTATGACATTCTTAATCATATTTCTTAGTAAATTTCGTTTAATAGTGCACAGTAAGCTATTTCTTTGACCACGTTGCCTCTTTTTCTCTTTCGGGGCTCAGAAAGGCTAAACAGTTAATTTCGTGCACGACAGACGTCTGAGAACAAGCTCTTGAATCTACATCTACATGGTTACTCTGCAATTCACACTTAAGTCTCTGGCAGAGGCTTCATCGAGCCATTTTCATACTACCTCTCTACCATTCCACTCTCGAATGGCGCTTGGGAAAAAGGAACAACTAGATCTTTCCCTTCGACCTCTGATTTCACTTATTTTACTATGATGATCATTTCTCCCTACGGAGGTGAGTGTTACAAAATATTTTCGCATTCGGAAGAGAAAGTTGGTGACTGAAATTTCGTCAACAGATCTCGCCGCAAAGAATACCGCCTTTATAATGTTACTTAAAAACCGTCTTAACTGCAATTTTTTTTTTTTTTTTTTTTTTTTGTTACGTAGCATGTGAAAATTGCTGGATTTGGACGGGTTACTCCTGTAACTGAAATATCATATCTGAAGATGGTTCTGAATGAACCGAAACCGGTCATATGAATAAAAAAAATTGCAATCAAGACGGTTTTTAAGTAACATTATAAAATCACTGATTGCTGTTGTCCCATAAGACATTGTCTGTTTTTGCAATACCGCCTTTGTTTCAGTGACTGCCACCCCAACTCGCGTATCATATCAGTGACACTCTCACCTCTATTGTGCGATAACACGAAACGAGTTGACCTTATTTACACTTTTTCAATGTCCTCCGTCAATCCTACCTGGTAAAGATTCCACACCGCGCAGCAATATTCCAGCAGAAGACGGACAAGTGTAATGTAGGCTGTCTCTATAGTGGGTTTATCGCATCTTCTAAGTGTCCTGCTAACAAAGCGCACTCTTTGTTTCGTCTTCCCCACAATATTATCTATTTGGTCTTTCCAATTTAAGTTGCTTGTAGTTGTAATTCCTAGGTATTTAGTCGAATTGACAGCCCTTAGATTCGTGCGATTTATCCTATACCTAAAATTTATCGGCTTTCTTTTAGTACCCATGTGGATGACCTCGCAGAGAAAGCAGAGCAATTAAGTTCTGGACTGTGAATATTTAGTGACTGCAAGAGGTATTGATTATCCGGTATTTGTTACTACTACATGGTGCATCTTGTTTCTGTTAACTACACAAACATTTACGTTGCACCATACGGTTGCCACTTTTCGCACCATACACAAATTCCCTCTAGATCATTTTGTAATTGGAATTGATCGTCTTATGATTTTACTAGGCGATAAATTACAGCGTCATCTGCAAACAATCTAAGGGGGCTGCTCAGATTATCAACTAGATCATTTATGTAAATCAGGAACAGCTGAGGGCCTATGACACTACCTTGCGGAACGCCAGATATCACTTCTGTTCTACTCGATGATTTACCGTCTATCACTACGAACTGTGACCTCTCTGAGAGGAAATCACGAATCCAGTCACACAATTGAGACGATACTCCATATGCAGGCAATTTGATTAATAGTCGCTTGTGGGGAACGGTTACAAAAGCCTTCTGGAAATCTAGGAATATGGACTCGATCAGAGATCGACCGTCGACAGCACTCATTACTTCTTGGGAATAAAGCGATAGCTGTGTTGCGCAAGTTATATGCTCCAAAATCCTCCTGCAAACTGAGGTCAGTGATATCGGTCTGTAATTCAATGGGTTACCCCTATTTCCATTCTTGAATATTGGTGTGACCTGTGCTACTTTCCAGTAATTAGGAGCAGACCTTTCGTCAAGTGAACGCTTGTATATGATTGCTAAGAAAGGCGCTATTGTGTATGCATACTCTGAAAGGAACCTGATTGGTATACCAACTGGACCGGAAGATTTGCCTTTCTTAAGTGTCTCGCAACACCTAAGATTTCTACTTCTACGTCACTCATGCTAACAGCTGTTCTGGTTTCGAATTCTGGAATATTTACTTCATGTTCTTTCGTGACGGAGTTACGGAAAACTGTATTTAGTAACTCCGCTTTAGTGGCACCATCACCAGTAACTTTTCCATCACTATTGCGCAGTGACGGTATTGACTGTTTCTTGCCACTGGTGTACTTTACATACGACCAGAATCTCTTTGGGGTTTCTACCATATTTTGAGAGAATGTTGCATTGTGGAAACTATTAAAAGCATCTCGCATTGACGTCCGCACTGAATTTGGAGCTTCCGTGAAACTTAGCCAGTCTTGGGGATTTTGCATTCTCCTGAATTTGGCATGCTTTTTTCGTAGCTTCTGCAACTGTGTTCTGACGTGGTTTGTATACCATGGTGGATAAGTCCCGTCTCTTATTAACTTAAGCGGTATGAATCTGTCTATTGCTGTCGATACCGTACCTTTGAATTTGAGCCATATCTGCTCTGCACTTACATAATTAGCTTGGAAGGAATGGAGACTCTCTCTTAGGAAGGCATTAAGCTAATTTTTATCTGCTGTTTTAAATAGATATATTTTGCGTTTATTTTTAGTGGTTTTGGTTGATATGGTTTTGAGTCTCTCTACAATGACCTTTTGTTCAGTAATCCCTGTATCCGTCATGACGCTCTGTGTTAGATCAGGATTATTTGTGGCTAAGAGGTCAAGTACGTTTTCGCAACCATTTACTATTCGTGTGGGCTCATGAACTAATTGTTCAAATTAATTCTCATAGAAAGCATTTAGTACAGTTTCGGAAGATGTTTTCTGTCTCCCAGCTGCTTTGAACATGTATTTTCGCCAAAAAATCGAGGGTAGATTGAAGTCTCCACCAATTATAACTGTATGAGTGGGGTCTTACATGTAATAAGATTCAAATTTTCTTTGAACCGTTCAGCTATTATATCATCTACGTCGGGGTGTCGGTAGAAGCAGCCAAATATTGTTACACAGCAAGAGCAGGCATTGCCTCCAGGGGAAACAGCGATTGTTTAAATTAAGTTTGTAGGGTAGCTACAAGTCGCAATCAGTGCCAGTGTTATCAGCCAACTACTTCGAACTGTAAATTCCACAGTTTTTGAAGATGCCTTTGTTAAATGTAGCGAAACAGGTTAAAAAGTATACTTTGATTGCGACTTGTGACTGTGCTACAAACTTCAGAATCTCTAATTTTTCCTAATAACATTCACAAGTAATCGAAAACAGTATCATATTTACATTTGATTAATGTCAGTAACTGAATTTTCCGTCGGTATTTGGCGGAACATGATAATACTATTCGAAAGAAAAACACTTCCCAATGTTCTGCAAAATTATAATTATGTAATCACGAAGCCGTTTTCGGCTTCTCAGAACCGAGCGAGGTGGCGCAGTGGTTAACACACTGGATTCGGGAGGACAACGGTTCAATCCCGCGTCCGGCCGTCTTGATTTGGGTTTTCCTTGATTTCCCTAAATCGCTTCAGGCAAATGCTGCGATGGTTCCTTTGAAAGGGCACTGCCGAATTCCATCCCAATCCTTCCCAAATCCAATGAGACCCAGGACTTCGCTGTTCGGTCTCTTCCCCCGAATCAACCCAACTCGGCTTTTCAGGTGACAATAGAATGTTGCAAACAGAGGTAAATATGACACGCGAGAGGTAAATATGACACGCGACATATACAAATGTTATATACAAAAATGACAGTGTTTTACTTAGGAAAAATCACCATAATTGCATTAACTAAGAAAGGGTGCAAGTACAGTTTTTACGTGGAGACACATTTAACAAATGAGAAATAAGATGAATTTACATTGTGAATCAAATATTTGTAACGATAATACCAATAACATACCAAAACTTTTATTCAGTAGTAAAGACAAATTGTGACCCGTGGCACAGAGTGGTGTGTACAGTCACTTGCTAGCAGTGTGGAAAAGTGTGTATTGGTCAGTATTGCAGAGCTGTGGTAGTCAGGCTACGTCAACGTGAGAGAAGCAGGCAATTAAGGAATAAAGATTCGACCTTTGCTTATCATCGTTTAGCAGAAAACTATTCACATGATGTTGAATGTGAAATTTTACATTTTGTCAAGAAAACTGACAGATAACCCTACTGGAAATAAAGGACATCAACAAACATATGACACAGAATGCCAGCCTAGTATTAAATGATGAGACTCGGCTTAAGTTTTCCCCTTTGTTAAACTAAATTTTCGTTACAAATACTACATTCAAACTGAAAACGTATCTAATTTCTCTTTTATTAAATATATCACCACATAAAAACTTCGTTTACCCACAATTTTAGTCAATGCAATTATTGTGATGATTTCCTACATAAACACTATGTAATTTTTGTATTTACTGTACAAAAATATCTATGTAAGTCGCTCATCATGTTAATCTGTGTTTTCGACAGTCAGTTGTCAGCTGACGATGGCCTGAGAAGTCGAATGAATAAAATTTTACAGAACATTAGGAAGTGTTTTCCTTTTTAATATTGTTTTGATTAATTTAATAAATATTTTGTTTAGCTCCAATATACTGGTAAGCGGAAAGAGGCAAACAAAGGAAGATATAGATTATTAATAATTATCATCTGTGGTCGATGTAATTTTATGTTGAAGCTAGTCATTCATATTCTCATCAATATATAGTGCAAAATTACCTGTCTAATTCCTAGGTACGATGGAGGGGGAAATAAATATCCGTGTTTCCGTCTACTTACACAGGGTAAACGTGAACTTCATCAACAAAATTTCGTAGGTATTTCCTAAGTATTTTGGTACAAGGGTCCTGTGCTTTCCTGTTCGCTTTACAGAGTAATTTTATCTAGTTTTATCTCATATTCTCATTTACTTTTGCATTTCAGTGAAATTATCTGGACAGCAGTGAAAATGACGACGGCATGTGTTGTGTGTTTTGCTCGGAAACAAAGCTGTTCCTGTTGGCAGTAGTAACGCCAGCTTTACTGCGTTAAGCACTGCTTGCTTCTGTCTCGGGTTTATTGTTCCTGCAGTGTTAGTTGTTTGTCAACAGTGATACACGGCAGTGTGGAGTTGCCGCTATGCACCTAGTGTGTGGGTTCACTGAATGCAATGGAAGAGCGGCACTAGGACATGTGTTATTGCAACCACAGCAGTTTTTGACTTTTAGTGTTATTGCGTTACTGCCTTTGTTGTGTTGTACGTTTTCGTGATTTCATATTACAGGAGTCTCCACAATTGTGAACGTTTTTCCTTTTTGTAGAAACTAAGGTAAAAAAAACGAATAAATCTTGGAAAATCTCTTTCAACGTCTTCAGAAATTGCGCCTGTGGAGTTTTTAGCTTTGTTCTTCCTTAAGGTTCAGAAGAGGTTTTCTCTTAAACGATTGTATGAATGTATTATATCACACCTTCCCCTATCTGCTACGTAACTTCGGCCATTTGGTTCCGTGCTCTTCTTATGTAGCCTATTTTTCACGTCAAAATCCTTTATTATTGATTAGGGGCTTGCTTGAGCAATTTTACGTCTGCTGACGTCGTATTCTCAGCTGCCTTGAAATAAATGAAAACATGGGAGAGGCAGGCCGAATTTGTCGTCAGGAGGAGGTCGAACTGAGTGGACGCGAAGAGTGGCTCGGTCGCGTTATTGTAACAGATCAGCTGAATACATTGTGAGTGTGGAAAGATGTTGGCGTGGAATACATTAACTATTCACTTTTCTAATTTTTATTTCATCCTCTTAGAACGACCCTTAAAGAACGCATGTCCAACAAAGCAACGAAAGGATTCCTTCCACCAGTTCCACTGAAGATGGAACGAGTCACCACTGAAAATTTGTGCCCAGATGTGCTTATCGAGAGCAGTTGTCTCAACCATCTTGACACGCGTCTTGATGTGACTCACTTCAAGTGCCACACACGTTTTCTTCAATCATCTCGTAACACTGCAGCCATAGGGTCTCGGAAGGGGTATTTGGAAGTAGCACGGTTTTGATGGAGCACCGTGACCCACGTTCGAATACCGATACACGTAAATTGAAGTAAATTCGCAGCTTTGGCACAGATTTTAAATTGTCTGTGCATTTTCATTCCATTGCTGTTCAAGCACATCTGAAAAGTTAGCACTTGTATCATGTGAGTTATCTTTATATTGAGGTTATCCCCATCGATCCATTCATTTCGTTTCACTGTCGCTAATTCATTTTATACATTCTGTCTGACAACAGAACGCGAATCACCAGTAGACATAATGTGATGCCAATGTAACTTCGTACTTGCACCTACCATCGACGCATATGTAAAAGATTAGTGTTGCAAATCTCTCCGACTGGTAGAACGTCCACCAGACTGCGTTAGTGTTAGTGTTAGTGTTCCTGTTCAGTCGCCGTACCAGACCTGGAACGGTACATAAAGAGCGTGAACAGTAGTGGTCTTTGTAAAGGACACGGAGATATCCGCGTGCTCCTGTGAAACAGCGTTATCACACCTAAAAGAATTTGAAAGGGATCTCATTGTGGGTGTCCTTTTGGCCGGATGGTCGAGTCGTGCAATATCCAGATTTGGGGGCATTCGGTAGTGACGATAATCCGGTTACGGTCGATCGCGTCTGACCACCACAAGTAAGGATCAGCGAACTGTGCACTGAGGACATTGTAAACCGCTTCACTTCTTCACTTGCCATTCAAGAACAATTAATGTTCTTCGTGCAATATTCTGTGCTATGCCACACCATTGGTCGGAGTCTGAGAGGCTGCCTGACTAGGCACTTACCGTCCCTTGCGTAGACTGTCGTTAACACCCCCAACACAAGCTGCTGGGTGAAGGGGAACAGTAGCACAGCCATAGACAATATTTTTATTCATTTTTCATTTCCAGATGGGCATTGTTAGTAAAAGCGTGAATTGCCTTCCAGACCATGATGCACAAAATTTAACACTAAAAGGCTTTTGTACTCAAACCAATGTCATATTTAATTACAATCTATGTAGGAAAGTTAATCCAACAGCAATAGAGAGCTTTTAAACCTTGTCAAGGAACAAGAGTGGCAGGATGTTTATAGTGCCGATAACAGAGATGGTAAATACAATGCTTTCCTTAACACATTTGTCGTAGGAGACGAGGTACTGGCAGAAGTAAAGCTGTGAGGACGGGTCGTGAGTCGTGCTTGGTAGCTCAGTTGGTAGAGCACTTGCCCGCCAAAGGCAAAGGTCCCGAGTTCGAGTCTCGGTCCGGTACACAGTTTTAATCTGCTAGGAAGTTTCACATTTATCATGCTCTTTGAGAGTTGCGTTCCGTTAGACTATTCTAAACGGGGTTCTAGCAGTAATGGGCAGCCTGCGTGGCTGACTAGCGGGAATTATATCAAAATGTTAGAAGTAGTCACAATCAAGCTACAGTAGCCTATTTCAAACAGTAGTGTAAGGTGCTTAAAATGTTATTAAAAAGGCAAAGAAGTATGCGGTATTCAAATAGAATAGCTAATTCGCAGGATAAAATGGAAACCATATGGTCAGTTGTGAAGGAAGTGTCTGGACAGCAGCACAAGTTCGACGAAATACAGTCAGTTCGCAGTAAAAATATTTCCGTTACTGATAAATCAGATATATGTTCAGTCTTTAACAATCATTTTCTGAGCATTGCTGATGAATTAAATAAAAATTTAGTTTCTACAGGAAATCATATAACTTTCTTGGCAAATGTATTTCCGAGATTGATGTCTGAAAAACTCCTCTGTGATAGAGACAAAAGGAAGACTGAGTCAATAATTAAATCACTGAAGGCTAAGGACTCTCATGGTTATGATGGAGTGGCTAGCAGAATATTAAAGTACTGTGCTGCATATGTTAGCCCTGTATTAAGCCATATTTGTAATTTTTCCTTTAGGAATGGTCAGTTTCCTGAGACATTAAAGTACTCAGTAGTAAAGCCGCTTTATAAAAAAGGGAGAAAGGGATAAACTAGATAATTTTAGACCTATTTCTATGCCATCCGTGTTTGAAAAATTATTGAGAAAGCTGTGTATGTAAGGATAGTTGATCCTTTTATAGCACACGATTTGCTGTCAAATGTACAGTTCGGCTTTAGAAGTCGTTTAACAACTGGAAATGCTATATTCTCTTTTCTCCGTTAGGTACTAGATGGGCTAAACAAAAGGTTCCGAACTCTTGGCGTATTTTTTGATTTAACTAAGGCTTTTGATTGTGTTGTTCAGAAAATATTGCTCCAGAAGTTGTACCATTACGGAATACGGGGAGTAGCTCACAATTGGTTCACCTTTTACTTTAGAAACAGACAGCAAAATGTCAAGTGTTGATAACGGCTGTGATGTGGGGTCTGAGTGAGGTACTGTCAAGTGGCGGGTGCCCCAGGGATCAGTGTTGGGGCCGCTCCTGTTCCTTATTTATATAAATGATATGCCCTCTAGTATTACAGGTAACTCTAAAATGTTTCTGTTTGCTGATGACACTAGCTTGGTAGTAAAGGAAGTTGTGTGCAACATTGGCTCGGTTTCAAATAGTGCAGTACATGACCTAAATTCATGGCTTGTAGAAAATAAACTAACACAAAATCACAATAAGACTCAGTTTTTACAGTTTCTGACACAATTAAAAAAAACTGTTGTTTTAATTTCACAGAACGGGCATATGATTGGTGAAACTGAACAGTTCAAATTTCTAGGTGTTCAGATAGATAGTAAGCTGTCGTGGAAATCCCACGTTCAGGACCTTGTTCAAAGAATTAATACTGCCATTTTTACTATACGAACAGTATCAGAAGTGAGTGATCGTTCGATAAGAAAATTAGTCTACTTTGCTTATTTTTATTCGCTTATGTCGTATGGTATATTTTGGGGTAACTCTACCCATTGTAAAAGGATATTTGTGGCGGCTCGGGCAATAAGTGGTGTGAGTTCACGAACCTCTTGTCGACCTCTGTTCACGAGTCTGGATTTTGACATTGGCCTCTCAATATGTATACTCCTTATTGTCGTTTCTTGTTACCAATATTAGTTTATTCCCAAGAATAAGCAGCTTTACTCAGTTAATACTCGGCAGAAATCAAACCTGTATTTGGATCGGACTTACTTAACTCTTGCGCAAAAAAGGTGTGCAGTACACTGCTGCATGCATTTTTAATAAGCTGCCACTCGAATTCAAAAATCTTAGCAGTAATCCATGCGCTTTCAAATCGAAAGTGGCCGGCCGGTGTGGCCGTGCGGTCTAGGCGCTTCAGTCTGGAACCGCGTGACCGCTCCGGTCGCCGGTTCGAATCCTGCCTCGGGCATGGATGTGTGCGATGTCCTTAGGTTAGTTAGGTTTAAGTAGTTCTAAGTTCTAGGGGACTGATGACCTCAGAAGTTGAGTCCCATAGTGCTCAGAGCCATTTGAACCATTCAAATCGAAACTGAAGTTTCCTCATGGGTCACTCCTTCTGTTCTGTCGAGGAGGTCCTTGAAAAATTAAGCTGATTCTTATTGTATTGCTGATAGCGTTTACTTAAACTTACGGACTGACTTTTGTCAGGTTCATGAACATTTATTTTTATCTGTTATTACTTTGATGTTGTAATTGCATGTACTGACACGTTCCATGACCTTGGAGATTTGCTCTTCAATTTGGTGCTACGGAACGTGACGTGTAAATAAATAAATAAACCTCACGGACATCCTGCGTCCTCATGTATTACCCCTCCTAGTTTTCGAACTGGACAATGTTCGGCCATACATGGTACGTTTCTCTATGAACTGTGTGCGTAATGTTAAGGTAATGCTGTGGCCAGCAGGATACGCAGATGTTTGTGGGACCACCTCGGACGTCAACTGTGTCCCTGTGCCAGTCTACACGATATTAAGGAGCAGGTACGATAGTTGCGGGTCAACTGGCCTCAGGATAGGATACGACTGCTTTGTGACAACCTCCAAATCTAATCAGTGCAAAGCATCTAGAGTAGAGGGGGTGCAACATGTTAAGTGGCCCCATTCTGAAAAGTTCTTTGTAAATTTGACTCGCTTTTTCATATCACAGACCCTCTCAGCCCGTGAAGTTTCAATGTGTTTCCTCCTCTCCTCGCGGGTGCTTAACATTGTTTGTCAGGGAGTCTATATCCCTTGTGGCAGGATAGGTCATCGTCGTGCACAGACTCTCGTTTCCACAATAGTAGTCTTCCCACATAACGCATGGGAGAATTCTGGTAGTAGTGTTCAAAATACGAATGGAAACATCAGTACAAATGGAAACATCATTGGCAGTGAAAATTTGATGCCTGGAGGTGTGCTCAGATAACCTATTGTTTTAGGCAACAGCTCGCGGTAAGCAGGAAAGCCATGTTTGAGTGCCTTATGACACAAATTTTCAATTGTCACTTCATGGCCATCAAAAGATTCTAGTGGAGGACTGGTGTGTAAGAATTGGGGAGAGGTGAGTGGGTGCGCGATGTGCCCTGGGAGCACGAGCAGACGGGTCGAAGGCCGGCGTCCGTGGGAACGCAGCCCGCCGGGTGTGGAGTCTGTCGTGACAGTCTTGCCGGCTAACGGTCTGGGAAGCAGGGTCTCACAATCCGCCGGCTAGCGGCTGTGTGGGAAGAGCTTCTGCAACTGACAGCAAAGATCCTGCTTTGTTTGTACGTTTCAGAAGCAATACCAGTACTCTTAATTACCGTTTCATCATCTAAGTACATTTCACTTCCACGCATTGGTAAATTATAAATTAAAAAAGGGGCAGTTCAGAAAACTGTATTCCGGAGAAGTGGCAGTGGGATTGCCAACAGGTATAATAATAATCGTAGTATTACTACTACTACTACTACTACTACTACTACTACTATACTAGCGGAGAAAGCTGCCATTGTCCAGGTATTTATTTATAGCTATCGTCCATGTCCGTACCAGGTAGCATCTGGCCTTGTGTTTAATCTTTATAACGTCATATCTCCTAAACTATATGTCGTACAATTCTGTAGGTGTATTCAGCGGCATATGTGGATACTGTCTGCAAAACGTGTTGTGCTTGTAGCTAGTAGCAACGAAGTAGTAAAGTGCAAATTAATGCAGGCTGCAGTAGTATTTCACATCTCTCATTGTTTTTGGCACTCTATCTCTGCAACTGCGTGTCATGTAATGATATAATTTTGCACTTACATTGAGTGGTATATGTGCATACGGTAAAATGTGTCGTGGACACAGCAGTAAAGAAGAAATATACTATAACGTCATGCCTCATACGGTATTTTTGTGGCGTGAACAACGAAAATATAGTAAGAGATGATTTTTTCCCTTTCATCATTTCGTGTAGAGTGTCAGCGAGAAAGTCTCGCAAAGATTTGAAATTACGTGTAGAGTTTGTTACAAGGCGCTAAGTGCTGTCACTCTCCAATACGGGTTGAATAAAATCTGGGAGT
Source organism: Schistocerca gregaria (assembly GCF_023897955.1). Classification (NCBI taxonomy): domain Eukaryota; kingdom Metazoa; phylum Arthropoda; class Insecta; order Orthoptera; family Acrididae; genus Schistocerca; species Schistocerca gregaria. The sequence continues at coordinate 1,068,235,151 of NC_064920.1, read as the reverse complement.
TTACGTGTCACCGGGTACGCTTCCTTCTCACCTCTACATCTTTGCTAGACTGTTAGTTCTTACCTCCACGGCGACTTTGGTTGAAATCGTTGCAGTAGTTTTGAGACGTTAGTACAGTAAAATGATGCGCAAATACCATGCAGTTCACTTCAGTACATTGTTTCATCCAGCACTATTTAAATGTTTCTGTATTTTATTTTATTGCTTCCTCTAACTGGCGTTTTTCAGTGAGTTCCGTCACTAATGCTCTATTCGTAAGTCGCTGAACTCTAGAAAAAATATGTAAATCCTTGTGACTTATCATAAGACCGTCCTAATCGCAGTGTACACTGGTGTGCATAAGTTAATGACGAAAGTAACGTAGGCCTGATGGGTTGGACGTACCCTCACAAGGCGAGAGCTGCGAACGCACAATGCACGCAGGCACACTTTCGAACATTATCGTTTTGTAGCCCAGGTGTTACGGTGTGGGTTAGCATAATGTTGTCTGCAAAGCTTTGAACACGGTAAACTCACCGATCAACGTTGTTGTGACACTTTACCCCTTCCGCAAGTCCGTCTTTTCACGGGTGCATTTGGCCATGAATGCATTTTTATTGATGACAACCTTGCGAAATCATGAAACTGCGCAGGTGGAGGAGCTCTCGGAACGAGAGTATATTCGCCGAACTGACTGGCTCGCCCGTTTCCCCGTCTTAAATCGCATAGTGCACGTTAGGGATGTATTGGGGAGACGCACTGCAGCTCATCCAGCAGTTAACATCCCGAGAGCAGGACTGGAACGCCCTGCCACAATACACCGTAGCAGCCTCGTGGCCAGCATGGGAACACGTTACAGAGCATGCATTACTGTCCGTGGTCATCACACAATCTAGTAAGAGCCATGTCACGCCTTTTTTAACGTCCTGGGATCCATGAAAAGTCGCCATGGCGTCAGTGTAATTACACTATTGGCCATTAAAATAGCTACACCACGAAGATGACGTGCTACAGACGCGAAATTTAACCGACAGGAAGAAGATGCTGTGATATGCAAATGATTAGCTATTCAGAGTATTCACACAAGGTTGGCGCCGGTGGCGACACCTACACCGTGCTGACACGGAGAAACTTTCCAACTGATTTCTCATACACAAATAGCAGTTGACCGGCATTGCCTGGTGAAACGTTGTTGTGATGCTTCGTGGAAGGAGGAGAAATGTGTACCATCACGTTTGCGATTTTGATAAAGGTCTGATTGTAGCCTATTGCGATTGCGGTTTATTGTATCACGACATTGCTGCTGGCGTTGGTCGAGATCCAATGACTGTTAGCAGAATATGAAATCGGTGGGTTGAGGATGGTAATACGGAACGCTGTGCTGGATCCTAACGGCCTCGTATCACTAGCAGTCAAGATGACAGGCATCTTATCCGCATGGCTGTAACGGATCGTGCAGCCACGTCTCGATACCTGAGTCAACAGATGGGGACGTTTACAAGACAACAACCATCTGCACGATCAGTTCGACGTCGTTTGCAGCAGCATTGACTATCACCTCGGGGGCCGTGGCTGCGGTTACCCTTGAAGCTGCATCACAGACAGGAGCGCCTGCGATGGTGTACTCAACGACGAACCTGGGTGCACGAATGGCAAAACGTCATTTTTTCGGATGAATCAGGTTCTGTTTACAGCATCATGATGATCGCATCCGTGTTTGGCGACATCGCGGTGAACGTACATTGGAAGCATGTATTCGTCATTGCCACACTGGCGTATCACCCGGCGTGCCGGTATGGGGTGCCATTGGTTACACGTCTCGGTCACCTCTTGTTCGCATTGACAGCACTTTGAACAATGGTCGTTACATTTCAGATGTGTTACGACCCGTGGCTCTACCCTTCATTCAGTACCTGCGAAACGCTACATTTCAGCAGGTTAATGCACGACCGCATGTTGCAGGTCCTGTGCGGGCCTTTGTGGATACAGGAAATGTTCGACTGCTGCCCTGGCCAGCACATTCTGCAGATCTCTCACCAATTGAAATGTCGGGTTAATGGTGGCTGGCCGTGCAACTGGCTCATCACAATACGCCAGTCACTATTCTTGATGAACTGTGGTATAGTGTTGAAGCTGCATGGGTAGCTGTACCTGTACACGCCACCCAAGCTCTGTTTGACTCAATGCCCAGGCGTATCAAGGCCGTTATTACGGCCAGAGGTGGTTGGTTGTTCTGGGTACTGATTGCTCAGTATCTATGCACCCAAACTGCGTGAAAATGTAATCACATGTTAGAATCTAGTATAATATATTTGTCCAATGAATACCCCATCTGCATTTCTTCTTGGTATAGCAATTTTAATGGCCGGTACTGTATTGTCCTTGAATGAAAGTGTCATTTCTGTTCGTCTCATTGCGTATATATTTTGGATACCTACTGTACTGTACTACCTCTATCTATGTATGTTCCTTGTTCCAATATTGTGAAAAGGAAAATTGGTACTCACCATATAGCGGAGATGCTGAGTCTCAGATAGGCACAGCAAAAAGACTGTCACAAATAAACAAAGCTTTCGGCCATTAAGGCCTTCGTCCGCAAAACACACACACACACACACACACACACACACACACACGGCCGAAATCTCCGACATCTGATCTTATGTTCGTAGTTCCATCGAAGTATGTCATTTACCAGTGACACATCGGGTGAAAGCTACTTTCGTACTTTAATTTTGCACACTTACACCTACATGGTTACTTTGCATTTCACAATTACTCGTGTCTGGCAGTGTGTTCGTCAATCTGCCTTTAAGCTCCTTGTCTGCCACTCCACTCTCAAACAGTGCACGGGAAAAACGAACACTTGAAATCTTTCCGTACGAGCTCTGGGATGTGATTTCTCTTATTTTACTACGATGATCCTTTCTCCATTTGTAGGTGGGTGCCAGCAAAATATTTTCGCACTCTGCGGAGAAAATGGCCGGTACTGTATTGTCCTTGAATGAAAGTGTCATTTCTGTTCGTCTCATTGCGTATATATTTTGGATACCAATTCGTGTAACATATTCGTGGCACTTTCTTGCATGTACCTCAATAACACAAAACGAACTGGCCTTCTTTGGACTTAAACGATGTCCTTCCACAATCCTATCTGATACGGATCCCACTTTGCACCGCAAAACTGCAGAAGAGGGCAGACAAAAGTAGTGTAAGCAGTCTCTTTATTAAGCCTGTTATATTCTTTAAGTGATCTGCCAGTAAATCTCAGTCTTTAGTGTACTTCCCCCCGCAACATTATCTTTGTGATCTTCCCAATTTAAGTTATTGTAATCCCTAATTATTTTGTTCAGTTTATAGCCTTCAGATCTTGTAATTTACCATTTAACTGAAATTTAGCGGATTCTTTTTAGCATTTATTTATTTATTTTGCTTCACACTTTTCTTGATGCGGAATCAATTGCCACTTACTGCACCTTGCATATATCTTGTCTAAATACAACAGTTACAATTACACAACCCTCTGCAGATTAATTTAATTTCCTTGGTGGACGGAGTCTACGATGTAATACCTCAAGATATCATTCACTTGTAGACAGGCAACATCGCGTCTCGTGCATGCGTACAGACACATCACATGTTGCTGCCTTGGTGCAAAATGGTTCAAATGGCTCTGAGCACTATGGGACTTAACATCTTAGGTCATCAGTCCCCTAGAATTTACAACTACTTAAATCTAAGTAACCTAAGGACATCACACACATCCATGCCCGAGGCAGGATTCGAACCTGCGACCTTAGCAGTCCTGCGGTTCTGGACTGCAGCGCCTAGAACCGCACGGCCACCGCGGCCGACCTGTTGCTGCCTCTCCACAAGTGACGGATACCTGGTAGGTATTAGGTACACCGTCGATGCTGTGGCCTCACCATGGAAATTACTCTGAAGATGGTTGTAAAACCATAACCGGTTATCAAATAAAATAAATTGCGATTAGAACTGTCTGACGTTTCAACAATCGATTGCTGTGTTCCTAAGATAATTAGAGAAATGATCGAGGTATGTAGGGAAGTAGATTGCGTCGTCTCGCCCTTAACTTGTAGTCTCGTACGCCAATGTCCAGCCTGTTTTACCGCGGACTCGGATGTGTGTAGCACGCACCAGCCATAGCGTACGCTCCTAATTGCTCCGGGAGCGGCAGTCCAGTAGCTGCTGCTGCTGCTGCTGCTTCTATGCTACGCACGGCGCTGGCTGACCTTACGTTTTCACGGACGTCAGCCCCCCCCCCCCCCCCTGGCGCCACCTCCCCCTCGTCTCAGGTCTCGCGCAACGCCGTCTCGGCCATTTTCCTCGGCTTCCTCGTTGTTGTTTTCCTTCGCCTGCCCTCGCCTAACTTCTAAGTTTTATTCGCGACACAAAAGCGGCGTAAAGTCGGTCTGCAAGGCCGGGCTTTCAACGATATTGTGCCGATATCGCAATTACTGCCACTCTTTACCTGCGGGCGCAGCAATAAAGCTAATGCACGTGCCCGGCAGACGAGCAACTCTGAGCTGCGGACGGAGGAAGTACATGCAGAATTCAGAAGCGTTTACTCGTACACCATTCAACACAGTGTGTAGGCGAAAGGGGCTGCTTATGGCGGGATGATAGGATGAGAGCGTGAGACGCTTAGGACAAAGTAGCCTAAAACGACATAGTAGGCCGAAACAACGAAATGACTGTTTCTTCAGTGTGTCAGATGACACGATGGTAATCTTCTGTTTGCTTGAACACTTCTGGTGGGTAAATTTCACTTGGCTGGCGTGTAACGTTCACTGGCTCCATTTGGTGACTTGTCAAACGTGAAATTTGTGTCATAGAAAACAAAATAAATATTCGTGTCCAAGAAAAAGATTTAAGCTGTTCTGTGTTAATTATTTTCCTGTTGGATTTAGTAACAGGTCTTGCAAATGTTAAGTCATCCTGTCTGTTGCAATAATTTGATTTAGAGTCCACAAGTTTTCGAGATTATGGTGAATAAATTAATACAAATATCATACAGATTGTGACCGAATGAAACTGACGTGAAATCTACCATTACTGTCGCTGGAAATGATGTTATGGTGTGGCTTTAAGACCTTTCATATAGCTTTTTTCAGATGAGCAATTGTATGTGCGAAGCAGAGCAGCAGATCAACCACCTCCAATAACAGACCACACTTGAAACGTCTGGAACTCATCACAACAACAACGATAATAATGTGTGTAGAGACTATTGCTCAAGGCCGTTGTCCAAATTCTTCCTGGTCAATAGTGAACTGGAGACGGAGAGTTGGCAAGACCGCATGAAGCTTATTTAAACAAGCCCTGGAAGAAAAAAGCTCCAGAAAATAGATGTATTGTGAAATTCCTAACGAGCAGCTATGAAATGATACATGCTCGTAGTTTCATCACAGGATGAACTCGGAGCAAGTATAAATATTTTTGATTATGACGAACAGGATGCAACTTGTTTTTACTGCTGCGATTTGGTCACGTGATTAGAAGGAAGGGAAGTTGGTTTGGAATGCATGAACAGTTAAAAATAGAGCAGTCTGCTCTGTATTTCACTGTTGGCACCAGACATGAAAGCTGGGAATGTTCTCCAGGTATTGGCCCAAGTCTTTCCGTCGGATTGCCACAGAGCATATAGTCCGCTGTCGTGTGGCGTCACTCTTGACAGGCGTCACTCTTGACACCACCTCAAGCCTCACTAAGCACTGACTACATAAATCTGTGGTATGTGAGAAGCTGCTAGACCACTATACCCCATTCTTTTTAGCTTCCTGCGCAAAGACTTTGTGCTAGCTCGACTGCTCGTAACGCTTTATAACTAATGATTTCTTTCTCTGATTTCATGCAACTTCTTACAACCACCCTACGCATTGTCTGACTGTCCCTGTCCGTTAGTTCATGATGTGTGCCTGGCCTTGGTTGCGCCGTGGTTGTTCATTCGCGTTTTCACTTCACAGTCACCACATCAGTATTCGTCTAGGTCAGCTTTAGAAGGATTGAAATATCCCTCTTGGTTAGTTGCAAAGATGACTTCCAATGGCTAATCTACATTCGAAGTCACTGAGCTTCCCTGACCGTGCCATCATGCTGTTACCGCGTCTCTTCTATACTGGCGATACGCCCCTCGTGACATTTAGCGGTCAATTTCGGATTACAAAGGGATGTCGGGATACTTTCGGTCGAATGGGTACGCCCCGTTGCCCTAACTGGTAGCCCCCAAGATGAATATAAGGTACTTTTGAAATTTTCGGACCTTAGTGAAACTATTTTTTGTTAATTTCTTTGTGGCTGCCACTCTTGCAACTTCGGTATATTAATGTGAAACCGCGTTTTCACAATTATAGCTAACCCAGGTCTGTTGCGAAATACAAACAGAATTTTGTTGTCATTGTGGGTCACATTCCCCAAAGCGGCACATCACAACAGATGGCGCAATTTTTTAAAAGCCCATGGAGGAAGTATTCATGCCCGTAGCGACTTTCATTTTTCGTTGCCGGCATAAACTTTTCATTCTCGAAGCTGTTGTCTGACTCGTTCGTAAATATTGTTTTTATTCCATTTGGCCCTTTAAGGAGAACTTAAGACCACTAGTTAGCTTCGTTGTTCCTATCTTCCCAAAACTTCCTCTCCTATGGGTCTGTAGTCGTTCTATTGCCCATTCATTTTTCTTAGGCTCGGACAGAGGAAGTGAATCGGCTGTATCCTTTCAAAGCAAACAACTTCGCCTCTTCAGTAAGTGTTCTGGGAAACCACGGAAAGCTTAAATCCGGCTGACATGCCGTCCTCCGAATATGAGTGCTGCGACCAACCACCGGGCCACCTCGCTCGGGAAGGTAGAGATGTGCCCAGTGTGAACGCTGTCAGGCCCTTAACCGAGCTCATGGCCACGTACCTTTTCCTGTGCATCATTCTAGAACAACGTAGTTGTTTCTGAAAGCACGTAACGTCCACAGCATTCGTGACTCTTTACTGACACTTCGGTCGCAGGTTCGAATTCTGTCTCGGGCATGGATGTATGTGATGTCCTTCGGTTAGTTAGGTTTAACTAGTTCTAAGTGACTGATGACCTCTGAGCTTAAGTCCCATAGTGCTCAGAGCCATTTGAACCATGGCTCTGTCAACAAAGTCAAACATTCTACATTGACGATATCAACAAACTGGTCTCTCGTTGTGAGAAATGAGTTCGTCGCTAAAGTGACTGCTAGGAAATAAATATTTAGAGATGAAAATAAGTGTGTAAAATGGTAACAAAGTTCCTCTAATGTAAAAAGTTGTAAGAGTTTACAAATAAATTCAGAGACTTTACTTGCCACTAGCGAAAGAAGTCGCAATACCAGTTGGTAGTAGCGCAACGCAGGAAGACACTTTGCATAGGGGTTGGCAGTTGACCTCAACTTAAACAGATGTAATGTATTGAGCATAAACGGGCAGAAGACAGCACAACACACATGTAAGGCAGATGCCAGACTAAGGTTCTCTCGACTCCTCAAGAAGTCGACGCACGAAGGAGGTTGCTAATAGAACACTCGTCCGACCGCTACTTCAATGTTGGTCATCATTGTGGGACGCACACCAGGTGGGATTGATAGAGGAAACACAGAAGATCTAAAGAACAGCACGTTTCGTTACAGGTTCATTCAGTAAGCGCGAAGCGTCACGGTGATACAAGTAAACCTACCCAAGGCATACACTTCGATTTTAATAGACTTTGAATATGTTCTAGTGTAGAGCAAAATGACACAGATGTTTTGATACATGCCCGTACGACCGTTAAGGGAATGAAACAACCCCTTAAAAACGGATTTTAATATTCCCGAGTGAACAGTGTTGAAGCGGTAGCACATGTTAAAAGAAAGCATCAAGTAAAAGTGCTATGGTTTTTAACGCAATTATTGTGTTTCATCCAGATTTGTCGAAAACTTTATTATTATTATTATTTTTGAAACCCTTTCTCCCCGAGTAATTTGTTTTTCATTTCGATATTTGACTAATAGCAAAACTCATAGCATCGGTAATACCAATTTTAATCATTTGTGATGAAGTGGTATTCCAAAGAAGTATTTGTCTGAAACAAGCTAGAAATTCCCTGTATAAAAGTTCATTCAGAGTTTTTATCTGAACAATTCTGCAGCTTTTACATTGTTGTTCACATTTACAGTAGTGTTAAAACACTAATGTACGAACAATTTCAAATACAGTGTAATATAATTGAATCTGAAAAGGTTGCAACTTGAAAATAAAAAAATAACACCAAATGTAAAAAAGAAAACACAATTCAATTAGATCACAAGATACGTTACATTTCATAAAATTAAAAGAAAATACATACGTAGAACATATTTATCTGGAAAAGACTTACTGGACAACCAGCACGTTAATTGGCATCGAAGTGGGGAGATATAGGGCGAGCGTATACACCGATATAAAGATACAGGGTGTCCAGAAAAGAACTCCCTGATTTCAAAATTAAATATCTCGAAAACAAATATCGATAGAGGAATGCAGTAAACGGTATGTTTATTGTGAAAGCTGTAAGAAGTTTATACAGCAGTTTGAAATAAGTTACAAAAGCTGCTAAGAGATGGCGCTGTAATCGCCATGCGTAATGCCTAGTATAAATAGTGATCCGAAGCCCAGAGCGACCAGTTCCACTATTGAAACGTGAAAGGAGGTTAGCGTACCGAAGGAAGAGATTAAAACCATGTACTCCATTGAACAATGCGTTTTTCTGGTGCTAGAGTACCACAGGTTAGAAGAGAGTCCTACGGCAACAAGGCGAAGTTTTCAATCACGATTTAATGTTCCAAAAGGACCCGATGCGAAAACCATTCGTACGCTCTTCGCAAAATTTCAACGAACAGGCAGCGTAACTGATAATCTAGTGGGGCATGTTGGCCGCAAGCAAACCGCAGTTACGCCTGAAAATACCGCCACAGTTTCTGGAATTATTCAGCGAAATCCAATGTCATCCGTCCGTAGTATTGCATCTGAGATTGGTTTGAAGCGTTCCAGCACGCAGAAAATACTGAGAAAGAGCCTACACATGTTTCCATTCAAAATTCAAACGCACCAGGCCATACCCGTACGAGCTGTGCAACAAAGGGTTGCCTTTGCTAATCAGATGCTCACAATGATTGATAGTGAAGGATTTTATGTTGGCTGCATCTGCTTTACAGGTGAAGCCCACTTCCACCTGAATGGATACGTGAATAAGCAGAACTGGCGATTTTGGGGTTCCGAAAAGCCATATTGGTGTGAAGCGAAACCCCTGTATTCTCCTAAAGTTACTGTGTGGGTTGCAGTATGCAGCAGAGGAATCATTGGCCCTTTTTTCATTCGAGAAACGGTCACTGGTGCACTTTACGTTGCAATTTTGGAACAATTTGTCGCCACACAGCAAGCGTTAGATAATCGACCAGGTACTGAATGGTTTACGCAAGATGGAGCCCGACCACATCGGACCGAACAAGTGTTTAGCTTTGTTGAGGAATACTTCGGGAATCGAGTCATTGCTTTGGAAAATCCCAAATTTACTGGTGGAGGCATGGATTGGCCTCCATATTCGCCGGATTTGACTCTATGTGACTTTTTTTTGTGGGGCACAATGAAAGACATGGTCTACCCGAAGCATCCCGCCACGCTGGACGAGCTTGAATCGGCGATCTCTGTGGCATGTGAATCCATTTCGGTTGAGACACTACGAAATGTGATGGCGAATTTTATTCTTCGTTTGCGCCACATTTTGAAAACATTGTGATGCGATTGTTTGCAAAGATTGTTTTCATACGATTATTTCACTTATGCATGCTGATATGAGCTGTACAACGTACAGCGCCATCTGTTAGCACCTTTTGTAACTATTATTTCAAACTGCTGTATAAACTTCTTGCAGCTTTCACAATAAACATACCGTTTACTGCATTCCTCTATCGATCTTTGTTTTCGAGACATTTAATTTTGAAATCAGGGAGCCCTTTTCTGGACACCCTGTATTTCTAGCTTATGAGCTTATTTCTGACAAATACGTCTTTCGAATACCACCTCATAATATGCGATTTAATATAGTATTAATAATGCAATACGTTTTGCTATTTGTCAAACCTCGAAATGGAAAAACCAAATCGGGGGAGGGGCTCTAGAAAACAGACTTTTTCGACAAATTTGTGTGCGCTAGCCAACGGCCTTGCCGCAGTGGTAACACTGCTTCCGTCAGGTCATCGAAGTTAATCGCTGTCGGGTCTGGCCAGTGACCGTCCGGGCTACCGAGCGCTGTTAGCAACCGGGGTGAACTCAGCCCTTCTGAGATCCGCATCCAGTGACACCTATGGGCTGACGACGACACGGCGGTCGGTCAGTACCGTTGGACCTTCAAAGACTGTTCGGACGCAGTTTTTTTAGCGTATCTTAAAACCATACAACTTTTATTTCAAGGTGTTTTTATCAGTTGGTTTCGAGGATATTCGTTCAGAATATTAAACTCAGTTTTTTTCGAGGGGATGTTTCACTGCCTTAACGGCTGTATGGGCATGTCTCTTATTTCCCTCTATACTACAACATATTCAAAGCTAATCAAAATAGAAGTGTATCCCTTAATTAGGTTTACTTGTCAGCAAGTCCAGTGACAGACTCTGTAAGAGAGGCGTTCTGCAGTTATCTGTAATTTACTCGCACAAAGATCATGAAGGTAAAATTAGAGAGATTCGAGCTCATGCGGAATGACTCTTCCCACGCACAGTTACACCAACTGGAACAGGAAAGGGTGGGGCGAGAGAGAAGAGTATCGTCCGCCACAGACCATAAAGTGGCTTGCGCAGTATAGGTATAATCACTTCTCAATCAAACTAGACCATGCGATTTGCCTCACCAAGCATTTGCAAGCTTTTGTTTCAGCGCGACTTTTTTTTGTCTCCATGTTACTTTCCGTCTCTGAGAAGTTGCTGTCTTCATGGATTTCCTGGCTAATCAGCTCTCTTTATCATTAATTTTGTTGGTTAATTTTTTGTATCTTATATTTGCTGTTGCCCTATCCGTGTTTCTTTCAGGTCTTCTATTTTCACTGCAGTTCTTTTTTTCAGCTATAGATTAACTGCGAATTTCATGGGATCCGAAAACTTGGCTAGTTAACGCAGACGGTTTTACTCCTTTAATATGCGCATAAAATTTTAGGCTATGTTCTTTCGCGTCCGAATACATGGTGGTATGCCTTTGAATATCCTTATTTACTCGCAGTCTGTATGCTTTTTGTTAAGCGCTTTTTTTTATCTAAAATTTTCTTGAATATTTTTCATTCTTTGTTTTGAATTTATTCAGAATGTTTCAACCCTATTGTTAGACTCTGGTTTGATTGCTGTGTTGTAGTGTACCGGTTTTGTGTGTTTCGAGGCGTATTTTTTGAAAAAGTCACGTGTAAGTCTGAAGGCTGTTTCCATTTCTTGTCACCGAAAAAAATATGGTAGAAATTAAATAATAATTATTTTCAGAACATTTTTTCCAAAGCATATAAATACATTAATTACAGTTGTCTTTGTCTAATTGAAATGGAAAATTAAAGAAAAATTTTCTGTTTCAGGTACGTTACGACGTGTATCAAGTTCACGCTAATTTTCTGGGAGAGCCGTCAGGTGAAGTTGCATGTAGAAGTCAGTTACAGATATTAAGCCTCAATGGTATGTCAACAGTGTTCACTTTCAGTGTTCATAGTAGCGTTGTGTGTGTGTGTGTGTGTGTGTGTGTGTGTGTGTGTGTGTGTGTGTGTGTGTGTGTGTATTTGGGGAGGGGGGGCGGCTGGGACTTAACTTCTGAGGTCATCAGTCCCCTAGAACTAACCTAAGGACATCACACACATCCATGCCTCCCACACACATCCATGCCCGAGGCAGGATTCGAACCTGCGACCATAACGGTCGCGGCTCCAGACTGTAGCGCCTAGAACCGCTCGGCAACTCCGGCCGGCAATCAAGTATAATTTCCGTTTAAAAAATGAATGTATGTTGTCTTCTACACACTTACTTAGACGATATTCCGCAAACATTCCATTTGTGCGATTTCGCTGTCTGAAAATGGTTTTCAAATCAGAAAAACATGAGATGGGACATAGACTTACGCCTGGTAGTAAACAATAAATTAGCCTGAATATTACGTGTTGTGTGCAGGGTTTCACAAATAAAAGTGATGCAAGAGAGTACGCTACTTCTTAATTAAACATCAAAACAGTGTTTCTTGATAATCGGTTCATAGCACGGAACTGTTGAGTTATGACTCCATTCTGGGAACTAGGACGAAATTATATGTTATTGGTATCGGAATTTAGTGTCGCTAAAGCCACTGCAGTACAATCTCGTTGAGAGATGGTGCTTTAGATTAGTGAAAGAAGTAGATGGGATGCTCAGTGGGGAGTTCAAGTTAAGAAAGAACGATATTGAAATACCAAGCTTGCTGGAAGCAGCACAAATATTTTACACTCAAAATAAGTAAATAATCTTGAAGATGTAATAACTATACCCATTCGATCGCTTGGAAAGGAAATCTCTGAACGGTGTCGAAACTAGAGATATGAAAAGCCGATGTCGGGTTGAGCGAGGAGACAGAACAGGGAAATAATTGCTTGGGAAGAGTTAGAAATTCAATCTTTGGAAAATATAGTTGTAATTAAAGTGAAAAGCTAATACAGTAGAGTTCAGTTATCTGGGTTAGTGAAGACTGAACAGGTAAGTGAAAATACGGACAACCCAAAATACACGTTTTTTATCGGAAGCTGTTATATACTGTATTTAAAAAATGCTAATAGTCTCAACTGAAAATCCATTGCATTGTGTACGCGTTATTCGTCGGAAACAATGGGTTGGAGCAGCTACTTCCTAGAGATTAGTCCAGGGGCCGGAAAGTAAATTTTACTGGCATCCATATCCATTTGTAAAATTTTGTGAAGGTCCAGTGGAAACAAAAAAAGTTCAAATCGAGGTCAATTTTGGTTTTTCAAGAAGGCTTCGGGTTATTTACTGAAACTCATTTTATTGCTATAGGCAGTTCATTAATTTTTATTTCTACTCTTAAAAATAAGACACGGGACAGTCAAATGAACACGAAACAGATGTAAAAATGAAAGTAAACTGCCTATTACTTCAAAAACAGTCGCTACAGCTGCTAATACATTAATCTCATTGCGAGGCAAGACGGTCAGTGCCTTCCTGGAAAAGTAATAGGGGTTGCCTGTGTAGCCATGATTGTACATAGGCGTGCACCTGTTCTTCCGAAGCAAATCGGAGCTCCAAATATATGGAAATCGCGTGGGAAGAGATTGGGACTGTATGGAGGAAGTGTACAGCCTTCACGGTGAAACTTCTATAGCGCAATCGAAACAACCGTCAAAATGCCCGCCACGTTGCTAAGGTTGTTCAGAATACCCTACACAAGTTTCGCTGGGAACCCCTTCCTCACACTCCGTACAGTCTCTCGCTTTGAACCCTGAAGAATGTCATTCGTGTCCGTCGATTTCATTCGGACGAGGAAATGCGTGTTTCGGTACAATCATGGTTCCGTAGGCAGCCGCAAACATTTTTCCATAAAGGCATTGACTGTGTCGTCTCATAATGGAATAATTATTACGACGATTACTTTTGAAATAATAAATAGTTTACTTACTGTTTTCCATGTGTCCCGTTTTCATTTGACTGCCCCTTATAATATAGACATACTTAGAAATTAATGCGAGAAATTACATTTGCAGTCTTAAGACACTTTTTTAATGTTCGGTTCTCGCTGGGAATATTCGAGATCACACGGAGGCTTACAAACAACGTTCTTTCCGCGAACCGTTAGCGACTAGAACACGAAACGGAGGGAGGGGTAGGATGGGGGGTGGCGGGGGGGGGGGGGGGGTAGAGAATGGTAGTGATTGATACACAAAATACTCCCCAGCACACACCGTAAGGGGGTTTGCGGAGTATAGCTGTTTTATGTCAGAAAGTGCCAACTTCTGTTTGTGCTAGATACCACATTTTCTTTAAGGTTAAAAATATCGTGACAGTTACGTAAATCACTCGTCACACTCATTTCAACGGATTCTGTGAAAATCGATTCACTGAAGAATGATACAGATTTTGATATATGGATATTTTCGTAGTCCGTAACATTGCCACCCTCATTTCAACGCTTTGCCACGGCGGATTTATCGTGCCTTGGCAGGTGGATTTAGTGTCGTAGTTCCACGCAATGTTCTTGAACTGTAAAACACTACGTTCAATTTATGCGACCTACTACAGATTGTTCTTTACGGGCGATTGGAAGGCCAAAGATTTGCACCTTTCCTCTTCAGCTTCTTGATGTTGAGGCCAATCTTCCGTTTGAATTGCAGAGCCTTTCGGTTCCACGCAGGCCCTAGGGGATAGCTTTGAAATTGTAAAATTTTTGAGGTGTTACGGTTCTTCCTGTAGCTTGGCTCAAATGGCTCTCTGCACTATGTGACTTAACATCTATGGTCATTAGTCCCCTAGAACTTAGAACTACTTAAACCTAACTAACCTAAGGACATCACACAACACCCAGTCATCACGAGGCAGAGAAAATCCCTGACCCGGTCGCGGGAAGCGAGAACGCTATCGCACGACCTCTTCCTTTAGCTGTTCGTTGTCATATGTGCACTGTACAAGTTTACTGAAGACACAATGGGTCAGCGCCGGATAATAGCAGCTGCCCACTGTTGTTAGTGTCGGCTTTGAAAGACACCGGGTCTTCAGTTTCTTGGTGAATGGAGAATCCGAAGAAAGAAGGCATCCGCTCTTTTGCAACTGGGTGGTAAACTGAATGTTCCCGTAAATATAATGAAAATTGTGGGTTTCCCCTTGCCATGAGCCCCCACTGCAAAAATGTGCCAACCACGTAACTCCAAAATACGGCAGGCTTAAAATTTGCAGAGTCCAACGCCTTTTCCTCAGAATCTTCCATAAAATAGTAAAACTCCATAGGAGACATGGCAAGCCCTTCAGTTAGTGTATAAAACATTGGGTTGGTGCATAAGTGCGTAGCGTTTTTCAGTAAATTTAACACAAGAAATACACACAACAGATTTAGTCATCAATCATATTCATTCTCCTTCACTATTTACAGATCGCAAACGCTGGGATAACTTTTCGATTCCGCGACGGTATACATCTCGTAGTTTTCTGGCGAAAAACCTGTCGAATCGTATTCGTAGCGCATTTTCATTCGGAAAGCAAGTTCCTCGACGGTTGCTCGATAGAGAGCGGTAAAGGTGAAAACCCGAGAGCGCAAGTTCGGGTGAAGGAGGTGGGCGCGTATTATGACCTCCCAAAATGCGGGAGGGCGTTACCGTGGAGTAGCCTCACTTCGCGTAGTCCCCCTGGTCGTTGTTCTTGGATTGCGCCTGCGAGACGTCTCAGCTGTTGACAATGTCAGCACTGATCGGCAGACTTCGGGGAAGCAGTTCGTAGTACATCACACGTCGCTGTTCCACAAGATGCATAACATTATCTTTTGTGGTTGCGGGCAGGTCTTTGTACAGGGAGCTGCTGCTTTGACGGTGTTCTGGCTTAGAGCATGCGGTACCCACACACCCCATTTCTGAACCTTCCCCATTGCATGCAAATATCGCGTGATGGTGGAATGATCACAGTTCATCACATTGCCATTTCCCGTCTACACTGACTTGGATCACTGTGGATTAATGTGTTTAAAATATGTTCATCGAACCCCGAAGGTTTTCCTGAACACGGAGAGTAACTAACATCAAAACGAGAAAACCATTTTCTTGCTGTGCTCTGTCTAATGGCCGGCCGGTGTGGCCGTGAGGTTCTAGGCGCTTCAGTCTGGAACCACGTGACCGCTACGGTCGCAGGTTCGAATCCTGCCTCGGGCATGAATGTGTGTGATGTCCTTAGGTTAGTTAGGTTTAAGTAGTTCTAAGTTCTAGGGGACTGATGACCACAGATGTTAAGTCCCATAGTGCTCAGAGCCATTTTTTTCTGTCTAATGGCATTACCCCATATATGGCATAAATATTTGTGGCTGCCTCCCTTGCTGAAATTGCCACAATGAATTCAAAACCAACAATGCCGCACCTTCACTTTTTCTGTTTCCATAAAATAACAATGCACAATTAAACGTTGTCTTCTTCCAAGTTCGAAGCGTTGGGATTCAGGAGAGAATCACGGATGACAGGCGAAAAATGAATAATGCGTCCCCAGTTGGTTTCAAAGAAATCTCTTGCAGTCATTTATTTCTGAAAAAAAATCATTCAGGACATGTAGTTGAGACATTTTTAGTACAAAAAATACAATAGCAATCTACACGCATTTGAAAATTAACTTATTTATCAAGAATATTTTCAGACTCTTTTGGGGGCTCAAATCCACGTTCTAAAATACCAAGACAAAAATTATCCCAATCGTTAGCGTACAATTGACAGTGTTCAGGAGCAGTACTACCACCTTCAAGTCCACCAAAAGCTTTGTTAGCTTTAATAACTTCATCAATAAGAAAAGCTTTCTTACGCATTACCCTATATATGGCATAAATATTTGTGGCTGCCTACGTTGCTGTCACCCCTCTACTGAACTCAAACAGAAGAAAATGTCGGAAATGTTAAGATTTCTTCACTTGGCCCTCCATTTTCTCTAGAGTCCACAGCTCCACTCACTATCTCCAAACGACAAAGTGACAATATGTAAAGTCAAATAGCAACAGTGAACTACAAATAAAGAATGACGGTCGATAAATAAACCCATTGCAACCAGAATACCAGCATGCGAAGCATAAATTCTACGGACTTGAGGAATCACGTGATACATTACTAAATAAAAACGTAAGTTGAGGAGAGCACGTATTGAAACAAGATTAGAATTAGTTAAAATGTTTTGTAATAAAGAGTTAGGGCACTGAGAACGTAACTGTGATAAATATTGCATCGACTGTGTCGGCTAGGATGTGCCAGGCTGGCTCCTACGGAGGGAATACTGCTGACAGTACATCGCAGACAAGTACGTCGGACATGGCGAGTCGCGAGATAAGCGCGCCTGCAGCACGTGGTCGCTTAGAGGCCACGTCGCCCAGAGTCTTGTAGTCGTGTGCTCGCGATAGGCATACGGCTCAGTCTGCTGGCAGCCGCCGTGTTTACGCCTGGATCGGCTGCCGTTTACCCGGCAGATAACCCCGCTCTATCTGCTCCCACTTGTCTCTCGGCGACCACGTCCAAATCCAGCCGCTTAGTGACTGCGCCCTACGTCTAATCTTCGAAGACTTCGCCAAAAGCCGTTACTCGACCCTGGACCCCAGTTGTAGGTTTGCTGCAAAACGAAATTGCTTTCTTTTGCAGACAGTTGAAAATTACTTCAGGGTATTTCTATAAGCACGAATGTGTTCCAAAGATGAGGCGTCTAGTTTCTTAAGACTTAATACAGTTTTTCATGTGACTGAATATTTTGCCGTGTGCCCGGAATAGGCACGAATGGAGGTTTAAATCGTAGCTTTTTCATAGTTCTGAAACATATTCAAACAAAACAAAAGTGTTTAATACAACGTTCAATAAAAGCTACAGTAAGAAGAATTAGTTGTTGAATTTTATCTTTTCATCTTTTGATCCCTTGATGAACATACAAATCTTTATATCGCAACTGCTAACCATGTCGGTTTTACAGGGCAATATGCTGAGGTGACAAAAGTCATGGGATGCTTCGTAATATCGCGTCGGACCTCCTGTTGCCCAGCGTAGTTCAGCAACTCTGCGTGGCATGGACTGCCGAAATACACTACTGGCCATTAAAATTGCTACACCACGAAGATGACGTGCTACAGACACGAAATTTAACCGACGAGGAGAAGATGCTGTGACATGCAAATGATTAGCTTTTCAGAGCATTCACACTAGGTTGGCACCGGTGGCGACACCTACAACGTGCTGACATGGGGAAAGGTTCCAACCGATTTCTCATACACAAGCAGCAGTTGACCGGCGTTGCCTGGTGAAACGTTGTTGGGATGCCTCGTGTAAGGAGGAGAAATTCGTACCATCGCGTTTCCGACTTTGATAAAGGTCTGATTGTAGCCTATCGCGACTGCGGTTTATCGTATCGCGACACTGCTGCTCGGGTTGGTCGAGATCCAATGACTGTTAGCAGAATATGGAATCGGTGGATTCAGGAGGGTAATACGGAACGCCGTGCTGGATCCCAACGGCCTCGTACCACTAGCAGTCGAGATGACAGGCATCTTATCCGCATGGCTGTAACGGATCGTGCAGCCACGTCTCGATCCCTGAGTCAACAGATGGGGACGTTCGCAAGACGCAAACCATCTGCACGAACAGCTGGACGACGTTTGCAGCAGCATGGACTATCATCTCGGAGACCATGGCTGCGGTTACCCTTGACGCTGCATCACCGACAGGAACGGCTGCGATGGTGTACTCAACGACGAACCTGGGTGCACGAATGACAAAACGTCATTTTTTCGGATGAATCCAGGTTCTGTTTACAGCATCATGATGGTGGCATCCGTGTTTGGCGACATCGCGGTGAACGTACATTGGAAGCGTGTATTCGTCATCGCCATACTGGCGTATCATCCGGCGTGATGATATGGGATGCCATTGTTTACACGTCTCGGCCATAACTTGTTCGCATTAACGGCACTTTGAACACTGGACGTTACATTTCAGATGTGTTACGACCCGTGCCTCTGCCCTTCATTCGATCCCTACGAAACCCTATATTTCAAAAGGATAATGCACAACCGCATGTTGCAGGTCCTGTACGAGCCTTCCTGGATATAGGAAATGTTCGACTGCTCCCCTGGCCAGCACATTCTCCTAATCTCTCACCAATTGAAAACGTCTGGTCAGTGGTGGCCGAGCAACTGGCTCGTCACAATACGCCAGTCACTACTCTTGATGAACTGTGGTGTCGTGTTGAAGCTGCATGGGCAGCTGTACCTGTACACGCCATCGAAGCTCCGTTTGACTCAATGCCCAGGCGTATCAAGGCCGTTATTACGGCCAGAGGTGGTTGTTCTGGGTACTGATTTCTCAGGAGCTATGCCCCCAAATTGTGTGAAAATGTAATCACATGTCAGTTCTACTATAATATATTTGTCCAATGAATACCCGTCTATCATCTGCATTTCTTCTTGGTGTACCAATTTTAATGGCCAATAGTGTATTAGACCATGCGGCCTCTATAGCTGTCCATAATTGCGAAATTGTTGCCGGCCCACCTTTTTGTGCACAAATTGATATCTCAGTTGTGTCCCACAAATATTCGACGGGATCCGTGCCGGGCGATCTGGGTGGCCATACCGTTCGCTCGAATTGTCCGGCATGTTCTTCAAACCAGACGTGAACAGTTGTGGACCAACATCGTTTTTTGGGAACATGAAGCCGAACGTGACCATTTCCAGTCAGTGATCGGTTCAGCTGAGCCAGAGTTCCTCATTTCATGTAAACACAGCCCACTCCATTATGGAGCCACCACCATCTTGCACAGCGCCTTGTTTTCAACCGGGGTTCGTGACGTCTGCGCCACACTCGAGCCCTACCAAAATCTCTTACTAACAGAAATCTGGACTCATCTGACCAGACCGAGGTTTTCCAGTCTTCTAGGGTCCAACTAATATGCTCACGATACCATGAGGGGCGCTGCCGCTGATGGGCTGTTTGCAAAGGCAGTCGCTTCGGTCGCTTGTTGCCATAGCCATAATGCCACATTTCGGCGCTATGCCCTAACGGATCCTTTCTTCATAAGTCTCACATTGATTTCTGCAGTTACTTCACGCAGTGTTGCTTGTCTGTTAGCACTGACAATTCTAGGCAAACGCCGCTGCTCACGGTCGTCAAGGTAAGGGTGACGGCCACTCCGTTGTCCGTGATGAGTGGTAATGCCTGAAATTTGGTGTTCTCACCACGCTCTTGGCACTGTGGAACTCGGTATATTGAATTACTTAACGATTTCCGGAATGGGTTGCCCCACTAGTCTAAGCTGCAACTAACAGTCCGCGTCCAAATTCCGTCAATTCCCGTGGTGCGGCCATAATCACATTTGAAACCGTTTCACATGAATCACCTGAGTACAAATGACAGCGCCGCCAATGCACCGACATTTCACACCATGTATACGCAATACTACCGCCATCTGTATACGTGCATATCGCTATGCCATGACTTGGTATATAATAAAGAGCGTATTTAACACGGATAACCAAGAACGAACACACAGAAACGTCTGTAAAAAAACGTATGTTCGCACAAAAAAGTACGATTTCCAAGTATTGTCACAATCTGTTTATTGGTTAAGAATACTAGCCGCTGACTATCAATCCATTCCGTGGAAAAACCGCTCATCAGTAGCACTCTCCTACATCAGCCAATATCGGAGGGGGAAGTGTTAAGTGATTCACCCTCTTTATTCGAATTACTACCTTTTATCTTTGGTTCAGGTCATCTTCAGATCCATATGTAATAAAAGTAGAATAACGGTTGCGACGGTACAGATCCGACGTCACTGTTACATAAAAATAAATGCAGAAGTCACGGTGTCATTACACTTCATGTCTACAGAATGAAATATTCTTACTTTGTTAGATGACTAGGCCAGTTCCTTTTGACACCTCTAGCGGCGTACGACGCTATCGTGTCTCATGGATTTCGATGTGTACCAGGAATGCAGACATGGGCTTGCAAACAAATAAGTAACTACGTATTTTGTGGAATAATCGGGTCTACTGCCGGATGTTTGTGTCGCTCTGGCAACATTTCGGCCACGTAACTCGTTGCCTTCTTCAGGTGCTACCTGAGACTGCCGTGTTGGAGGATCTTGTCCATTATTTATGCCCAGAGGGCGCTGGTTGCTCTCGGGCGCGGACGTCCGAGGGAGCTCCGGGGAAGAGAGAACACATTACAAGCAGCGCCAGGCGGGCGCGGACGGCAAAGAGAGCACCCAGCGCCCTCTGGGCATAAATACTGGACAAGATCCTCCAATAAGGCAGTCTCAGGTAGCACCTGAAGGAGGCAACGAGTTACGTGGCCGAAATATTGTGCCAGAGCGACACAAACATCCGGCAAGTAGACCCGATTATTCCACATGTCAAGATCTCGCCGGGAATGCCTGAAGAATTACAACTACGTATCTTGATTTTTTTGAGATGACATGTCAAAATTTTAAGACTACCCATCCTAACTATAGTATTTAGTGTCCACTCTATAAACCGGTTCTAGAAGACTTTTTAGACATACTAACAATCGCCTTACAGCACGTTTGCTACCACGTGAAGTTAGTTGTCAACAGTCGCATTTCGAAAACGGTAACATTTAAAAAATATAATATTAGAAGGCGAAATTACTTACATTGTGCATGACATGTACTTAATTTGGCACATAATTGAGAGTGGTATTTAGCTATAAAATCATTGATCTCTTACCCATTGATGTCGGACTCTAAAGCAGGGCGTCCAATCCGCGGGCTGCACGCGGCACAAATCAAGTAATCAGTACGGCCCAAGAAATGTGTATCACACCAGCGGTAAAAATGCCATAATATTCCTTTTATGTAAACTTTTGATAATCGGAATATATCAATATGAAACTGCCAACACGAAGCTGTTACATCATTCGTCCATCTCAGTGTTCCTTTTTTCGCTGGTTATTGTCAGTATTACGTAAGTTGCTTGTGATATCGGTGTATCCTTTGGCTCATGCCAAGAAATTTTGTTGGATATTGGGGCATGACACGTGTAGCAGCAAAGTTTTTTTCCGAAATTGTAGAATTCCGACCGACACCGACGTCTCCTAGACATCACTGAAGAATTGTTGAATGAAGTCGACAACGATGTTGAACTCATAAAGAAGGCTATACCAAGTGACGAAACATGGACACGCAGGTACGACGTCGAAACCAAGGCCCAATCGTCCCAAAGAGGCAAGAACGAAAAAAAATCGATAGGTTCGATCACATTTTGAAGTTCTTCTCACTGTTTTCTTCGATTACAGACACACTGTACATCATGAGTCGTACGGTCAGTAAGCAGTAGTGCCTGGAAGATACGCGCCGTTTCCGTGAAGCAATCCGAAGAAAACGACCAGAATTGTGCCCAAACCACTCCTTAAAACTGCATCTTGATAAAGAAAAAAACAAAACCGTGTTGTTGCTTAGCCACGGTATTCGCCAGACAAGGAGCCCTGCGACTTATTTCTATTCCCGCGGCTGAAGAAAAGCATGAAAGGACGCCGTTTTACCACCGTTGATGAAATGAAACCGGAATCGCTGAAGAAATTGAACACCATAACAATTAGTGAGTTCCAGAAGTGCTTTCAAGATTGAAAAAAGTGCAGGCAAAAGCTTGTTATATATGAGGGGGATTACTTTGAAGAGAACAAAGTTGTTGATGAATAAATGAAGACTATTTAAGAAAAAAAAATTCCAGTTACTTTTTGATCATACGTCGTACATTAGTTTTTCTATTACGCATTCTTGTCAAGTGCAAAAGAAGTTTTTACTAGATGTGTCAGTCAGGTCATTTTCCGAAATATTTGTGCACTTGTCCATAACGATTAATAACTTATGTTACTGTGCACCTTTCAGTATCTGGTATTGTTCAAGTGGTGTGAAAGACATTTGTACTTGCAGCTAATGCGAACATATTATCTGAAAAAAAAAGAAACTTGACTGAAACTGGAAAAAATGTTACTTTGTAAATTTCCTAATAGCGTCACAGACCTCAACCAATTCCTCGTAACATGGACAAATTTAAATGTGTCCATATTCTAAAGTGTGAGAGTACAGATATCAATATCGTTCCGATGTATCGAATTTTATTCCCGATGACCAAAAATCGCAGGCGACGCGGGGATGCGTAGTCAGCGAGGTAGCTGGGTGAGCATTTGGCGCCTGCAGAAACGTCACGTAGGCAGTTAGTTTATGGGGTCGTCTGATGGAGGGAACATGTACGAGATGGGGAAGCGGAATACTGGCGCCAAGTAGGGTAGCGGAGTATTTATTATATGATACGTATTGTGCCATATGGAACAAACTTTAACGGAATCAAAAAGGCCAATGGATAAGTCAAGTGTAAAGTGAATGGTGTGAGTGTTGATTTACTGTACATGAACTCGGTGTTTAATTTCAGGATCCCTTTTCGTCATAGTATGTTTATTGAACTGAGTATAGTGAAGAGTTTCTGTAGCAGATTGAGAGCAATCGTGTCACATTCGCACAAGGCTATTAAATTTACTACGCAAAAGTCAAGGGATAGCAGTATGTACATATACAGATGGCGGTAGTATCGCGCACGCAAGGTGTAAAAGGGTATTGCATTGGCGGTGTTGTCATGTATACTTAGGTGATTCATGTGCAGCGGTTACCGGCGTGATTATGGTCGCACGACGGGAATTAAGAGTTTGAACGTGGAATGGTAGTTGGAGCTAGACGCGTGGCACATTCCTTTTCGGATATCGTTGGGGAAATCAGTAGATCCACAGTGTCAAGAGTGTGCCGAGAATACCGTATTTAATGAATTACCTTCTCACCATGGACAACGCAGTGGCCGACGGTCTTCACGTAACGACTGAAAGCAGCGGCGTTTGCGTAAAGTTATCAGTGCTAACAAACAAGCAACACTGCATGATATATCAGCAGAAAACAATGCGGGACGTGCGACGAACATCCCCGCCAGGACACTGCGGCGAAATGTGGCGTTAATGAGCTATGGGAGCAGATGACCGACATGTTTGCCTTTTCTAACAGTATAACATCGCCAGCAGCGCGCCTCCTAGGCTCGTGACCATATCGGTTGTCCACCAGACGACTGGAAAACCGTGACTTGGTTAGATAAGTCCGGATTTCAGCTAGTAAGAGCTGATGGTGTAGACCAAACGAAGCCGTGGACTGAAGTTGTCAATAAGGCGCCATACAAAGCTGGTGGTGACTCCATAACGATGTGGGTTGTGTTAACATGGAATGGACTGGGTCCACTGGTCCAACTGAACCAATTCTTCACTCGAAATTGTTATGTTCGGCTACTTAGAGACGATTTCCAACCATTCATGGACTTCATGTTCCTGTGACATTGCGGCTGGCCGCAGTGACCGAGCGGTTCTAGGCGCTTCAGTCCGGAACCGCCCGATTGCCACGGTCGCAGGTTCGAATCCTGCCTCAGGCCTGGATGTTTGTGATGTCCTTAGGCTAGTTAGGTTTAAATAGTTCTAAGTTCTAGGGGATTGATGATCTCAGATGTTAAGTTCCATAGTACTCAGAGCCATTTGAACCATTTTTTTTTGTGACGTTGCCATGTAGCCGGGTCACAGTGGTTAAGCGATAGGTTTCAAGAACATTCCTCACAGGTCGCCGGACGTGAATCCCATCGATCATTTATGGGACATAATCAAGAGGTCAGTTCGTGCAGAAAATCCTGCATCGGAATACTTTCGCAGTTATGGACTGCTATAGAGGCAGCGTAGCTGAATATTTCTGTAAAGGACTTACAACGACTTGTTAAGTCCATGCCACGTCGTTGCACTACGCCAGGCAAAAGCTGGTCCGACACGATATTAGGAGATGTCCCATGACTTTTGTCACCTAAATTGATAATTTTATCTCGATGGTAAGTTGGCTGTGTCAATACGACACCAAACAGATGAATAGTTATACCGAGCCATTGAACAGTTTATAAAACCGTCAAACGACCGGTTAATTTACGGAGTGACTGTTTGACGTCACAGTGAGAGATTGCAATTATTGCGAATGGAACACACAAATGACAGACGACCAATTTGTGAAGAGTACAAAGTTGTGAATAGTAGACGAACGTGCAGGAGAGATTGCAGGCAGGCCGGAGGGTGACGGCCACATAAATGCGGCAGAACGGCCCTGGCACGGTGCCCGCGGCTCGTTAACACGGCGCGCCCGCTGCGCGCAAATCGCTCACATCAGCCGCCTCTGCCGCCGTCCAGGCATCCAGCGGGCGGGTGGGCCACTGCGCTTACCATCGACTGGCCTTCATTCGGGCCGGGCCGGGCTGTGTGTGTGTGTGTGTGTGTGTGCCGCATTCAGCGTCTGGGAGGTGGCTCACATTTATGTACTTGCGCGTCTTTCCTAACTAATCACTCCAAACCCAAAAACGTCTCGGTCAACCACTTAACGGAGTCTGCACGATTTCCAGTATTGCTATTCGGCAGTAATGTGGGATTCTGGATCCGCCTCGATGCAAAACACAATTGTTTTTATTTATTTTATTTTGGTTCTCAAACTGTTTTCAGTGACAATGTCGCCACCATTATTAACGTGTTTTCTCTTTATTCTACAACATGCAAAAGTAGCACCATTATAAACATTATTACTTGCGTACTGTCCGGTTCCAGATATTGTATTCTGTGAATAGTTTCAAAGTACCTTATTTACTTCGACACCATGTTTTTTACGTTTGTTGTTATTTTCAGCAGTTTTTCTGTGTCTTTGTTGTCGTTCCTTCGACATACAGCATGTCATCTGCAACTGCAGCAGTGGGTATTATTAAGAGATGTGTAAAAGTGAACGTAGGTATACTTCAGCGTTGTTCTATTGGAATTCGTGTAGCGTTGCGCATAGTGTGCATTATGTTGTTGCTTAATTTGCCACGCACTCACGTTCGTTCGTCGGCTTGCAGTTGCTTTTAAACGTAGAAAAAATTAACTTTTGCAAACTGGTCATAATTCAAAACAGTACGCCGTCTTGCCTTTCGCATTTGCCGAAACACACACACACACACACACACACACACACACACACACACACACACACACACACACACGCTCGCACACACACCAATTTTTTTTCAGAACCTTGTCGCAATATAAGATACATTCTGGCGATAGAGAAATTTTGAGTTACGACCAAAGCGTAAAAGTTAGGTTTTTTCTGTATTTAGGAGCAACTGAAAGCTGATCAACGAACGTGAGTAGATGACAAATTACGTAACATCCCAGTGCACACCTAAACGCGCGGGTGTGTGTGTGAAGGGGGGAGGGGGTCGAAGGTGGAAAAAAAAATTACCAGCGGAAAAATGCGGAACATCAAGAAGGTGAAGACTGACAGAAAAATGGGATACCAGCTACGTCAATCCTTATTCTGTCTTCTTCACCAAAATTTTGGCTTGCGAACATATTCGCCATTTTTTTAACACAGAACATTCTTTTTACTCTCTTTTTAGTTACGCCTTCATACTTAGCATCGCTCTCTCACTGCCATAGTCCATTTGTGTGTCTCCCCCACTGTCTCGCTTCCCTCCCATTGTTTTACAGTATATCCCACTGCCTCTGCCTGCTCTCTCACTTCTGCTGTGCTCTTTTGTCTTTCTTTACGACTGCCACTCTCTCTACCATATGACGACAGCTCAAAAATTCTGGCGGTCAAACTTACATTTACCACTCTACCCTCGTGTTTAAAATTTTGATCCAAAATGCGCCTTCTGCTGTATCTACGTGTTAATTTCCACTCTCTCCTCTTTCTTTTGGTCCCACTGCTTCTATCTCCACCCATCTCTCTTTCTGCGCTACTGCCAATGTCTTTCACGGCCCATCTGACTGCCACTGCTATTGTTTTCAACCACATCTAATTCCCTTTCAGTGCCACTTTCTCTCTCCCACCATCACGGTTTTCTCTCTCTTTCTCTTCCACCGCCACTGTGTCTCTGCTACTCTCTTTCAGCAGAAAAGACGAATATGTTCGCATGCCAAAATTTTTGTTGAGGAAAGCGGAATGAGACTGGGCAGCTGGTTCCCCACTTCCCTGTCAGTCTTTTAATGAGGTACATACTTGCTTTTTGTGTTCCGACAGGAGCATTCTTCTGCTGGTTCCTTTCTTCTTCCTGCCACAGCTGGGTATGTTGATAAATGAAAAGAGTTCTATACGTCAATAAAGTTACGACATTTTATTAACAGACTACGGCAGAATTATACAGGGTGTTACAAAAAGGTACGGCCAAACTTTCAGGAAACATTCCTCACACACAAATAAAGAAAAGATGTTATGTGGACATATGTCGGGAAATGCTTAATTTCCATGTTAGAGCTCATTTTATTTTCGTCAGTATGTACTCCAACGTGATCAGATTGTAAATTTTCACAATCAACATGTGTAGGCTGACGAGAGTCCGCACGCATCCCGTCTGTCCTCAGATCGGTCTGCCGCTGTGGTTGCCTCGGTTGCTGAACACTGTGGGGCTGAGCCCACGCCTGTGGCTGATTGGGAGGACGTTCCAAGGCGTGGCAGGCAGCGAAAGACGTCGAGGAGGCTGATCAGAAAGCCTCCCCGATGCGTCTGACAAACAGGTTTCAGGTACTGTCTCTGGCTGAGCCAGATGCAGCTGCCTGCCTTGTTTCAGAGGATCATTCTCAGCCTTCAAGATCCAGGCAACTGCAGAGGGTGGGCTTATTGGTAGTTGGGAGCTCCAATGTTAGGAGCGCAATGGGGCCCCTTAGGGATATGGCGGCTAAGGAGGGAAAGAAATCCAGTGTGCACTCCGTGTGCATTCTGGGTGGAGTCATTCCTGATGTGGAAAGGGTCCTTCCGAATGCCATGAAGAGCACAGGGTGCAGCCAGCTGCGGGTGGTGGCACATGTCGACACTAATGACGTGTGTCGTTTTGGATCTGAGGAATTTCTCTCTGGATTCCAGGGGCTATCTGATTTGGTGAAAGCTGCCAGTCTTGCTTACGGGATGAAGGCAGAGCTCACAATCTGCAGCATCGTTGACAGAACTGACTGCGGATCTTTGGTACAGAGCCGGGTGGAGGGTCTGAATCAGAGGCTCAGACGGTTTTGCGACCGTGTTGGCTGCAGATTCCTTGACTTGCGCCATAGGGTGGTGGGGTTTCGGGTTCCGCTGAATAGGTCAGGAGCTCACTACAATCAGCTGGCGGCTAGACGGGTAGCGGAGGCTGTGTGGCGTGGACTGGGCGGTTTTTTTAAGTTAGAAGGCCTCGGGAAAGTGCGGGATGGGCTGCAATGTCAAAGGGTGCTTGGCAATTACAGGACGTGCTTGGATCAAGGAACAGTCGGAATTTTAGTTGTAAATTGTTGTAGTTGCGCTGGAAAAGTCCCTGAGCTTCAAGCGCTAATAGAAAGCACAGAAGCTGATATCGTTATAGGTACAGAAAGCTGGCTAAAGCCTGAAATAAGTTCTGCAGAAATTTTTACGAAGTCTCAGACGGTGTTCAGGAAAGATAGATTAGGCAGAATTGGTGGTGGAGTGTTTGTGTCTGTCAGTAGTGGTTTATCTTGTAGTGAAGTAGAAGTAGATACTCCGTGCGAATTGGTATGGGTGGAGGTTATACTTAACAGCCGAATTAAGTTAATAATTGGCTCCTTCTACCGACCCCCAGACTCCGATGATATAGATGCTCAACAGTTCAGAGAAAATTTGAGTCTCGTAACAAATAAATACCCCACTCATACGGTTATAGTTGGTGGGGACTTCAACCTACCCTCGGTATGCTGGCAAAAATACTTGTTCAAAACCGGTGGTAGGCAGAAAACGTCTTCCGAGATTGTCCTAAATGCATTCTCCGAAAATTATTTCGAGCAGTTAGTCCACGAACCCACGCGAATTGTAAATGGTTGCGAAAACACACTTGACCTCTTGGCCACAAACAATCCAGAGCTGATAGAGAGCATCATGACTGATACAGGGATTAGTGATCACAAGGTCATTGTAGCTAGGCTCAATACCATTTCTTACAAATCCATCAGAAACAAACGCAAAATAATTTTATTTAAAAAAGCGGATAAA
This sequence comes from Schistocerca gregaria, assembly GCF_023897955.1. Lineage (NCBI taxonomy): Eukaryota > Metazoa > Arthropoda > Insecta > Orthoptera > Acrididae > Schistocerca > Schistocerca gregaria. Next base: position 1,068,206,379 of record NC_064920.1, on the reverse strand, counting down.
GTGCCACTAGAAGCCTTCCTAAAAGACAATTTCCATTCCTTCCGAACTGACTATGCGAATGTAGACGAGATGTGGCTCAAATTCAAAGATATAGTAGCAACAGCAATTAAGATATTCATACCTCATAAATTGGTAAGAGATGGAACGGATCCCCCGTGGTACACAAAAAAGGTCCGAACGCTGTTGCAGAGGCAACGGAAAAAGCATGCGAAGTTCAGAAGAACGCGAAATCCTGAAGATGGGCTAAAATTTACAGACGCGCGAAATTTGGCACGTACTTCGATGCGAGATGCCTTTAATAGGTTCCACAACGAAACATTGTCTCGAAATTTGGTAGAAAATCCGAAGAAATCCTGGTCGTATGTAAAGTACACAAGCGGCAAGACGCAGTCAATACCTTCGCTGCGCAGTGCCGATGGTACTGTTATCGACGACTGTGCCGCTAAAGCGGAGTTATTGAACGCAGTTTTCCGAAATTCCTTCACCAGGGAAGACGAATGGAATATTCCAGAATTTGAAACACGAACATCTGCTAGCATGAGTTTCTTAGAAGTAGATACCTTAGGGGTAGCGAAGCAACTCAAATCGCTTGATACGGGCAAGTCTTCAGGTCCAGATTGTATACCGATTAGGTTCCTTTCAGATTACGCTGATACTATAGCTCCCTACTTAGCACTCATATACAACCGCTCGCTCACCGATAGATCTGTACCTACAGATTGGAAAATTGCGCAGGTCGCACCAGTGTTCAAGAAGGGTAGTAGGAGTAATCCATTTAACTACAGACCTATATCATTGACGTCGGTTTGCAGTAGGGTTTTGGAGCATATACTGTATTCAAACATTATGAATCACCTCGAAGGGAACGATCTATTGACACGTAATCAGCATGGCTTCAGAAAACATCGCTCTTGTGCAACGCAGCTAGCTCTTTATTCGCACGAAGTAATGGCCGCTATCGACAGGGGATCTCAAGTTGATTCCGTATTTCTAGATTTCCGAAAAGCTTTTGACACGGTTCCTCACAAGCGACTTCTAATCAAGCTGCGGAGCTATGGGGTATTGTCTCAGTTGTGCGACTGGATTCGTGATTTTCTGTCAGGAAGGTCGCAGTTCGTAGTAATAGACGGCAAATCATCGAGTAAAACTGAAGTGATATCAGGTGTTCCCCAGGGAAGCGTCCTGGGACCGCTACTGTTCCTGATCTATGTAAATGACCTGGGTGACAATCTGAGCAGTTCTCTTAGACTGTTCGCAGATGATGCTGTAATTTACCGTCTAGTAAGGTCATCCGAAGACCAGTATCAGCTGCAAAGCGATTTAGAAAAGATTGCTGTATGGTGTGTCAGGTGGCAGTTGACGCTAAATAACGAAAAGTGTGAGATGATCCACATGAGTTCCAAAAGAAATCCGTTGGAATTTGATTACTCGATAAATAGTACAATTCTCAAGGCTGTCAATTCAACTAAGTACCTGGGTGTTAAAATTCCGAACAACTTCAGTTGGAAGGACCACATAGATAATATTGTCGGGAAGGCGAGCCAAAGGTTGCGTTTCATTGGCAGGACACTTAGAAGATGCAACAAGCCCACTAAAGAGACAGCTTACACTACACTCGTTCGTCCTCTGTTAGAATATTGCTGCGCGGTGTGGGATCCTTACCAAGTGGGATTGACGGAGGACATCGAGAGGGTGCAAAGAAGGGCAGCTCGTTTCGTATTATCGCGTTATAGGGGAGAGAGTGTGGCAGATATGATACACGAGTTGGGATGGAAGTCATTACAGCATAGACGTTTTTCGTCGCGGCGAGACCTTTTTACGAAATTTCAGTCACCAACTTTCTCTTCCGAATGCGAAAATATTTTGTTGAGCCCAACCTACATAGGTAGGAATGATCATCAAAATAAAATACGAGAAATCAGAGCTCGAACAGAAAGGTTTAGGTGTTCGTTTTTCCCGCTCGCTGTTCGGGAGTGAAATAGTAGAGAGATAGTATGATTGTGGTTCGATGAACCCTCTGCCAAGCACTTAAATGTGAATTGCAGAGTAGTCATGTAGGTGTAGAAGCAGCAGTTAGCGAGAGCTGAAAATGAGCCTGTATTCTGCGCTGAAGGTTCATTGGCGGAAAGGCGTGGATCTTAAAATAATTTCGTGCAGTTGCTTGCAACTGGCGAAATCGATAAGTCGCCTGACAGCCCTCCTTTGTGTAGGAGGCTAGTCGTGTGGCCTCCGGGTTAGAGGCATTGTTTAAAAATGTTCAACACCCCTAAAGCTGGGAGTTGGAGAAACTTCGTGATCCACCAATTTATTTTTCTCAGTATCGAAAACATACAAGGAATCGATTGCTTTCTCGACTGCGAGCACAGAATCAGGATAACGATTTTCCAGGCGGGTGTTGCAGTTCAGTGAGAGCTCACCCTCCACAGGGAGAGACCTCACAGCAGGGCGTGGGGCCACGAAATAGCGGGAGAGCCCGCGTTCGATGAACATCTGTGCAAATGAAGCCAATACATTATATTTGTTACTTTTATACGACTTTTTACACATTTGACTTGCTGGTTTCATGGAAATTTTCGACGCGCGCTCATAGGGACCAGTTGGAGTCCGTGTATTCACTGAGCAGTGTACGTTTTGCATTCCACTGGTCTGTTCTCGGAAACTTGCTGAATGCAATTACCTAGTTATAGAGAATTAATTAATGATTTTGGAATAGAGCCTATTGGTTTGTGCTGTGTACAGTGGGGATGCCGACTCTTGCCTTGACAGGTTTTAATAGCGTAATAGTTCAGAGAATGCGATATTGAAGTGCCTGTGTTGCTCAGAATTACGATGCAATTGTTCCTTAGGACATGCCCTCTCCCTTTCCTCCCCCTGTAAGGGAATATACGCAATACCTGTAAGATTGCACGTTGTTAACGTATGGAAGCCTGGGACTGACAGCGAGGCGTGCTCGGATAGCCTGACGGTAAGGTGACTGCTCGCGATGAGTGGCAAATCCGGTTTCGAGTTCCGATTGGGTTCAAATTTTCAATGTCTTCATTCTGTTACACAGCTCGTGGTCATCCACATAGATTTCATGTCGTTCAGAAAATGAACCCATGTCCGCCAAGAAGCTTGTCTAGTAAACCTTCAGAAAAATATGTCCCAAATTGGTTTGACACAACTCTCGAAGCTAGTTTATCCTGTGCAGACATGTTCATCTGTATGTAACTGCTGCAACCTTCACACTTTGAACTTGTTTACTGTATACAGTCCTTGGTGATCCGCTACAATTTTTACCCCTCCTACCTTTGCCTCTATTACTAAATTCGCAATTCCGATACCTCAGGACGCGTGCTATCAACCGATCCCTTCTTTTGTCAGGTTGTACCATAAATTTCTTTTCTACGCAATTCGATGCTGTGACTCTTCATTAGATATCCGATCTACTCATTGAATCTTCAGCATTTTGGTGAAGCACCATGTTTTCGCGTGAAGTTTTTAATCATCGAAGTTTCACTTCAGTATTAGACTACGCCGGAGGCGTATATTTCTTCTTTACAAAAACGCTTCTCTTACTTTTATATCCATACCACGTCCTTCTTGTTTAACGGTTTTCTCATTTCTCCGAAATTTTCCATTTCGCTCTCTGTACTGCTCGTAGACTTCTCCACCGATGATTTTTTCTCATTTTCTTTGCATGACTCTTTCGTCATTTTTGATTTAACACTTTCCCACTTCTTCGTACGCAGCGCAGGGTAGCCGCGCGGTCTAGGGCGTCTTGTCACGGTCCCGTCCGAGGTTCGAGTCCTCCCTCGGGCATGGGTGTGTAGGTGTGTTGTCCATAGCGTAAGTTAGAGTTAGATTAATTAGTGTGTAAGCGCAGGGACCGATGACCTAAGCAGTTCGGTCCCATAAGATCTTACCACAAGTTTTCTGCTTCGTAATTCCATTTCTACACATCGTATGTATACAGCTGGCCTTCAGGGCGTTCTTTCGAATCTTGCGTGATACGAATAAATGAAGATTCGAATTTAACATTTGACTGAAGACGTCGTTCATTCGTTAAACCATAATCTTCCTGACTTCCTTCCTTCGGTTCTTATATGCTGGGATACGATCCTTACTTACAGTCTATCGGGTGGTGTATTAAGCTCAGTGATGCCCTTGCCGTCTGCCGGCACCATCAACAGAACTGACACAACGCTGCCATCATTACGTACTCATTGCTGTTGAAGGAAGCGTATGTCAAGCATGAATTCCACGAAACAATTTTTTTTCTTTTGTAGAAAAAGGGCTTGATGGTCTCTCTTATCCCTCTCACTCTCATTCGTGTGTGTGTGTGTGTGTGTGTGTGTGTGTGTGTGTGTGTGTGTTGCAGAACAGACTCGTCTGTAGTCAGATCATCATAAACAGCCTAGTCTGACAAATGTCTTGCTAGACAGTATTCTGCGTGACTTCATTGAGACGTTTATCGCCGATGTACTACACATCTAGCTTTCGTTATAGTGTTGGCGTTACTGTGTTCCGGTCATGTTGATTGCACGACACAGTACATAAAAGCACAACTGATAATCTTCTCTTATGCGGCTATGAATAATTCGTATATACAACTTCACTGTAGTTCACTGATTCTGACGGCCTCTGTTTTCCCGACAGTCGTATGTGATCAGTCAAAAGATCAGTATTTGTGACCACCTTACTGATGAGCGGCAATATATAACCATGACATTCACCAAATAGTAAAAATTAACATACTTGACTGACATGTTTCCGCCCATGACTCTTCGTAACAGCCAGTTTCTTTGCAACGTGTCCCAGCCAGGATTATTTGCTCATTCGTATCGTTTCCACTAGTCGTCTTTCACATACGATTCTTAGAAGCAGTCATTCATTAATTATGCTTTCAGGCCTATTCACTTGGAGAATTTTTCTCCGTAACTACATGTTGCCATATTGCTGAAAGTGTACCTTTGTCAATGCTTGACTATGGATGGAGTGACTAAGTATTGGTACCATGGCAGTTATAAATAAATTATTCGTTATGTACTACCTCCAGTCGTGTGATTTATTTGTTAATACATTTTTACACATTTCGACTTTTTTCACCACTAGACGTCATTTTATTGCATTCACATGAAACCAAAAAATTACTGAAGTAAGCTAAAACTAGCTGTTATTCGCAGCTGCGCTTGCATGTCGGCATTTGTGTTATGAGTGACGCAATAACGTCGGCCGCCCTGACGTGTCTGTCTGTCTGTCTGGGTAAGCCTAGTTTCGTGACTGTGCCCCGCTCCCCACCCTCCCAACGCTCGATGCGTCTGCATGCGCAGTGTCACTGGCGGGCGGGTAGGTGCTCGCATCTGTGCATCGTGCTATTCGAGTAGCTGTGCCGTAAATAACGTGTACATTGGTCAATAAATAGCATGGAAGTGTGGATTAAGCACAGTGAAGACTGAATAACATGTATTCATTACTTTACATCGTATCATGTAAAACACATACATTATGTGATCGCAATAGCCGGACAACTGGCTAAAAATGACTTAAAGTTCGTGGCGCCCTCCATCGGTAATGCTGGAATTCAGTATGGTGTTGGCCCACCCTTAGCCTTCGTGACAGCGTCCACTCTCGCAAGCATACATTCAATTAGACGCTGGAGGGTTTCTTGGAGAATGGCAGCCCATTTTTCACGGAGTGGTGCACTGAGGAGAGGTATCGATGTCGGTCGGCGAGGCCTGGCACGAAGTCGACGTTCCGAAACATCCCAAAGGTGTTCTATAGGATTCAGGTCACGATTCTGTGCAGGACAGTCAATTACTGGGATGTTATTGTTGTGTAACCACTCCGCTACAGGCCGTGCATTATGAACTGGTGCTCGATCCTGTTGATTAGATTAATACTTGTTCCATAGATCATGAATACGACACTTCGTAATGATGTGGAACGTGTCAGGTTAATAAAAGATGTCTGTACAAGATAATGCATTACACAAAATATTGCTTGACACTAATGTTTAAGCTAGTTTTTTTCCCTCCCTCAATTTATATCTAAAAATTCTGCCAGTGAGTAGAAGGAGTTGTCATCTAGAAATTCTTTTAATTTATTTTTAAATGTTGGTTGACTATCTGTCAGGCTTTTGATGCTGTTTTGTAGGAGACCAAAGACTTTTGTGGCAGCATAATTTACCCCTTTCTGTGCCAAAGTCAGATTTAACCCTGTATACTGAAGATCATCCTTTCTCCTGGTGTTATAGCTATGCACACTGCTATTACTTTTCAACTGTGTAGGATTATTAACAACAAATTTCATAAGTGAATATGTATACTGTGAGGTTACTGTGAGGATCCGTAGATCCTTAAATAGATGTCTGCAAGATGACCGTGGGTGGGCTCCAGCAATTATTCTGATTACACGTTCTTGAGCAATGAATACTTTTCTACTCAACGATGAATTACCGCAGAATATGATGCCATACGAAAGCAGTGAATGAAAGTAGGCATAGTAAACTAATTTACTGAGATTCTTCTCACCAAAATTTGCAATAACCCTAATAGCATACGTAGCTGAACTCAGACGTTTCAGCAAACCATCAGTGTGTTGCTTCCAGTTTAACCTCTCATCAATGGCCACACCTAAAAATTTTGAAAATTCTACCTTAGCTACAGACTTCTGTTCAAGGTCTATATTTATTACTGGAGTTGTGCCATTTACTGTACGGGAATGTATATCCTGTGTTTTATCAAAATTTAAAGAGTGCGTTTGCTGAGAACCACTTAATAATTTTGTGAAAGACATCATTTACAATTACATCACTTAGTTCTTCGATGTTATTACTATATTTGTATCATCAGCAAAAAGAACTAACTTTGCATCTTCATCAATGTGGAATGGTAAGTCATTAATATATATCAAGAACAGTAAAGGACCTAAGACTGAACCCTGTCGGACCCCGTACTTGATAGGCCCCCAGTTTGAGGAATCAGCTGTTGTATTAACATTACATGAACCACTTATTTCAACTTTCTGCATTCTTCCAGTTAAGTATGAATTAAACCATTTGTGCACTGCCCCACTCAAACCATAATGATTTAGCTTATCTAAAAGAATTCCATGAATTACACAAAGGCCTTTGAGAGGTCACAAAAAATACCAATGGGTGATGTCCGGTTATTCAGAGCATTTAATATTTGATCAGTGAAAGCGTATATAGCATTTTCTGTTGAAAAGCCTTTCTGAAAACCAAACTGACATTTTGTTAGTACTTTATTTTTACATATATGGGAGGCTACTCTTGAAAACATTAATTTCTCAAAAATTTTTGATAGAGCTGGCAGAAGAGAGATTGGGCGATAGTTCTTGACATCTGTCGCATCCCCCTTTTTATGCAATGGTTTTACAATGGCATATTTCAGTCTATCGGGGAAAACACCCTGCTCCAAAGAGCTATTACATACGTGGCTGAGAATCCTACTTATCTGTGGGGAACAAGCTTTAAGTATCTCGCTGGAAATTCCATCAAGCTTTTACTTTTCAGTGAGTTTATTATTTTACTGATTTCAGAGGGAGTGGTTGGTGGAAATGCAGTTGTTTCAAACTGCACAGGTGTGGCCTCTTCTATTAGAAGCCTTGCCTCTTCTAGTGAAGATCTAGATCATATTTTCTCCACAACATTTAAAAAATGATTATTTAAAATATTTTCAATTTCTGATTGTTTGTTAGTACACTTGTCATTCAGTTTTATGGCACTAAAGTCTTCCTGAGCTCTTGGTTGCCCTGTTTCCCTTTCAATAATATTCCAAATTGCTTTAATTTTATTATCAGAGTTACTGATCTCGGACATGATACACATGCTTCTGGATTTTTTAATAACTTTTCTTAGTACCGCACAATAGTTTTTATAATATTGAACAATTTCGGGGTCAGTACTCCCTCTTGCTGTTAGATACAGTTCTCTTTTACGGTTGCAAGATATTCTTATTCCTTTAGTTAGCCAAGGTTTTTTATATGTTTTCTTGGAATTATGTTTAACTATTTTCTTGGGAAAACAATTTTCAAATACCCTTAAAAATGTATCGTGAAATAAGTTATATTTCAAGTTTGCATCAGGTTCCTTATACACTTCATCCCAGTCTAGCTGCTTTAGGCTTTCCCTAAAGTTTGCAATGTTTATATTGTTAATTGAACGCACTGCTTTGAAATTCTGATTTGATATACTGCATGGAGCTATGTCATGTACTGTAACTAACTGTGCACCATGATCTGAAAGACCATTCTCAACAGGATAAGCAAATATGTCCTTAAATTTATCTTGGTCTATAAAAAAGTTCTCTATCAGTGTCCTGCTATTCTTTGTTATCCGAGTAGGAAAATCAATGACCGAGTTCAAATTGAAAGAACTGAGCAATACTACAAGGTCATTCATCCTATTACACTCTTTCAGGGAATCAACATTGAAATCCCGACAAATGATAATTTGGTTCCCCCTGTCTGACAGAGAGCACAACAAAGCATCCAAGTTTCCTAGAAATAGCTGGAAATTCCCTGAGGGGGGACCTATACACTGTTACAATTATGAAAGTGCCATCATTTAGTTTTAGTTCAGTGGCACATGCTTCCATATGTTGCTCTACACAAAATTTTTAGTTTCTAAATTTTTTACACTGTGGAAGCTTCTGGCATATATGACAACTCCTCCTCTCATCAAATTATCTCTACTTACATGTGCAGCTAATTTGTACCCATTGATGCTAACCTTTTGCATATCAGTGACAATGTGATGCTCAGACAGGCATAGTACATCTATTACATTCTCAGTTTCTATATCTTCTAAACAAAGCAGAAGCTCATCAATTTTATTTTTCAATCCCCCAATATTTTGATGAAATATTCTAACATTATTTTTCACTTTACTTTTGTGAGTATCTTGAACTTTTTTAACATCTTTAGTACTTGCCTGGCTGAGTTTCCCCACTGGACACTGATCTTAAACTAAAAAAGAGTTTCCACCATGAGATGTAGTTCCTCCCCCCTTTAAATTTCCTGCTATCAGCCCAGCCAGTTTACCCTTCCCCTTCTTGTTGAGATGTAGGCCATGTCTAGTACAGTCCCACCTACTGAGTGAATCAACAGGAACCACACCAATGTGTGACCCTGCACCAGATCCAAGTAGCCGTTCCAACTCCAAATTAACTCTCCTAACAGAAGAGCTCAAATGAGGCTGGTCGTGGCGCTCCAGAACCGACACAAACCCAACACTGGTATGACTCGATGCTGATGAAATATTTGCCAGGTCACACTCTATGCTGTACCACGGATCTCTGTCAGTACTGTTGCCCGGCCCACCCACAATAACCACGGTATCTTCCTTAGTAAAGCCTCTACATAGTGAACCTAAATCCTCTGTAACCTGCCCCAGTCCAGCACCAGGTTTGAAAAAACTTGTGACCTGATAGTCTGACCCTAATTCATCCTGCAGAAGTTGGCCCACACCTCTAGCATGCGAACTACCTAGCAACAAGACTTTCTTTCTCGCCCTAATGAAAAAAGTTACTACATCCATCACACCAGACCCCGAAGCTAACGATTCTACGGCACGTCAGGCACTTAACACTCATGGTACAAATCGATTTTAGTGACAGAAAGACAATTAAGTTACCGGAAAAGAGTGAAAATACGTGTACGAAAAATTAGACCTACTCGCGACAATGTCAACAATGGTTCAGAAGTTTATTACTGGAAATTACTTAAGAGATGACGATACTCTACAGATATAAAGGGGCAGCAAACGTATTTAGCACACTAAACTATCAGTAAATGCACTTAAAATTGCGGTATGAAGTTTAATCTGAAAGCTCAAAAGTACGGCCTGGCCGCGATATGTAAACAAAACGAACTTCACGTGATTACTGTGAAAATACGCGAGTAAGACAAAAACTTTTAATGGTACGCTTGAAGAGCACTATAATTAACGTAATAAATTAGTTTAAAGTGTTAGAAACAGTTTATTGCTACTTGCATTACTTATTTTGTACTGGAGCTGTGACTGAAAAGTCTGTATAGCAGGCGCAGGGCAACCAAAAGATGCAGTCGCCATACCCGAATTGCTCTTAAACAGTGAGAAGCAAGAAGGTGCTTAAAACATCAGTGTAGGCCTGTGCTGTGATAGTGTCACGCAAAACAACAACGGGTGCAAGCCCCCTCCATGAAAAACATGACCACTTCATACCACCACCGCCTCCGAATTTTATTGTTGCCACTACACACACTGGCAGATGACGTTCACCGGGCATTCGCCATACCCATACTCTGCCATCGGATCGCCACGTTGTGTACCGTGATTCGTCACTCCACACAACGTTTTTCCACTGTTCAATCGTCCAATGTTTACACTGCTTACACCAAGCGAGGAGTCGTTCGGCATTTAGTGGCGTGATGTGTGGCTTATGAGCAGCAGCTCGACAATGAAAGCCAAGTTTTCTCACCTCCCGCCTAACTGTCATAGTACTTGCAGTGTATCCTGATGCAGTTTGGAATTCCAGTGTGATAGTCTGGATAGATTTCTGCCTATTACACTTTACGACCCTCTTCACCTGTCGGCGGTCTGTCAGTCAATAGACGACGTCGACCTGTACGCTTTTATGCTGTACGCGTCCCTTCACGTTTCCACTTCACTATCACATCGAAAATAGTGGATGTAGGCTTGTTTAGGAGTGTGGAAATCTGGCGTACAGACGTATGACGCAAGTGACACCCAATCACCTGACCGCGTTCGAAGTCCGTGAGTACCGCGGAGCGCCCCTTTCTGCTCTCTCACGATGTCTAATGACTACTGAGGTCTCTGATATGAAGTACATGGCAGTAGATAGCAGCACAATGCACCTAATATGAAAAACTTTTTTGGGGTGTCCGGATACTTTTGATCACATAGTGGAAGTCAATGAAAGCATTTTGACAAATACGATGAAGATAAAAAGTCAGAGAGCAGATAGTTTTTTCAAAGAGAAAGCATTTTTGCCTAATTCACGTAATATTCTTCAAATCAGTAAGTATCTTGTACTACACTCTTTCTAAACGAGCGTATGTTTTTATTCAGGGTTCCAGCTGTCTTCATACCAGATTTCGTCGTAATCGATTCAGCGGGTTAGTCGTAAAAACGTGACAGACAGAGTTACTGTCGCATGCAGAATATTAGTATGGATAAATCTTTAATTACGATATATTTTTCCGTGACCCGATTTTGATGAAATAAAACCTACACTGTGCTCCAAGCTATGCTAAACTTACCTACGAAAACCACATGAAAATTTGTTTATTAGTGTTGGAGAAGCATGCTCAGGCACACACGACAGTTTTACAGGTTTATTATTAGCACAGAAGATGAGCTGTTTGATAATTTACGAATTGTGTCTAATGTCATCTTGGCGCAGTCGCTTCCTGTAGGAAGTGAAGGTAGTGAGGGGGCGAGACGCGATGTCCACTGCTGTTGTTGTTGTTGTTCTTCTTCTTCTTCTTGTGATGATGTTAGATGACGTCTTGTAGATTGGAGAATTGCCAGAACTGAACGCATGACGATATTTTCGCGTCAGCAAAAAGATTGCGTGGGAACCTCTGGAGTCGGCCGGTGTGGCCGAGCGGTTCTAGGCGCTTCAGTCTGGAACCGCGCGACCGCTACGTTCGCAGGTTCGAATCCTGCCTCAGGCATGGATGTGTGTGATGTCCTTAGGTTAGTTAGGTCTAAGTAGTTCTAAGTCTAGGGGACTGATGATCCTAGATGTTAAGTCCCATAGTGCTCAGAGCCATTTGACCCATTTGAACCTCTGGAAACCAAAACAGTGTTTGATCGCAAATTGACTTCATTCATTTCAGTAACCGGTTTGGATCGTTCTAATTATTGTCAGATAGACCTAAAAAAGCACGTGCATCTTCATCGGTAAGATACAATAATATAAATAGTAGCGTTGATTCGCATTATCTGAGAATATCTGACAAATAAGGTATCTGTCTCCTCACACTTTGTAAAATAATCAAATAAAACGTATTGAAAACGTCACATAATATAAAAATGTGATGAAAAACACACATCCTGTGATTTCCACGTGTTTTCAAACATTGGATTGCTGCTAATTACAAAACTTTTGTTTTCGTCTGTGTGTAATAACACCACCAGATGATGAGCAAAGCACACTCGAAACCCGTGGCGATATATTAACTAAGTAAATAATATGACAGGTAGGTACAGCTTCCTGTAGACGTTATCAAGGCCGAGAGAAATATAGAAATGAAAAACGACTCAGGCAGCGAGGGTCCTCGTCATCAGAGCTATTTCAATCAGTTCCCGGAGACGTCTCCAGATTAAGAACTGGAGAAACGAACAAGGAACACTTGTCAATGTAACTTACCAAACCACCTACCTTTTGCAGATGACAATTTGCTTTGTCACATGGACCCCTGATGGAGGGAATGCGTATGATGCGCTGCAGATGCGCTCTGGGTAAGTCGCTTGTCGGTGGTGCGTTAGTCACCAGTCGCAGGTCGTGCCATCTTATCATTGGTCGACCAAACTTACACCTTTGGGGCGGAAGTGTGTCGTGGATCTTGGGATCGTCTTTGAGCTCACTCGTTGTAGATGTTTCCTCCAGTTGGTTTGGCAGTTCTGAATTTGCTGCGTGATAGGTTGAATTTTAAATTCCTTTAATACATCTCACTCCTGTTGTGATCCCACTTGATTTAACCAGCTGTTCCTACTCGCTGGGGAGACGCCCGTGTTAAAGCGTCGATTCCGGGACGGGTAGGTACGCTGGCCCCGGATCCAATCCGTTCGGCGGGCTAACGACGAAGAGATGGAGTGCCGGCCAGCCTGGATGTGGAGTTACAGGTGTCCCCCACATCCCACTGCGTCAGTACCGAGCTGCTTCCCACGTTCCACCTCAGGTATAGGCTATGTAAACTTTTAGAACACTTCCTCGCAATCGCACACCAAATTTCCTCCTTCGGAGACATTTTGGGTACATTGCTTCTCTCCTGAGGCTTGAATAGAAGACTGATAACTTAGCTATTCGGTCTCCTGAAACATTTAACCACCACAGCCAGCTGTTCGTCTCAAGCATTTTATTTCACAGGCTGTAACTCTTTCAACGTTTTATGATTTTGTTGGTCCAGCCTTAACTGCCATAGCGCAGCACAGGTTTTACTAAGTTCTTACAAAGGCATATTCTGGTGTGCTTCTGGACTAGAGAAGATTTAACTACGTTATTAATGACTCCCATTGTTTTTTATACCTAGTGGCTTTTTCAGCTAGCCCTGTTTCTTTCGGAAAAACTAGTTTATAACCTAAACACGTGAATGTGTTCGCTCTTTCTAGAGTTTTGTTTTTCAGGAACAACTTACTTCGTAACGGATATTTTTCGCAGAAGGCCATAGTATTCGCTTTTTCGATGTTGATGTGTAAATAATTGTGTTTTGCTATATTGAATTTTCTATGGATTTCTGTTATGTTTAAATGACAAATAGCCATCATTGAGTTTTATGTAGTGAATCAGAGCATGCGGTAATGCAAATCGACGTTGTTTCTGAGATTTCAGAAACTATGTAGTGAACAACAGACATATCCATCCCATTAACTGTAATGCACTGAGATGACACTCATGAGATACCTCCTAATATGATGTCGGACCTCCTTTTGCATGGCGTAGTGCAGCAACTCGATGAGGCATGGCCTCAACAGGTCGTTGGAAGTCCCCTGCAGAAATATTGAGCCATGCTACCTCTATAGACGCCCATAATTGCAAAAATATTACCTGTGCAGGATTGTGTTCACGAATTGACCTCTCGATTATGTCCCACAGGTGTTCGATGGGATTCATGACGGACGATCTGGGTGGCCAAATCATTCGATCGAATTGCCCTAAATATTCTTTAACCAAATCGCGAACAGCTGTGGCATGGTGACGTGGTGTATTGTCATTCATAAAAATTCCATTTCTGTTTGGGAACATGAAGTTTATAAATGGCTGCAAATGGTCTCCAAGTAGCCGAACTTGAAACGGCAACGTGAACTGTTTGACTGCCTTGAGTGTTTGTTATAATTTTATGTGACTTTCAGTGATCTATGTTCCTTTATATTTCAGCAAATAACGAGACATTTGTTCTCGGACATTTCCATACATGGTATTCCCATTGTAGGATTCATGAATAAATCCAACAAGAAACAATACTTCCAGACATTTATCGAATCGTATACTGTTGATTTTTCCTTGCATACTAAGATCAAGAAAGGGAGAAAAATTTGCCTTTTTCACGGTATGTGGATATGATCTTAAATTGCACATGGTGGAAGAAACGATTTAAGTAATTATGTGAATTCGGTAAACATTTAAGTCATGTTAAATCGAAGGAAGATAACAAGAAAATTATCACCTTTTCTGCTTGACAATGAAGAGCTTTTGACAGTTTTGGGCTTAACAAACTTGGTGAAAAACTGCTTCAACAAATCCATTAGAAGTTCTATTAAATAGTGAACTTGTGCGGAAGGCTGAAGGGCAACATTCAATTTGTGAAGCACATGAATAGTCACATGAAGGAAAGTGCGAAAGGCCTCGTTCAAGTTTGAGGACAGGAATATAAACAATTTTTCCTCACCTGTTGTAGTAGAAGTCTCCCTTTTTAGGAAGCGTTTGTCACGTTTGTAAAATATGCTATTCTTTTAGGGGCATTTGTAGTAGTAGAATCAAGAATTCTATTCTTCTGATACTCTTTAGATCCACTTTGTTCAACTCTAATTGAGTACAACCTGATTCAAAATCAAAAGAGATATGATGAGTTATTGACATTCCCTTTTCTTTTCATTAGTGAGAAACTGCTTTTGTACTGCCTGTGACTACATCATCATCAAGTTTCCATTCAAGAATGACGTGTTAAAGCGTGCTCAATTTGCTAGGTTAGACAAAATTGAAGATGCACACTTTTCTTCCATTCGCTTTTTTCTTGGAAATTTTCCTACCATTTTATGCTTGAGGTGGTGAATGAGCTTCGGCGAATGAGCTTCAATTGAGGTAGATAATACTTCGGCTGCAAATGAAGATGCTGGAAGTGATTCCAGTTGGGCACAAATATCAAGAATTCGTGGAGCCGATGGACTTTTTAAGCATAAACAAATTTCTAGAGCAATATTGTCTATTCTTACCGTACCTCATTGCAATGAGAATGTGGACTCGTTTTCAGCCTCGTGAAGAAAAGTAGAACAGAATTCAGATCATCCATGTTGCTGCGTCGTGGAATGACAGCGCAGATAACCAACCGCCATCGTAAATGTCTGCAGATAGTGTTCTTTCGGGTGCAATATCTATTTACCGCTACGTACGCTGAAAGCGAGACCTGGTGGATCGCAGTTATTCAAATCCCTGTTCAGTTTTGGTGGTTCAGGTTTGCAGGGCTCTCCCAGATTTAAGACGAATAGTGGGATGACCTCTTGAGCAGAGCCGTGTAGTCTCTATCCCTGTTCAACCCTAGGTAGCACCCCGACTGTAATGATAGAGATGTATGACGGCGTTGATATTGTAACTTTCGTTTCACGCCTCCCTCGACTGCGAAGACGGCCGCTGGAATCGAATTCCAGATGTTCAGTCTGTGTAGCATGCATTGCTGAAGCACACCCAGAGACCAATAATTTACTGTCGAAAATCATGTTGTGCCACAGTTAGCAGCTATTAAAAAGTTAAGTTTGTTATTAATGAGGCACGAGACTTTTTCAATTATTGTACATTATCTGTTTGGATACTTTCTTGGTGTCACATTCCTCACTAAATAACGCCAAAAATACGAATTGGCCAACAGAACGCAATACATAGAGATTAAACATTATATTCGTTTGTGTGGTAGTAGTTGTCCGCAGTTGCTTTAGAGTTATGGAAGGTACTGTATATGAAATTTTCCCTTGCAAGTACTGTCAAATAAGTATTTATGTTTTATACAAAAACATCGTCGTTGGAGTCAGTTTTCCCAGATTTCCACACAGATGTGAAAGTATCGTCTGCTTGCACATTTCCCAAGTATTCCTGTAATATAAATCATTCGATAACTTTTTGAGTACTGTTTCCGAGTACAGAGCCCGTTTGGCCACTGACTGGCTGCTAGTATTGGTAGCCAAGTTTTCAGCTCTATGTGTAGGACAAGGACTGTTTCTGCCTCAGGGAGAGGATTTCGTGTTCCTGCTGCCAGACACAGCAGAGAGTCTTGCTGCAGCGCTATGCAGCGGCGCGTGAAGGAGGCCGTCGTGTTTCCTAGCGTAGCTTCCGGTGAGATAAAACATTGCGAGTTGCGCGTCCACCGTCTCTTCTGGCGCTGTGATTGTCTGCAGCCCTCGACCGCGTAGCATCTTTATCAGGCTGGCATCTGGCCTTTATTTTATTTTTTTTTCGAAAAGTTGCAGTGGCAACAGCAAATGTACTTCTACATATACATTCCGTAAGCCACTTAACGACGTGAAGTGCTCCGGAAGGTACTTGTATACTCACTCCCACCCCCGGTGTTCCTATGCCAGCGGATGGTTTGTAGGAAGAACGATTATTGGTAACCCTCTATGTGAACGTGAATCTCCCCGATTAGACGTTCATGGTCTACTCGCGAGATATACGTATTAGGAAGCAAGTATATTGGTTGACTGATCCCGGAACGTACGCTCTCGTAACTTTCAACAGTAAAGCACATGGGCTATAGAACGCATCTCTTGTAACACCTGCCGCTGAAATAGGCTGAGCATCTCGGTGAAGCTTACGCGCTTACTAAATGAACCTGTAACGGAACACGCAGCACTCTCTGGATGTTTTCAATTTCCTGTATGAATCCTGCCTAGTGCGCAAGCAGACTGACGAACAAAATTCAAGCTTTGGTCGAACGACGAGGGGTTTGTAAGCTACCTGCTTTGTGGGTGGAATACGCTTCCTGACGATTTTTCCATTGAGTCTCAGTGCTTCATCCCCCTTAGCTGCGATAAGTTTTATGTTGTCGTTCCACTGTGCGCATAATCAGTAGAGAAGGTATGTTGTATCCGTTCTATGAGTCGGCGCACAAGATTTGGAGTCGTCAGGCTGGCATGGAGAGTATTTACGCGTTTTACAAATTGTTGCGCTAGTACAGGGTTCTAAGTGATAAAGGCGGCAGGCGGGACTACTTTGCCGAGTCCGCAGCTCGTGGTATAATGGATAGAGTTGGTGCCTCTGGATCACGGGGTCCCAGGTTCGATTCCCGGCCGGATTGGGGATTTTCTCTTCCCGGGGACTGGGTATTTGTGGTGTCCTCATCATTTCATCATCATTATCATTCGTGACAGTGGCTAAATTGGACTGTGTAAAGAACTGGACTGTGAAAAAATTGGGACTTCGTATAAGCGCTGATGACCGCACAACTGGGCGCCCCACAAATCGCACATCAACATCGTAGGCCGAGCTAGATGGCGCAAAGATAGGACAGACGGCACAGGTCCATAAGGACGGAGCTTTAAATCCGTAACCGAGACATCCAGATTTATGTTTTCTGCAGTTTACCTTAATCGCTGAAGGCGAATACCGGGTTGGTTTTTTTGAAAAAGACATGACTGATGTCTTTCCCCAATTGCACCTTGTGCTTCGTGAGTAATGACCTGTCGTCGATAGGTAAACGCGAACGTCGCTTTCTTCCTCCGTTTAGAAGGAGGCACGCATTTGAACGTTGAACGTTCAGCATGCCGTGTTTCTGACGTCATAGCGTGGAAAAAGAACGTTTGGAAGTCTTTGAGATCGTGCAGGATAAATCTGGCATGTCGAATATTCTGAACGTGCGTTTAAACGGAGACCAATGAGATGTAAGAGCGCCACCGACGTCAGGTGACGCCATCCCACTTGAGTACAGAGTCGTGAGACAAATTTTCGCTTTTAGTTGAAGCCCATATGTATATATTCCGTTCCTCAGCGCTCGAAAACCCATCGCTAATGGTACGCTTCGCTGTAACAAAATGATGGGAAACGTCAGATTGGTGGTTAAAGAATAATTGTAACTTGTACGAGTACATTATAAAGTATGCCGTTTCTAGGCTAGGAATTATTGAGATCCATCAGAAATGCATTCCTTTTGATACAGTTTGTTAGACATTGTCAGTTAGCAACATACCTGCGATTAAAGCTTTCAGGAGAGGGTAAGATCCGAAGTATACATATCGTCAGTGTAGCGTAATGCGTAGCGACGCAAATCAAGAATTTAATACGTGGTGCGTTCCTGTTTCGCGTCCCCCTATATCTAAATATTTTTTGCTAAACTTCGCATTTGCTAATAGATTCTGATACTTTATTAGTTTAGTAGAAGAATATTCTGTAATATTCGGTGTTAAATATATAGAAGTGTGCTCTTTCTGAGGAATGAGTTTGTTCGATCAGCTGTATCTAAAAGATAAATTATTCTACTTGCACTAAGATATTTTGCACACTCCGGGTTCATGGTTTCTGTTTCACATGTTGCAAAGATTCTGCTACTGAATAATAAGTGAGCAAGCAAGGAATTTAGTAAAAAGTCAGAATGATGAAATAATTTTATCTATGGAAATTTGGATCGCACTGTTTGTAACGGAAGTTTTATAAGCCGTTGTCCTTATTGACTGGACATAGTGCTTTCCTTTTTGCCTTATACCATGTTTATGGAGACTGCAATTTTTGTGTACCACAGATGGAACAACGCGACGCATTTGGACACGAGAAGAAATGTACGTTTTAATAGAACTAACGTCGGAATTTTACGCCCGTCCAGTTCGTAAACAGTGTGATTTGCGCGCCAGCTACAGCCTTCAACTGCCAGTGGAGCGCGCAGCCATGGCGTATACCACGTTGAGCCACGCGGACCGTACGCAGAAGTCGCACTATTGTTTCCGAGCGTTCAGCAACACGTTGACCTCGGCACGGTCAACGCTTAAGTTCGAAAGCATGGTCCGTCTGCCGACGGCATAAGATTTGTCTCGGTCATTTACTTCACTCCGTCCTACCTCTACTGAGAAACTACTCGGTCGATGGATATACTGACTTTGGTATTATAAGCTCTTTACCTTGAAAGATAGCGAAATACAGAAAGCAGGCGTGATGTATTCCAGTAGGCCGGCCGGTGTGGCCGAGCGGTTCTAGGCGCTTCAGTCTGGAACCGCGCGACCGCTACGGTCGCAGATTCGAATCCTGCCTCCGGCATGGATGGGTGTGATGTCCTTAGATTAGTTAGGTTTAAGTAGTTCTAAGTCTAGGGGACTGATGACCTCAGATGTTAAGTCCCATAGTGCTCAGAGCCATTTGATGTATTTCAGTACGGCTGAGCTCAATGGACAGAATTTTAGCCACCGCATTAAAAGAGCACACTGCTCACTTTGGGAACCTGTAGATCAGGGGTTATGTTACGTTATGTTAACCGGGGACCTAGAAACGACGGAGAGGCTCCGTCCCCGTCGCAGCCGCTGCGGTCCACAACCCCAAGACGACTACCGCAGTCCACTTCACCCCTCCGCCGCCCCACACCGAACCCAGGGTTATTGTGCGGTTCGGCCCACGGTGGACCCCCCAGGGAACGTCTCACACCACACGAGTGTAACCCTTATGTTTGCGTGGTAGAGTAATTACGGTGTACGCGTGCGTGTAGAAAGTGTTTGCGCAGCAATCGCCGACATAGTGTAACTGAGGCGGAATAAGGGGAACCTGCCCGCATTTGCCGAGGCAGATGGAAAACCGCCTAAAAACCATCCACAGACTGGCCGCCTCACCGGACCTCGACACAAATCCGCCGGGCGGATTCGTGCCGGGGACCGGCGCTCCTTCCCGCCCAGAAAGCCGTGCGTTAGACCGCAAGGACAACCAGGCGGATAGATCAGGGGTAGTCAACCTCTTTTATCTACTGCGAACTGCTGTGTCGATGTTAGTAGTAAAATTCACTAACCGCTCACCTGTCCCCCGTGATGATTTATGATGTAGGGAAGTATCTTTATTCCTCAAATTTACAAAACAGAATTACAGCAAATTAAAGCATGTAATAATAATACTAACCAAATACTTAAAATCAAAATTCTATGAAAACTTAATGAAAATATTTCTGAAACCCCTACCGCCTACCAACCACCATGAAAGTTGGAACACCCACTAGTGGGCGGCAGGGACTAAGTTTACTACCGCTGCTGGAAGATAGAGAACTGTCATCAGGCAGCCATGTAGAGTCCACGCATGATGCGGTGGCCGATGCAAAGCGCGTTCGAAGCGCTGGGCGAGTTTACTCGTTTGCCTGTGCAGCCTACATCCTTCTGAATCTGTTTAGTGTATTCATCTCTTGGTCTCCCTCTACGATTTTTACTCTCCGTGCTGCCCTCCAATACTAAATTGGTGATCCCTTGACGCCTCAGAATATGTCCTACCAACCGACCCCTTCTTCTAGTCAAGGTGTGCCACAAACTTCTCTTCTCCCCAATTCTATTCAATACCTCCTCATTAGTTATGTGATCTACCCATCTAATCTTCAGCATTCTTCTGTAGCACCACATTTCGAAAGCTTCTATTCTCTTCTTGTCCAAACTAGTAATCGTCCATGTTTCACTTCCATACATGGCTACACTCCAAACAAATACTTTCAGAAACGACTTCCTGACACATCTATACTCAATGTTAACAAATTTCTCTTCTTCAGAAACGCTTTCCTTGCCATTGCCAGTCAACATTTTATATCCTCTCTACTTCGATCATCGTGAGTTATTTTGCTCCCCAAATAGCAAAACTCATTCACTATTTTAAGTGTCTCATTTCCTAATCTAATTCCCTCAGCATCACCCGACTTAATTCAACTACATTCCATTATCCTCGTTTTGCTTTTGTTGTTCATCTTATACCCTCCTTTAAATACACTGTCCATTCCATTCAGCTGCTCTTCCAAGTCCTTTGCTGTCTCTGACAGAATTACAATGTCATCGGCGAACCTCAAAGTTTTTATTACTTCTCCATGGACTTTAATTCCTACTCCGAATTTTTCTTTTGTTTCCTTTACTGCTTGCTCATTGCGTTACTTACAGCATTATATGTCAGATTTATGATGATGACGTGCCCATCATTTCGGTAATGGTCATAGTTATGGTGATATTTACACTTAAGTACGACACTGCACGAAATTCGAAAAAGTTTAAAATGAAAAACAGGGTCATTATGATTTTGCATTTGGTGTATATTACATAATATGTTGCTGTGTATGAATTTTAGTTAAAATATTGAATTTTTCTTTGGAGTTGATGCAGGTCTGTGTCTGCGACCCGCCTCAAGAAAATTAATCTGATTTAGCACACCCACTTGTGATAGCGGGCGTCAGCGATAAAGGCAGAATGAAATATCCACAACATTCATCAGACTTTATAAACGGTTTGAGATATAGGAACGAGATTTTGGCAACTCATTGCGCTGAAAGAGGAGTGTACTTTGCCATATGGTTACTACGCAAAACTTTATCTCCCGTGTTATTCCATTAACTACAGACTTTTTCGAAAAAAGAATGTAATGTTTAAGGGCCATAGATAACTGGTTAAACGATAAATGCTGTGGGTTTTGAAATAGCGTAAGTGAAGAAATTACATGTTTATTTTTGAACCGAGGATGTTTGAACTTACTTTTCCTCCAGAATGAGATTTTCACCCTGCAGCGGAGTGTGCGCTGATACGAAACTTCCTGGCCGATTAAAACTGTGTGCCGGACCGAGACTATAACTCGGAACCTTTGCCTTTCGCGGGCAAGTGCTCTGCCAGGTCGCGAGTTCGAGTCTCTGTCCGGCACACAGAACTTTAATCTGCCAGGAAGTTTACTTTTCCTCAGTTGCGCATTTTAAAAAAAAAAAACAATTTCAGAATTCTGTCGCAATTTCATCTGCACATGTTAGAGAAATCACATTGTGTGAACTCCACTGTGTTTTGACAAAAAGGAGATTTTAACATGGTAACACGAGAAACGTAGGTTTGCTAAAAATTCGCCACACTGACGCTTCTGTGAAAGTTACAAATGATTAACAAGCCAGGCGAAAATAGAGCACTACATTTTCAGCGGAATTCTTTTTAGAACCTAACCAAGGCAGAGTTGACAGTACATCTTTTTGAATAGTCACCATGGAAGTGTGAGTGTGAATGGGCTCCACTTAATATTTACAAAAAAAGATGAGTTTAGGCTTCAATTTAGGATGGGACCTCCTCTCCAGCACTCAACACCCTCCCCTGCAGTGCCTGCGGGCAACCCGTACCACTACCGCTTTCCCCATACGTCTCCTGCCGCCTGCGCATCTGCCGGCCACGTTATTCTGCGAGCATTCTACCTTTCAACGCTGAGTAAGTCAGTGCCACTCGATTGTGTCGAGTTATTTGTAAGATGGGTTCATGTGGAGATGTGACAAAATGACAGAAAGGAAATATCTCGATGTAATTAATTGTGTATTTCCAGTGAACATCCGAGTTGTTGTTTTCCTTTTTGCAATATGGAAGTAACATCTCGACTCTGCGCCCGGAACTACACCATTAAATGAAGGAACCCGAATTGTTAGTGAATCAGTTAGACTGCCCAATGTGTCTACAAAGCAAGCTGCACCATCTGCAGCCGTTTGTTAGGTTGGTATTTAAGTTCATAGCGTTCTTCCATAAGTTCAATAAACACAATAGATGCACGTAGCAGAGACTTTAGTGATCAATAATATATTCTCCTTCACTATTTACAATAGTCTGCCAACGCTGGGGTAACTTTTCGATTCTGCGACAGTAGAAATCACGTAGTTTTTGAAGCGAAAAACTCGTCGAGCCATGTTCGGAGCGCATTTTTATCCGGAAAGAAAGTTCCTTGGAGATTGTTCGATAGTATAGAAAAGGTGAAAATCTGAAGGCGCAAGATCAGATGAAGAAGGTGGGTACGGAATGAGTTCTCAACCCCACTCCTGTTTAGTGTTTTTTTTAGTGTGGCAGAATGCCGGTGGGTGTTATCGTGGAGTAGCATCTTCCTGGTGGTTGTGTAATTGCGTCTATAAGACGTCTCCGTGGCTGACAAATGTTACACCGCGAGAAATCAATTTATAAAACACCATACCGTCGTTATTTCACCTAATGCATAACATTACCTTATGTGGTTGCACGCAGGTCTTAGTACAGCGAGTTGTTGCTTTGTTTGGCCTCAACCATCCTTTCTTTTCTTTATATTAACATAAAGACACAATTTCTCTTCACCAATAGCGATGTTGTTGTTGTTGTCTTCAGTCCTGAGACTGGTTTGATGCAGCTCTCCATGCTACTCTATCCTGTGCAAGCTGCTTCATCTCCCAGTACCTACTGCAACCTACATCCTTCTGAATCTGCTTAGTGTACTCATCTCTCGGGCTCCCTCTACGATTTTTACCCTCCACGCTGCCCTCCAATGCTAAATTTGTGATCCCTTGATGCCTCAAAACATGTCCTACCAACCGATCCCTTCTTCTAGTCAAGTTGTGCCACAAACTTCTCTTCTCCCCAATCCTATTCAATACCTCCTCATTAGTTACGTGATCTATCCACCTTATCTTCAGTATTCTTCTGTAGCACCACATTTCGAAAGCTTCTATTCTCTTCTTGTCCAAACTATTTATCGTCTATGTTTCACTTCCATACATGGCTACACTCCATACAAATACTTTCAGAAACGACTTCCTGATACATAAATCGATATTCGATGTTAACAAATTTCTCTTCTTCAGAAACGCTTTCCTTGCCATTGCCAGTCTACATTTTATATCCTCTCTACTTCGACCATCATCAGTTATTTTACTTCCTAAATAGCAAAACTCCTTTACTACTTTAAGTGTCTCATTTCCTAATCTAATTCCCTCAGCATCACCCGATTTAATTTGACTACATTCCATTATCCTCGTTTTGCTTTTGTTAATGTTCATCTTATATCCTCCTTTCAAGACACTGTCCATTCCGTTCAACTGCTCTTCCAAGTCCTTTGCCGTCTCTGACAGAATTACAATGTCATCGGCGAACCTCAAAGTTTTTACTTGGTCTCCATGAATTTTAATACCTACTCCAAATTTTTCTTTTGTTTCCTTTACTGCTTGCTCAATATACAGATTGAATAACATCGGGGAGAGGCTACAACCCTGTCTCACTCCTTTCCCAACCACTGCTTCCCTTTCATGCCCCTCGACTCTTATGACTACCATCTGGTTTCTGTACAAATTGTAAATAGCCTTTCGCTCCCTGTATTTTACCCCTGCCACCTTTAGAATTTGAAAAAGAGTATTCCAGTCAACATTGTCAAAAGCTTTCTCTAAGTCTACAAATGCTAGAAACGTAGGTTTGCCTTTTCTTAATCTTTCTTCTAAGATAAGTCGTAAGGTCAGTATTGCCTCACGTGTTCCAACATTTCGACGGAATCCAAACTGATCCTCCCCGAGGTCCGCATCTACCAGTTTTTCCATTCGTCTGTAAAGAATTCGCGTTAGTATTTTGCAGCCGTGGCTTATTAAACTGATAGTTCGGTAATTTTCACATCTGTCAGAACCTGCTTTCTTTGGGATTGGAATTATTATATTCTTCTTGAAGTCTGAGGGTATTTGGCCTGTCTCATACATCTTGCTCACCAGCTGATAGAGTTTTGTCAGGACTGGTTGTTCCAAGGCCGTCAGTAGTTCTAATGGAATGTTGTCTACTCCGAGGGCCTTGTTTCGACTCAGGTCTTTCAGTGCTCTGTCAAACTCTTCACGCAGTATCGTATCTCCCAAGCGATACAGGACAGAAATGGTCAGTGTCGTTCATGAGCCAATTGATGACGAGTACGCAGAGATGCACGTATGGCCACCCGCTGATTTTTTGTGATTTTGGCTTAGAGCATGCGGTACCCATACATCGCATTTTTGAACATTCTCCATTGCATGCAAATGTTACCCGATGGTGGAATGATCACATTTGCGAGTTTTCGAGTACACTCACGTGGATCATTCTGGATTAATGTGTTTAAACGATCTTCGTCAAACCGCAAAGGTATTCATGAACTTGAAGAGTTACTAACGTCAAAACGATCTTCCTCAAAACGAGAAAACCATTTTCCTGCCGTGCTCTGTCCAGTGGCATTATCCCCATACAAGGCGCAAATTTTTCTGGCTGGCTCTGCTGCTGTCACCTCTTGACTGAACTCAAACAGAAGAATGTGTCGGTAATGTTCCGATTTCTACACTTGGCACTCCATTTCCTAGCGTCCACAGCTCCACTCACCATGACAAAACGACGACGTGTAAACTCAAATAGCAACAATGAGCTACAAATAAGAAATGATAATTTATAAATAATTTCGTAGTAACTGGGAACTAACATGCAAAACAAAAACGGCACGAACTTATGCATCAACTTCAGAACACGGCATAAAAACAGTGACAATTAAAAGATCCTAACTGACAGCGACTGGAGACGTATGTCGCTCCTTTTCAGTGACAGTCGGTTTCGCACACAACAGAAATTAACTGCTGCTAGTGAAGGCAGGTATTTCTCAACCAGGAAGCGAGCTGCATGCGATGGACTTGTGGAATTGGATACCTAGCTTAAAACCGTTTGTCACAGCACCTTGTCTGGCTAACGGTGTGCAGTGTGTCCTGATGAATCGTGAGTTTGCCTATTTCCAGATGAGACAAGGCTTCGGATGTACCGACGGTCCAGTATGTGGGGTGAACCAGAACTCAACCGACAAGCTTTCAGAAGCGGTGGTATGGAAAAAGAGTGCAATAAACGCGGCCTCAAAAATGCATAGGTGAAGAGCTACGAGCACTCGTTTATCTTCGCTACTATAAAACGCATCTCTCCTGAAGAAGTGCACGTATCTCTTAAGGCAGGGCTTCCCAACCTTTTCAGCTGGCGGACCCCTTCTCAGTCAAGAGCACAGTAACTTTAAATTTCAGAGCGAAACCCATGGGAACTGAAAGCTTCTTAATGCGAGTGCCATGTTCCCAATGACCCCCCCCCCCCTCCCCCGAAGTATAAATAGTCTTTGGTTTAGAGGTGAATGAAAACAACTTGAAATTAACGATCCAGTTTGAATTCCCACTGTATCCAGACACTTGCTAGTGGATTTACTCCCTTTGTTCAACACACTATAGCCTGATTAAAATTACTTGGTAATTGGAATTTCACACGATGGAGCCGTCTTTCTCCAAAAGCAATCAAGGTCGCGTCCAAACTGTTCGCTATTGACAAGCTGCCGCTTATGTTCTGTTCACTTCCACTGTTCGGCTACTGTTGTGTAAGGAGCATGCATATTTCGTAACAGTCGTGTGTGTGTGTGTGTGTGTGTGTGTGTGTGTGTGTGTGTGTGTGTGTGTGTGTGTATGGTTTTTTGTGAAATCCGAAGAAAAATGTTCAAATGTATGTAAAGTCTTCCTTTGGTCTTCCTTCCTCCTCATTCATTTCAACTGGAAACTTCCCTTGTTGTGAAGGCGATGGAGAAACTGCACCCTTCTTCAATGATCCTGACTTCAGCCACCGATCCATGTTAGAAGTAATAAACTGGTCAAAAATCGACTTATGAAATAGGTAGTGCACTGACAAAGCAGCTTTGACATTAAATGATGCCTCGGGCTGCATACGTGCCAGCGAGCGCTGTGATTGGCCGACAAAGCTCGCTCCGCGCATGCGTAAAACATTTCAGCGCATCTAGCGCCGTGAGCTGGCGCACGACTCCCGTATAGTTGCGAAACGGTCGATCAGAGAAGCCGCATTCTCCGGCACTAAACTGTGTATACGTTCTCACTTGGGAACCGCAAAGGCCGCTTGGGGATACGACCTGAAATAAAAGTACACGTTTTTCACACACAAAAAATAGTGATTAATTTCATTTTCACATTTTTATTCAATAATTTTACTCGTTATTTTACACGATTTGGCTGGCCGCGGACCCCTAAGGGGTCCACGGACCACACGTTGGGAAGCCCTGTCTCAAGGCATACATTTTGGAGCTCATGTTTACTTGACATACTTTTCTTGTTTTTGTCCAAACTACCGCTTCTGAAAGTTTATCGGTGGAGCTTCGGTGCACGCTGTGGCTCTGACCGGAGTCGGTACTGTGTTGTTCCCGTATCATCAGTCGCGACGCGTTCGCATGGTGGGCCGGGCTGCTTCCCGTTAGAGGCGGCAGCCGTGCCTTATCTCGCTTGCTTGCTGCCACTTGTTTGCAGAGATGCCACGCAAGGCCGCGTTCAACACGCCATACGTCCTGTCGACCTTAGTACCTAGTGTTAGCAGCCTTTGCGAACATGGCGTGTATTGTGCGATCGATGGTGGCGTATATAGCAGGGCAAGACGATTAAAGCAGTCTTCACACTTGGCATCAATGCGAAACGCGGGCGTGTTTTCTAACGTTGTGAGTGAGCGCTCAGAAACGACGAAACGGAACGTTTACGCAGCACTTTTCTGAGGGAGCTGTTGGATAAATCGGGCGTGCCAGCTACACACAATTGACTTCCGGGAAAGACACGTATGGAATAACAGCTGTAACATTATTAGCGAGTACTGAAGATGAGAGGAGAATATAGCAAGAACACTGTGATGACGTCGGTGGATTCAGGTGCGCTTAACCTTAAAAAGAGTTTTAAATAATTCCGTCCCCATCCGGACAAAATAACGCTAACAACAAATTTTTGGAACCAGTTAACGTTTCGAACGTTTGTGAGGAGCTAAAATTTTGTATTATCCAGAATAGGTCGTTAAAATTCAAAAGCAGAACGCCGCCACATGTGCTACACGTTCTTCTCTGTTTGATGTCCACAATATCCTATCAAAATTCTCACTTATACAAAACTTGTGACGATGATGTCCACAATGTCCATCTATCAAAATTCTCACTTACACGAAACTTATGACGATGCGCACAGTTTGGGCAAAATGCGTCGAGAATTTTGTGTTGCCGTAGTACTTTTAACCACCTGTCATTTACTTACATTTTTTATGACAAGCCGTAATAAAAACGCAGTTTTTTAGATCTTCTGTGCACCGGTATCCTGAAAGAGCCTAATTGTATATTATGCAAGTTCTTACGTAATTACCACCAGACCAGATATTAGCGTAACCTTGATCGACGGGGACATAGAGAAAAGTTCAAAGAAGAACTACGCAATTCGGTGTTGGAGAAGAATTACTGAGATGCAGAACAATAAAGGAGTACTGTGAAGGACAGACGTTGTGCCGAGTATGTAAGATCTTGTGCTACAACAAAAAAGTCGTGTGCGCGTAGCGACCGTGAAATCTACCTATAATTTGTCAGACGAATGATTGATATGGATAAGTATCCAGTGGCAATTTTTCCGAACGTTGTGAGCCCCTCGCCATTGTGTGCGACGTTCATACTACAGCGGCAAAATAAACAACCAGGTCGTAACTGTGTGCATAAATTTATGTACAGTGTCGAGTTGTGATAAAATAATCTTGGAAAACTGCGAAGTATTATTCAGCACTAAGTGTACTAAAAGTCTTTAAAATTCGTAGTTACAATTTCACAGCAGAAATGCTAACTGTTATGGTACCATAGTAGCTTAATCGCAATTTTTATATTAAGTTTTAAATATTTCCATTACTTTCCGCTGCAGTGGGCGTGTTATGCGTCCTACGCCGTTCCTCAGGGGTTGCGGCGCGCCGCTTGGATTTTCCCACAGTGTTGTGGACATTTGAATGCGTCCTAAGCAGCCGAACTCTCACTGCTGCGAGTGATTTACTTCCACATGTGGATGAGTAAAAATGTTTCGTGTGTTTTTCATACAATATACAGTATGTGCGTCCTAGGGTGCTGTCGTATCCAAATCTTGACTCGTAATGAGATACGACAATTATTTTGACCACGTGATTCGTGACCCGTAAGGGCTTGAAAGGGTGTGTTGCGCGCGAACGTCTCTCGGATATAAAACTCAGTAACTCGAGAACGAAGTGAGATATTCTTCTGCTCTCAATTTTAAATGAAATTTGGATGTCGTATCTACATTTAATTCACTGCAGTGTATGAGCTGACATCGGTCATACGCAAAGTTTACTCAACGCCCAGTAAATATGGCATATAAGGGGAAAAGAAATTCAGTACTTTATCGGGCGAAGATATCAGGTTGTTAAGATGCGCAAAATTGTTTTTTTTTTTCGCGTCATATTTTTCGAAAAATCGGATCACATCACAGGCACCTGCACTTCTGAGCGGCACAGACAAAACAAAAGCCGTCTCAGCACGGAATCCAACGAGCGCGTCTGTACCAGCAGCTACCTACAGCCGCGTCCACGCCGGACGCGCCACGCCACGCACAAACGCGCGGCGCAGATCAGCGCAGGGTCGAGCAGAGTGTGCGTATATGTGCAGCAATGTTCCGTCGTGTGTGTGCGCGCGGGCGTCAGTAAAAAACGGAAAACCATAATCGCCGTCCAAACTGACGGCGCACGAACGAACCGTTTTCTTAGTTGTACCGACACTTTGCGAAACTTCCTCGTAAGCAGAGCGGTGCGGTTTGATGCTAACACCGGACGTGTCCCGTTGCACGATTCTCTTCCCTCGGCGCACCGAGGCGCGAAGGCGGCTTACGAGCAGCACAGTGGTGTCGTGAGCATAGTACCACGCAGTGGCCGGCGGCAGCACAGTGGTGTCGTGAGCATAGTAGCGCGCAGTGGCCGGCGGCAGCACAGTGGTGTCGTGAGCATAGTAGCGCGCAGTGGCCGGCGGCAGCACAGTGGTGTCGTGAGCATAGTACCGCGCAGTGGCCGGCGGCAGCACAGTGGTGTCGTGAGCATAGTACCGCGCAGTGGCCGGCGGCAGCACAGTGGTGTCGTGAGCATAGTACCGCGCAGTGGCCGGCGGCAGCACAGTGGTGTCGTGAGCATAGTACCGCGCAGTGGCCGGCGGCAGCACAGTGGTGTCGTGAGCGTAGTACCGCGCAGTGGCCGGCGGCAGCACAGTGGTGTCGTGAGCATAGTACCGCGCAGTGGCCGGCGGCAGCACAGTGGTGTCGTGAGCATAGTACCGCGCAGTGGCCGGCGGCAGCACAGTGGTGTCGTGAGCATAGTACCGCGCAGTGGCCGGCGGCAGCACAGTGGTGTCGTGAGCGTAGTACCGCGCAGTGGCCGGCGGCAGCACAGTGGTGTCGTGAGCGTAGTACCGCGCAGTGGCCGGCGGCAGCACAGTGGTGTCGTGAGTGTAGTAGCGCGCAGTGGCCGGCGGCAGCACAGTGGTGTCGTGAGCATAGTACCGCGCAGTGGCCGGCGGCAGCACAGTGGTGTCGTGAGCATAGTACCGCGCAGTGGCCGGCGGCAGCACAGTGGTGTCGTGAGCGTAGTACCGCGCAGTGGCCGGCGGCAGCACAGTGGTGTCGTGAGCGTAGTACCGCGCAGTGGCCGGCGGCAGCACAGTGGTGTCGTGAGCGTAGTACCGCGCAGTGGCCGGCGGCAGCACAGTGGTGTCGTGAGCGTAGTACCGCGCAGTGGCCGGCGGCAGCACAGTGGTGTCGTGAGCGTAGTACCGCGCAGTGGCCGGCGGCAGCACAGTGGTGTCGTGAGCATAGTAGCGCGCAGTGGCCGGCGGCAGCACAGTGGTGTCGTGAGCATAGTACCGCGCAGTGGCCGGCGGCAGCACAGTGGTGTCGTGAGCATAGTACCGCGCAGTGGCCGGCGGCAGCACAGTGGTGTCGTGAGCGTAGTACCGCGCAGTGGCCGGCGGCAGCACAGTGGTGTCGTGAGCGTAGTACCGCGCAGTGGCCGGCGGCAGCACAGTGGTGTCGTGAGTGTAGTAGCGCGCAGTGGCCGGCGGCAGCACAGTGGTGTCGTGAGCGTAGTACCGCGCAGTGGCCGGCGGCAGCACAGTGGTGTCGTGAGCATAGTACCGCGCAGTGGCCGGCGGCAGCACAGTGGTGTCGTGAGCATAGTACCGCGCAGTGGCCGGCGGCAGCACAGTGGTGTCGTGAGCATAGTACCGCGCAGTGGCCGGCGGCAGCACAGTGGTGTCGTGAGCATAGTAGCGCGCAGTGGCCGGCGGCAGCACAGTGGTGTCGTGAGCGTAGTACCGCGCAGTGGCCGGCGGCAGCACAGTGGTGTCGTGAGCATAGTACCGCGCAGTGGCCGGCGGCAGCACAGTGGTGTCGTGAGCATAGTACCGCGCAGTGGCCGGCGGCAGCACAGTGGTGTCGTGAGCATAGTACCGCGCAGTGGCCGGCGGCAGCACAGTGGTGTCGTGAGCATAGTAGCGCGCAGTGGCCGGCGGCAGCACAGTGGTGTCGTGAGCATAGTACCGCGCAGTGGCCGGCGGCAGCACAGTGGTGTCGTGAGCATAGTACCGCGCAGTGGCCGGCGGCAGCACAGTGGTGTCGTGAGCATAGTACCGCGCAGTGGCCGGCGGCAGCACAGTGGTGTCGTGAGCGTAGTAGCGCGCAGTGTCCGGCGGCAGCACATTGGTGTCGTGAGCGTAGTACCGCGCAGTGGCCGGCGGCAGCACAGTGGTGTCGTGAGCGTAGTACCGCGCAGTGGCCGGCGGCAGCACAGTGGTGTCGTGAGCGTAGTACCGCGCAGTGGCCGGCGGCAGCACAGTGGTGTCGTGAGCATAGTACCGCGCAGTGGCCGGCGGCAGCACAGTGGTGTCGTGAGCATAGTAGCGTGCAGTGTCCGGCGGCAGCACAGTGGTGTCGTGAGCATAGTAGCGCGCAGTGTCCGGCGGCAGCACAGTGGTGTCGTGAGCATAG
The DNA here is from genome assembly GCF_023897955.1 of Schistocerca gregaria. Classification (NCBI taxonomy): domain Eukaryota; kingdom Metazoa; phylum Arthropoda; class Insecta; order Orthoptera; family Acrididae; genus Schistocerca; species Schistocerca gregaria. The sequence continues at coordinate 1,068,174,681 of NC_064920.1, read as the reverse complement.
TAGCGCGCAGTGTCCGGCGGCAGCACAGTGGTGTCGTGAGCATAGTAGCGCGCAGTGGCCGGCGGCAGCACAGTGGTGTCGTGAGCATAGTAGCGCGCAGTGGCCGGCGGCAGCACAGTGGTGTCGTGAGCATAGTACCGCGCAGTGGCCGGCGGCAGCACAGTGGTGTCGTGAGCATAGTAGCGCGCAGTGGCCGGCGGCAGCACAGTGGTGTCGTGAGCATAGTACCGCGCAGTGGCCGGCGGCAGCACAGTGGTGTCGTGAGCATAGTACCGCGCAGTGGCCGGCGGCAGCACAGTGGTGTCGTGAGCATAGTACCGCGCAGTGGCCGGCGGCAGCACAGTGGTGTCGTGAGCATAGTACCGCGCAGTGGCCGGCGGCAGCACAGTGGTGTCGTGAGCATAGTACCGCGCAGTGGCCGGCGGCAGCACAGTGGTGTCGTGAGCATAGTACCGCGCAGTGGCCGGCGGCAGCACAGTGGTGTCGTGAGCATAGTACCGCGCAGTGGCCGGCGGCAGCACAGTGGTGTCGTGAGCATAGTACCGCGCAGTGGCCGGCGGCAGCACAGTGGTGTCGTGAGCATATTAGCGCGCAGTGGCCGGCGGCAGCACAGTGGTGTCGTGAGCATAGTACCGCGCAGTGGCCGGCGGCAGCACAGTGGTGTCGTGAGCATAGTAGCGCGCAGTGGCCGGCGGCAGCACAGTGGTGTCGTGAGCATAGTAGCGCGCAGTGGCCGGCGGCAGCACAGTGGTGTCGTGAGCATAGTACCGCGCAGTGGCCGGCGGCAGCACAGTGGTGTCGTGAGCATAGTACCGCGCAGTGGCCGGCGGCAGCACAGTGTTGTCGTGAGCATAGTACCGCGCAGTGGCCGGCGGCAGCACAGTGGTGTCGTGAGCATAGTACCGCGCAGTGGCCGGCGGCAGCACAGTGGTGTCGTGAGCATAGTACCGCGCAGTGGCCGGCGGCAGCACAGTGGTGTCGGCAGCACAGTGGTGTCGTGAGCATAGTACCGCGCAGTGGCCGGCGGCAGCACAGTGGTGTCGTGAGCATAGTAGCGCGCAGTGGCCGGCGGCAGCACAGTGTTGTCGTGAGCATAGTACCGCGCAGTGGCCGGCGGCAGCACAGTGGTGTCGTGAGCATAGTACCGCGCAGTGGCCGGCGGCAGCACAGTGGTGTCGTGAGCATAGTACCGCGCAGTGGCCGGCGGCAGCACAGTGGTGTCGTGAGCATAGTACCGCGCAGTGGCCGGCGGCAGCACAGTGGTGTCGTGAGCATAGTACCGCGCAGTGGCCGGCGGCAGCACAGTGGTGTCGTGAGCATAGTAGCGCGCAGTGGCCGGCGGCAGCACAGTGGTGTCGTGAGCATAGTAGCGCGCAGTGGCCGGCGGCAGCACAGTGGTGTCGTGAGAATAGTACCGCGCAGCGGCCGGCGGCAGCGCAGTGGTGTCGTGAGCATAGTACCGCGCAGCGGCCGGCGGCAGCGCAGTGGTGTCGTGAGCATAGTACCGCGCAGTGGCCGGCGGCAGCACTTCAGTATCTTTCGCATTCTGTTGTTTTGTTTAGAGGTAACAATAAATTAAACAAGTTTTTTGTTTTTATAAGTACTTGTGCCCTTTCATCATGGCAGACGAAAAAGACGATACGATTATTTATGATGAATGCGCGGACGTCCTTTGTGACGTTCCGGAAGACTTGACCGATTGAGAAGAAGACATTGGATATCGCAAAATGAAAGTGGAGCAGAATCGTCGGAAGATAGTGAAATACGTCCAAGAAGAATTCTTCGAACTCTACGGTTGCCAACTGATTCGGATGAATCAGACGAAGGCTACACACTATGATTTACTGAGGACCAATAATAAATTTGAAATCTCTCCGGGTCCAAACATATTTCCCAAAGATAAACAGAGCGTGTACGATATCGTCGAATTATATATTGGGAACGATACACTTGGATATATTAGCAACAAAACCAATCAGCACTTCGTCAAAATTGCAATAGAAGAAATCTGGATAAAAAATTCCAAATTTGTCGACGTTACTGGACCCGAACTTAGAAAATGGTTTGGGCTTACTACCCTTATGGGAACTGTAAAAAAGCGAGGATCGATGATTATTGGTCAACGAATCCGTTGATAGACGCACCGATATCTTGCAAAACGATGTCCCGCAATCGATTGAGACATATTATCGTTTTTACATTTTTTCGACAACAATAAACAGGTTGATGCCGAACGGCTTTTCAAAGTGCAATTCGTAATTATTTTTACAAAACATTTAAATAAACAAATATTTCAAACAAACAAATTTAGTATTTTTTTTCGACTATATATCTTCGAAATTTCATGAAAGCAGGGGAACAGGGTCCACAACTTCTGAGAATTAACGATGAGATTAGTAACACTTAACAATGTATAATGTTCCGATAATGTCAAGAACGGCCGGCAAGAAGGCAAGTAATCCGAATTTGCGCTGCCGACGCCGAGCGAATCAATTTGTACGAGACGTGCGGCCGGCAAAGTGTTAAAATCGGGATCGCGTTTCATTTGTGGCAATAGAAAAACTCCTTTCCCGACGCGGTCAGCATCTCATTCACAGTGGCCTCCTCCTGCACTGTTCAGACTGCCACTGCTCCCTGTCTTCCGTTCGAAGTGCCGTCTTTCTGAAGCGACACGAATAGTTCTGATAGTGTGGAGTGTTCCTTTATCTCGCAATCGCTCCGTTCCACTTCAGGTGCTGACCTGCCCCCACACGCCGCACAGGCCCTAGTTCGAGATGGAACACCTTTGAATAAACGCTAAAATCATCCAACGCGTTACAGTTACGATCTAGATTTCAATTTCAACCACTAGAACGGAAGAAACTCAGTGTTACTTTTGAAACACTCATGCGTTTGTTTCGGATTGCGGTAACATGGCTTCTGCTACCTGCTTAAATGCCGTTTGCGATTGGCAAGTATCAGTGGTCGCTAGGTAACGAAAAGACTCTACCGAGTTATCAGACACTAGGCTCCCAGACTCTGAGGTACGTCGGTTTGAATCCCTACGGTGGAAAATTATCATTGCCAGTATTTGCGCTGCAAGGGGAGGAGAGGTGTGGCGCAAAGTTCTGATCACCAGTCTTTGCGCTAATCTCCTTTGAAGGCATGCGACGCTGTTGAAGGTGATCCGTCCGCCGGGTGGGCACTTTAAGCTGGGCAGTAGGCTATGTGGTGGCACCAGGTTTCACTCTCTCGCTTCCCTTCGTCCATAATAACAAAAACCCGAAACTTCACTGTACAGGTCACAGATACACACTTGACTGATTGGAGGCAGGCAATGGCCAACCACCTCTGCCAGCACCTTGCCTAGAACCTCGATGCAGGATTCCTGCATGTGCTCCCCTGCGCTCATTTCTTCAGTTTGGGACTACTTGGACTAATTAAAGCACATTTTATAGCTGAACCAAGTTAATTGTATTATCATACAGTTATTATTAATTATACGTTAGTTACAGTAGCCCCCAGTGAACCATGGACCTTACCTCAGCGATACAGACAGCTGTACCCTAGGTGCAACCTAGAGGGAAGGGTACCTGTTAAGAGACAAGACAAACGTGTGGTTCTTGAAGAGGCGCAGCAGCCTTTTCAGTAGTTGCAGGGGCAACAGTCTGGATGATTGACTGGTCTGACCGTGTAGCATCAGCCAAAACGGCCTTGCTGCTGTGCTGGTACTGCGAACGGCTGAAAGCAAGGGAAAACTACAGTCGTAATTTTTCCCCAATGGCATGCAGCTTTACTGTATGGTTAAATGATGATGTAGTCCTCTTGAGTAAAATATTCTGGAGGTAAAATAGTCCCCCATTCGGATCTCTGGGAGGGGACTACTCAGGAGAAACAAAACTGGTGTTCTACAGATCGGAGTGTGGAACGTCAGATCCCTTAATCGGACAGGTAGGTTAGAAAATTAAAAAAGGGAAATGTATAGGTTAAAGTCAGATACAGTGGGAATTAGTGAAGTTCGGTGGCAGGAGGAACAAGACTTCTGGTCAGGTGAATACAGGGTTATAAATACAAAATCAAATAGGGGTTATGCAGGAGAAGGTTTTATAATGAATAAAAAAATAGCAGCGTGGATAATCTACTACAAACAGCATAGCGAACGCATTTTTATAGACAAGATAGACACGAAACCCACGCCTACCACAGTAGTACAAGTTTTTATGCCAACTAGCTCTGAAAATGATGAAGAGATTGAAGAAATGTAAGATGCGATAAAAGAAATTATTCAGATAGTTAAGGGAGACGAAAATTTAATAGTCATGGGTGACTGGAATTCGATAGTAGGAAAAGAAAGAGAAGTAAACGTATTAGGTGAATGTGGACTAGGGGTAAGGAAAGAACGAGGAAGCCTCCTGATAGAATTTTGCACAGAGCATAACTTAATCATAGTTAATACTTGGTTTAAGGAGGCTGTATATGTGGAAGAACCCTGGAGGCACTGGAAGATTTCAGATAGATTACATAATGGTAAGACATAGATTCAGGAATCAGATTTTAAATTGTGAGACATTTACAGGGGCAGAAGCGGACTCTGACCACAATTTATTGGTAATGAACTGTATATTAAAACTGAAGAAACAGCAAAAAGGTAGGAAATTAAGGGGATGGTACCTGGATAAACTGAAAGAACCAGAGGGTGTAGAGAATTTCAGAGAGAGCGTTAGGTAACGATTGACAAGAACGTAGAAAAGAAATACAGTAGAAGAAAAATGGTTAGCTTTGAGAGATGAAATAGTGAAGGCAGCAGAGGATCAAGTAGGTAAAAAGACCAGGGTTACTAGAAATCCTTGGGTAATAGAAGAGATACTGAATTTAACTGATGAAAGGAGAAAATATAAAAATGCAGTAAATGAATCTGGCAAAGAGGAATACAAATATCTCAAAAATTAGACAGACAGGAAGTTCAAAATGGCTAAGCAGGGATGGCTAGAGAACAAATGTAACGATGTAGAGACATAAATCACTAGGGGGTAAGATAGCTGCTGCCTACAGGAAAGAAGGCCTCGGGAGTAGACAATATTCCATTAGAACTACTGATAGCCTTGGGAGAGCCAATTTAGTGTTGGAGGTAAGCGTACAGGGTAAAAATAGAGAGGGAGACCAAGAGATGAATTCACTAAGCAAATTCAGAAGGATGTGGGTTGCAGTAGTTACTTGGAGACGAAGAGGCTTGCACAGGACAGTGTAGCATGGAGAGCTGCATCAAACCAGTCTCTGGACTGAAGACAACAACAGCAACAACAACAGTTAGAGCAGAACACATTTTCAAAGAAACTGTCAGAAAGTAAGGTAAGGCGTGTTCTCCTATTCGTAGAATTAGTTCTACAGAGCTGTCCACCAAAAGACCTATCACGTCAGTGTGAATAAGAGATCGTTGTGACTTCCAATACATTTTAGTAATGCTGGACATCATGACACGTAGAAAGCTGATTAAATGTATGATGAAAAGAGACGGATATTTTTCAAATAAATTTATATTGTAGTCAAAAACTTAGGTTTTTATGAAGAAATTGCCCTCCGGCTGAAGCAATCGTTTAAATACAGTTAGAGTGGTTGCAGCCGATTTACAAACAGAGCTGAGAATTCAATAGAATCATATCACCACAGTACTGAATTAAGGATGAGCACCAGGGCATAAAAGTAACGAACTGTGTAACAATCGTAATGTTACAGTTTGATTCGCGATGTTTGCTGTCGTGGTCAGCGACCGCAGAGTATTCCAGAGGCGATATTGCGCGCGGAACTCAAACGGCGATCGTCTTGTAATTCCGTTTGCTGGTTAACTAAAATAATAAAAGCAGTGGTCAACCATTTTGCATTCCCATTCTGTTCATGTTCTTGACTGATAATTCGTATTTCGAAAATATAAAGGTTAATATTTATAATGTGTGATTCACTCCAAGCCGCCAGCTAGGAGAATCAGACATACCCTAGCTAATTTCCGCTTGCAGATACATGACACATTGTAACAGCCGTTCTTTCAGCTCAGTTCCTGTGACTTCAGATTCTGGAGAAAATTGGGCATCTCTCATGGACTGCGCGACACCATCGAAAGCGAACTCTAGGCATGGTTCAAATGGCTCTGAGCACTATGGGACTTAAATTCTGAGGTCATCAGTCCCCCAGAACTTAGAACTACTTAAACCTAATTAACCTACGGACATCACATACATCCATGCCCGAGACAGGATTCGAACCTGCGACCGTAGCAGTCCCGCGGTTCCGGACTGCAGCGCCTAGAACCAATCTAGGCGTGCTAGTGATGTTTATGCCTAGTACATACTTTTCAGTGCGGGACCTGCTCGTACAGCTTTTAAATCGTAGAGCGGGAGCTGCACCAGACCCAGATCGAATCGGTGCGGCCGGTTGACCACTACCGTTGATCTGGTGCGCAGAACCCACTGATTCTGGCTTTCAGACCATTTGCAAGCTCGTATCGGCAAATGCTGCGTCGCTCGCCAGTCGCTGCCTCAGGAAATACGACATTCAGTTAACATACGGTGATACACAGAAAGAATTAACGCGATTGACAGAGGTCGCACACGCCTTTTCTCCCTTGCATTAACTGCCCTCGGAGGGACGGGAAAGATGATCTGGCTATAACGTTAAAATTAAGGAAACTGGTGAGGTCAGGGAAACTGCCGAAGCCGAACGACAAGATAAACGCTAGGAAGGAGAACAAGATATTTTTCAATATACCTTCGTTCGATTGTGGAAGACCACTATAGAGCTGCCCTTTATTTTTCGCTTCTGGAAACGCACTTATTTGAACGTGCAAATTCTTCCAGTACCCATTGTGCAGTTTACCGCTTTATTTCGCGAATCTTAATATTAATTCCCAGTATTTTACAATATTTTAGATATCTGTAACATTAATCTTATACAGCGAGGTTCTGAACAGTATATATAATCAGACTAACCAAGCAGATCATCAGTTTACTAAACAGCTACAAATCGAAAACCACAAGGTTAATCGAAACTGAGAAAGATATGAAAAACACTGGAATTAGAATGGACTTCATGGTAACAGAATACTCTTTGCAGAAGCTGTTCCGGCGTAAAAGTCAAGCGCCGGCACGACGCTAAGCAACGGTAGAGGGGCGGGGGGGCTGTGAAGAAGTGTCACGCTGACCGAACCCTCTAGGACGATACCAAGACAGCATATTAGGAGTTGTGTATACTGAAGAGATTTTTCTTATTTTGACTGTCGCCCATTGCTTGCGACACACCGTTGTAAATTCTCAAAGTTAAGTATTGCCATTTATCTTACTTTAATAAAAATTCATTAATGCTATTTGATTGAATTGGTGTCAAGCGATTCGAGGAAACAGGTTTCCTAGGCATCACATATTTGACGAGTAGGCAGGACGCAACAGAAGCAACAAAAAATGCAGGGTTTCAGGAAAGAAAGTCTGCAAAAGGGTTCTTCGAATAAATAAATGAATGCAGAACTTGCTATGACGCCACACAACAAAGAGGTGAGTTCACACTCCCCACACGTCCTCAGAGAAGGGTTGAATCGCCCGGGGGGGGGGGGGGGGGGGGGGGGGCGGTGTCAGCAGTGGCAAAATTCCTCAAGATCCCTCGTCCTATTGCACATCACACAGCAGATTGTCGTTTCCGAGCGCTAAATGTGTGATAATGAACTACTCCAAACGGTTCGGATGGTCTCATTTTGCCGTTTATGCCACCTCTTGAGGCCTTGTCGTTTCGATTCTGTGCGTGGGTGTGTTCGGCCACCCGTAACAAACCGTATCATTTCAACGCTAGGGGTCGCGTTCTGATCTCCATCGCAGGGATTCCAAAAGAAGGAGTGCAACGGGGAAGATCGCCTGTGGCTCACATTAACTTCTCAGCTGTGGCCTTTTTTCGTACGAGTCGACACCTTGCACGAAGCTGACGGCGCAGAGCGCTACGCCTTCGCACCATTGCATAACGCTTGTCTCAAGTTCAAGAGCCTGTCACAAACGCACAAATCGGCGAGAAATGTCTTTCAGATGGAGAAGATAAGTGACTGAATGGCCTAATCGACTAAATCCCCATTATCCCGTAAATACTTAATATCACAGATTCTTGACCTGCCAGTAGCTGACACCGGTCATTCCGGTAACTTCAGCAAATGCAGTCGTAGCTGTTTTAACACACTGGAACACGGCGTGTAAGTGTGAAGCTCTTCTGTGGCCGCTACTGGCCCCGTGGCAGTGAGTGTGTTAAAGTCAGGCCTATTAATAGAACACGATAACAATATTTGGACGGTTGTTGTTTTTCATCACAAATCTGATTTGTTGATACTCATGTAGTTTATTTTCCAGAAAGTTTTTTGGAGAATGCAGATTTTAGTATTACGTAATACTTCCTGCATAGACTTCAGTTTTTCTCCGTTTGCTTGGTCCTTCTTTTACGTGCAAGGAATTTTTCTATTACTGATCTTTGCTCATGGTCTTTGCCAGATTGTGCATTAGTGTCCAGACAGTAATACTGTGTTTTTCGGTGGCATGTGGTATAGGCTGTTTCACACAGTTTGCCAAAAATGTTCTGTTTGCCCTTTCTGTGTTGTGTTTATCTCATTTATCGGTGCATGTGTATTTAAAATAGTGTAAACTTTGTGTGATGATTTAAATGTTAGTGTGGAAAGATTTCACTAGTTGAGTTAAATTCCGTTATTGAGTTTTGTTTACAAAGAAATCTCTTCCAAATTGGGGTGCGTTTTTCATAACTTTTTCCTCTGTTTTCCCTTATATATCCTGAATCCTACTGAATCTAAAGGGTGTTCATCAGTAAATCTTGTTTCCTGCAGCGTTGTTATCATTATATTTTTTCGTTTAGGAAATTTATTTAAGTTTTGCTGTTTTTAAGAGTGAATTTACATTAAAAGTGCCTAGGTAATTTATGTTTCTGTGTTTGATTTTATGCGTTTGTAGTTTAAAGCAGATTTCAGAATGCTCCGACTCATTCTTTGCACGATGTCGTAGACTCCCAAAATCCGATTCACTACTTTTTATTTCTCTTACAAATTGCATCTTCATTATTGATTGCTTGTTGAGTTAGGGGACCAAGTTCCCTAAAGATACTGCTCAGGGTTATTAGCTGCGAGGAATAAGTTTCCAACCGCACCTCTGGTGAAAAGACGCGACCACTTTGCTGCTTGTTGCAAGTCATACGCATTGTGTAATTTTTTTGCTTGTGTTGCTTCTTCTTAGTTTCACCCTTGTAAGAGCCATTCTTTATGCTATCCCTGCCGTCGAAGTCTTTACTGTCGCCATAGCTAGCATGGAGTCTTCAAAGGGTGCTATCACCCGGGTCAGGTGAGCCCTAGCTTTTTTTACGAGGTTGTCACTTCCCCTCCCCCATCTTACTTCATCACTTGCACGATGAAACCCCAGACTTAGGACCGGCAAAGCGGAGTTTTGCGTAGAGACGGCGCAAAGCCAATCAACGAAGTATTTTCGTCTCACCTCTACAAAAGTCAACATAGAATTCATAAGCAAAGATCTTGCGAAACACAGCACGCTATGATCATCCATGAAATGCGTATTGTCGTAGATAAAGGCGCCGAGGTTGATATCGTGTTCCTTGATTTCAGGAAGGAATCTGATACTAGTTACCGAATATCAGACCAGATTTGTGGCTGGAGGCAGGACTTCCTTGCAGATAGAACTCAGCACGTCCCTCTTAACGGAACAAAATCGGCAGGTGTCTAGGTGATTATGGAAGTAAGTCAAAGAAGTATGATGGGCAGTACTGATTACAGTATGTATAAGGGATGTGGTGGATAACGTCGGAAGCTCCAAAATCTGTTCGCAGACGATACAGTTTTCTGTAAGAAGGCAGCAGCCGCAGAAATCTGTAGCGGGATGAGCGATTGGCACTGGCAGTTGGCCCTAAACGTAAATAAATGTTACGTATTGAGCGTAAATAGGCTAAGAGATACAGTACTGTTAACTTCCTAGACCGGAGGATCAGTAAAGAAAACAATTAACACACCTTCAATGTTCATAGAAAAACGACAATAGGCACAATCTTGCTACCTCATGACACACAGACGTTCTACGTATAACAAGCCAATAATATACCAATAGATAAATATGAGAAGCACAATGAACTCAGCATAAACAAACAAATAGCTGCAGTAAGTGGTTACGACGACCACTAACTCACATCCTCACACGGAAAATAAGAAACCGGCGCTTGAAAGGCAAACTCTCCTATAGAATTGCAAACATATTCAGACTGCACAAAATTAACATTGCTTTCACACAACATAAACACCAACAGTCAGGCATTCACAAAATAGTATGTAGTGCATACAAAGCCCTGTTTGTAGGTCAAACTGGGAGAGACCTCTATAAATATAGAATAAACAGATAAATGACTACCACACAAACAGTTACACTAAATCAGCAGTGGCCACCCACATAAAGGACACTGGCCGTCCATTCCATGATATCATGAATTATCACGTTAAGTGGATAAGAAACACCACCTGCAATTGTATAACGAATTAAAAACTTTCATTCATCGCACAGAATGCTGTAACAGGCTGCTAAGCTAAATGATAAGCTAGGAAGCAACAATAAAAAAAATTTTCAAAAATTTCTCGGCTATCGAATGATTATTTTATTAAAAATATTGTCTTCTTCAATTAATCAAATAATTCAATAACTGCCATCACATAAATACAATCTGCACAGAAAAGACTTCACTTCCGTTGTATATACTACCGTAGCAGTTGAGAGCATTTTACCTTAAAAGTTAGCAGTAAAGAGTTTCTGGAATGATCTCAACTACTGAATGTGAATGTGTTTAGTTGTGCTGTGATTGTTACTGTTCTCTGTGTGGAAGACGACAAAATTTCCAGCAAATATGTAAGTAAATACACAAATAATATGACTTAAAACATACGAAAATAAATATATATTTGTGTACTGAATAATGTTTTGATGCATAACCCAATGGCACACCAGCAAATTATCATCACCACAATTCAGATAAGTATAATGCACCTGTGGGCGGCAGCATGCTGCGAAATGCGTCGTGCTGATTAAATATGAGTGAAAAGTTACTGAAGCAGTAGAATTTTTGTTTCATAAATTTGCAATACAGTCGCATAGCTCAAACATTTCTGTAGTGGTAGGAGCAGGATGGAAGCGGTAAGGTGCTGGACCGAATTTACATTACACGTTTTGCTTAAAATAATGTATTAAGTAGAAATTAGAACTTCATTATTAAAAACCATAAAATTTTGTTTTAACTTTCACAAGGTGATAACACAAGCTATGTACTTTATATTACAATTTAGGATGACATCGTACAACAAGAAATAACAGTTTAAAAGTCTGGCACTCGTCCACATAAAGCCAGCTGACACCACAGATTTTACACACTACTTATAGCTCAGGAAAAAGAAGGCGTAAAAACTAACATCAGTTTCCTAGAATTTAGGCAACAACTATACAAGTTAAGCCCCCCTCCCCCCCAATCCCTCTCAAATGGCTGTTTCCTGACATTAGTCATCAATGTGGCCTTTACAATGCGTTAACAAAGAACAACATGTGGGTAGAATTAACTGAAACATAGATTTGTTACAACAAGCAACCAAAATAAAGGCTGGCACTTGGCACGCGCAGTAGCTGTTTATTAGAATGTTAACAAAACACGACGAATTTCAGGTCACAGCGCTGTTTAAACGTTGACATTGTTGTTGTTGTTATCTTCAGTCCTGAGACTGGTTTGATGCAGCTCTCCATGCTACTCTATCCTGTGCAAGCTGCTTCATCTCCCAGTATCTACTGCAACCTACATCCTGAATCTGCTTAGTGTACTCCTCTCTCGGTCTCCCTCTACGATTTTTACCCTCCACGCTGCCCTCCAATGCTAAATTTGTGATCCCTTGATGCCTCAAAACATGTCCTACCAACCGATCCCTTCTTCTAGTCAAGTTGTGCCGCAAACTTCTCTTCTCCCCAATCCTATTCAATACCTCCTCATTCGTTACGTGCTCTATCCACCTTATCTTCAGTATTCTTCTGTAGCACCACATTTCGAAAGCTTCTATTCTCTTCTTGTCCAAACTAATATCGTCCATGTTTCACGTCCATACATGGCTACACTCCAAACAAATACTTTCAGAAACGACTTCCTGATACATAAATATATATTCGATGTTAACAAATTTCTCTTCTTCAGAAACGCTTTCCTTGCCATTGCCAGTCTACATTTTATATCCTCTCTACTTCGACCATCATCAGTTATTTTACTTCCTAAATAGCAAAACTCATCTACTACTTTGTCTCATTTCCTAATCTAATTCCCTCAGCAACACCCGATTTAATTTGACTACATTCCATTATCCTCGTTTTGCTTTTGTTAATGTTCATCTTATATCCTCCTTTCAAGACACTGTCCATTCCGTTCAACTGCTCTTCCAAGTCCTTTGCCGTCTCTGACAGAATTACAATGTCATCGGCGAACCTCAAAGTTTTTACTTCGTCTCCATGAATTTTAATACCTACTCCAAATTTTTCTTTTGTTTCCTTTACTGCTTGCTCAATATACAGATTGAATAACATCGGGGAGAGGCTACAACCCTGTCTCACTCCCTTCCCAACCACTGCTTCCCTTTCATGCCCCTCGACTCTTATGACTGCCATCTGGTTTCTGTACAAATTATAAATAGCCTTTCGCTCCCTGTATTTTACCCCTGCCACCTTTAGAATTTGAAAAAGAGTGTTCCAGTCAACATTGTCAAAAGCTTTCTCTTAAGTCTACAAATGCTAGAAACTTAGGTTTGCCTTTTCTTAATCTTTCTTCTAAGATAAGTCGTAAGGTCAGTATTGCCTCACGTGTTCCAACATTTCGACGGAATCCAAACTGATCCTCCCCGAGGTCTGCATCTACCAGTTTTTCCATTCGTCTGTAAAGAATTCGCGTTAGTATTTTGCAGCCGTGGCTTATTAAACTGATAGTTCGGTAATTTTCACATCTGTCAGCACCTGCTTTCTTTGGGATTGGAATTATTATATTCTTCTTGAAGTCTGAGGGTATTTCGCCTGTCTCATACATCTTGCTCACCAGCTGGTAGAGTTTTGTCATGACTGGCTCTCCCAAGGCCGTCAGTAGTTCTAATGGAATGTTGTCTACTCCGGGGGCCTTGTTTCGACTCAGGTCTTTCAGTGCTCTGTCAAACTCTTCACGCAGTATCGTATCTCCCATTTCGTCTTCATCTACATCCTCTTCCATTTCCATAATATTGTCCTCAAGTACATCGCCCTTGTATAAACCTTCTATATACTCCTTCCACCTTTCTGCCTTCCCTTCTTTGCTTAGAACTGGGTTTCGATCTGAGCTCTTGATATTCATACACGTGGTTCTCTTCTCTCCAAAGGTCTCTTTAATTTTCCTGTAGGCAGTATCTATCTTACCCCTAGTGAGATAAGCTTCTACATCCTTACATTTGTCCTCTAGCCATCCCTGTTTAGCCATTTTGCACTTCCTGTCGATCTCATTTTTGAGACGTTTGTATTCCTTTTTGCCTGCTTCATTTACTGCATTTTTATATTTTCTCCTTTCATCAATTAAATTCAATATTTCTTCTGTTACCCAAGGATTTCTAGCAGCTCTCGTCTTTGTACCTACTTTATCCTCTGCTGCCTTCACTACTACATCCCTCAGAGCTACCCATTCTTCTTCTACTGTATTTTTTTCCCCTATTCCTGTCAATTGTTCCCTTATGCTCTCCCTGAAACTCTGTACTACCTCTGGTTCTTTCAGTTTATCCAGGTCCCATCTCCTTAATTTCCCACATTTTTGCAGTTTCTTCAGTTTTAATCTACACGTTGACATTAGGTTAAACATAACTCAGCTTTCTGATGTAACCAGACCTCGGGAGCTAATAGTACCAAAATTGTCGCCACTTTCTGGATGACTCGGTAGAAGGAAACCCTTGCCACATAGCTTAGTTTTCTGGATCAGCTAGAATTAAGACGGTGACGACAGGATACCAGAGAAAGAATAATTGACAAGACCCCGCAATAGTCTGCCACAATGCCACCAATACATTGCAGACTCCCCAAGAGCCCGCTCCACAGAATTCCAAAATAGTACACAGTTTCCTGATCTGCTCTTCAGGATGCTAATACAGCCCTTCGAGAGACACATGCCTCTAGCAGTGGCAAGCCGGACCACGCCACTGCACAAGCAACAGCCACCTTCGGTTCACTACCGTCGGCTGTGTCGTCACAGTCTGCGTCACTCGCGGCCACCACACGGCCCACGGTGTTACTCTCGAAGAGAACCCCACGGCAGCGGGCACGTGCCCAAATAGCCTCGCGGTCGCTGCGCACAGAACCCTCTGACGGGAAAACTTTGATAGAGCAATCAGATTATCCAAGACGTTAGAAAGCACAGCAATACCACCACAAAAGAATTTGATAAAAGCAAGCCGGACCGATATAACATCGATAAATTTGTCGCTGGGCATGCTGTAATTGATTAGTCTTGTCCTTGCGATTCCTACAGGAGCGATACGTGGCGAGTTGTTAATTGCTGGAAAAGCAGAAGCCAGGCTGAGAATCAGTGGATGAATCTTCAGGAAATGTAACTGATCAAACGAAGAATTGTCTTTCAAAACACTTGATCAAACGATTCATGAGTACCTACGAGAATCTGAGAAAAATTAGTTACTGATTTGAGGGAAAATTGAAATATTTCACGAACGGCTGCTGCTAGTATTGTTCGCGTGGTAATGTACCCAGTAGAAGTAACAGGGAGGTACAGAAGACCTAATGAAGTGCGCCTGTTTCGTCAGGGGATCGTTTACTCGGGCGCGAGAGCGTCGAGTAAGATATGGATATAGAATTCTAAGTGCATTTAATTCCAATATGACAATATTACACATCTTCTTTAGAATAAATGAGGACAAACAAGCACAACCAAATTTTCACATAACTGGTTCGTCTTGTTGACGGCGATAGTTTGTTGTTTTTGAATATTTCAGATTTGAATGATGATGAGTTTCTGCTTGAATTCTCAGCAAATGAAACGTTCATTCTTGTTATTAAAATGCATTTCTATGAACCACAACCCCATCTTCCCCCCAGCTCCAACCCAATCTACTACACTACTCGTAATGTACAACAGACACGCGACCACCAAAGACGGCGTGAAGACCATATATATGATAAAACAATTACCTATCATCATTTACACAGTTTATATTGAAGAGCGTATTGGATTTTAATATAATTATTGTAAATGTTTCCATTAAATATTTTGTGTTGCACAATTAACGTAATTAATGTCTGAGCGCATGGATTTTTGTCCAAATTTTTATAGCCAAACGAGGAGTGGGAAATGAACTAATGAAATATCAAATTGAGCAGCGTGAAGTCCAGTTTCGCTTAGAAAAATTTAATTGATTGCGGGTAATCTGGTATAAGTAAATGAGAAAAAAAATAGTTATTGATTTGAGGGAAAATGAAATATTTCACGGACAGCTGCTGCTAGCTATGCCACTGAGATGGCAGAAAGTTCACCTCTTCTTTGCGCACAAAGAGTTCCATTGGTGCGATATTCAACTTAAAAAAGTTTGAAAATAAAAAATTGAAAAAACCGGTCCAATGTTTTGCGAAATTCTCTGAAACTAGGTAATAAAATATGTTAGAGAAACATTTGAAACTTACTTGAATGATGCTCTAAATCTTGTACAACAAATGAGGTGCCGATTGAGACTTCAAGGTTCAATTTAGAAGGTATCGATTTTAAAGAATACTGGAAAATATTGGTTTTCTACGAGGGTAATCCCAAAAGTAAGGTTTCCTATTTTTTTTATAAGTACATAGAACTGTTTATTTCTACAATGGTTTACATCAGTTTACAGCTTGAATATTTAGCTATTTTTCGGCATAAGCACCATTTCTGTCGATGCATTTTTGTAGACGCTGTGGCAGTTTTTGTATGCCCACGTCATACCAGCTCGCCGCCAAGCTGTTCAGAAAGTTACGAACCTCTTCTTTCACCTCGTCGTCGGAGCTGAATCGCTTTACATCCATATGTTCTGTTAACCTAGGGAACAGGTGATAGTCACTGGGAGCAAGCCAGGACATGGTGGGCGATTATGTTCCACTGAAACTGTTGCAGGAGAGCAACGGTATGCCGGGCGATGTGTGGGCGAGCGTTGTCATAGAGAATGTGTACGCTCTTGCTCAGTATTCCTCTTCTCTGGTTCTGAATTCCTCGTTTTGATTTTTTTCAGAGTCTCACAGTACTTGTCAACGTTCATTGTGGTCCCAGTGGGCATGAAGTCGACCAACAATACCCCTTTCCGATCCCAAAAAACGGTTGTCATGACTTTACCGGCAGACTGTGTTTGTTTGAATTTCCGCGGCTTTGGCGAAGAAGGATGCCGCCACTGGCGTGATTGGTGCTTGGTCTCAGGTGTAAAGTGGTATGCCCAGGTTTTGTCACCCGTGACAATTGAGTCCAGAAAGTTGTCCTGTTCGGCTGCAAGGCGATGAAGAAAGGAGCGGGAAGCGTCAACTCTTTGCCGCATGTGGTCCTCAGTGAGCGTGGCACCCACCTTGCGCACACCTTCCAGTAGTTCAATGTTTCCGTTAAAATTCTGTGAGCAGTGCTTCGGGAAACGTCTGGAACCAACGTGCAGAGATCATCCAGGGTGACCCGCCGATCTTCACGCATGCTTTGCTCAACCTTCAACACTGTCTTCTCTGGAATTGGCTGTCTCCCGCTCCTTGGTTCGTCGTGAATTTCGGTCCGACCAGCTGCTAACACTCTGCACCACTTACGAACATGTTTGACATTCATGCACGACTCACTACACACTTCCGTCAATTGGCGACGGATTTCAATCGGCGTAGTGCCCTTTGAGTTCAAAAACCGAATAACTGCGCGCAATTCGCACTTGGCGGTGACATCCAACGTGAGCTCCATTCTCAACGGCTGCCAAGCCAAGACTGAGCGCCTCAGCGCGGCGTGCGCATGTTTGTACATATCGCGCGAAGCACTCTTCATAACAGTGTGACTAACTGCCACACAGAGTTCTTTACTTATAAAAAAATAGAAGACATTACTTTTGGGATTACCCTCGTATATTATGTAGCTCTCTAGTACTCGTGAATTAAAATTAAATAATAATAATAATAATAATATAACTTGAAATTCTCAGTCGGCACTTCATTTGCTGTACATGACTTCGAACATTGTTCTACTTCTCTAGCATATTTTATTTTTTGATTTCAGAGAAATCATTTCGGAACAGATTTGGCTTGTTTAAATACGATTATAGTATGTTTACATGTCGAAAATATAGCCAGCACAAAGAAAATAACTTGGATGCGGCTGAACCGCACACATCTGTAATTTCTGTAAAACTTGCTTCGTGAAAATATATGTGAACAAACCGAAAGTGTAGGACTCGAGAACGACAAAATGACTATATCTATATCGCATCGCGAAAATAAGTGAATCGACGGATACCTTCGGAAACAATACCCATACCCTTGGAAATATTACATTACGTTGTGCGGTCGTCGCCTTTGCTGTTGTTACAGCGATGGCAACTGAGCAAGTGGCGCAGTGGTTTGTTTAAGTGAGCGCTTAAAGAAACAGTCTTGTCCTTTGACAATTTGGAAATTTGCATGAATTTTGAAGGCGAATATGTTGATTACCAGTAACACGTTTCATACAAAAATGTTTATTTCTTTGCTCGCTGCCATTATTACCTACGTGTTTTACTTCTTATTTATAATTATCTATTACATTGTAGCCTGTTACCTGTAATTTAAACACAGTAATTTGAATAATAATGAATACAGCCTCCCAACTGTTAATTTTCCGTTACACCGGAAAGTAACGATACCCAATGCACTATTACAGCTGATACAACACTCCTACCTGGCAATGAGTTAACTATTTCAGAAGCAGTTACACACAACATTTCAGACACTGCCACTAATTTCGCATCTGGTCTGATGACGGTGTTAGCAACGACGAGAAGGGAGTTAATGTTAGTCGAATCATTCGATTACTATCGATTCGCCACCTCGCGGAAAGAGAGAGCGCGAGTAGTATTGGACAGAGCAGAGCCCAGCGAGTGACGGTGAGAACTGGTGGCAGATATCGGTGACCACTTGTTGCGGCCGGAACAAAGCTGCCAGCAGGCAGGGGGCCCTGCCTGGGAAGTGCCGAGTGCTGAGGCGTCAGCAGACTGGCGCGTGTTCGTGCGTGACGCAGCGCCTGCGTGACGGAGTGTGAGAGTGCTGCGTGTTCGCTTCAGTCCACTCCACTGGCCTTCGCACCGTTGTCTCTACCGCTGCACATATCCATTAGTCGTCCTTCTGATTACCGCCATCATTGCTTACCTCTTACGTCTGCGTCTGTACTCTGCAATCCGCAGTGAAGCGCATGACAGACGGAACTGTCTATTTTACTACGTATTAGTATATCACCTTGTTCCATTCAAGTATGGTACGTGAAGTAGCTACAGAAATCTACACGAGTGACAAAAGTCATGGGAAACCTAACATCTTGTCGGACCTCGTTTTGCCCAGCGTAGTACAGCTGCTCGACATAGTATGGACTCAACAAGTCACTGGAAGTCACTTGCAGAAATACTGAGCCATGCTGCCTATGTAGCCGTCCATATTGCAAAAGTGTTGCCGGTTCAGGGTTCCTTGCACTAACTGACTGACCTCTTGATTAACTCCCGTAAATGTCCGATGGGATACATGTCTGGTGAACCGGGCGACCAAATCATTCGCTCGATTCCAGAAGGCTTTAGACACCGTTCCTCACAAGCGTCTTCTAACCAAACTGCGTGCCTACAGAGTATCGTCTCAGTTGTGCGACTTGATTCGTGGTTTCCTGTCAGAATGGTCACAGTTAGTAGTAATAGACGGATAATCGTCAAGTAAAACAGAAGTGATATCCGGCGTTCCCCAAGGAAGTGTTACAGGCCCTCTATTATTCCTGATCTATATTAACGACAATCTGAGTAGCCGTCGTAGATTGTCTGCAGATGATGGCGTCATTTACCGTCTTGTGAAGTCATCTGATGACCAAAACAACTACGTTCGCAGGTTCGAATCCTACCTCGGGCATGGATATGTGTGATGTCCTTAGGTTAGTTAGGTTTAAGTCGTTCCAAGTTCTAGGGGACTGATGACCTCAGATGTTAAGTCCCATAGTGCTCAGAGCCATTTGAACAATTTTGACCCTGAATAAAGAGAAGTGTGAAGTTATTCACATGAATACTAAAAGAAATCCGCTAACTTTCGATTACGCGATAAGACACACAAATCTGTAGGATGTAAATGCAATTAAATACTTAGGGATTACAATTACAAATAACCTAAATTGGAACGATCACATAGATAATGTTGTGGGTAGAGCAAGCCAAAGACTGCGATTCTTTGGCAGAATACTTAGAAGGTGCAACAGGTCTACTAAAGAGACTGCTTAGACCACTCATGTCCGCTCTATTCTGGAGTATTGCTGTGCGGTGTGGCATCCGCATCAGATGGGACTGACGGATGACATCGAAAAACTACATAGAAGGGCAGCTCGTTTTGTATTATCGCGAAACGATCAGTGTCAAAACATTCAGGTGAAAAATATTCGCTGCGTAGCATTGTGTAACCATTTGAATTAAAGCACTCTTTGGAATCAAGAGTGCAAATATTCTTCGTACTTCATCAGTGACATGACTATAATCAGTTTTGAGATTAGGCAAACGAGTGAATAAGTTAGAGAGAGAGAGAGAGAGAGAGAGAGAGAGAGAGAAATACCTTGCAATTAACACTGCATAAATGTCCGCACGAATTTTTTCAAGATACATAAATAATGGCACTTACCATTAAATTCATATAATTTATACACAAAAAAGTGCAGTCAAGTAGTCGTTAACTGCTTAGTAACGGTATTGCTCCTTAGCTCCAGCCTATAAATTGACTGATTAATCTTGCAAGATGTATTCGCTTTTAGGGTCCGTACGTTAGTTTGTAGAAATGGACCATTATAGGATGTCTTTGTTCTCCGTCTGTGTTTGTCCGACTATTAAAAACCCTTTTACTATGGAACGGATTGCCGTGTCACGTTGCAATTTATGTCACATATCAAGGTCTACTATCTATTGATAATGTAACAAATTTAAGCTTGTAAGTGAATGCAATCAAAAGATATATATTTTGGCACTCACAAACTCACTAATGGCTGGCCGTAGTGGCCGTGCGATTCTAGGTGCTACAGTCTGGAACCAAGCGACCGCTAAGGTCGCAGGTTCGAATCCTGCCTCGGGCATGGATGTGTGTGATGTCCTTAGGTTAGTTAGGTTTAAGTAGTTCTAAGTTCTAGGCGACTGATGACCTCAGATGTTAAGTCGCATAGTGCTCAGAGCCATTTGAACCAAACTCACTAATGAAAACTTACAGGGTACTTGACATAGAATTATGGAATTTCTGAAAAAGCAGCTGTTAACATTTCAAGTAAAGGAAAAAATCCGAAAATTGTTAATTTGTAGTTATAACACACGAAACTTTTTTGTGATCTGTTTTCCGACTGTCTTTCTCTGTCCTGTTATGACCCCTTTTCTCAGGAATGCCTAGACGTGATGTTGCCTGCGTCGTTGGAATCTTCGATCCCTCAATGGCCGAACTATACACGTAATTAAGTTTGTACGGAATCCATCGGTGTGCGAGTGTTACTCACGCTTATCCGAATTTTTTAATTTTTAAAACAACTTAAGCTGGGGAGTGAAATATTAGTTCCTTTCTCAGATGGCTTAGTGCAACCAAACGATGTCTTCATTGTTGTAGTGAAGAAACATTCACTGAAAATACTGTAGCTGAGATGGATTGAACAACATTCGAGGGGTCGCTTGCAAATGGATGTCGTCAGTTGTCAGCCGATCGGTGTGTTTGTTGCAGTGTGGTGGTTTCGTGCGCGGCCTGTACCGTATGTGCTCCAAGAGCGAAATGTAGGGCAGTGCGTCCGGCGACCAGTTGGCACGCCAGGCTGGGAGAGCGGGTCACACTGCGAGCCGGCCGAGCAGGCTGAAGGAGCGGCCCCGAGCAGTGCTGTCCTCTACCCTCCTTTCCCCTGTCCAGCCGCACGCCGCGGCGCAGTGAGGCCGGCGCGGTGAAAGGCGGTGGCAGGCCGCTGAATGGGCTCAGCTGCTAGCCTCTCACTAGCGCACCATCACGCTGGTCGCCACTTTCCTCCTGAGTATTTTTCCTTTCGCTAACAATACTGGACGGGCTGTGTAATGCTCTCCATTTTGTTACGAGCACTTCAGGAAGCTAATTAAGTGCCGATGCATGTTGTCACGCTACGTTACGTCGCGTGAAACATCTTTTTCCAAAACTTTCACTGATGAAAGTCGTACTGCGGTATCACACTTAAATCGTCGCACGAATATCAGAATGACACACATCGAAATAACTGACTGGGATAGAAATTCAACCGAAGTCGCTCAATAGAGGAAAGGCCACTGGGACTAACCGGATGCCAGTCTGTTCTACAGAGAGTATGCCACAGAACTCACTCTTTCTCTAGCAGCAGTGTACCATAGGTCGTTGGCGAAGCGACGCGTTCCTAACGATCGAAAAAAGAGCAGGTCATTTCAGTTTTCAAGAAGGGATGTTGAAAAGACACACAAAACAAACCTTCATCCCATTCACATTTAAGTGCTTGGCATAGGGTTCATCGAACCACAATCATACTATCTCTCTACCATTCCACTCACGAACAACGCGCGGGAAAAACGAACACCTAAACCTTTCTGTTCGAGCTCTGATTTCTCTTATTTTATTTTGATGATCATTCTGCCTATATAGGTTGGGCTCAACAAAATATTTTCGCATTCCGAAGAGAAAGTTGGTGACTGAAATTTCGTAAATAGATCTTGCCGCTACGAAAAACGTCTTTGCTTTAATGACTTCCATCCGAACTCGCGTATCATATCTGCCACACTCTGTCCCCTATTGCGTGATAATACAAAACGAGCTGCCCTTTTTTTGCACCCTTTCGATGTCCTCCGTGAATCCACACCGCGCAGCAATATTCTAACAGAGGACGAACGACTGTAGTGTAAGTTGTCTCTTTAGTAGACTTGTTGCATCTTCTAAGTGTCCTGCCAATGAAACGCAACCTTTGGCTCGCCTTCCCCACAATATTATCTATTCGGTCTTTCCAACTGAAGTTGTTGGTAATTTCAACACCCAGGCCAACTGCCACCTGCCACACCATACAGCAACTTTTCTAAATCGCTTTGCAACTGATACTGGTCTTCGGATGACCTTACTAGACGGTAAATTACAGCATCATCTGCGAACAACCTAAGAGAACTGCTCAGATTGTCATCCAGGTCATTTGTATAGATCAGGAACAGCAGAGGTCCCAGGACGCTTCCCTCGGGAACACCTGATATCACCTCAGTTTTACTCGATGATTTGCCATCTATTACTACGAACTGCGACCTTCCTGACAGAAAATCACGAATCCAATCGCACGACTAAGACGATACCCCATAGGCCCGCAGCTTGATTAGAAGTCGCTTGTGAGGAACGGTGTCAAAAGCTTTCCGGACATCTAGAAATACGGAATCAACTTGAGATCCCCTGTCGATAGCCGCCATTACTTCGTGCGAATAAAGAGCTAGCTGCGTTGCACAAGAACGATGTTTTCTGAAGTCATGCTGATTACGTATCAATAGGTCTTGCCCTTCGAGGTGATTCATAATGTTTGAATACAGTATATGCTCCAAAACCCTACTGCAAACCGACGTCAATGATATAGGTCTGTAGTTAAATGGATTACTCCTACTACCCTTCTTAAACACTCGTGCGACCTGCGCAATTTTCCAGTCTGTAGGTACGGATCGATCGATGAGCGAGCGGTTGTACATGATTGCTAAGTAGGGAGCTATTGTATCAGCGTAATCTGAAAGGAACCTAATCGGTATACAATCTGGACCTGAAGACTTGCCCGTATCAATCGATTTGTGTTGCTTCGCAACCCCTAAGGTATCTACTTCTAAGAAACTCATGCTAGCAGCTGTTCGTGTTTCAAATTCTGGAATATTCCATTCGTCTTCCGTGGTGAAGGAATTTCGGAAAACTGCGTTCAATAACTCTGCTTTAGCGGCACAGTCGTCGGTAACAGTACCATCGGTACTGCGCAGCGGAGGTATTGACTGCGTCTTGTCGCTTGTGTACTTTACTTACTACCAGAATTTCTTGGGATTTTCTACCAAATTTCGAGACAATGTTTCGTTGTGGAACCTATTATAGGCATCTCGCATTGAAGTCCGTGCCAAATTCCGCGCTTCTGTAAATTTTAGCCAATCTTCGGGATTTCGCGTTCTTCTGAACTTCGCATGCTTTTTCCGGTGCCTCTGCAACAGCGTTCGGACCTGTTTTGTGTGCCATTGGGGATCAGTTCCATCTCTTACCAATTTATGAGGTATGAATCTCTCAATTGCTGTTGCTACTATATCTTTGAATTTGAGCCACATCTCGTCTACATATGCATAGTCAGTTCGGAAGGAATGGAGATTGTCTCTTAGGAAGGCTTCTAGTGACACTTTATCCACTTTTTTAAATAAAATTATTTTGCGTTTGTTTCAGGTGGATTGGGAAGAAACGGTATTGAGCCTAGCTACAACGACCTTGTGATCACCAATCCCTGTATCAGTCATGATGCTCTCTATTAGCTCTGGACAGTTTGTGGCTAAGAGGTCAAGTGTGTTTTCGCAACCATTTACAATTCGCGTGGCTTCGTGGACTAACTGCTCGAAATAATTTTCGGAGAAAGCATTTAGGACAATCTCGGAAGATGTATTCTGCCTGAACTATAAAGTGAAACGTAGCTCGCTGTGTACCTCCACGAGACTCAGAAAGCAGGTGCCCAGGTTGGTGCCGTATTGCTTGATTTCCGGAAGACGTTGGTTACAGTTCTACATTGCCGCCTCATGAACGAAATACGAGCGCACGGAATATGAGACAAGCTGTGTGATTAGATAGAAAAGTTTGTAGCAAATAGAACACACCAGCTCACTCACAACTGAAAGAAATCTTCAGACATGAAAGCAACTTCGGGCATAACCCCAGGGAGTGCTGCAGGACCATTACTTTTCACAATATCTGTAAACGACCAAGTGGATAATGTCGGCATTTCCACGAACCTGCTCGCGGATGATACAGGGAAATTGCAACTCTATAAAATTGTACGGATGTTCAGAAAGACCTGCCGATGATCGAAACTTCTTGCAGGGATTGGCAATTGACCCTCAGGATAAACAAGTGTAACTTATTGCTTGTAATAGACTATGTGATCAAAAGTTTTCGGACACCCCCCAAAACATACGTTTTTCGTATTAGGTGTATTGTGCTGCCACCTGCTGCCAGTTACTCCATATCAGCGACCTCAGTAGTCAGACATCGTGAGAGAGCAGAATGGACCGCTCCGCGGAACTCACGGATTTCGATATTTCCACACTCTAGGTCCACTGTTTTCGATGTGATAGAGAAGTGGAAACGTGAATAAATGCATACAGCACAAAAGCATACAGGCCGACCTCGCCTGCTGACTGACAGAGACCGACGACCGTTAAAGAGGTTCATAATATGTAATAGGCAGACATCTATCCAGACCATCACATAGGAATTCCAGACCGCATCAGGATCCACTGCAGTTGGGCGGGAGGTGAGAAAATTTGGAATTCATGGTCGAGCGGCTGCTCGTAAGCCACACATCACGCAGGTAAATGGCAAACGACGCCTCGCTTGGTGTAAGGAGCGTAAACATTGGACGATTGAACAGTGGAAAAATGTGTGGAGTGACGAATCACGTTGCAAAATGTGGCGATCCGATGGCAGGGTGTGGGTATGGCGAATGCCCCGTGAACGTCATCTGCCAGTGTGTGTAGTGCCAACAGTAAAATTCGAAGGCAGTGGTATTATGATAGGGTCGTGTTTTTCATGGAGAGGGCTTGCACCCCTTGTTGTTTGCGTGGCACTTTCACAGCATAGGCCTACATTGATGTTCTAAGCACCTTCTTACTTCCCACTGTTGAAGAGCAATTCGGGGATGGCATATTTTAACATGATTGAGCACCTGTTCATAATGCACGGCGTGTGGCGGAGTGGTTACACGACACTTACGTCAAGGTAATGGACTGCCCTTAAAGTCCTTATCTGAATCCTATTGAACACCTTTGGGATGTTTTGGAACGCCGACTTCGCGCCAGGCCTCACCGACCGACATCGATACCTCTCCTAACTGCAGCACTCCGTGAAGAATGGGCTGCCATTCCCCAAGCAACCTTCCAGCACCTGATTGAACGTATACCTGCGAGAGTGGAAGCTCTCATAAAGGCTAAGGGTGAGCCAACACCATATTGAATTCCAGCGTTACCGATGTAGGGCGCCACAACTTGTAAGTCATTTTCAGCCAGGTGTCTGGATACTTTTTATCATATAGTTTAGGCGGAAATACCCATTATTGTATGTTTACACGTTTGCAAAACAATCACTGGAAGCGGTTACTTACATAAATATCTAGAAATATGTGTACAGAGTGATTTGAAGTGGAACGACCACATAAAATTGCGAGTTACTCGGTTGCCAGACAGAGATTCGTTGGAAGACTGCTCTGGAAACGTAATTCGTCATCAAACGATGTAGCTTATTAAACGCTCCGTCGACCAACTATTGATTATCGCTCGTCAGTCTAGGATCCGTAGCGAGTAGGATGGACAGAGGAAATGGAGAGGACGAAAAGAAGAGTATATTCATTTAATCATTTTAGTAAACGCTAAAGCGTCACGGAATTATACTGATAACTCCAATGGAGTCGCTACAAGAGAGGCGTTCTGCATCACTGTGTAGTTTAATGTTAAATTGCCGAAGCCCGTATCTCGTGGTCGTGCGGTAGTGTTCTCGCTTCCCACACCCGGGTTCCCGGTTTCGATTCCCGGCGGGGTCAGGGATTTTCTCTGCCTCGTGATGGCTGGGCGTTGTGTGATGTCCTTAGGTTAGTTAGGTTTAAGTAGTTCTAAGTTCTAGGGAACTGATGACCATAGATATTAGGTCTCATAGTACTCAGAGCCATTTGAACCATTTTTTTTTTTAAATTGCCGAAAGCGTACGCTTCAGAAAGAGAGAACTAATAAATTGCTTCCTCCTACGTATATCTCGCGAAGGCACAATGTAGGTAAAATTAGATTGAATCGAGCCCACACGGAGGCTTATCAACAATATCTTCTTGCAGACAGTTAGTGAATGAAACACGAAAATGGGGAGGGACAGAGATGCACAAAGTACCCTCCGCCGTACACAGTAATGTGGCTTGCGTAGTATAAGTGTAGATGTAGGTGAGTGGTTATTTTTATTCACATCTGGATTCTACTGGATCGTGCCATTTACAACAAGCTATTTGTTGCAGGCCTTTGTTGCAGCTTGATTTCGTAGTCATATTACTTTCATCTTCTTAGAATGGGCTGTATTTTTCCTATCCACGAAGTAGTTCGTGTTTTCATCGATTTTTCTTCGTATCCAACTATTCTCTATGAATTTTTATGCCTAAGTTTTTTTCTGTCTTAAATTTCATATTTCTTTATCCGTGCTTCCTTCAGGACTTCTGCTATGGTGCGATCCTTCTCTTTTTGACTCGGTTTTAGAGTTACTGTCGATTTAATAGAATTTCACACTTTGACAGTTAACCTGGAGGTTTTTTTATTTTAATGAGCGCAAAAAAGTTTAGCGTATGAATGTTGCTATACATTTTCTCTTATTTACTCGCCGTCTTCATGCTCATACTAGAGTGTATTTGACAAAAAAATTCCTTATTATCTTTAGTTCTCTGTTTTGGATTTATTTAGTGTGTTTCTTGCCATAAAAAGGCTCTGGCAGATGACTGTGTATCAGTTTCGTGTAGTCTGAGTCGCATTTTTGCAGCCCTGTTTCGTCACTCTTCAGGCCGTTTTCATTCTCTGTCAATGAAAATTACACTTACATTACCAGATCAAAAGTATCTATATTCCAATTAGTGGATATTAATACGGGGCGTATGGAGGAATGGCAGCTAACTCCCCCCCCCCCCCCCCCCCCCCTCGAATCCGATATCTTACTTATGGATGTCACCCTGTCGTCGTTGATGACGGATGGTGACTCAGTGGCGTGATTGGCTCCAGCCTGTTCCCCTCTCATTTGGATACCCGTTCTGTAATTATTCAATGGAACTATAATAATCGATACTACTGTCATCTCTCAGAGTTGCAATCCATCATTGCCTTTCACTTCCCTAGGAATCTTATTTTACTGATGCTCACTCACTGGCCCTTTGTGGGATCCGTACTTTTTGTCAGAACCGGGTCAGCCATTGTGGTCTTCCGATGCCATCCACATGTTGGTCCATACATATATTGTTAGCACATGCATCCCGCTTCGTACCACGTCGGAAGCAGTTGCCGTTTGGATCCATTTGGACTCTGCCATCGCGGTTTGCAATCTCTTTCTCCCTATTGACAGGCCACCTACGTCAATTGCCCTAACAGCCCTTTTCAGCAGCTTCCCCCACCCCCCCTCCTCCTTAAAGATTTAAATGCCTATCACCCTTTGTGGGGTAGTGCTTCTTCATCTAGTCAGAGGCTGACACGACCTGTACCTTCTTAATGATGCTTCACCTACTCATTTTAGTGGTGCATATGGCACTTTCTCTGCCTTCGATATTTTTCTCTCTTCCCCTACCCTCCTTCCTTCCTCACAGTGGCCGCCACACGATGACCCCCGTGACAGTGGCCACTTCTTGTTGATTCCCTCATTCCCTTCCCCGCCTCCCAATGACGAGGTTCCCCCACTATGCTTTTCATCATTCTGATTGGTCCCCATATACCTCCCAGGTCGTGTTTTGCACCTTCTTCAGCAGATTGTATTTACGAAGTCGTCCATGATCTGTCTGATAAACTGCACTGCTGGCATTGCCGTTCCACTCTTGGCAGGCCCTGTTCGCCGTCAGCCAGTTCCATGGTTATTGCCACCGCTATCTGTGGTTGACATCGCGCCTTGCAACATCTTATGCAGCACCTGTTCTCCGCAGGTCTTATTACCTTAAAACATCTTCGCGCCAATGTCTATTACTTAATCAAACAGACCAAACAGGTGTGTTGGTAACACTTTGTCTCCTCTCTAGGTTCTTCCGGCCCTCCAAGGTTGTCAGCAGCAGCCTTCTATTCTGTGCCTTGAGCTTCCAAGTGACCTTTGTACAGATCAGTTCTCATACAACATCTTTTGACTCACTTTGCAACAACATCGGCGACAGTCTCGTATCCAGCTACTTTCCACCACTGGAAACAGCATGTTGAAACATCCCACTTACGTTTTACCCCTTTGCAGGTGGTATCCTACAATGAACCTTTTACTGAATGGTAGCTCCTTCTGCCCCTCCATTCTTCTCACAATTCAGCTCCTGGGCCTGACTCAATTCATAACCAATTGCTTCACCTCAGTCCTGAGCAATGGCAATATCTCCTCCAGGTGTTTAACCATATTTGGCTCCAAGGCATTTTACCCTGTCAATGCAGAGATAGTGTTATGGTTTCTATCCTTAAGCCTAGCAAGTATCTAGCGTCCCTTGTTAGTTACTGGTCCATCAGCCTGACAAATGTCCACTGGTGGCTCGTTGGTTCAGTTGAGTCCTTGAATCTTGGGGTCTTATATCTCCTTATCAGTGTGACTTTTGCGAGAGACAGTCTCCAGTTGATCATGTGCTTCATTTGGAAACCGCAGTTCAGCAGGCCTTTTCTCAGCACTGCCGTGTAGTCACAGTTTCTTTCGATCTTCGTAAGGCCACCAACACAGCCTGGCGCAATCACACCCATCCTAAGCTCCTTGAGCCCCAGCCGATTTTTACCCACCAGTCCATGCCCACCGGTCTTTCAGAGTCCGTATTGGCACAGCTCTCCACAGACCCAGGAGAATGATGTTCCACAGGGTTCCTTACTATGTGTACTTCTTTTTCTAATCGCTATTAATGGACTTACGGCCTCTGCCGGGCCATAAGTACCCCTGGTCTGTATGTGGATGATTTCTATTTTTGGAGTAGCTCGCACTCAGCGGCCTCTGTTGAAGACAGCTCCAGGGTGCCATCCAATGCTCTTCCGTGTGGACTCTTTCCCATATTTTCCGTTTTCCGTTTATCTCCCCTTAAGTCGAGGGGAGGGTGGTGCATTTCTGTCGCCATACTATGGTCCATCCTGATCTGGAGCTCTACCTTGATGCCCAACCCCTGACCATAGTCCTCCAGTTCCGTTTTTTGGTCTTTTTTTGACAACAAGCTTACAGATCCTTCATCTGAAGATTGATTGTTTTCTTAAACTCAAATGTTCTTTGCTTCCTTGCCCACACCTCTTTGGGCCCAGATAGCTAGACTCTTCTGCCCCTTTACCAGGCCTTAGTTCTGTCCTGTCTGGACTATGGTTGGCACGTTTATGCGTCAGCTGCCCCTTCCACGTTTCTCCTTTTGGACCTGGTTCACCCTCATGGTGTCCATTAAGTCACAGGTGTCTTGCACATTAGCCATGTCGTTAGTCTTCTGGGTGACAGTAGGATACATCCCTGTTTGATTTGGCTTTCCCAGCTCCTGGTTACCTTTGCTTTTTCCCTTCTCACCCTTCCAAAACTCTTATTTTTGCTCCTTGGAGCCGTCGCTTGCCTTCTGTCTGCCCTCGGGTGTGTTAACCAGTTGGGCTCCATCTCGCTTCTCTCCACTGTGACTGCCATCTCCCCTCCTTGTTCTCTTCCCCAAGTTTTCTCCCGACCACGCCCACATGGTTAGTTCCTTGGCTGCGGATTCAGATCGATCTCTTCCAGGGACGAAAAGCCTCCATCGCTTCAGTAGTGTTCTGTTGTTTGTTTTTAATGCTCTTTTTGAGGCGTTTCAGGATGCCATTGTTTTTTCCACTGATGGCTCTAAATCAGCTGATCATGTGGGATATGCTGCACGTCTTCTGTTAACCCTTGCCTGCCATGTGCCGAGTGTTTACTGCAGAATTTATGGTCACCTGTTCGAACCTCTGTTCTATTAAATGGTCCTCCCTCATCCGAGTTTTGTTGTTTACGAATTCATTGAGTGGCCTTCAGGCTAACCCTCAGTGTTTCTCTCGCCACACCTTTGCTCTGCCATCCACTACCTTCTCGCTAATTTTGATTTCCCTGGGTCCCTGGCCACGTAGGTATCACAAGTAATGAGCTTGCTGATCATACGGCGGGGATGGGAGCGGAGCGACAGTCTACCACCTCGTTCTCCTTGATTGCTCCAGCGACGTATTTGCGGATTTACATCAAAACCCTTTTCGCTCAATCATGGGCTGACCCTTAGGATGCTACCGCCGTGTCTGATAAAGTCGCACCATCAAGGAAACTGCCACCATGTGGCATCCCCCCCCCCCCCCCCCCCAGCCCCCCTTCCCCGGTTCTCCAGGCGGGAATAGTAGGTTGACCAATGGTTTTATACTCTGCAATGAGCCATCCCCCACCCCTTTGGTAGTTGTGGGGCTGCACTTACGGTGACCCATATTTTGCTGCTCTGCCCCCGCCTTTGGTTCTTCACACTTAAATTGCGCTCCCACCTACCTCATCTTGGGTGTTTGGAGACGACCTTTGCGTGGTTTTGTCTGTCCTCGGTCTTCTTCGCATAAGTAGTTCATACTCCCAGATATAAGTCCTTGAATTTTCCTCAGGCTCTCCCTGCCTTCTCCCTACATTTTGTTTGATCCATTGTGCTGTTTTGTTTTCCCTTTTCTGTTGCCTTCTTGCTGTGGTGATGTCCCACCGCACCTAGTGTTGCTGGGCCTAGAGTGACAGGGTAACTTTATCGTTTACGTAGGTTTCAACGTTAGTAATAACGTCTTCTTCAGAACATAAAATATTATTTAAATGTTTGCCTAAAACAGGCCATGTCATAAGTCCGACAGCTTGTTTTATAGAAGTGACAAAACCTTATGGTTATGCATGAAGTTTTTACATAGCTGACTTAGGACATGGCCTGTTTTAGGCAAACATTTAAATAATATTTTGTGTTCTGAAGACGACGTTATTACTAACGTTGAAACCTAGGTAAACGATAAAGTTAACCTACAACTGTAGGCTGTATATTTTTATATAAATAATTCGGAAGCTTATACTCATTTATTTGTGACGCAATGCGGTAGGTTTCTGTTGTATTTACTTTGCAGTAAACCAGCGGAGACCATGAAATCAGTAAGTAAAATAATAAATCTTACGTGAATGTAAACAAATACTGGCGTAACGCAGTGACGTAGTGGTAGGCCCGGACCACACCAACTTGATACTTGATTTGGATTGAGATGTTCCGGTACGACAGACCTGATGGGCTTAACCGTTTCACGTGCGGCCGAGGTACGTCATCTGACAACACACGTTCAGCATTTGTAATCCACTTTTGGGCTATTTGCGACCCCCTGTTTCTGATATTAAATTACTTGTCTCAATGTCTTCTGCACCGATTGGGAGTTTTTCAAACGTTAATAAGAATCAACGTGTAAAGTAGTAGAAAATAACTAATAATTATTTTAAGAACATTATTTTCATTGCCTATAAATACAATTATTTCAGTTGTCTATGTTTGTCTAAGTAAGACACAAATTAAAGCAAAATTTTCTGTTTCAGGTACGTTACGACGTGCATCAAACGCTAGCCAGTTTTCTTGGAGTACTGTCAGGTGAAGTTGCTAGCATGTAGAAATTAGATACGCGCACTAAGGTTTCTGCAGTATGTCAACAAGAATCACTTTCTGTGGTCATAGTGACAATGCGCGCGCTTTTTTCCGGCAACTCAAGAATAATTTCTGTTGAATGAATATTGCCTGCCACACACTTCACTTTAATCTACATTCCACGAACATTTCGTTTTTGTTTGCAGGTAGCTTTCAAGAAAGAAAAACGTGCCCGGGAACACAAAATTACGCGTGGCAATACAGAATACGTTACCGTGAATATTGCGTATTTACCTATTTGATTTCACAGTTGCAAGTGAGGCAACAATGTGTCCTATTTTTTCTTAATACTTAAAACTAGTGTATTAGTTTTGAATAATCGGTAGAGCGCAACTGTTGGGTTACTACGTCATTGAGGAAACTAGGACGAAATTGTTTTTTGCTGGGAACGGAATTTAATATGGCCTAAGAGAGTGCAGTACAATCACTTTAAGAGATAATGTTGTAGATTAGCAGCGAATGAAGTAAATTGGATGCTCAGTGACGATTTCGTGTTAAGAAATAGCGAAATCGAAATACCAGGCTTGCTGCGAACAGCGCAAATATTTTGCACTTGAGTTAATAATCGTAAACATTTAATAACTACATGCATTCGGGCGCTCGGAAAGGAAACTTCGGAATGGAGTCGAAACTGGAGATATAAAAAGCAGACAGTCGGATTGAGGATTCTTGTGTCAGGAAGAGTCTCATCGTTAGTTTAGAAGAAAGCTTTAGTTAATTTCAAACTGTCTTCCCCAGTTGACTCTCAGAACTACTGCCAGGTTTATGGATGGTCCTAATAGCTCCCTTTCTTACTTTACACGATGCATTCTTGGAATTCTCGCAATTTGGCGTATTTGCGACGAAATCTAAACCTTTATATTTCAGCTCTTAAAATTAGTCTTCCAAAAATTTGGAAAACAGGTGCTGCCTTTTCTTCGCGGACTCTTTCCTACACTCAAGCATTCGTTTCTTAGTTTGCGCATCTGCTTCGTCAGAAAGGCAAGAATATTACTCTTCAGCCATGATTTTGCTATGTGCAATTTTTAAACGGCCTCGGAACTTACTCCGTTCGGAATTGACGCACGACCATGTTGTATTATGTGCTCATCACATTTTTTGTGCACCCATGAGCGATGACCATCGTCGTGAAGATGCTACTTCACTTTCCTTACTGTAAATATTTCCGTTGCCCACTGTCTGTAGAATTCAAGTAGCTTAGGGCTACATAAGTATACACAAACGAAGGCTGGCGGTGAGGCGACTGGCGGTGCTGATAAATGACTTGCCTACAAAACCAGCAGTGGGGGAAGCTCTGGTTGCAAAGCCCGCAGTCCAGAACTGGTTGACTACAGCGTTGGTAACACTATGGTCGGAAAGCCAACGTGACCGTTTTTTAAAACACTAGTATTTAGCGAGTAGTGGAGGTGGTGTCCTTGGGCGACCTCTGGCAAACGACGCAGTGTCAGTCGCTGTGGAGCGTAGAGCATCGCGTGTTTGCTGTTGAGCAGTTTTTTGGAAACAGGCGTTCTCTGGTCACGGTTCAGTCTTTTCCGACGAAATTTTAATTTCGAACGTCGCGGTGCAGTCCCACATCGAAACAGTTTACTCAAATGGATTGAGGCGTTTAGAAGTGGTTTTTCCCTGTTCATTCCGAACTCCGGAAAACGAGACAAAGGGAGAGGACAATTTTTGCTACTCAGAAACGATTCGCTAGGCGGAAGGCTGTAGCGCTGGGTATGTCACGTCGTTCGCGTCATCGCATCTCACAAGATCATCTGAAATTTCTCCCCTACAGAAGAATGATGGTCCAACAGCTAAGTGAGGGGATTTTTTGCAAGGCAAAGAATCTGTGGCATAATGAACGCCATTCTGAGGGAAGAAGCTGACGTCCTAATAATGGGCGACGAATCCTTTTCTATAGGGATGGCTGTGTTAATGTGTAGAACTGTCGGCCGGCCGCGGTGGTCCAGCGGTTCTAGGCGCTCAGTCCGGAACTGACTGCTACGTTAGCAGGTTCGAATCCTGCCTAGGGCATGGATGTGTGTGATGTCCTTAGATTAGTTAGGTTTAAGTAGTTCTAAGTTCTGGGGGACTGATAACCACAGATGTTCAGTCCCATAGTGCTCAGAGCCATTTGTAGAACTGTTGGATGTGGCCTTGGGAGAACTCAAGTGAAATACATCAAAAACCTATTCACAGCTCAAAAGTAACGATTTGCTGTGGTGCGTCCAAGAAAGGGATTTTTCATCTTTGTGTATTGTGCCGGGGACCTAGAAACGACGGAGAGGTTTCGTCCCGCCGTAGCCGTCTGTGGTTCACAACAGGCCACAGCAGTCTACCCACCACACACCCGCCCCACACCGAACCCAGGGTTCTGCATCTACATCTATATAACTACTCTGCAATTCATACTCAAGTGTCTGGCAGTGAGTTCATCGAACTACCTTCAGAGTATTTCCCTATCGTTCCACTCTCGAACAGTGCGTGGGGAAAAATGAACACACAAATCCTTCCGTACGATCTCAGATTTATTTTATTCCGATGATAATTTCTCCCTATGTAGGTTGGCATCAGTAAAATATTTTCGCATTAAGAGGAGAATGAGTACCTGCGGAGAGAATAGCAGCGTGGTGCGCACTGTCAGATTTCCAACACTGCTGGCGTGCAGCGGGTGCTCGAGCACGAACGCGCGCACACTTAGAGCTTATTTATTTTTTACTTCATTTCAAAGCCGGCAGTGTTGAAATTTATTTGCGTACGCTCGGGCATCCGAACGCCGCGTAGGAATCTGCAAGAGCATGGTCTGCTCTGCTCTTCGCCAGATGTACGTCGGCCCTAGGCCAACATGCGGCTCACTAGTTGCTGGGCGGGCGCCTGGCAGTGTTGCTGACTGAGGTTAGCCATGATTTCGTCATGCTGGTGTAGGGCAGAATTGGAAGTCCACGGCAAAAGTGTCTTGCACCTCCAGTTCTATCGTGCTATTACAACTACGCAAAGACTTAATGGCATACACAAAGTAGGTAAGCTGTCTATCAAATTTAAATTGAATCAGGAATTACACTTAACTAATTTTTTTGGCGGTCTAGTTTTCAACCTTCTGCCAGTTGCAGACCATCGGACTAGGCAAGCACTTAGACAGGAAACGAGGAACCTGGCTGCGGACATGTCACAAGCGAGGAGTACTTCCATTTACTTGCAAGGTGGAATGGGAACCAACGGAAAAATATTTCAGGTGTGAGCGACGGTGGGATGGCCCGCATCGTCTCCCGGCGGCAAAACAGAAGTCAGGCGCATACTACCGTCTTGGAAACGAAAATATTCGTTTTAGTAACAGCAGAATACTTTAGGCTTCGTATTTTACGTTATAAAAAAATCGCCGAAGTACGCACGAATTATGCGCAAACATGATATTCGCACCCGGATATTCGGAGCTTGCTGTAGTCGGATTAGTGGAAATGAAGATGATGTGGAAGAATAGGCCAGTTGCGACGAGGACTCTCAGCGTGAGGGCTCCGTACAAACTTAATTACGTATGTTGACAGTCCACCCAGTCCTGGAATCGAGGAACTCGACGATTTTTTCCTGTTACACCGGCAAGATACGGGCCCCAGGGATTCCAAAACTTTCGAGAATATTTTAATTTCAAGTTTGAAGTCGGATAACGAATAACAAAAGAATTTTTTTCTTATGATATAATTACAAATTAAGTTTTCTGATTGTTTTCCCTTGTGCTGTGAAACCTTTGTTCTCGCCGAAGTTCATGATTCTACGACGGGGGGAAGAACCATATAGGTTTTAATGAGTGAGTATGCGAGTATCAAGATACGTGACATAACTGGCCGTATCTTTTGACTGCATTGACTAAGAAGCTTAACATTTTTACACTGCCAGAGGGATAAAGACATAAGTATATGCCATAAATTTAAACTTAGTGCACATACCCTTTCCTGAGAGAGAGCGAACAGAACGAGGGACGGATAGACAGACAGACGATCAGATAACAAATGACGAAAACGTTTTTCGTGTGATATAATTACAAATTAACAGTTTTAGAATTTTTTCCTTTGGCTGTAGTGTGAAACTTTGCTTCTTGGCAAATTTAATGAATCTAGGTCAACGGGAAGACCATGTAGGTTTTGATGAGTGAGTCTGCTAGTTTCAAAATATTTGACGTAAATGGCCATATGTTTTGGTTGCATTGAGTTAGACGCTTCACTTTCCTGGATCGCCAAGTAATCGTAGACATTAACATGTGACAAAAATTTGAAATTGAGACATCAAGCCGTTCCTGAGAAAAATTCGGACAGAGATAGACAGAGACGGACGCACTGCAAAGTAATCGTACGAGGGTTCCGTTTTTACCGATTTAGATACGGAACAGTAGGAATGTAAAATTTTAAAACGTTACTTCTTGATCCCTGGAGGATAGGTGAGGCGCTATAGTAGAAATCTTATCAATCACTCGAGGTCTGTCTGTAGATGAAACAACACATTCACAATTTGTGGTTATAGTTGTAATAGCCATTAACAGATTTCTTATGATCGACAAGGAGGAGGAAAATATATGTCATTCAAAAGCTGATAAACGCTTTTTCGTAAAATATTGCGTACCGTGGTAGCTTTGATGGGAACCGCAGAAACTGATAAAAAAAAGTGCCTCATTTTCCGCGCGGTTTGGAAATACTGCGCGGGCGAAGAAGCGTGCATCCCATCTGTGGCGCTTATTCATCCGGAAAATTGCACAGCGTCAATTTTTATGCGCCTCGTCCCTTTAAGCGAGACTCCTCGCTACGCAATATTACAGCTCACCGCGTCCCAGGTCGTCCTACGGACGTGTATTAACTTCCGGAATCAGGAGCTAACGCTGGACTGATGGCTCGTTTTGGCGAGCGGACTGGCTGTTTCCCAGTCGCTACCTGAAAACACGGACAGTCCCTCTAGCACTACACGTAAGTTGATCCTGAGTTCAGATAAGAGGGAAATCTGTAATCTGGCCACTCGAGCAACCCACCAATTACCGAAAATTGGTGCCTGAAGGAGGCCGCTTAAGCTGTTTGTGAAATCGCCTCTTCGCCTGCTCCCAAATACCCCGATCATCGCGCGTTATTTGTAAAAGACATGAAAGAGCGCATCGTACATGTACAAACAGTCAGGAGAGGCTAGGCAGCGCAATATTTCGTAGACTGACATACGCAGAAGACTACGCTGTGTACAGGGGAATATAAAATAAATTTCGCAGTGCAGAGGCTGCATCCATCGACCGTCACGTAACGTTTAAAAATCACTTTGGAATCAGTGTTCGCAGCTTGCGTGAATATCAGTAGCATAATTTCAGTGAACATTTCTCTGATGCGTTAGCAGCTCTATTGTTCGACCGGTTCCGGGCTTATCCCATCACCATGGGGCGAAAAACCTGTTACCTATCCGGTATGGATTTTCTTTCTGCAACTTTCATCCGAAGACCAGTATCAGCTGCAAAGCGATTTAGAAAAGATTGCTGTATGGTGTGTCAGGTGGCAGTTGACGCTAAATAACGAAAAGTGTGAGATGATCCACATGAGTTCCAAAATAAATCCGTTGGAATTCGATTACTCGATAAATAGTACAATTCTCAAGGCTGTCAATTCAACTAAGTACCTGGGTGTTAAAATTACGAACAACTTCAGTTGGAAGGACCACATAGATAATATTGTCGGGAAGGCGAGCCAAAGGTTGCGTTTCATTGGCAGGACACTTAGAAGATGCAACAAGTCCACTAAAGAGACAGCTTACACTACACTCGTTCGTCCTCTGTTAGAATATTGCTGCGCGGTGTGGGATCCTTACCAGGTGGGATTGACGGAGGACATCGAAAGGGTGCAAAAAAGGGCAGCTCGTTTTGTATTATCGCGTTATAGGGGAGAGAGTGTGGCAGATATGATACATGAGTTGGGATGGAAGTCATTACAGCATAGACGTTTTTCGTCGCGGCGAGACCTTTTTACGAAATTTCAGTCACCAACTTTCTCTTCCGAATGCGAAAATATTTTGTTGAGCCCAACCTACATAGGTAGGAATGATCATCAAAATAAAATAAGAGAAATCAGAGCTCGAACAGAAAGGTTTAGTGTTCGTTTTTCCCGCTCGCTGTTCGGGAGTGGAATAGTATCGAGATAGTATGATTGTGGTTCGATGAACCCTCTGCCAAGCACTTAAATGTGAATTGCAGAGTAGTCATGTAGATGTAGATGAACCGACGGGATTCGTATACGTCTTACACTTGTAAACGATATGTATTACAATACTGTCATTGATTATTCTTTAGGCACTGTTGGCAATAGTCTTCGAAGTCAGTTGAGTGATTACGTATGTAATGCATAAAAAATGCTTGGGATCAGTAGAGAGAGCTGTTTTAATAAAGTGTTATAGAATCACTGTAAAATATTAAGAAAGTTTATTTTTGAACATAACTGGTATGGAAGGGTTGTAAATGCATGAACCTTCAATATTCGATCACGTAAGTGCGTGTCTTAAGTTCCCTTGCATAAACGCTCGTTATACGTGATGTGATACGGCTTTTTCCTCCCTGTTCGCTCAGTTGTTACTTTACCGCCCTGTCACGGGGTCTAAAGGTCTCATTGCGACGCAAAGGAATTTAAAGCAACGTTCGAACAGCTAATAGAGCGAGGTGGCTCAGCAGTTCAAGCTCTGGACTCGTATTCCGGAGGAGCAGGGTTCAAATCCGTGTCCGACCATAGAGGTTTGTGCTGTGCTGAGTTCTCTTACAATGGCACTCTTCAAAAGCAACGGCCGATTTCTTTCCCCAGTCCGATCCTGTGCTCCGCTTCTAACGGTCTCGTCGCCGACGGGACACTAAACCCCATTTTCTTTTCTTTTCTTATATCCAGCACGGTATCTTGCCCTGCACAGATTTTAGGAGTAAAATTATTGTGTAAATAAATGTAGAAAAACTAACTTGAATTTTTCATCATCAAACAAAATTATGTTACTAACATTTTGCTACTCAGGAAGTTCTGCTCGAATACTGTAAACTCGTTCTTTGGTTTTATTATTCTTTTCATTTATGCAATTTGAAATAACGACGATAGATCATTAACTATTACATAGTGCACAGTGGAGAGCTAAGATATAGTGAATTAGGTTTTGTTCACATTTTTTAAAATCTAAATATTTGACTTTTTTTGCTATGTGAACCAAAATTTTGTTTCTCCAGTCAACGTCTTCAGCAAAGCGCATTTTTATCCGAATGGTATCATTCTCTTCTAATCATTTTGACTTTTCACGTTTCTTCTACGAGGCCGGCATTGTAATACGGGTATTGGCTAGTGCCCTTCCTAACTGCAACCTCCACCCCCTTCCTCTTCCCCCTGGGATGAAATCTGTGTACCTCATCTTCTCTGCGTCTGGAGTAAGTCACCTGTGCGAGAGTGAGAATGTTTGTTAAATGTTTGGAGAGCGTCTATCAGGCGGGACGTCGGTACCAGCCAGGATTTATCTAGTTACGAATAACTGTCGTGAAAGGAAACGGGATGGCAAAGAGATAGGAAGGAAATAGTGACTTTCAGTCGCACAGGGCATTGCGGCAAGGCAACGGCGAAAGTTGAAAATTTGAGTAGCTGCGGGGCTCGAACTCCGATGCTCCGCTTTTCTAGAACGATTATCGCCACCGCCTCGGCCATCCAGCCACGCTTTCCGTCAGATCCAAATTCCCAGCTTACCGCTCGCCGCAGCGCAATGACTCGCATAATTAATGTCCTACTCGCAGATTTGTGAATCCCGTAGGTGTTCGGACGTTGGTTGTGCATCCGCAGTGAAACTTTTTCATCAAAAAGCCAGAAAATTATAGATGTGAGTGACGTCTATTTTGTCGGACATGTAACGTCATTGTGAGAGATTTTGGGGGCGGCGGCTGTAATGTGTTTTTGGTTGGGTACTGTCTTTGATAGACTCAACGGCGTATTGCTTCTGAATCTACAGTTTTATCCCCAACAACATGTTGTAAGAAATCGTGCATTCGACACGTTGCATCTATTAAAAATAGTCAATCCATGTACCTCAGTGCTAATTCCACCCGATTTCCCATGTTGTTAAGACTTTTATTCTCAGGACAACTGTCTCGCATTTTGTTGGCGTTTCACGTTAGCCTTTAGTCGCCGAACAGTTGGTTGAATATACTTGCTCTTCTAGCGGTGAAAAGCAACGGTGCACCATTTCCAGTGCAGTAGTGCTTAGTAGAAATACGTGGTGCTGAAATTCTTGCTGGCTGCTGAAATTATTTTAACCCACTTAAGAGGTAATCTTGACGAAGGACTTTGCAAGTGATGTCTGGAAGAGGCCAGGTCTACAGTCAAAAAGGAAAGGAAAGCGGAGCTTCGGGAACGTGAACCAGAGCGGCGTATTATTAATGGAGGGTGATTGCCCAACAGACCGGTAAATATGGCGGCGAGCGTCTGGGGCGTGCGGCGGCCGTTCTGGGTGGCTGAGCACCGCGCCGCGGTCGCGACATCGGGACGGTCACGACGCACGATAACCGCCCGCCTGTAACATGTCACGTGGTCCTGTAATTTTTTAATGGGTCTGACGATGAGGGACTGCAGACGAACGATTTAAAGGTCCGAAGTTCGATGCCCTCTCCAGATTCTCCGTTTTTTTTCTCGTGGTTGTTAAAACTGCGCCCACCAGTCAGTACTCTATACAAGAGTAAGATATCAGGCAGTGCTTCTAGCGCGTTTCTCTGTGCAAGTGAATGACAGTTCGCACTGCAATTAGAACTACTCACAGTAACACAGCTACGGTCGCAGGTTCGAATCCTGCTTTGGGCATGGATGTGTGTGATGTCCTTAGGATAGTTAGGTTTAAGTAGTTCTAAGTTCTAGGGGACTGATGACCTCAGAAGTTAAGTCCCATAGTGCTCAGAGCCATTTGAACCATTTTTGAACAATAACACACATTTTCGTGTTCCATTACATCTCCATTTGTATACACCAAAACCCCAAGAGGGGGGTGGGGAAGTTGCGCGTAATGTCTTAGCAACCCCACCGCCCCTCCCCGCCAACGCCACTGCTGCGCGAATCATGTAACATTCCATGCTTAGACGGTTCGAGGTTTTTTTTACAACTATTTAGGAAATGAAAATTATTCACAGATGGTGTAAAAAATACTTGTTCCAGAAATGCTTGGTAGATACACCAAATTGATTTCACGGCAAAGGAAAGGATGCAAATCACGTCCTGTTTAGCTGTAAAAGAATGGTCAGCCGGAATCACTGAAATCATAAAAATACGGATAAGTTTGAATATTCCTGAGGAGGACATCATTCGTTTGAAAACTTAGTTCACAGAACAACGTATACCCTGTACAGACATTGAAGTGGCATTAAAATTATTGTATTTATAATTCTCTCTCTCTCTCTCTCTCTCTCTCTCTCTCTCTCTCTCTCTCTCTCTCTCTCTCTCTCTCTCTCTGTGTGTGTGTGTGTGTGTGTGTGTGTGTGTGTGTGTGTGTGTGTGTGTGTGTGTTTTCTGTGTTCTGTCCTATCTGTGGAGCATCTGTAGATGTTCCAAACACATTTGGTACATTCACTTCTCAGTACCTGTATTGCGAACATTCTATATGTAATATACTCACCTACAAAAAGTACTGTGAAGGAAATATACGTCCCTAGCACACTTACGGGTAGCGATGATTTTGAGAATTTAAGCGCTGGTACAATCTTAACCAAACTGAGTGCAAATAACAATTACTAAATGGAATTAAATGTGGCAAGGTTAATCGATACATAGCACCATGATGGTGAGAATGTGCGTATAGCGACTGATACTAGTGTCGAATGAATAATTTTTGGGGTCGCTGGACTGTTTTGTGGCAGTCTCGAGGCCTTTCAAGTATAATTTTAAGTCGACTAGAAGTGTTTAGAATCTTAGAACATTTTTAGAGACAAATAAAAGTTTGTGGAAAATGTTTCGTGGTATCATAGATCGGCACCTCCGTCACCGGCGTATCACTGTTGGCAACGGAAACGCCCATTTCCGACAGACGTTGGTAGCAGTCGCGCGCTGACTCTGCAGATCCAAAGTGATGCGCGCTCTCTGACCACGCCTACAGTGGCTCCGACTAAGGGCGCCCTCTGACACTCGCAGTCTCCAGCCTTCGACAGTTAGCTCGTGCATTAGTAACGAGCCTCACGCTGCACGACGCTCTCTTCGCTTCTCGTAACGGCTCACTTTGTTGTTCTTTTGTAAAGTTTCTTCGCAACGCTTGGAGAAAGCTCTAAGTTAAGTAAAACTTCTGTTCACGCGTTCGCTAATCATTTCTGCTCCTCTTCTGCTTCCTTACGGTGGCAGCTGCTGCACCAGTCTGTAGCCCATCTCTCCTTACCGTACACAACATGCTTAACGGTATAACACGAAATAATACGAGTGCCGTTCCAGAAGTAATACCTCTTATTTTTTTGTGGTGGCTTTGGACGTCCGCAGCAGATGTCGTTGGTGTAGTGCTAATGCTTGAACCTTCCTCCTTCATTTGCAGGTGGTTTCGTTGGTCTGTGATAGTCG
Source organism: Schistocerca gregaria (assembly GCF_023897955.1). Classification (NCBI taxonomy): domain Eukaryota; kingdom Metazoa; phylum Arthropoda; class Insecta; order Orthoptera; family Acrididae; genus Schistocerca; species Schistocerca gregaria. The sequence goes on along the minus strand of NC_064920.1, from coordinate 1,068,132,301 downwards.
GCGCCAGCAGAGGAGTGCCCGAAATGGAATCCAATATGGACGCGCGTATAAAACAGCGATATGTGGTTGAATTCCTCACTGCTGAAGAAATTACGTCGATTGAAATCCATCAACGCTTGCTAAAGGTGTATGGAGACGATGCAACAGACGTGAGCAACGTGAGGCCATGGGTACGGCATTTAGAATGTGGTGGAAAGGGTGCGCCATGGCCCGATCGACCCTGCACAGCTATCATCCCTTTCAGTGAAGTGCGTCTTGATCAACTCATTCGTGCTGATCGGCGGATAACTACCAGACAATTGTGTGCAAAGCTCAATGTCATCTGCAATGCATTGGAAACAACAGGTGCTGCCTGTTCGTTTGGCGGCACCGGAATCCTGGCAAGTGATAATTGAGCCAAGTGGCCATTGGTCTGGCTGAGTGGGAACAGCTCTCATTCGGAGTTGACGACTTCATGGCGGATATCTTTTGCAGTGAAACGACTGAAGTTATGAAGCCAGTAGCCGTCAAATTCCAGCAATCTCGTCAGGCTCGAGGTACTGAATCGAGTCGGGGGTAAAATAAATTTTTCGCGCAGTCCGATTAAAAGAAAGGGTTGGATGATGGGAATCGTCATTTTGGGTACGGAGGGGGCCGGGGGAGATAAAAGTTATAGACGAAGACTAAGCCTCAATACAGCTAGCAGGTTCATATGGATATAGGTTGCTGCAGCTCTGCAGATGCTTGCAAACACAGAAGTGGCTCAGTGGACTGGGTAAACAGAGGGCCCTAAAATCGCGGGCGGACGCTTGCTTTACACGGCAGACTGAAAGGCATTTCGCGAGAATGCGGCGTCGACGAACAGAAGGTCCCAGGCGCTGAAGGTTTGCCTTTCCCCTCACTCTGCGCTCACGACCCATCAAAGCGACTTTCACTTCCTGCAAGCATGCAGAATATCTGCTTATTTCTCAGAGGCTGCAGGCAGACCCCTCAGGCGTTTGTTATTCCGACAAATCTGTTGTTACTAGATATCTTCGTTAACATGGAAGCCTTACTGTATATCACTTGAAATCGTGGAGTTTTAATGGATGGTTATACACACACACATCCACACCCCCACACACACCCCTACCTACCTACCTACATACCTGTACTCAACATGTGCTTTCGTTCCTCTTGTATTATTTATACATAGGCTTTTGATTTTACCTTTCTATTGATTTTGGACATAGGTACCTGATGGTATTACTCAAAACGCGTCGTAAACAAAGTATTTAGCGATCAAGACGTTTCTAAGGAATTACTGCATGCCAAGTCTGATATAAGAGTTTTTCTAATTTTTCTTTTTTATTAATTTTGGCCACATTTATCTAAAGATGATCACTCGAAACGCGTCATAAATAAATTATTTAGCGATCAAGACGTTTTCAAGTAATTAGTACAAGCCAAGTCTGAATGGTCGCACACTTTAAAAATGGGTGACTTCATCAGTCAAATGGATGAAATGAACGGTGCCAGAATTTGGTGAACAGAATTCAAAAGTATTTTTATTGCAAAGTCCTGTGATCACTTTGCGTGAACGATAAGGGACACTGACTGTAGTACCACTCGAATATATCTACGAAAAACAAATAACACTTTGTCCAATATGCTGTTGATGACGAACTACAGAATGTAAACATAGTTCCTGTAGTTGGGCATCTATCAGATTTAAAGTTTTCACCCATTTTGTGCCTTGCGCCAACGATAAGCGAGCAGTTTTACTTCTATTGGTCGGAGCCCAGAAACTAACAGCAGATGCGACATATCATGCACACCACATATATCACTTAAATACGTAAAATTATCATAATCACTGCACATACCAAAATAAGCAGAGTGAAACGGAATCAGTGTGTGATAGAAATATAATAATAATAATAATAATAATAATAATAATAATGCGAACAGTGTCAAAACAAGAATTTGAATCCACTCACACCTAAAATACGTTTATTCAAGGAATTTTTTTTAGCAAAGCTTCTCACAAAACAAAATAATTTGAAATTATTTAATATTCTTTTTGAGTTTTTGTAGAGAGAGTTTTGCAGCGAGGTTTATCTGTGCGTGGGGAGCCCGTCGGTTGTGTTGTTCAGATTGGAGTCCGTAAGTGCACCCCAGTAACTTCACGGTCACACTCGCACTACTGTTAACATTATTCCGCAGCTTCGACTGAATCTAAAATCCACTTTCACTCGCTATTCGTTGAAGTTCGTTTGTCCGCTTTTAGCATGCGTTATCACCTTCACGAATTCACAATTTGGCGAATCTGTTTTCACATGCAGGAAATACTTTCTGTTTCTGTAACGACGGTTAACGATTTAATGAACGCGGAAGTTAATTATGTTTCAAAGAGAATAAGAATCTGAAAGTACATTAACTTCTGAAACTAGCTTCGTTGCAGACACTTGGTTTTCATAACGATAGTGAATGTCCTCGCGAGTGCATTGACGCAGTTGTTTATAAAACTCCACGAAGCTCGCAGTACTCTAACGGTCTAACATTTTTCCTTCAAAACGATGTCGATATCTAGTCAATGACGTGCCCAAAACATAAGAGCTCGCTGTTTGTTTTGTAACGGATGCGGTACCAACACGTTACACACAGGACACCCGCGCGCACTCGCCATTACACGCTCGCTGAGTGTTCGAGTGCATCTCTCGATGTCGCTCTCGCTTGACTTTTCTACACATTACGTACATACAGCGTCACATGTTGCGTATAACAAAATTATTCCAAAAGACAAAAAATTGAAATTATTTGCATAGTCAAGAACAAGAATAAACAGATTAATAAGAGATTCGTGTTGCAATAGAAAGTAAAACATAGTTAGCCGGCCGCGGTGGTCTCGCGGTTCTAGGCGCGCAGTCCGGAACCGTGCGACTGCTACGGTCGCAGGTTCGAATCCTGCCTCGGGCATGGATGTGTGTGATGTCCTTAGGTTAGTTAGGTTTAAGTAGTTCTAAGTTCTAGGGGACTAATGACCACAGCAGTTGAGTCCCATAGTACTCAGAGCCATTTGAACCATTTTTGAAAACATAGTTACATGTAATACTATTGGGCAAAACAAAAAATAGTCTGTCCCCATCAAAGATGTATGCAAGGATGAACAGAAAAAGGAAAAAATAATGACTCGCAATTAGGATTGTCTTCACAAAGTCGGTGCTCTGCAATATTCTTCTCGCTACATCTTATCCCTCATCATTTTTTACTTCCTCTCCCCCTTCTACCATATTCCCTTCAAGTTCATTTACCTTAAAAAAAAACACTTTATATATTTTCTTCCCTGTTTCAGCTTCTCCTTCTCTTCTTAAAAATGGCTGGCCATCTTAGCTCTTGATCTTCATACAACTGCTTCTCTTTTCTCCAAAGATTTCTTTTATTTTCCCGTGGGCAGCATATATCTTTCCCCTAACTATACATGCTTCTACATCCTTGCATTTCTTGTCGAGCTATTACTGCTTAACCGTTTTGCATTTCTTGTTAATTTCATATTTTAGGCGATATTCTCCGGTGCCTGCTGTATTTGCAGCATTTCTTGTATTTTCTCCTTTCGTTGGATAGGTTAAAAACGTATTGCATTATTCAGGGATTTCTACTAGCTTTTCTTCTCGTGTAAAAAAAAAAAATTATCCCCGGAAAACACTGAACTTAAAAAATGTTAAAATTATGAAATACAAGCATTTTTGAGGACGCTGTTGATTTCCACAAAGTAAAAGTTTACGTAATACGTAGCCACGAATATCTTGTATAATAACTGAAGTAACGTTGGCCTTAAATTACGCGCAAGCGTTTCATCTACATCTACATCCATACTCCGCAAGCCACCTGACGGCGTGTGGCGGAGGGTACCCTGAGTACCTCTATCGGTTCTCCCTTCTATTCCAGTCTCGTATTGTTCGTGGAAAGGAGGATTGTCGGTATGCTTCTGTGTGGGCTCTAATCTCTCTGATTTTATCCTCACGGTCTCTTAGAGAGATATACGTAGGAGGGAGCAATATACTGCTTGACTCTTCGGTGAAGGTATGTTCTCGAAACTTTAACAAAAGCCCGTACCGAGCTACTGAGCGTCTCTCCTGCAGAGTCTTCCACTGTTTATCTATCATCTCCGTAACGCTTTCGCGATTACTAAATGATCCTGTAACGAAGTGCGCTGCTCTCCGTTGGATCTTCTCTCTCTCTTCTATCAACCCTATCTGGTATGGATCCCACACTGCTGGGCAGTATTCAAGCAGTGGGCGAACAAGCGTACTGTAACCTACTTCCTTTGTTGTCGGATTGCATTTCCTTAGGATTCTTCCAATGACTCTCACTCTGGCATCTGCTTTACCGACGATCAACTTTATATGATCATTCCATTTTAAATCACTCCCACTGCGTACTCCCAGGTAATTTATGGAATTAACTGCTTCCAGTTGCTGACCTGCTATATTGTAGCTAAATGATAAAGGATCTTTCTTTCTATGTATTCACAGCGCATTAAACATGTCTACATTGATATTCAATTGCCATTCTCTGCACCATGCGTTAATTCGTTGCAGATCCTCCTGTATTTCATTACAATTTGCATTGCTACAACCTCTCGATCTACTACATCATCCACAAAAAGCCTCAGTGAACTTCCGATGTCATTTATGTATATTGTGAATAGCAACGGTCCTACGACACTCCCCTGCAGCACACCTGAAATCACTCTTACTTCGGAAGACTTCTCTCCATTAAGAATGACATGCTACGTTCTGTTATCTAGGAACTCCTCAATCCAATCACACAATTGGTCTGATAGTCCGTATGCTCTTACTTTGTTCATTAAACGACTGTGGGGAACTGTGTCAAACGCCTTGCGGAAGTCAAGAAACACGGCATCTACGTGTGAACCCGTGTCTATGGCCCTCTGAGTCTCGTGGACGCGCGCGCGTGTGTGCGTGTGTGCGTGTGTGCGTGCGTACACACTCTATTACATAGAAAAAGGGCCGGCCACACGTAGGATGGGTAGGAAGGCGTGAGGTGATGGCGCTATATGTCTGCTGCTCGTATGGACCGCTGTTGATACGTTAATGCGGCGCCGCACGAGGTACCACGGTTCCGACTTGCAGGCGGAAAGTGGTTTAAAAACTCGCGCCATTTCACCGATAAGATCGGAGCGGGCCGTGGCGAGGCGCACGCGACCTTTCAGCCGCAGCGCCGCTTTCTGCCTGTTACAGCAGCTTGTGCCGGCTACGCTGCTTACAAATATAGCGCACGCATTTGTAATTTCAAAAAGACAGTTTTTAAGCACAGCGGACCAAATTTCACTTTTCTTCTACTTCTTCTTCTGTCTCTAGATATCCCCTGCTGGACATTAGCCGGCCGGTGTTGCCGTGCGATTCTAGGCGCTTCAGTCTGGAACCGCGTGACCGCTGCGTTGCAGGTTCGAATCCTGCCTCGGGCATGGATGTGTGTGATGTCCTTAGGTTAGTTAGGTTTAAGTAGTTCTAAGTTCTAGGGGACTGATGACCACAGATGTTAAGTCCCATAATGCATAGAGCCATTTGAACCAAGCTGGACATCAGTATGGATCCAGTTTTTCTCGCATCTCATTGGATGTCATCTCGCCTTCTGGCGACGCCCGACACTAGTACTTGTCTCCCTCGAATGCCACTGTGTAAGTGTTTTGGTCCGTTTGAAGTTGTTCCGTGCCACGTGTCGGGCGCGATGCCACTTCAGTCGCGCTATCCGCTTGGCAACGTCATAGACACCCGTGATTCTCATTGCCCCTTCATTGCTGCTCTTTGACAGGTCAGGGGACGATTTGCGCTGCTTGTTGCATGAGTAAGTATAATTATTTGAAGCCAGTATGTTGTTTTTCTGAATAACACCCAGTTGGGGCCAATTCGGCAGGTGATCTCTGCTGTCTGTTTTTCCAAGTTGGATTTTATGTCCTACATAAATGTTTTTATGTACTACTTACACAGCATGGTTTCCGATGGAGACCATAATACTGACAAGGTTCACGACTTTCGTCTTTGGAGGTTGATTTTCAGACATACAGCTTGGGAAGCGTCTTTGTGTTATCGGATCATTGTTGGCGGTTCGTTTGTGTCTTTACTGAAGATATCACATACAAAGCGAATATGGTTGTGACTGTCTGTCTGTGTTGATACCTTTCTGTCCCCAAGATAGACTAACACATCCTCCAGAGCCAAAGTGAATAACTTTGGTGAGACTGTGTCCTCTCCTCTGACGCTGCTTCTCACGGTAACTTTTCCAGTGATTCAGTTGTCCTTTAATTGTAGAGTGACATTCTCGTAAATGTAGTAGATTAAATTGGTTTGTGTAGCCTATGCGCCTCTGTTCACCCTCCTCAGCTCTGCCAGGTTTCGAAAGTGTCGAACACCTTCTGTTAGTTTGTGAAAGCTATGTGAAGTTGGATGATGTGCTTCGTGCATTTCTCTGTACTTAGGCATACTTGTTGGCTATGGTCAGTTGTACTGAAACCTTTTCTGAATCCCTTCTTCTTGATTGGCTGGTAAAAGTCAACTTTCTGACTCAACCGGTCCACAGTGGTTTTTGTTAGCATCTTGTAAAATATAAACGACTAATAGCCTTGTAATTTCCAATATACGTATTGTTGTCTTTTTTGATGAGGAAAAGACATTCCGTTTTCCCATGTCCCTGGAATCTTCTCTTCCCCTAGACGTACATTACTCACATCCCGATGACACTGGTCTCCTAACACTGAGGTGACTAAAGTCGTGCGATACTTTCTAATATTGTGTCGGGCCAGCAGCAGCTCGACGTGACATGGACTCAACAAGTGTTGGAAGTCCCCTGCAGAAATATTGAGCCATCATGCCTCAAGAGCGTCCATAATTGGGAAAGTGTTGCCAGTGCAGGATTTTGTGCACGAGTGACCTCTCGATTACGTCCCATAAATATTCTATGGATTTATGTTGGGCGCTCTGGGTGCCGAAATAATTCGCTTGAACTGTCTAGAATGTTCTTCAAACCAGTCTCAGACACCAGTGGACCAGTGACATGGCACGTTGTCATCTATAAAAACTCTGTCGGTGTTTGCTAACACGAAGTCCATGAATGGCTGCAAGTGGCCTCAAAGTAGCCGAACGTAACCATTTCCAGTCAGTGATCGGTTCAGTTGGACCAGCGGACCCAGTCCATTCCATGTCAACACAGACCATACCGTCATCGAGCCACCACCAGCTTACACTGTCTTGTTGCAATGATTTCGTGGGATCTGCTACCACTAGGTTTTTCGAACCGAAATCCGGACTCGTCTGAAGAGGCCAGTGTTTTTCAGTCGTTTAGGGTCCAAACGACATGGTCACAAACCCAGGAGAAGGGCTGCAGGCAATGTCGTGCTGTTAGCAAAGGCAGTCCCGTCGTTCGTCTACCGCCACAGCACATGAACGCCAAATTTCGCCGAACTGTCCTAACGGATACATCCGTAGTACGTCCCACATTGGTTTCTGCGGTTATTTCATGCAGTATTGCTTGTTTGCCAGCACTGGCAACTCTTAAGGAAACGCTGCTACTCTCGTTCGTTAGGTGAAAGCCGTCGGCTACTGCGTCTGCGTTGTCTGTGGTGAGAAGAAGTGTCTGAAATATAATCTAGACACGCACATGACATCGCGGATCTCGGAATATTCAATTCCCTAACGATTTCCGAGATGTAATGTCTCACTTGTCTAGCTCCAACTACCAATCTGCGTTCAAAGTCTGTTAATTCCCGTCGCACGACAATAATCACATTGGAACCATTTTAAAATGAATTATCTGAGTACAAATGACAGCTCCGCCAATGCACAGCCATTTTGCACTTTGTGTAGGCGATACTACTGCGATCTGTATATGTGCATATCGCCATGCCACGAGGTTTATCGCCTGGGTGTAGAGTCCTTTAGATGATGTTGAAAAGGTATCATGGCGTCATGTGTTTAACAGCTTCCGTGCGCTTTGGCAGTGAAGTGGTTTGAATGTGTTAGTCATAGTCTGGAATGAAAGAAGTGAGATGAGCCGGAGTGAAGACATAGCAGGATGGCAAAAAGAAGCTATCATGTTTGGATATGAGTGACTGCATCGTGAATGAAGATGCCTATTCCTTGGTGTCTGTTCGACGGCTCTGCAGGGAAGGGTGTATTACTCTGCTACTTAAAACGGCGTAAGAATAGAGGTGGTAAAAAGATCTTAACCGACAAGGAATGGAGATGAGTGTCACGCAGTTTGAACGATCATCTGTTTCAAACGTGACAGGCATTGCTGCTGTCAGTGGATGCACGGGCATCTCAGCGAGTTCTCAGAGCGAACATTCCGCAGGGAACTGCATGCAGTGGGCATTTAAGAGTCGAATACCTCGCAAAAGGCCGTGCGCACAGTGACGCATAAAACTGCACTTCTTCAATGAGCCAGACAACCCACGAATTGGACAGTAGCTAACTTGGTGGCGTATATTGTGGTCCGAAGAATCGTGATGCTGTCGCTTTTAAAACCAAGCAAGGATTCAAGAACACAGATGACGCAATAAGATGTTCAGTCTGGTGTCTGTGGAATGCGTAATTCAGGCCAGAGACTGTTCTGTGATGTTGTGTCTGTCGTACTGTGACCTGAGTCCACCCTATTCGGGTTACCTTGGACACCATCCACGGTAACACTGCACAACACCATTAAAGGGCCCACTTTATGGAAAGCTTGCAATTTCTCCCATTGCGACACAGAAGTTTGAAATTTGGCTCAAAGCTGTCTACAACCTTGTTCGGTAATGGTGGAAAAGCGTGGCGCTCTGCGACGCCACCCTTAGGCTCGGCGATACTTCAACCAGCAAAGTGCCGACATGTGCGAAAAAAAAAAAGGCCAGAGCCACCCACACACGTTTGTTGAGCACTTTAAAAATATACCTATACGGAGACTTCGACATCCATTCAGTTGAGTGGCGCTCCACTCTGCTCCAGCACCTGTTTGCGGGCATGCGAAATTTACATAAGGAGTTGCTTTCCAGCATACGCCTAGGAATCCGTAGAGAGTTGTCTCTGTACAGGAACATTTTTAAAGTGCTCAACGACGGTGCAGGGATAGCATCGGTGATGTTCCTGAATTGAGAGGAATTAGAGGGACACTTCGTTGTTTTATTCGAGAATTCCCACGTGATCACGCGATGCAGGATGCCTGAAAAAGTAGAAACACCCTTTGCTGTTTCGGATCACGTTTAAATTTCGTCGAATGTTTTTGAACGTCCTCTTGTGGTTCTACCATGTACACCAGAGCAAAAATTGCGGTCACGCTACACATCGAAGGGGTCAGATCACGTTCAGTGTAGTTGCAGACCCACAATGTTTGTAGAGAAGGATTGAACTATCCGGAGGGTGTCAGCAGTCTGAAGGGCGTCGAAAACGTCGTCCTGTTGCACATCGCAAAATGTTTTTTACGACCGCCAAATGTGTAGGAATCAGTGTCTGAAGGAAAACGATGATTTCTCTGACGCCCTTTATGCCATCTCCTGCGGCCTTTCCGTGTCGATTGAGGTAGTGTGTTTGAAATGTTTTCCTCGGCCACCATACGAGAACTGCGTGCTTTCAACACTCGTTTTTGCGATTGATACCTGCATCGTAGAGGCGTTCAAAGAAGGGGCGAAATGTGTATAAGAGAAACTGTGACGACCTATCGTGTGTCACGCCCAGGATGATGTTGGGCAGAATTGGGAGACCGAGCGAGGCGGCGCAGTAGGTAGCACACTGGACTCTCATTCGGGAGGACGGTGTTCAAACCCGCGTCCGGCCATCCTGATTCAGGTTTATCGTGATTTCCCAAAATTGCCGGGATGGGTCCTTTGAAAGGGCACGGCCGGTTTCCTGCCCCATTCGTTCCTAATCCGATGGGACCAATGACCTCGCTGTTTGCTCTCTTCCCTCAAATCAACCAACCAACCAGAACTGTGGTGATGTTTGCTGCGAGTGTGACATCATTAATCCACCTTACACGAGCTTTTGAGTTCTGGCCGGGTTTTCACTTGTGTCGACACCCAACTGGGCGTTGTCGCAGGGCTCCGCGGTTTTGCACCATTACGGAGGAAGACTGTAGGCACGTTTGAACCAACTGTCAAACGTCTTCGTCACAATGGGAGACATTATGGGATTTCAAAAAAGTGACCGTTCAGCTGCGTTGCGCGGTGTATTTAAAACATTCTGGGTGGCCAAATGTCGCCTTCTCTTCTACATCTCCATCATGAGTATTTTGCGGATACTTCCGTCTTCCAAGATGAGGCTAACCATGTCCAAAGGGCTGCACACATACTCTTTTCTGGCTTGAGGAACACTCAGCAATCCTATCACTTTCCGACTGGCCAGCTAAATCACCCATTCTTAATCCCATAGAAAATATTTAGGTTTAAATGATAATTAATTGAAATCCTCAGCTGCCGACAGGTGTTGTTGATATACCTCGGTGGGGACAGCTGAAAATGTGTGCCGCGACCGGGACTCGAACCCCGGATCTCCTGCTTACATGGCAGACGCTCTATCCATCGAAGCCACCGGGGACACTGATGAATAGCGCGACTGCAGGGACTTACCCTTTGCACGTTCCCGTGAGACCCACATTCCCAACTGTCCACAGTCTACATACATAATGTACCTAATAGATATTTGGCCATCCACTCATTACTCGCGCACACTATGGTGACGATTCCCGTAAGAGTTCGGGCAACCTGTGCGCATTCGCACAGACGAAGGTCAGTGGCTGGGTACCGTTTTACTATATATATATATATGAAGACAGTAACTGTTCTCGAAAGAACAGATACCGCTGATGACCGTGCAGCTTCTCTAGGATAAATGATAATTTATCATTTATTCTAGAGAGTGACTCATCTGCGCGTCCTTAAGTGATCGGTCAACATCTAACGCTCTTCTCGCTCTTTGTATACCCTAACCTGGTAACTATGTTAATAGCGAACAGTAGTTCAGTCTAGTGGTCGTCACAGAGGACTGCATCTCTCATCATCTACATACCCGCCTACGCTGTGTACGTGTACCAAGTCAGAGTGACACCCGGTCATGTTTTCTGGGTGCTTAACTTTCATTTATTTATTTATTTATTTATTTATTTATGTTTCAAGCAGTGTGCATTGACCTCACACATTCGCGGCAAACTGCTTAATATCGTTGTGAGGCTGTGTGTCTAGAACGAAAAATATGCAGCACGTAAGCACGTTTAGACATTGTAACCACACACACAATACATTAAAACAGGTCAGCGTTTGTGTTGAATATTATAAATATCGCCTTTACGAATTGATTTTTTCACCTTCTGTGTGGATCATAGAATGGTAACAAATAAAATCATATATTTTTTCTTTATAATTCCCACTGGAGAGAAATTCGCTGACCTCCAATTGTACTAAATAAGAAACTCTCTCCTGTTATTGTGCAAAATGTTATATACTGAATCACGAACCGACTTTTATGCTCTTAGGGCATCCGTGGGTGGTTAGTGGTAATCCCACAAGCTATACGCGAGAACATCCGCGAAATTTGGAAAGTAGGAGAGAGGTACTGACGGAAGTACAGCTGTGAAAGCGTGTCGTAAGTCGTGCCTAGATAGCTCAGTCGCTAATAACATAGCCCGCGAAAGACGAGGTTCTGGGTTCGTGTATCGGTCCGACACACCGGGTTAACCTGCCAGGAAGTTTCTAAACAGCACACACTCCACTGCAGAGATACGCTTCATTCATACGCAACCGATAACAAATTAAATTTCAACTGCACTACGTCGTTCTCTTCTGCTCACGGATAGCGTTCTTACCTCTACCACTTGCTTCGCTTTTCAGACTGATTAAATGTGTGTGTGTGTGTGTAGAGGAATAAAAGGATACGTGCATCTTAACGCAGCTTCCTGTAGTCGCGATGGACGAATCCAAGGTCACCCGAGAGGCTTCTTCCAAGCGACTCTAGACCCGTTGGAGAGCGGAGTGGTGGTCGATAACTCACACACACACACACACACACACACACACACACACACACACACACACACACACACAGCTGTAGACAGGCAGAATGCCCAAATGCTAAAGTGCTGGGGACGTGCTGCGAGCGGCCGTCGTTGCGCGCTGAGTTATTTCTGGTATTTGCTGGAACGCGGAGCTGCCACACATGCCAACAGCCGCCTGTCCGCCCTCACTTAAGCCGTGCACACGCTGGTGTTTCGGACGCGTTCTTGTGTAGTGTGGCTCTCGGTTCAGTCGTCCGTCGGTTCTAGGATTTCTTCCGTCGTCACGTCTGGCAATGTGATGTACACGTGAGAATATGAGAAATGTCGAGTCGCGTAGCAGCCACGCCAGCCGGTGCCGAATTGCGCTAACGTTGTGTACTTTCGGAGGCGTACCACATCGAATAAGGAGCTCAAGTGCCTAGAGATGCAGCCTTAAAGCTTGGAAATCCATCGTTAATAAACATAAAAACGATAAACATTGCTGATGGGAAACAAAATGATCAAAGAATGTGATGTGGTTTTGAAGTAAACGAAGCTTGCCTGACAGGAATGGAACTCGCGGAAGAACTGAGATGACTGGGCGAAATTGCTGGACACGAGAAAATTCACTGCCAAAATTCAGACACGTTCAGCATGCCGAATTGTTTATATTTCTTCGGATACACTCTTTGTAGCCACCACAATTCCACGCTGCCTTTCCTCTTTGCCAAGCCGTCATTTGTAAAGTCCTTCAAAGCTCCTGAGTATTTCTTAACATAATCAGTGACGTTAGTGTCAATGATTTCGAAACCTAGCCCTTTCGGCGTGATTTTAATTTTGGAAAAGTACAAAAAAATCACACGGGATGAGGTGTGGAGAGTAGGCTAGCTGGGACATGATTATTAAAATTTGCTTATTTACAAAGCTGAATGGGCGGCGTGTTCCTATGGTGAAGGAACCATTATTCGTCTTACCACGACTCTAATCCATTTGTGCGAATTTCGTTTTGGCTGCCTCTCGAACTGTCTGGATAGCAACGACGGTGGAAGTTTTAATCCAGAGGCAAACTTCAGAAATGCTCAACTCGAGCATCATCGAAGATAATCGTGGGCATCTCTTTGATAGAGCACCAGGATTTTTTTTTTTTAATTCGCTGCCTGCCTTGGCCTTTGTATCGATGTGGGTACCGTTTACACATCACAATTTTGCTGTGATAAATCCTGTCCTTGGTGTTTAGTCAACTTGCTGGAGTTCCATGGAAACGCTCGGTCACCGTTCCTTCTGCTCTGCGATTTTCGAACTACGTACAGACTTCTTGCAACTCGATGTTTGTTCAAATTTATTTAAAGTTTGATCGAAGCAGTTAAGATCCTATCCTGTAGTAAACGTTCTCTGACAAATGGCCATTTGCGCGCTCAAAAATTGAGGTCGAAGGTCTTGCTTCTCAAAGAGTCACATCTCCTTTGTAACACCGTGTTCGACCTACGGTATTATCTCTGCTTTCTTCAAAATCTCAAATTTTCCCATAACGGTTTTATCGACACGTCAAGTTTCACGTTGGATCGTTGGTACCGTAAATCATGCGTAGCAGAACTCGTCACGAACTGTCTATCACCTTTCACCTGACAGTAGATATTGAACTAACTAACTAAATAAATAATGATAGTAACAGTAGTAATTTCGTTTGGCCTAGTGGTCGGGTGTAATTTTTTCAAACTGGCCGCCATTTCGATGACTTGTGTATCCCTAATCAATCTCGTTTATCTGTCTGGAGAAACGGGATGTACATTTTAACGTGGAATCGTAAACACGCGTCGTTCCCGGCGACTCCTCGCGTCATTGAGAGGTGAAGACTAGATTAAGGTCAGACTAAACATTTCCGTGGTCAGACTGAAATTCGATCCAGCAATCTCTTATTTATCAAGAACGTGTTTTACTAGTAAATCCTAGACCGTCAACCCAACAGGGAGCTAAGTTGTTAAAGGGGCTGCGATGGATAATGTTGGCAACGACACGTCGTAGGGTACTTTTACAACACTTTGATTTTTTAAGGGTCCTCGCATAGTACCGTATAATAATTCTCAGTACTATACTTTGGTTAAAGTTACTTTGTAACTGACGTTTCAGTGAGCCTTTGCCGAGAACACTGTTACAGGAAGCACATCGAGATATATGCTTCCTGTAACAGTATTCTCGGCAAAGAAAAATGGACCACACAGCTTTCCCGCGAAACTGCAGAAATCACATTAAATTTTGGAGAGTCCCTCTGATGTTGTACAACTTCAAATGGTTGTTCCGTACCCATATTCTCGCATTGTGACGGTTTACCTAACCATTAAAATGGAATGTTGTCTCGTCACTAAACACCAAGCGTGGAGGAAAACTGTCATCCTCCATCTTACCAAGAACGAAATTACAGAATTCCACACGTTTTTGTTTGACACCTTTACGAAGAGCTTGCAGTAGCTATATTTTGTATGGTTTCTGGTGCAAACGTCGACGCAACACACGCCAGACGGACATCGGGGACATGTTGAGCTGTCGAGCTGCACGGTGAGCGGATTTCTGCTGACTGCGTGCGGAACTAAGGCGGATACGTTCGACGTCTGTGTCACGCAGGGACGGGCCGGCGATTTGCCTTTGCACAAACAACCTGTTTCTCGGAATTGTTCACGCCACCGTTTAACGCTCTGTGCTGTAGCAGGATGCACAGCGTACCTGGTTCGAAACTCATGCTGAACGGATATTACTGACTCGCACTGCGCAAAACGTTCAACACAAAAGGCTTTCTTTTGTCCCTAAAGCATTTTTACTAGAACTGAAGTGTGCGCACACTGCTGCTATCTAGCGGGAACTATGTAAAACCCGAGAGTTTGCTCTTTCCGACGGTAAGTTATTTACGTACATATCTCAAATTACATAGTAGATACGTTATTTTTTAATCGGATGATTCTTTTTGATAAACCTTGTACTCTCCACCTTTGGCGGGCAACAACAGCAATTCCTCCGTCATACCTCAGCAACTACCTTCAACAGACTGCACCATCAGCAGTATTGTCCGGGCGTACCGTAATATTGTCGTGTTTTCCAGACAAGTGCAGCAACTGTGACGGCAACACGTTGACTAACATATGGCCCTCATCTTGAGACGCCGGTTTCGTAATGGTGCACAGGAGAAATAGAGAGGCCCCCCTTTAGGTTACAGACTTCGTGAGAGGCTTCTTTGAGCGCTGCTGGGCGCAGCGTGCTGCCTTATAAATCCCTGGAGACGACTGAGGAGGGTCAGAGTAACGACCGCACGCGGCTGCCGCGCCGCTGCCTCTGCACAGCACACTACAGTAGAGCGCGGCTCCGTGCCTCGCGGCCGGCATGCGGGTGGCTGGGGTCGCGTGGGCGGCGCGGGTCACGTTGTCCGCCCGCCACAGATCAGCCCAGTGCGGCTGCGTGGGCGGCGGCCCGTCCAGGTCATCCGCACTCTGGTATCCTTCCGTTGTTCTACACCGCCCTCCGCAGGTAGCAAGGAATAGGCGCTGCCTGGCAGTGATGATTTGCCTCGCGGAATTTAGTACGCGAAAACTGTTTTTATTACCATATATGATTTATTTCAGTTGCAGTAATGTGGATAGTAGTAAATGTGGGTGTAGTGTAGTAATAATATGTTGTTGTTGTGGTCTTCAGTCCAGAGACTGGTTTGATGCAGCTCTCGATGCTACTCTGTCCTGTGCAAGGCAAGCTTCTTCATCTCCCAGTACCTACTGCAACCTACAGCCTTCTGAATCTGCTTAGTGTATTCATCTCTTAGTCTCCCTCTACGATTTTTACCCTTCACGCTGCCCTCCAATACTAAATTGGTGATCCCTCGATGCCTCAGAACATGTCCTGCCAACCGATCCCTTCTTCTAGTCAAGTTGTGCCACAGACTCCTCTTGTCCCCAATCTTTTTCAATACCTCCTCATTAGTTACGTGATCTAGCCGTCTAATCTTCAGCATTCTTCTGTAGCACCACATTTCGAAAGCTGCTATTCTCTTCTTGTCCAAACTAGTTATCGTCCATGTTTCACTTCAAATGGTTCAAATGGTTCTGAGCAGTATGGGACTCAACTGCTGTGGTCATTAGTCCCCTAGAACTTAGAACTACTTAAACCTAACTAACCTAAGGCCATCACACACATCCATGCCCGAGGCAGGATTCGAACCTGCGACCGTAGCAGTCGCACGGTTCCGGACTGCGCGCCTAGAACCGCGAGACCACCGCGGCCGGCATGTTTCACTTCCATACATGGCTACACTCCATACAAATACTTTCAGAAACGACTTCCTGACGCTGAAACCTATACTCGATCTTAGCAAATTTCTCTTCATCAGAAATGCTTTCCTTGCCATTGCCAGTCTACATTTTATATCTTTTCTACTTCGACCATCATTAGTTATTTTGCTCCCCAAACAGCAAAACTCCTTTTCTACTTTACGTGTCTCATTTCCCAATCTAATTCCCTGAGCATCACCCGAGTTAACTCGACTACATTCCATTATTCTAGTTTTGCTTTTATTGTTGTTCACCTTATATCCTCCTTTCAGGACACTGTCCATTCCGTTCAACTGCTCTTCCAAGTCCTTTGCTGCTCTGACAGAATTACAATCTCATCGGCAAACCTCAAACTTTTTATTTCTTCTCCGTGGATTTTAATACCTACTCCGAATTTTTCTTTTTTTTCTTTTACTGCTTGCTTAATATACAGATTGAATAACGCCGGGGATAGGCTACAACCCTGTCTCACTCCCTTCCCAACCACTGCTTCCCTTTCATGTCCCTCGACTCTTATAACTACCATCTGGTTTCTGTACAAAGTAATAATATAATTCGATTAAAATTACTTCGCAGTTGACATGTCACTTGCCGCTACAGCGCTTACCACGTCAGCTGCCGGATACCGCTCGGTTGTAGCCGACACACATACATGACGGGCCCCGCCACAAATGCTGTTAAATGTGTAACTAGGAGCAATGTTGGAAGCGGCCGCCGCGAGGTATGACGGAAGTGCGAGGTGCTCTGTCGACAGTTGGTTTTAGGTGACCGTTGGCTAAACTGCGGCAGACGACGCGTTTTGCAGCCCAGAATTTAAACTCGTGTCCTGAACTAATTACAATATCATAATGCGCAGTGGATCCGAGAAAACGGCGCTCAGCAATCTGCGACAGAACTGAACTTAACGATTGCTTTGTTCACGGCGATTAAAGCTAACCTCTGCGAGCAAACTCGAGACAGAAAAATTTCATTTTCAGTGCTAAAAGCAAACTGTAATTTCTCACTATTATTACCTGAAACTACCCTCGCGTTGGCTACACGAGCTGCCGCGTTGCTAACCCATGAGCAGTCCTCTTTGGCGAGTGGTTGCAGGTAATAGGCGACACAAGCAAATTCCAAATGAAAAAAGAATTCTAGAAAAATAAGAGCAAATAAAAATGTCAGTACTGTGATGAAAATAACGCGGCAAAGTACTATAAGTTTTATAAAAATTACACTTAAACAAATTAAATGAATAAACATAATAATCGATATCTTTAGATTAGATTTAGAAATTAACAGAAAACATCGCTGCATTTAATGAGATTCATACCTACGACGTTCTACACGCATGGCTTATACGTTAATCAGTGCGCTACCGCAGTGTACTCCGTTAGGTTGTTAAATTTGTGACTGGTGACTCAGTCGCAACGATGAATTGCAATCTTCCAAAACTCTGCTTTATGTAATGTCGTCCGAAGGTGATCTAATGTAAGCCGATTGTTGTGATTATATTAACTGTGTATGTGACACTGGCAACGGCCTTGCCGCATTGGTGGCACCGGTGCCCGTGAGATCACGGAAATTAAGCGCTGTCGGGCGTGGTCGGCACTTGGATGAGTGACCATCCAGGCAGCCATGCGCTGTTGTCATTTTCCGGGGTGCACTCAGCCTCGTGATGCCAATTGAGGAGATACTCGACCGAATAGTAGCGGCTTCGGTCAAGAATACCATCGTAACGACCGATAGAGCGGTGTACTGACCCCATGCCTCTCCTATCCGCATCCTCCACTGAGGATGAAACGGCGGTCGGATGGTCCCGGCAGGCCAGTCGTGTGACGCCGACTCGCTTCGTGTGCGAAAGGATCCAGCACTGTTCGGTTGGTACTATGTACGGAATGTGTGTATTTTGTTAGGATAATTTTGTGTTTGTGTGTGTGTGTGTGTGTGTGTGTGTGTGTGTGTGTGTGTGTAGTAATGTGTGGTAAAATACGAAATAAAACGGCTAAACCCAGCATTCGGGATCTATAAACACACAAGAAAGAAAACCTAAAAAGGAATTTGAAGTGAATCGACGAATTGTTGTGGCGGTTTGGGCAACGGGAAACGGTTCGGTCGTGATGTTGAGCTCTCTGGTTGGAGGAAACCAGCTCCAACTGTGGTTGTTGTATTATGTCAGCCAGCATTTCATTTGCATGTACTATTTTTGTACATAGTCTGTGTCACGTGTATGACCTTACGCCAGCATATTGTAAGAGCATCCATTCCCTGTTGCTAAAAACTCCCTCCGTGTGCTGGTAACCACGTTTTCACTTATGACGCCCTCATCCTCTGCAATTCCTATGTGGACCAAGTTGATGAATTTCTGAGGCCTTCAGGTCTGCGCTATAGGGTGGATAGGCAAAGATTTCCAACCAAATTTGGTGATGTGTTCCCGGGTTCTGAGATTTGTGTGTGGGCGTGCATAACCCTGTCGGAGCAAAGTATCTTTTGGATTCTTGTCAGAGCGAAAACGTCGGAACGTTCTTGAGTTTGTTCAGTCTTCACATTTAACTCTTAATTAACGGTTGACCCTTTTGGCAAAGCGTCCACGAGAGTGACACAATCTCTACTCAAGAAGACAGTCATTATGACATGGCCAGTAGAGAGAAGTGCCTTCAGTTCCTTCTTTTTCCATGATTGCGAGTGGTGCCATTCCAGTGACTGCCTTTTTGTTTCCAGCACAAAATGATACTACCAGGCTTCGTCACCTGTAACGATCCATAACATAAGGTCTCTCCATTACACTACTCCTACAGTTCAGATGAAATGGTTTTTATCCGAATCTTCTGATCTGTTGTGAACAGTTGTGGAACGATCTGGAATATCCAAGAGTCTCACTCATGAGACGCGCACTTCCAATGATAACCGATAACTGTAGAGCCAATTGTCGAGTTGTGTTGCGCCGGTCTGTACAAATAATGGCATCTACGCGTTTCACCATCGCAAGAGCAGTAGCTGTGACAGGACGTCACGAACATGACCGGTCACGGAGCTCAGTTTCTGTACTTTCTGATACTTCTACTCTATTTGCCCATCGCCTAACAGTACTGCTGTCAACTGCTTCATTATCATACACTGTAAACAAAGGTTCGTGGGTGTTCACTGCGGCTTCTTTCTCCGTAACCAAGGATTCAATTACAGGACGTTGACTTTAATGAGTTTCTTGCGTAGACGCCGTTTTCGTGGTGTTCGCTACGAGTCTGGCACCGGTCGCGCAGAAAAAACGTCAAATTTAAAGCAACTGCAAGGATATTTTCGTCTACATACAGACGAGATATTCCTCTATATACAGAGTGTTAGTGGTATAAGTACAGATATTGTGATGACTCGTACGTTAGTATGTACCAACTTCAGTATATATATATATATATATGTGTGTGTGTGTGTGTGTGTGTGTGTGTGTGTTCCCCAACCGTCTTCCCGCACTCACTCATATAATTTACTACGCGTTGTTTTGTACTCGGTCGTAACTGCACCACTAAGTGGATTACGCCTGTCAGTACAGACTAACCGTCTTGCGTCTTCGCGTCGACACTAGCACCTGATCTGCTGTCCAGGAGAAAGCGAGCGTTAATGGCTTGCTCTTGCCACATGTATTTGCAGGTACTAAACAACCTAAAAACAAGTTACTCCTAATAGATACAATTATTGCTCTGCAAACGAAGTAAATACTGACGTAATGTTGTTCAGTACACTGTCCTCACTCAGCAAATAAAAAAAAAAAAATCTGCACTTGTATGCCTATCACCCTGTATTAACGGCTGTTAAATATAAATTTGGGGCATTATTTTTCAAGACCCTCGAAGATAGTTGCCCCTCCTCAGAAGACGGCATGCGACAAACGACAGTTGGCACGAAGTGTACTACATACTTTGATATTCAACGGATTAGCATTCCAATGCAACCGCACGAAGCTTATTGGAGTAACGCCGTATATACGCTACGGTTTTCTCTGTCAGAGATCACTTTTGAATGGTAGCTGTGAGAAGATCGTTTTATAGCTTGTGTAAGGACAAACGTGTACGAGCAAGCAGGATCGTGGCCTATCGAGACAGCGGCTTGTCGTTACGCGATTTTACTGCTCGCGTTGGTCGGGATATGGAATGATGGTTTCAGTCGGGTCATTCTCAAGACCATGCAAGTTCTCAGTGGCCCCATACGCCTAACATCTGAGATAACCGACTTACGTTCAGCCAGGAAGTGGCTTGCTTGCCAAGACAGGTATGCCCATGGGACAGTACAACATCGTCAGGGGCGCCACGA
The DNA here is from genome assembly GCF_023897955.1 of Schistocerca gregaria. Lineage (NCBI taxonomy): Eukaryota > Metazoa > Arthropoda > Insecta > Orthoptera > Acrididae > Schistocerca > Schistocerca gregaria. The sequence goes on along the minus strand of NC_064920.1, from coordinate 1,068,111,731 downwards.
GCTGTCGGCACGGCCGCCATTGTTGCGGCCTCCTTTGAACGCGGCAGCAGGGAGGGGCAGCGACTGCAACCCTGGAACTATAGGGTCAAAATGTCGTCACGGTTCTGCGCGCAGTGTCACGATGGACGTATCCGTGTGTTGAGACTACGAAGAGAACGGACGTTGCCAGATTCGACACTGTCGTACCGGCCCAATAGGCGTTGCGTTTGTGACGGATTAAGTCCGCTGCTTTTGTGCTATTCTCGAGGTCTCCGTGACGTTTGTGGGGCGGCGAAGAAGTTGTCGAATGAGTTGTTTGAATGTTCTTTTCACGTAACAGACTATTGCCGATGCAACATATGTGGGACGGCGAAGAAGTCGTTGTTTAATGTTGAATGAAAGTTGAACATTGCCACCTTAAATCACGCGAGCCTGGCAACTAATTTGGTGGCCAGTCAGAAAGCGAAGGGAAACTTACTGACCTTAGTTCCCAGTCTGCACGGCCACATTCCTGTACAGCCCAGCTAAACGAAAAATATCCATAGTTCTTCACGGGATTAGGGCTGCTTCAATAAAATTTAAAGTTCCAAACAAGATTTTATTATCTTAAAGGCTCACACAAATTACTCGAAACTTCTGAAAATGCTAAAGTCATTAAATATTGTTAATTCAGCCAATCGTTTAATAGTTCAGAGGCGACTTCTACAGCAAGTTCCTCCCGAATAGTTCATTACTCTAACTAACGGTGCTCTATTAATAGTTCGCAATAATGTTAAAAAAAAAGATTAATGCTCGCCTTAAAAGTGGAGTTAGTCACCACTTGCCACGCGGAATTATACTTCACACGGACGGCACAATAACAGTTTGTTACCGAAGTCTAAACGATCCAGGACGGTGTACAGTCCTCGCGATTTTCAATGTCCGTTTACATTGCTAAGTACGCGCATGTCACAGCCCGCTATGACGTCACCCGAGGCGAGGCGCGATCGGACGTTAAGCTCGCGTGGACTAGGCGTTGGTCTAATGCGGAGTGAGCTTACTACTGCCTCTGCCGCTCTTTTTATATAGCTCCGGCGCGTACCGCCAAGAGAGCATCTGTTCTTTCCGTTCCTATGCAGATGCCTGCAGCCTCCAAATGATCGCTATCTCAGGCACATAATCTTAAATATCACATTTAATAATAGCTTTACAAACTTCTCAATTTTTGTATACATACATCTGAGCAGTACAGAAGCACGTAGAAAATCTCAGCCCGCTAAAATTAAAACTTTACTCTCTAGAATTTTTACAATGGAACTAACGGTAGATTGTTACCTCTGAACCATAGCTTTATCAAGACTTGTATCAGCTGTTAATTATGCTACAAGACTAAAACTTGGTGTAGCTTTGTTAATTGTCCTATCTGATCATTGGTCTTAAAGAATTTGTTTTATCATTAAAATTTAAAGTACTTAATCTATAATGCTTATGTACATTTTACTCACAAAAGTAGTTTTTACTAAATTACTAAAAAACTAGAAGAGGTAACTGATTGTGGTATTTCCATTATTATTATTAGGGTGAACTGAAGCATCCTACCAATTTTCAATATTGTAGCTCTATTATTTCGCGCCTCTGATTTTTCCGAAAAACGCGGATTCTGGAGTCAATTTTAGTTTTATGGTTTTGGAAACCAGCACCACTCATTAATGACTTCTTACTGCACCTTCTCACCAAATTTTGGCTTCCTAGCGTCATTATTTAGCGCCTCCTATTTTTCTTTCAAAACGTGAATTTTACGTAAACTACTAATTTTATAACATTAAGATTTGTTACCTGAAACATTATTACATAGAACTATACTTTAACAAAGTTTTACACACAAATCTTAATTTTTACTTTTATGTTAAATGTGGTGCAATACTATATGCAGGCGCGTTACGATGACGTGACGCTACTAGCAGTGAACTAGGGTAAGTCCCGTGCACTCGCTCGCCTCTGTATCTTATACATGATACAGCGCTTGCTTTGCTTCACGTTATCTTTCATCAAGACAAGCCAAAGCGCATGTTCCCGTGCTGTCCCGGCCTGCCTCGACGCAGAGGATGTTCGACTGTTGGCCCAGCCAACACGCTCTCCACGTATTTCGTTCAAATAAAACATCTGGTCATGATTTGCTCATCATACACTACAGTTGATGAACTTACGTTAGAGTGAAGTAGCATGAAGTGGTATACCAGTGCCTGTATCCGTCATCCAACCTCAGTTGGACTTCATGCGCAGTCGAGTTGGAGACATTGTTACTGCCAGTGATAGTAGCTGCGTGTGCTAAATTTCGCATCCTGTACAACCCGCAATCACCTACAAATGTAACCCCGTGCGGCCTTCCTCCAAGATAGTCGCATTAAAGTGACCACCGCCCGTTACGACGTGAGCCTGTAATAACCACTCACATAATAAAAAAAAAATACCGGCTTATGTAGTATCGGAGCAGACCTGCGATTGGATTCAAGATTTCCTTGCAGATAGAACTCAGCACATTGCTCTTAACGGAACTAAATCGACAGATCTGAATCTAATATCTGGAGTACCACGGGGAAGTGTGATAGGACCGTTTGCTGTTTACAGTGTATACAAATGATGCAGTAGAAAGCGTCGGATGCTCTTCAAGGCTATTCGCAGATGATGCAGTTGTCTGTACCAAAGTAGCAACGCCAGAAGATAGTAAGAATTTGCAGAAAGACCTGCAGAGAATTGATGAATGGTGCAGGCTCTGGCAGTTGACCCTGAACGTAAATAAATGCAACATATTGCGCGTACATAGGAAAAGAAAGCCACTACTGTACGGCTACACTATTGATGACAAACAGCTGGAGACAGTGTCTGCCGTAAAATATCTAGGCGTGACTATCCAGAGCGACATTAAATGGAATGACCATATAAAACTGGTAGTGGGAAAAGCAGACACCAGACTAAAATTCATGGGAAGAATCTCAAGGAAATGTAACTCGTCCACGAAAGTAGTGGCTTATAAGGCTCTTGTTTGCCCGATTCTTCAGTATTGTTCATCTGTCTGGGATCCTTACCAAGTAGGACTGATAGAGGAGCTAGAGAAGATCCAATGAAGAGCTGCGCGTTCTGTTACGGGCAGACGTTGTGCATCACGGCCAGATTTGCTATTGAAACTTCGGGACTGCATTTTTAAGGTAGTGTGACTACATATTAGTTCCGCGCCCTCCCCACACAAACATGTCGCGTAGTGACCATGAAAAGAAAATTCGAAAAACTAGACCCAATACTGATGCTTAACGACAGTCATTCTTCCCACGCACTATTCGCGAATGGAGCAGGGTTGGAGGGATCAGATAGTGGTACCAAAGCCACACATCATTAAGTGACTTGCGGAATATGATGTAAATGTAGATATTGGCAACACTAGCAGTGGAGGGTATGTAAAGCGTGTCGGGGGGGGGGGGGGGGGACGGAAAACAGCACAGTCGTTGCCGCCTAATGCAGAAGCGGAGCGATTTATGTGACGTGCAAAAAACCATGATCATTGGCTTTCGGGCCAAGTGTGAAAGCATTTTCGAAACGGCTAAGTTGGTGAAGAGGTTGCGTGCCGCCGTGGTTAAAGTATACCGTGCATGGCAAAACCGCACTGTCCACAACCGGTGCCGATGCAACCGTGGTGTACCACCGACCATAGATGACAGGGGTGAACGACAGAAGCAGAGATGCGTATAGCCGAGTATACTGCAACTGTTGATCAACTGAGTGCCGAGATGAATAAAGGGGCTACCAACGGTGTCTCCTCAACGACCGTTCAGCGAACGCTGTAGGGTGTTGGCCTCAGCAGCGAGCGCCTGGTTCTTGCACCCTAGCTGACTGTTGTTCATCGGCGACGAAGTCTGGAATTTGCACGCCAATACCGAACTGGACGTCCACTGATTGATGACAGGTGACCATTTGAAATGAATTACTGTTTATGCTCCCTCGGACAGCTGGTCACTGGCGTATACGGCATGAAACGTTTGTAAGTAAACACGCTGCAACAGTCGTCGGAAGCGTCCAGGTCGGGGGGAATTCCCTAGGTGATCTCGTCATTCTGGAAGGCACAATGGCTCAGTGCAAGTTTGCATATATCTTGTGAGTGTTTGTTTCTCCTCTGCACGATGGCACCTACCAGCAGAACAATGCAACGTGTCACACCGCTCGCTGTGTACGTCCTTGGTTTGAAGAGAACCGCGATAAGTTTACTGTACTCCCTTGGCCACCACGCTCTCTGGATTTAAAGCCAATCGAGAATCTGCGGAAACACCTTGATGGGGCTGTTCGCGTCATGAATCCACCTCAAAGATTACCCTAGCGCAGCTGGTCGTGGCACTGGAGTTGCCCTTTCGGATCCTCGTTGACACCCTTCCTGCAAGTCCGCGCTGCAAAAGGTGGTAATTTAGGCTCTCGGCAGGTGGTCACATTAATGTGAATGGACTTTCTAGTATAGTGTATATCCGCTGTAAGTAACATTTCGTTGTTTACTATCCTTCCTGGTGTTGCAGTTTCAACGACCAGCATGTAATTTCGTTAACTTCCGTTATAACACTACCGCGAATTAATGATCACCAAAACTGGTTTAAACCTGCACAGTATAGTGCTACCCTCTGGGAGGATTTTTGAATTTGACTGTGTGTTCCCAAACAGAAAAATGGTATCGAACATGAAAATCGTAAGGGTAGCAGTTGGTGGACAACAGAAAGACAATTTTTTTTAAGAAATAATAGTAACAAAGTTCCTGTGAATGAAATAAACTACAGTCGCCAGCCTAATTAGGCATAATAATGTGAAAACATTTGCAAAAAGGAATTTTCATAATTGCTTTCTTTGTAAAGTGCAGTGAACACCTATTACAACCAGACGAACTACACTGTGAGTAGCAGTAATTATCGATGGTATAGTTTACCCCTGCCGAACCGGGGAAAGGGGACCGATAGTTTAACTTTGAATCCGATCCTCGTTTCGTTCCTAGCAAATATTCACATCACTGAAAGGTGAAAGCTGGGTTCAAGGGGGAATGAAAAGTCTTTTCGCCCGACCAGCATGCGATGCCCTGACCTTTCGATTTCCAGGCACACGCTCTACCATTAGGCGACCAGGCCCGACTATTTGAATAAATAAAATAGTTACGCAACTGCGTCCATCACCACCGAAATAAAAATTCTAAACCCGTACGAGTTCATGATCTTGAGTAGAATTCTGTTGAAGTCTTCACTTAACTCCACACAGGTGAATAATTTTTATAAGTTAGCTCAGTTTCCGTGACAAATTTTTAACATTTAGTTGCTGGCAGAGCTAAAATTTATAGTTCATAACTGTTCTGCTCCTTAAAATCTACCCGTAGCAATTCTTACTCAGTTATTTCGACCGGCACTACTGTACAATGAAATAGGTTGAGTTTGGAAACGATGTTAGCCGCAAATTTTGAGTTCCACCGCCCTTATGGCCCCACACAGTTCTACGTCCAAAAACTATGGCACGGACGCGTTCTCCCGAACCATTTCACGTTCCGCTCTGTTTAACCTCCACATACGAACTGCTTTACCTGCCTGCGATATTTTCTTGGCGGGAAATCCTCTTCTCCCGTTCTTCGGTGAAGACTCCATCCTCCGAGTTGTTCCTTCAGACGTTCGTGCGTCCAGTACGAGTGTCTTTCCTTCTCGACTGTACTTCGTAGTATCGATCTAAAACATACGAAGAAAAGTTCGATTAGTTTGTTGTAAGCAATATGTTATTCTGCCAACAAGTGCTGATAAAACTGACGCAGCCGCACCATCACATTCCCCCTCAGGTCTTAAAACATGTTAGCGCCAACACGGCTGACGAAATGGAAATTAAATTTGTCTGTCAGATTCATCCCAATATTGGGTGGTGGTCAAACATTTTTTGAGCCTGAATGTCTCACAATTTTCTGTGATACACTAAGAAAGGGTGAGGCTAGATAAGGGCTTAACGACGTGGTCCTTATGGACGAAGCCGAAGCTCGAACTGGGGAAGCGTGAGGAAGGAAATTGCCCGGCCACTTTCAAAGGAGCCATCCCGTCGGTCGCCATAAGTGGTTTAGGGTAATTACTGGAAATATAAATGTGGATAGGCCTGCCTGGAATATGATCCGCCGTCCTTTCGGACAAAAATCCTGTGCCTTATCACGACTCCACCTCACTCAGATTGGGTATGCGAGAGCTGTGTATTCAGTTGAGCGGTAGATTGATTTTATTCTATTATCCCTGTATGCAATTTTTCTTGTACTATGTGTAATTCTGCCGTGAACTGTCCATTTCCTTTACTGGCTCCATATTCTTGTTCGGCTCTTCTCGTATTGTCTTCGGACACAGTCTAATTGCGTACTTAAGTTAATTTCATAAATTACATTTCAGTCGTCGTAACTACGGCTTGTTCTCCCGCTTTTATTATCCACATTCCATTTGTATATGAGAGTGTTGATATTGCCGTAAGTTTACAAAATTTGTTTTCTTTTTCACAGTATGCTGCCAAGGCTGTTTTGATGGTTTCGGACATGCATGGAAACTTAGCTTTTCTGTTTTCAGTATTCCTACTGTAACGTTGCAACCAAGATATTTAAAATAGGTTATTCTACTGTAACATTATCTAAATATATTTTTGATCCTGTAATTCGTTTATCTTGGAACGTATTCGATCTGATTTTCATTTTTATTTTTTCGCATTTGTTGTGTTGGGCAATATTACGGAGGTGGTGAACATACTTTCGTTTGTTATTTTTTCAGCAGGTTGTTATGAGGCTAGTAATCTCCTTTCTGTGTTATTTTTTACAGTAGACAAATATGACGCTAATGATACCTCTAAAGCAGAGCGAATCTCGACAAGTTGCACTGTTGTCGGGACTCGAGTTGGAGAGAGACAGGGACAATGGAGAGAGACAGGAGCATTTTTTCAAGTTTCGTGTAAAGTAAAAGTTTCGTCGTGTTAAAATTATCCTTAGGTCAGTGAGTAGTGTACCTTTTATCGTGGTGTAATGCCTCCTCCACGGTACGCTACGTTACTCCCCGTAAAGACGGCACTATCCTCCAAGTGTTACCTTGATGATCCAACTTGGCACCCACGCTCGAATCCTCCCATCTCCTGCTTGTTAATGAGGGACGTCTCCGTCTGCACTTGGCCTTCACGGTCTCGCGGATTCTGCCTACGTAATGTTGTAAAGCGTAGACGCCAAGCAAGACTAAAATAAGAAATAATTAAAATGATATTAATAACGTGTGAGTCTGCTGTGTGACGTTTTATTCGGGTGGCGTTGCACGTTGAAACGTTTGGGAATAAATAGATTAGATAACATTGGTTAAGACACGGATGCAGGCTCGTATGAAGGTCGCAGCAGGTAGAAGACGCAGACAGGCCCTAGGCCGGAGCTGACCTCTCTACGCATGCGCAGGTGATGCTGCGTGCTTATTGGCCAGTTTAAGCGCCAGGTGTACAACGCAGTCACGAGACGTTCTTGCTCCTTCGACACGCACAAAGCTAACACAGCCGGTAGTCTTTATCAGAAAGCTTGTGCTTGGCTACAGCGTCGGGGGGGGGGGGGGGGGGGGTAGTAGTAGTAGTAGGGGGGGGGGGGGGGCTGTCAACATGGAAGTCAGCAACTCTGCCAGTGACAGCAGCAACACACACAGGATGCACGGAGGAGGAATATACGGAGTTCGTGCCCAAATTAATGCCTACTGTTCTTGTGTTGACTTCGATGCTCAGAACTCTTTCTCGTACATCAACAGTGCTTTTGTGATCGAGCAGCGAATAACGGACCGTGCATCACAGGAACTTTAGTTTGGTCCCCTCTATTTCTGTTACTTGGGTAATGTTGCAGTCTAGTTTTTACTCTCACACAACAATAATGATCCCACAATTCCTTTACATTCCTGCGTCGCGGCTCAAATGAAAGATCAAATATGTAAACTCTGAGACTTGCTTAATTATTTTGGCATCAGTGACAATTTTTGCTATGATAGGATTATGGCCGTTGTTTTGGTTTTCCCTGTGAACGTTTCCGTATTATATTCGCTGACAACATGGGTTTAGTTTATACAAAGCCTCTTGTTCTTCATCTTCTGAACTACCTACGGTTAGCCGATAATCTGCGAATAATACTTTCGTAAAGTTACTGTTACATAGTGTAGAAAGTTCGGAAACCAGCTAGAGAGTCAGATCGGCAGCGAATACGAAGCGGGAATTGGCAGAGGAAGGTCATGCACCAAACAAATGTAGAACCTGAAATCTGTCATGAAAATCACTAAGTTAGGAAAAAAACAAACGATCTTTATGTTTGTGGATTTTAAGAAAGCGTGTAGCTCAATAGACAAATGCTGTTTGTCATGTTACTGGAATTCCGCATAGACGAGAAGACCAGACGACTGGTCAACGATACATTTACTAACATCAAGTATGAAGACGTTCGAGGGAGAAATATCGGAACCACTTAAGATCAAGACAAGCGTGAGATAGTGCAACAGACTTCCGCCAGTTGCATTTGACTTGGATTTGAGGGAAAAAATCGGGGAACTGAGAGGAAAATGCCAGGAAGAAGGCGCAACGACTATATACAAGGCTGGGCCACAACGACAGTCTGAACATACACTGCTAGTCCTTCGAGTCCGACATAATCATCCTAAGTGAAATAGACGCTAGGAGAAGTAGATGCTGCAGAAGCAACTCGACGACGCTAGAAGAAGTAGATGCTGCAGAAGCAACTCGACGTAGCCCAAAAAACTGGCCTAAAAATGTCACGTGAAAAGACGTAAATGATGAATGTGACTGGAGAATAGCGCACGGGTTTATCTAGAAGGTTCACAAATTCAAATTTCTTTGGAGAGTGGATACAGCCAAATGGGTACGGGAAAAGAAACTGGTAAAAATAGGATTAAGAAAATTAGAATTTGCTTACAAGCTAACGCAACCCATTAACTACAGAAAATCCGTTAACATCAGAACTAAACTGAGGCACAGCAAAGCAGTGGTAAAGGCAGAATCACTGCGTGCCCCCGAATGTATAACCCACAACAGGAGTACAGAAACCGAAAAGAGGAGGGAAATACAGAGGCAAGTTTGAACCTGGAAAGGAAGGCGACATCCACAAGAAAAAGAGGGATCAAGAGTTGTACATATAGGCCGGTGAACTGACTGATGAAATGAAGTTTGCCCGGCGTATCCATAAAATGAGCGACAGCAGATACCCATGTACATCTGAGAGTAAACTAAAAAATGGAAGACCACCACTACACGGATAAAACAAGTAGAGGAACGAGGCCAAACCACAGAAGACATGATGGAAAGGGATACGTACAGAGAAGTTAGACACTCTGCAAACATCAGAGGACCCTATGTGGACGACAGAGAGGGAGGCTAGGTGTCAGGGCGTGGAGGGGGTTCCACCTTGCATCGGCGTTGTCAATGTACAAGGTGTATGGTAATAGCAAAATTGTCACGGGTGAAAATAGAAGGAAAGCGTTCAAATAAACATGGCTCTGAAAACAAGCCGTTTGCTAGATAACTGCAAATGCGAGTTAACGAGTAGTCACTGACATCAGTACGAAACATTGTTTCAGTTACTACAAATGTTTTTGAAATGTAAACTTTTCTATTTAATTATTATGTAAGGGGGCTTAGGTTTCAACCATGGGCAAGGTTAGGGAATGTGGTAGATACACCGTGGGGCACCAGCACATTTTGCTGTTGATGTAAGACAACATACAGGGGAAGGGGCAAAAATGTAGAAACACACAATGCACAACACATTACCATGCCTTATACGCCGTAGGAAAAGATGTGCACATTCAAAAGCGCTCCCAATTGCCTCGAACTGGATAAATACCTGCCCTGTATGGTTTTCGAGGGAATCTTAGAACATAGTTCCTGGAAAATAGCGGCAAGTTCAGACTACGGGAGGTAGATAGCGATCATGCACCTTTCTCTTCAAGGTTTCTCCAAGTTTCAATAATACTGAGGCCTGGTGGCCGGGGGAGATGCGACGATTTATCAGCGTGCTCACAAAACCAGATGCGAACTATATTAACAAGGACCCTGTCGCCGTAGAACTGTGCATCACCATTGGGGAACAAATATCGTACTATGAGATGGACCTCGTCATACAAAATGGTAACTTAATCCATGGCGAAAGGTCATCCTCGTGCTCACAAAACCGATCCCGGGAGAGTAACCGTGGGACCCATGAAATACCACGAAATGCCGGCTCGAATCGTCACCGAACTCCCTCTGTGTTCCATTCTTGGGACGTAAACTCGGCCAGAAGTTGGAAACACTGTGAAACAATACTCATCCGGCCAAATGATATTCTTCCATCGTTCCATAGTCCTGGTTTTATGGTTTCGGCACTAAGTTTTCCTGCTTCGGGTAATTGCATTACTGTTAAGTGGCTGTGGAATTCCAGTTCGCTCTGCAATTCCCTGCTTATGCAGGTCTCTTCGTGTTTTTTGATGCTGACAGAGTTCACGAGTACGACTTTCGGTTCTGCTGTGCCTTTTGCAGTTGCCGTCATCTTATTTTTTGTCACAATCCTCTTCAGTGACAGTTTGTCGTGATCACTCAGCACCCACTTCCGTCCACGTTACGACTTAACGGATGATGCTTTCCCGATTTCCCTGTATGCAGTGTAAATCTTCGATGCCGTACCTCTTAAAATACCAAACACTTCGGCAATCTTGGTCACGGAAGCGTCCACCGTCCGAGCACCAACAATTTGCTCACGTTTGGATTCACTTCGCTCCGACGTCATGCACTCACAACTACACTGGTCACTGTGGCGACCACGACGGGCGCTTGCAACGTGTTGAGGACACTGCACAGGTGCCGTTCGTGGTCAAGTACAACAGCGCAACCTGCACGCGTGGCCAGCATCTGAATTCATGTTCAAGCACGCATTCTATTAGTGTTTCCATATTTTTGTCCAGCCAGGCCGGCCGGTGTGGCCGAGCGGTTCTAGGCGCTTCAGTCTGGAACCGCCCGACCGCTACGGTCGCAGGTTCGAATCCTGCCTCGGGCATGGGTGTGTGTGATGTCCTTAGGTAAGTTAGATTTAGGTAGTTCTAAGTTTTAGTGGACTGATGACCTCAGAAGTGAAGTCCCATAGTGCTCAGAGCCATTTGAACCATTTGTCCAGCCAGTATATAACAGGCTAACGAGGGCCAAGATTAACAGGTCCAGCAACGCCAGTACCCTGACCTCAATCCTCCAGATTTTTCTTTTTGGTGTCACAGTACACTCTTTTTGACATGGTTGAAGAACTGGAGCAGTGAATTGTCCAGTCTCGTCAAAAAATACGAGGTGATACGGGAATTTTTAAAAGAGTTCGTAATTCATTACAGAGACGAGTGTAGTATTTTATCCAAATATGAGAAATACATGTGTAACACCTCTTTTAGCAGGTACACGTATACAGTAAATTGTGGCTTGTTATTCACTGAAACAATATTGTATTTTCTTCACAAGATAAGCCATTAGTAAAAAAAAAATGGTTCAAATGGCTCTAAGCACTATGGCACTTAACATATGAGGTCATCACTCACCTAGACTTAGAACTACTTAAACCTAACTAACCTAAGGACATCACACACATCCATGCCCGAGGCAGGATTCGAACCTACGACCGTAGCAGCCGCGTGTTTCCGGACTGAAGCGGCTAGAACCGCTCGGCCACTTCGGCGCTAGAGAACTTCAGCGCTATTACGTGGGGACTGAATAAACATGTGTTTGTATCTGTAACACATTTGTTCTACATATTGAAAGGAACACTCAAACAAATTAAAATGTATTGGGTGTTGAAATGCTGGTAAAATTGATTGATACTCCAATTTGCCGCGTTAGCTGTTTCATCGTAGTCGGTTAGAGCCTGGGACAATGGATTTCGTACTACGCCAGTGGATCCTCAGGTGTATTTTTATGTAAAATTTCTGTACAAAACTTTGTAAGAGCCATGCTATTATCTTACTAAGTTAAAAATTCTTAATACTAAAAAAAATGGCACGCGAATCAATAAAGATATCATGAGCCGCTATCATAAGATTACGTACAATGTCTAATATAGAATGTTATCTGTATGGCTTAATTCGTGTTCCAAGGTGCAGTGAGGTGCAACCATTACCGGTAGACAAACTTAATAAAGGCGTTTATCATTGATAGTTTACGTACGGAGAGCGCCACACGTCCATAAAAAAATGTCACTAAAGAAATGGTGAGAAAGGTCCAACAGTGGCTTCTAGTAGATCCACATGAAAGCGTGGTTAAAAGTGTCGAACTGACATGTGGTAACGAGCATACGTGTTGACCAGGAGTCGGCAGGTAATTTTAGATGGGGTCCGGATACTATCGAAAATTTTTATCGAGTTCTAGAGAAAAACCTCATATTCCTCATTATTTTTTGTTTTAATTTTCACTCACAAAATCCACTGAAGAGCCGAAGAAACTGGTACACCTGCCTAATACCGTGCAGGACCCCCGCAAGCACGCAGAAGTGCCACAAAACGACGTGGCATGGACTCGACTAATGTCTGGAGTAGTGCTGGAGGGAACTGACACCATGAATCCTTCAGGGCTGTCAATAAATCCATACAGAGTACGGCTGTGTGGAAATCACTTCTGAACAGCACGCTGCAAGGCATCCCAGATTTGCTCAATAATGTTCATGTCTGCGGAGTTTGATGGCCAGCGAAAGCGTTTAAACTCAGGAGAGTGTTCCTGGAGCCACGCTGTAGCAGTGTTGGACGTATGGGGTGTCGCATTGTCCTGCTGGAATTGCCGAAGTCCGTCGGAATGCACAATGGACATCAATGGGTGCAGGTGATCAGACAGGATGATTACATACGTTTCACCTGTCAGAGTCGTATCTAGACGTGTCAGGGGTCCAATATCACTAAAACTGCACACGCCCCACACCATTACAGAGCGTCCACCAGCTTGAACAGCCCCTGGTGATATGCAGGGCCATTGTATTCAGGACGTTGTCTCCATATCATATACGTCCATCCGCTCGATGCAATTTGAAACGACACTCGTCCTACTGGGTAACATGTTTCCGATCATCAGCAGCCCAATGTCGGTGTTGTGAAGGGCCCAGGCGAGGCGTAAAGCCTTGTGTCGTTTTGTCATCAACGGTACACGAGTGGGCCTTCGGCTCCGAAAGCCTGTATCGGTGATGTTTCGTTGAATGGTTCGCTCGCTGACACCTTATGATGATCCAGCACTGAAATCGACTAATGTCTGTAGTAGTGCTCGAGGGAATGGACACCATGAATCGTGCAGGGCTGTCGATAATTCCGTACAGAGTATGACGCGGTGGAATTAACTTATGAACAGCACGCTGCAAGACCTCACAGATTTGCTCAACCTGCAGAAGGGTTTCACTTGTGTCGTGTTGAACGATACTCTTCTCGTTTGACCCTCGTTGGTCCCGTTGTTGCAGGATCTTTTTCCAGCCGCAGCATCGTCGGAGATTTGATGTCTCCCCGGATTCCTGATATTCACGGTACACTCTTGAAATGGTCGTTCGGGAAAATCCTCACTTCATCGCTGTCTCGGAGATGCTGTGTCCCATCGCTAGTGCGCCGACTATAACACCACGTTCAAACTCAAATCTTGATAACCTATGATTGTAGTAGCAGTAACCGATCTAACAAGTTCGCCAGACACTTGTTTCATACAGGTGTTGCCGACAGAAGCGCAATATTATGCCTCTGTACATATATCTGTATTTGAATACGCTCGCCTGTACCACTTTCTTTGGCGCTTCAGTGTAATATGAAATACAATAGACAGGCATATTTCCAATGAAAAATCCAGAAGAAACGATATTTAGTACTCGTTTTTGTTTATATTTTTCATCACAAAATATGAAATACAGTAGATATTGTCTTCTCCGATTTAAGAGAGAGTGAAATCCATTCATAAAATTCCATTGTTCAGTAAATACAATTCTTTGTTGCATTCGCGTGTACAGAACTTTTAAATTAATCGACATAACATGCTCAGCCAGCCGGCCAGCTTGCTGCCTTCCTCCCCTGCTCTTCAGCGCTCTCTCCTGCGGTGCACAGCATAGCAACTGCGTATTCAGTCTACCTATAACTAACCATTAAGAAATGTAACTATTCAGCAATAACTGTACATGACTAGAAAAAAATTATAAGGTGACGCTCAAACAAATTGTTGTGTACAGAAAAATAAATTTCTAAATGATTTAAGTACATAATTTATACTTCCAAAACATTTTTGGCGTGCCAGTTGTTGACCTGCCGCGGCCCGGACCTGGACCGCGGTCTGCCAGTTGCCGACCGGTGTCTAGATTGTTGAGCATCTGAATTTAGAGATAATAGTCGAGAATACACCTGTGCCTACCGCTCCCATTTTGACCACCCACATACATCACCAAAGATGATAGCCGTATTCCTGAAATGAAAGTCTATGTGAGGCGAAATTTCTCACTGTCTTAAATAGCATTAAGGAAACAGGACCTGAGGGCAGCACTTACCAGAAAGTGGTGACTAGTAGTGGTGCCGGGTACTCTCCGCCACGCACCGTGCTGTGGCTTGCGGAGTAACTGTGTGGATGTAGAAGCGATGCATGTGCACGTAAATGAAATGTTTGCAACATTTGTAATAACTATGAGAATATTTCATACTGAAATCGAACCACACGTTCCGAATTACTTCGCTAACGGGTCGTTAGCGAATCCACATTGACTGTAACGTTTTTGTTTCTGTTATATATTTTGAGCCGTGTCAGTTTTCGCTATTAAATATGATGAACTTCGTATATCTGTTAAATAATGTCGGTGAAGTAGACACCTTGATTTCGTCCGTGAATTACATTAGTAGAAAGTTTCGAGCAAAAACATTGTTACAATACATACAGTCTAAAGTTAGCTGAAATACTTCATAAATTTAGGTTATGGGCAAAAGACATTACACAATCTGCAGGAGCTAGTCAGTTATAGACACCGTTCGTGCAGTCTATCGGTTACGTGTGAAAGCCGGTAGATAACTAAAACCGCTTGACAGGCTCATAGATTAGCAGCTGAAGTATGGCGCACGCAGTAGCGATAATCGGAAGGAACTGCGTTGATGGAATGTCGCGTGCAGGTAACCCTATCTTTGGGACACGTGTAGCTAGCTGTCTGGTCGCCACTTCAGTCTAAGCCACCGTTATACAGCCGGTGATCTGCAATCTGACACGGCTGCCTGACGCTCCACCTGAATATGTGACAACCGATTCCAACACGAATTCCCTGTTCCTCGAGTTGTCGCCTAGGCTGTCTGTTAGCGGCTAGGCCTAATTCAGACTTTCATTGTGACTCGTATTTCAATCGATGATAAAGACTCTTCCGAACTGACTATGCAAATGTAGACGAGATGTGGCTCAAATTCAAAGATACAGTAGCAACAGCAATTGAGAGATTCATTCCTCATAAATTGGTAAGAGATGGAACTGATCCCCCATGGTACACAAAACAGGTCCGAACGCTGTTGCAGAGGCAACGGAAAAAGCATGCGAAGTTCAGAAGAACGCGAAGTCCCGAAGATTGGCTAAAATTTACAGACGCGCGAAATTTGGCACGTACTTCGATGCGAGATGCCTTTAATAGGTTCAACAACGAAACATTGTCTCGAAATTTGGTAGAAAATCCCAAGAAATTCTGGTCGTATGTAAAGTACACAAGCGGCAAGACGCAGTCAATACCTTCGCTGCGCAGTGCCGATGGTACTGTTACCGACGACTGTGCCGCTAAAGCGGAGTTATTGAACACAGTTTTCCGAAATTCCTTCACCAAGAAAGACGAATGGAATATTTCAGAATTTGAAACACGAACAGCTGCTAGCATGAGTTTCTTAGAAGTAGATACCTTAGGGGTTGCGACTGGATTCGTGATTTCCTGTCAGGAAGGTCGCAGTTCGTAGTAATAGACGGCAAATCATCGAGTAAAACTGAAGTGATATCAGGTGTTCCCCAGGGAAGCGTCCTGGGACCTCTACTGTTCCTGATCTATATAAATGACCTGGGTGACAATCTGAGCAGTTCTCTTAGGTTGTTCGCAGATGATGCTGTAATTTACCGTCTAGTAAGGTCATCCGAAGACCAGTATCAGCTGCAAAGCGATTTAGAAAAGATTGCTGTATGGTGTGTCAGGTGGCAGTTGACGCTAAATAACGAAAAGTGTGAGATGATCCACATGAGTTCCAAAATAAATCCGTTGGAATTCGATTACTCGATAAATAGTACAATTCTCAAGGCTGTCAATTCAACTAAGTACCTGGGTGTTAAAATTACAAACAACTTCAGTTGGAAGGACCACATAGATAATATTGTCGGGAAGGCGAGCCAAAGGTTGCGTTTCATTGGCAGGACACTTAGAAGATGCAACAAGTCCACTAAAGAGACAGCTTACACTACACTCGTTCGTCCTCTGTTAGAATATTGCTGCGCGGTGTGGGATCCTTACCAGGTGGGATTGACGGAGGACATCGAGAGGGTGCAAAGAAGGGCAGCTCGTTTTGTATTATCGCGTTATAGGGGAGAGAGTGTGGCAGATATGATACACGAGTTGGGATGGAAGTCATTACAGCATAGACGTTTTTCGTCGCGGCGAGACCTTTTTACGAAATTTCAGTCACCAACTTTCTCTTCCGAATGCGAAAATATTTTGTTGAGCCCAACCTACATAGGTAGGAATGATCATCAAAATAAAATAAGAGAAATCAGAGCTCGAACAGAAAGGTTTAGGTGTTCGTTTTTCCCGCTCGCTGTTCGGGAGTGGAATAGTAGAGAGATAGTATGATTGTGGTTCGATGAACCCTCTGCCAAGCACTTAAATGTGAATTGCAGAGTAGTCATGTAGATGTAGATGTAGATGTAGATGAAGCAACACAAATCGATTGATACGGGCAAGTCTTCAGGTCCAGATTGTATACCGATTAGGTTCCTTTCAGATTACGCTGATACTATAGCTCCCTACTTAGCACTCATATACAACCGCTCGCTCACCGATAGATCTGTAACTACAGATTGGAAAATTGCGCAGGTCGCACCAGTGTTCAAGAAGGGTAGTAGGAGTAATCCATTTAACTACAGACCTATATCATTGACGTCGGTTTGCAGTAGGGTTTTGGAGCATATACTGTATTCAAACATTATGAATCACCTCGAAGGGAACGATCTATTGACACGTAATCATAATGGCTTCATAAAACATCGCTCTTGTGCAACGCAGCTAGCTCTTTATTCGCACGAAGTAATGGCCGCTATCGACAGGGGATCTCAAGTTGATTCCGTATTTCTAGATGTCCGGAAAGCTTTTGACACCGTTCCTCACAAGCGACTTCTAATCAAGCTGCGGAGCTATGGGGTATCGTCTCAGTTGTGCGACTGGATTCGTGATTTCCTGTCAGGAAGGTCGCAGTTCGTAGTAATAGACGGCAAATCATCGATTAAAACCGAAGTGATATCAGGTGTTCCACAGAGAAGCGTCCTGGGACCTCTGCTGTTCTGATCTATATAAATGACCTGGGTGAGAATCTGAGCAGTTCTCTTAGACTGCTCGCAGATGATGCTGTAATTTACCGTCTAGTAAGGTCATCCGAAGACCAGTATCAGCTGCAAAGCGATTTAGAAAAGATTGCTGTATGGTGTGTCAGGTGGCAGTTGACGCTAAATAACGAAAAGTGTGAGATGATCCACATGAGTTCCAAAAGAAATCCGTTGGAATTTGATTACTCGATAAATAGTACAATTCTCAAGGCTGTCAATTAAACTAAGTACCTGGGTGTTAAACTTGCGAACAACTTCAGTTGGAAAGGCCACATAGATAATATTGTGGGGAAGGCGAGCCAAAGGTTGCGTTTCATTGGCAGGACACTTAGAAGATGCAACAAGTCCACTAAAGAGACAGCTCACGAAAGTGTGCAAAAAGGCAGCTCGTTTTGTGTTATCAAGTAATAGGGGAGAGAGTGTGGCAGATATGACACGCGAGTTGGGATGGAAGTCATTAAAGCAAAGACGTTTTTCGTCGCGGCGAGATCTATTTACGAAATTTCAGTCACCAACTCTCTCTTCAGAGTGCGAAAATATTTTGTTGAGTCCAACCTACATAGGTAGGAATGATCATCAAAATAAAATAAATCAGAACTCGAAAAGAAAGGTTTAGGTGTTCGTTTCTCCCCCGTGCTGTTCTGGAGTGGAATGGTAGATAGATAGTATGATTGTGGTTCGATGAACTCTCTGCCAAGCACTTAAATGTGAATTGCAGAGTAGTCATGTAGATGTAGAATCTGCTACTGGATATGTGGACATTCAGTGACACGTCAATGACAGTAGAAATCTGAGTCAGTCTTGGAGGTCAAATAGACCGATGAAAATGCTGTCTGGCAAGTGCAAGAAAAGATTAAATATTTAAACATCTACTGTAAATTTAAGTGCAGGGAGAATTTTATGAAGAAAGTTTGTATCTGCAGTGTAGCATGGTACAGTATAATAATGAAACGTGGTCGACTACACTTAGCAGCTTTAAGAAGATAAAGGATGCAAAAAGTTGTGCCGAGGTAAGGACGCTTGTACAGGACAGATGAGCATACAGAGCTGCATCAAGCCAGTTGTCTGAAGACCACAACACGCATTGTGTTCCTAAAACGTTATTATCTCTTTTGCCATCGACAGTTATTTTATAGAGCAAGTAGTAAAATTCATCTACTTTTACTGTCTGAGTTCCTATTCCAGTTGCCTCAGTACCACCTTATTTAATTCTATTGCACACCGTCACCTTTAATATGTTTGTGTGGACGGCCATCTTCTACAGTAACTTTAATATATCAGTTATTATTTTTGTGTCTTAAGTGTCGTATCGAGACAGAAAAACAAATGATTATTGATCCATTCTTCTTCTGTTACTTCAGTTGATATGCATTTTTTTATCTCTTTTCAAGAGATTGACCATTCCGTTCAACTGATCCTCCAATTTCTGTGCCATTCTGACAGACTTGCAATGCCGTCTACAAACCTCTCCCTGAAAATTAATTCTCTTTCCAAATTTTTCTTTGATTCCTCCCAATCTCTCTTCCTTCTTAACTACTTCCTACCTTTCATGTTTATCGGTTCTCATAACTGTTGTCTCGTTTGTGTAGAAACTGTAGATAACCATTCGCTTCCCGTGTCTTATTCCTCGTACCTTCAGAATTTCGAAGATGGTATTCCACCCAGAACGGTCAAAAGATTTTTTTAAATCTACAAATGATACGAACGTAAGTTTTCATTTCTCCAGTCTGTCTTCTAAGATAAGGCGATGAGATGCAGTACCAGATTTTTCTGTGGTGTTTCTGCATTTTTCCAGAACCCATATTTACCTTCTATTAGGCCAGTTTCTTCTTCCATCCTTCAGTAGGCTATTCGTGCCATTATTTCGCAGCCATGATATACTGAACTGATGGGTCGTAATATTCTTCCTTCTCAGCACCAGGTTTCTTTGGAACTGAAATTATTACATTGTTCTAGAAGCCTGTGAGAGTATTTTGTCAATCTCGTATACCTTGCGTACCAGGTATTCGTCATGGCTGGTTCTCCCAAGGATCTCAGTTATTCTGAGTGAATGTCATCTACTCCAGGTGCCTTTCTTCCACTTAGGTCTTTCAGTACTGTGTCAATTTTTGCTCCTAATATATGTCCCACCTCATCTTCATCCACTAACTCTGCACATTGCATAATGTTGTATTCGAGTGCCTTTCGCTTTGATAGCCCTTCCTATACAGCCTTTTCCTTCCGACTTTCGGTCTTTTCTTCTTGCCATCAGTTTTTCATACAACTGTGAATCCGTATTTTGTCACGCATCAGAGTAGATATCAGAGGTGCCGGACTTTCTCGCGCTTCGGCGATTGTTAAGTACGTTGATAAAGTAGGTAGCTCTCTCTACGTCCAATTCTCATTTGGTTGCTAACGTTATACATACGAGAGCGTTCGTTAGGTAATAGCCGGCCGCGGTGGCGGAGCGGTTCTAGGCGCCTCAACCCGGAACCGCGCGACTGCTACAGTCAGGTTCGAATCCTGCCTCGGGCATGGAAGTGTGTGACGTCCTTAGGTTAGTTAGGTTTAAGTAGTTCTAAGTTCTAGGGGAGTGATGACCTCAGATGTTAAGTCCCAGAGTGCTCAGAGCCATTTGAACCAACCATATTCCAGTTTTCTTTTTTGGTTACTTTTTAATAATTCGATACTCTTGTTGTTTAAACATGCGCGATGTTCAAACAATTTACTGACGAGCGAAAACAAACGGTTTCCTATGGTGACGATGGCGACAATGGTCGACGAATGACATAACCACGAACTTTTGTTCCTGTTGGTAATACCCCGTTGATGGCTCGTCGTGAAGCGCTGTTGGTCAGGTAATGGATACAGTACTGCCTGAGTACGCTGAGTTTATGGCTGTTTCAGCTCTTATCGGTACGCATCAAGCACCTTGGCCGTGTTTGGTGCCATATTACGAATGTTATGAGGACATGGATCAATAAGCAGTGGCTGGTACGTGCCATAATGCTGAAGGTGTAATCACCACGCGTTATACGGGTCCATTGATAACGGCGCCATAACAAGGATCTCTTCACACATTACGTCAGAAAGGCGTAGCCTAGGGCGTCCATACACTGTCGGTCGTTCAGAGTATTTGGTACGTCACTTGACATTATTTAATGTCAAGTATCAGAACATCTTTAGTGATGATGTACTGAAAAACTTGTGCTTACCTTAATGTAACTACGTATACGAATATTGTAAGAAATTAAACATATTGTTAGTTTTAAAATGTTCGATTTTAGTTATTTCAATTTTGAAGCGTAAGTCGACAACTACAATCCACACTATTGTTCTCTCGTGTTGTTCTCCGAAAATGTAATTAAATTGGCCAGCTGATAACAACACATGCACTGCAACATTGTATGCGTGACACCCTCTCAGCCGATAATTTTGTGTCTCGCTACAGATTTTATTTTTCTAAGTACCACCATTATTGTAACATAACAATTTTGTGACACAGCTTGACTAAAAGAAGGGATCAGTTCATAGGACACATTGAGAGACAAGGCATCACCAGCTTAGTGTTGCAGGGAATTGTGGGGAGTAAAAATGTTAAGGGAGGCTAAGAAATAATAAGGTAAGCAGATTCAGAAGCATGTAGGTTTCAGTAGGTTTTCGGAGATGGAGAGTCTCGCACAAGACAGAGTAGCATGGAGAGCTGCATCAAAACAGTCTTCAGAGTGGAGACTACAGCACCACCACCACCACCACCAACAACAACAACAACAAAAACCATTCTGTGATCATCCGAATGAAAAATCTTTCGCCCGTGCCCAGCCCCGGTGTGTGGCCCCGCCTGCTAGAAGCTGACGTCGGCCCACCGCGCCACATAACGTGAGCTGAAGTGAGATGCCGGGGTCAGCACTCAGCGGCGTGACGTCACGGGCCAAGAGAAGCCAGCGGGCGATCGCCTATTACACGAGCGATCAACTGCTTCCAGCAAGAGTGTCTGCTGCAGCGCCCCTTGCATGTTGTTCCTGCACTGACAAGGGGACCATACGGCAATCAGATTTGTATAGTTTTTCATGTTTGTGTTACGTGAACTTCAGAAATCAAATATACCTCTCCCAAAGCAGTCCGATACAACCCTGAAAAATATTCCAGAGAATAGATATTGAAATTTTCCGACTAATATTAACATGCTGAAATAAGGCTGAGTTCTTTCGATAAGCAGTGTGGCCGTGCGCTACAGTACTCGCCTGACGCGGGGCAAAATCAAAATTTTAAACAAAGGTACATGTTCCATGAGCATCTAGGTGAAGCGTAGAATACAAAAAGATAGAGAAAATTAATTTGTAATTTTTTAATTATACAATGTTGATTGACAATCTTTTATAAAACGTCATTAAGAATTTTCGTTTGCAATGAAAACTGGATTTTTGTGTGCAATATAGGATGGTCAGAAACAGTCTAAAGAACTTTTTAAAGGTGTTGCAGGGGAGATTGTGCTGAGTAATAACTGTTAAGATAAATATTCTACACATTGCGCCGTTACCTAGTTACTTAGCATTGAAGTTATTCGATCTGGTCGTAGCTCGCGCGGATCCAAGCACTTGCACGCGCTGAAATGTAGCTAATGCACAGACATCTGTGAGGTCTGTGATTACACTTGTTGAAATGCTCATTACCAGTTAAAATCTGCCTTTTCCGGAAATTATAAATTTGAGCTAGGTGAGAAAAAGCTACGTTTGATGGGTTCAGGAAGCCAAACGAAGAACATATCTGTTCTTTCGGACACGTCCGATAATAATATCAATAAGTAAATTAGTACCCTAAGCTGCCGACAGGCGTTGATATACATCAACGGGGACTGTTAAAAATGTGTGCCCCGACCGGGACTCGAACTCGGGATCTCCTGCTTACATGGCAGACTCTCTGTCCATCTTTTTTTTTATTTTGTTCGTTGTTGATCGTTGTGTTTGTTCGTTGTTGATCGTTGTGTTCGGTCGTTGCGGACGTCACATGACATCCGGTCAAGTTCGTTCGTTGATCCTTCCACTCTGTTTTTTTATTACAGAGGCCAATCAGCTCTCTGACCGAACACGCTGAGCTATCGTGCCGGCATGGGCCACAGAGGGCGCAGATGACTAGCGCGACTGCAGGGACTTCCTCCTTGCACGCTCCCCGTGAGACCCACATTCTCAACTTAATGTTCACACACTACATTCGTAGCGCCCCTGATCACTACGCTCATTACTAGCGGCAGACAATCCTACCGAGTCCCGTAAGTGTTCGGGCAATGAGTGTGCATCCGCACAGGAGGAGGATGTTAATGGGTCGGTTAGCCTTAACTATATGAAGATGGTATCTGTTTTTTCGGACATGTCACCTGGCGAGGAGTGACTCCTAATCAGACATACGCACAGTACATGGAGTATAAGTGAGCGTGTTGTCCGTGTGTCGAATGGGGAGGGCGCGAGCTATCTGAGTTCGACCAAGCGTAGATTATGATGGACCAGAGGCTCGGCACGAGCATTTAGGAAACTACACGGTTTGTCTTGTGTTCGAGGAGTGCTGTGGCGACTGTCTTCAACACTTGGACAAACAAAGTTGAAACCACGTCCAGACATCGTGGGGTTGGGCGGCCACTGCTCACTGTAGTTGTCGGACGTCGTTGGCCGAGAAGACTGGTAAAACAGGACAGGCGGTGAACTGTGGCGGAACTGACATCAGAATTTAACGCTGGGCAGAGTACAAGTGTGTGTGTGTGTGTGTGTGTGTGTGTGTGTGTGTGTGTGTGTGTGTGTGTGTTTGAACACACAGTGCACTGAAGACTCCTAATGAGGAGCGTCTGCGGCTGACCACCCATGCATGTGCCAACGTTAACACCACGACATCAGCAACTATGATTGAAATGGGCACGTAACCATCGGCACTGGACGTTGGCACAGTGGCAGAGCGTTGCATGGTCTGATGAACCCCGATACCTCCTCCATCATGCCGATGGGAGGCCGCGAATCCGTCGTCTTCCAGGGAAACAGCTACACGGTGCCTGTACTGGACGGAGACAAGCTGGCGGTGACTCCATTATGCTCTGGGGAATATTCAGGCGGACATCCGTGGGTTCAGTGGGCCTCGTGCAAGGCACCATGACGCCCAAGGCGTATCGTACTCTGGTTGCAGACCGCGTACACCCACTCATGACGATCATGTTTCCCGACGGCAGTGACATTTTTCAGCAAGATAATGCGCAATGTCACAAGGCCAGGGGTGTGATTGAGTGATTCGAGGATCACAGTGTCGTGTTCCAGTTGATGGTCTTGCCCTTCAACTCGCTAGATCTGAAACCGATCGAACACATCTGGGATGTGACTAAACGTAGCGTCAGAGCTCATCTCCTCCCCCTCCGCGGAATGTAGCGGAATTGAGTGATTTATAATTGCAGTTGTGGTGCCGACTCTCTCCACCGACCTCTTTGCTTACATACCACTACGCGTCGCCGCTGTTATCCGTGCCAAAGATGAACATACCTGTTATTAGGTACGTGGTCATAATCTTCTGGCCTATCAGTGTGTATAGGGTCCTAGGAAATTCTCGTACAACATGCACCATTGTTTAAAAATTGATTTCGCCTGGAATGGAGCACATGCTCCCAACACAACGAGCGAGCACTGTACCACAGAGCCACACTGCTCGTCGGAAAATTTGTGACTTACTTTAGCGTACTAAACATGCTTGGAAAATTTCTAAGTCGATTTTCTCGAGAATGTTTTGAGTTGCATCGAATTACTTTGGAAGAGGTATATTTGAATTGTGAACTTTCTCCCGTTAATATAAAAAAATAAAAAAAATCCAATTGCCGTGTCGTCCCCCTGTTAGTGTAGCCGGTATTATGTATATATGCAGACTGAAGCGACAAATGAATTTTGTTTTCATTTGTCACTTGTCTGCATATACACGTCATAGATATGTGAGACTTGGAAAGGTCTCTGGAAGGTCTCCGCGGATGGCCGTGGGATCGACGCAACGAAGGAGGGATGATCACAGTTCAATTTCCTATCAGCAGCGCAGTCGTTAGAGTAGGAGAACAAGCTGGAATTACGAAAAGATGAGGAAGGAAATCGACCATGCCCTTTTCACAGGTTCCACCCCGATACTTGACTGGAGATATTTAGGGATACTTGGTTGGCCGTACAGCGGTATGAACCGTCGCCCTCCCGAATCCGAGTCCAGTGTGCTTCACCACTGCGCAGCTTCGCTCGGTGGATCGGCGCAAGGCTGCGCCTCTGGACGAGAGGGCGTACCTGTAGCTTTATTAAGAAATAAGTAGTTTACACGCGCGCCATCTGTCTTCCTGCAGCAACCGTACGCCTTTGACAGACTCTGGTTGCCCTCGCCATCCCATCCGGACTCTGGTTGCCCTCGCCATCCCATCGAACCCACAATACGCCGGTGGAAGAGTTGAAAGCCGTCCTGACAACTAAAAGAAAGGCTCTTCCACCTTTCCTCCTTTACAAAGAAGACAGCGATTGTTGCACACCCATCGTCGTACGTATCTACGAGGGACGTTCAGTGTGTAATGCAACACCTATTTTTCTCGGCCAGTTAAGATTTAAAAATGCGGAATTTGTTGGGGGACTTAGTGGAATATTTCCGCTTCAGTCCCTATAGTTTCATGTAGTTCCGATAGGTGGCGGCGCTATTGCTAGTTTTCAAAAAAGGCGGCTGTAACAGAGGTGCGTTCCAAGCAGAGAGGTGCCATTGAGTTTCTTTTGGCGGAAAACCGGTTCATCACAGATGTTCATAGGCGCTTGCAGAATGTTCACGGAGACCTGGCAATAAGTAAAAGCACGGTGAGTCGTTGACCGTGGCGTTTGTCATCGCAACAAGGTCGCACAAACCTATCCGATATCTCGTCTGGAGATCGGCCGGACACACACTACGGAAACTGAAGAAAGACTTCAGCGTTTTCGTCGCCACAAAAATGCAAACTAATTTTTTGTAAAATGCATTGCAACGATAAGCCGTTTATTTGCCCCATTAGTCATCAACGGTTTCAGTTATTAACGACCATCCACGCTGTAGGATATAACAGATTACTTAAAAGCAATCCATATTCCTTTGAAGCTGAACGATTTCGTAATTCTCCGGTGCAGTTGTACAAAATATTGTTCTTAGAATACTGTCACATCTTATGTCAAGCAGAGACATGACAGGAGAAACGAGACAAACAGTTACTGGAAGACAGTAATTGTGTACCAGTAATTGTTTGTCTTGTCTCTCTTATGATGTCTGTCTGCTAGACATGACGGTCAGTATTCTAAGACAAATTATTCGTACAATTGCACGGGATGATTTCGATCTTATTCAGCTTCAAAGGAGTATGGGCTGCTTTTAACTAGTCTGTTGTACCCTACATCCTGGGTGATTGTTAATAATCGAAACCGGTAGATGACTAATGAGTAATAAACAGCTGATGGTTAAAATGTATTTTATAAGATACTTCACGCCTGTTGAACCTCACCTTATAGAAACATTGCAAACAAATTTCCCCTTATCCATGACAACACGAGGCCTCATACATGTCTGCGCATTCGAAAAGAGCTCACAGAACTTCAATGGACTGCTCCTTCCCGTATCCCAACAGCCCGTATCTCGCACCTTCCGACTCCCGTGTGTGTGGTCCAGTGAAGGATGCACGCCGCGGGAAGCAGTACAGGGATGATGAGGAGGATATTGCCGCAGTAAGACGTCGACTCCGGCGTCGACCAGTAGTGTGCTGCCATACGGGCATACAGGCCCTCTCAAGAAGGTGGCGTAAGGCCGTCTCACTGAACGGACACTATGTGGGAAAATAGGTTTTTATAATATAACCAACCTGTTTTCAGAAAAAAGTGTTGCATTACTTATTGACCGCCCGTCTTATATCTTGAGAGTAACGTAATAGGGACTAGGGCAATTGCAGGTAGTTTGGAATACGATAAGAAATCAATAAATCTGCTACGCCAAGTGGCTTGCGGACTATATCTGTAAATGTTGTCTTTGTCCATTCTTTTGAAGTAAAACAAGTAGAGTATTTTTCCCAGTTTTAATGAATTGTGCCCCTCCGTGGAAATTGTGCAATTAATTCTGAAAGTCCGTTACACTTTTTTTTTCCAGCATTAGCATTTCCATTGAAACACCAGCATATCCCTACGACTTTCTATCATCGCCTAATTCACGATATAGATTTAAGTTTTCCACCTCTTTGAGCATATCTGTATGACGTGTGTATTGTTTTAGAGTTGTTGCCGTATGTTAATATGAAGCCGTCTGCGGACGAAATCCGTCTCTGTAATTCGTGATTGTTTCGTTTCAAACTGCGAATGTGTAATGATGTAACTCCGCACAGATGCACCGAGCAAACAAAACGAGCAAATGATTAATGAGTAGTATCTTGTCCCACGAATGTAGCTGTCACGGACTTATTAGGCGAATCTGTCGGCTGTGAGGGATTTCCCTCGGAAAACTTGCTGAACGCTACACAATGCAGCGCAGTTTACCCTGTGGCGGATTAATGCTGCTACTATCGCGGGGCTAATTTTTTGTATCTGTAATGGGTAATAGCATTAGCGTTTACAGCGTTGATGGCACGTAATGTTTTCTGGGGAATTCTGCTGATATACGCAGAGGTGCCGCTACGACTGAAACGATGCAACTTGGCGTAACTTGCATCCCCCAGGAAATACGTCCGTGCGAACAGTTAATGCAGTTTATTTTGACGGGTAGATCGACTATCCTTGCGATGAGTATTTCATTTCGGAAATTGACACGAGAGTCTGGTATTTTATGACTCTCATGATACATATACACTTCCACTCTTCCCTAATATGAGTGGTTATATAGTATTAACAGCGACGTAAGTGCGCGCGCATGTGTGTGTGTGGGGGGGGGGATGAGTTAGCTGTTGGTTACATATTACCATGTACTTTTTTATTTTAATATATAAACGGCAAGATGTGTGGATGAAGTCCGATGTCTGCAAATAAAAACTTCTGTTCTGTAATTGCTCTCTCTTAAGTCTAAATTGCGTAGTACTACTTTCAATGTTACGGATAGTGAAATGAGAAAGTTGAACTTAACAGCATTTATGAGATAAAGTGAAGTATTAGTCAGGCAGGTGAAGTATTTTGTTTTAATAATTTGATATAGGCCTACTACATTCCTTCAAAGTTTTAAATTTAGACAAACTTACATTTATAGTATTTCTAGGTTTAGAAAAAAAGCTATCGACAGTGTTGAGGAAAAAACTCCTCGTAATTCTGAAGGCATCTGTCATAAAATACACGAGGCTAAAGGTTATCTCAAAGTCGTACAGAAACCAAACTGCCGTCGCGACAATAGGACGACATGAAAGGGAAGCAGTAGTTGACAAGTGAGACAATGTTGTATGCTCTCCCCCATGTTATTCAACGTGTACATCGATCAGGCAGTAACGGAAACTAAAGATAAATCTGGTGAGGGAACTACAGTTTAAAAAGAATCAATACAGAAATTGATAATGATTCTTCAGCTTCTCCCGGCGTATTTGTTGATCCAACAGTGCACCATTGCGCTACTGATTCATAGCGTCCATCGTGCCCGTTGGACGCTATAAACCGGCAGTGCACCAACAAACTTTTGACGTTTGCCGATGACATTGCGATTCCGTTACAGACTGCAAATGACTTGGAAGTTCAGTTGAACGCAATGCATAGTGTCGTCAAGAAAGGTAGTAAGACAAACAAGGTTAATGGGGTGCAGTCATATGAAATCAGGTGATGCTGAGGGAATTAGATTACGATATGACACATTAAAAGCAAAACTTTTGTTATTTGGGCAGCAGGAAGTAGAAACGATAAAGAATGTAGGCTGACAATAGCAAGAAAAGAGTTTCCGAAAAAGAGAAATTATGTAACACACAAATTTAAATATTACGGAGCCTTATTGTGACTGAAATGTACAGAAGAGAAGCATAGACCATAAGCAGTGTTTAAAAAAGAGAATAAAAGTTCTCAAAATGTGGTACTACAGAAAAATGTTGAACATTAGATGGATATATCGCAAAAGTAATGGAGTGGTACTGAATCGAATTGAGGAGTAAAGTAGTTTACTGCACAACTAGGTCAAAGGAAGGCATCAATTAATAGGACACGTCCTGAGGCATCAATGAATCACCAGTGTGGTGTTGGAGGGAAATGTCGGGATTAAAAATTGTAGAGGGAGACCAAGGCTTCACTGCAGTAACCGGGGTCGGACAGAGGTAGGTTGCAGCAGTTACTCAGACATGAAGACGCTTTCACAGGATACACTAGTGTGGAGAGCTGCGGCGAATCCGTCTTCGGACTGACGACGACGACAAGATTAACACAATGTGCGTGTACACACACAGTGAACTTAAATATTAGAATTCCATCACTAAACAAGAATTTCTGTGTGCTTCAGAAATGCTAACTTTGAGTAGGAACATAAATATTTTAAAAAAATTGGACGAAATGTACGGAAAATAGTCTTAAATAAAATACACAGGCAACATTTTCATGCTAAGAAGCAACCAAGAACCTAAACAGCGTACAAATATTCACATTGTCATTAGAAAAAGCAGATTACAGTTTTACGACCGAATCAAGCTAAGGAAAGCAGACTGACTTAAAAAACAAGTAGTTGAATTTTATGACAGCAGAAGTAAAGCCAAAAGTGAGATTATGAAATTAATCGCGGGGAATTGATCTAACATTGGCTGGGAAAATTTTTCCACCTGATGGCCAACAATGACAAGTTGACATCGAAGAAAAATTGAGGAAGAAGACCGGGCAAGTTGGTCTAAAGCGAAGAAACGAGCTATTAGCAAAAGAATGAAAGAAACGTGGGTTCAGAGTCAGGCCAGCCAACTTCTAAGTGCTTTGCTGGGTCGTGCTTGGGCACATTCGTATTTGAGAAGTATATGATGCAGGATGTCCATAGAATATATACACCTTCTGTCCAAAATGTTCTGAGGCTGAGTATTACTGGCGTGAAAGCGACGTCATCGCAGTAGCTACGGTAGCAGCGTGAACTGACAACTGTAAACAGCAGATGTGCATTCGATCAACTCGGTTGTGAGCTGGCAGTGTTGAGTGGTGGACGCGCGGCCGTAGTATGTCATCGTTGTCCGCAATTGAGCAACACTTCTAAGTATTCGGTGCATTCTCCAGAGTGTTTTGGAGAAATGCACGTACAAAGAATCTACCGCACACTTTAACTGCCGAACTAAAACGATGATGCATGGATGTCAGCTATGACTTGATTAAAAAGTAAAAACGGGCAATTATTTTCTGGAAAAAATCATCACGAGTGACGAGACTTGGTATTATCAATACGAACTTACCACAAAACGACAAAGTGCAGAAATTTACTTGAAGCGTCAGCGCTCTGACTACATAATCGACATTCAAGCAATGAAACACGCTAGTTGAAAAGAAGCCCAAAGAAAGAGATTTGCGACACTCACGTGGTTGTATGAATCTTCTGAACGTTGTACTTAACTGGGGAGAGACAATGTAGAATACCTGAAACACCGAAGCTGTGATATTAACTTTTGGCTAGTTTTTACTAACCCAGTCTCTAAACTTTCTGGATTGACGAGGGTGCAATACACATACAAATATCACAAAGTTCTCTCCAAAGTTACCATTTTAACGTCTCACATTTGTATAATTTCTTTGATATTGAGAGTACAGAAACAGCTAGTATTTTACACGCTATCATAAATTTGTGTTGTGTCTTGTATGTCACCAATTTCCTTTCGGTAGTTGAGCGTGCTATTTGGGGTCGCTGAGTTTGCCAGCGACACGACATTCTCACGTTGACTGAGCTAATCTCTCACATACGCAGATGCTGAATTTGCCCTGCGGGCCGGAAATGAAATATTTACACATTCATGACTCTTGAAATGCATGCTGTCTCTCCGTTTCAGATTAAAATGTATGGCGTCAGAAATTTACGTGATTCCAGTACTCTGAAACGCGACCTTCAGCTTCAACATTTTCATATTAATGTGAGGTTTGTCCACTGACACATTTAATGAAATGCTGTTTAGTATTGCTGCAGGGATAAAGCGTCGTGGTGTGGAAGTAACACGCAAAAATTTAATGTAAACAGGTAGTAATTGAAAAGTGGAAGCTGTTTGCTACCGGTGAGCTGTAAACGAAGAATTTGCTAAGTTTTGTACTGCACAAGGAACGCTATTGCCAGTTAGGGCTGATCACGCTTCTTATTTTTTATAGCGCATTTCGGAAATGATTGTGTAAGAACGAGAACAAGAGATAACTGTTAAATATCATAAACCAGTTGACATGAGCTTCGTGGGCCGCATGAAATAAACGACTGGTCCTCCCTTAGGCGTTACCGCTACAGCAACTGTATTCTGTCCGAAGAGTTACGGCGCCGATCCTATGCTGGTCATGTACGTCATTCAACTACATGATGACTGTCGCTCCCTGACAAGAGGAGAGCGTGACCTTTGTGGTCACAGAAGCGCACGTGCAGATCTTCCGGAGGCCGATGATTTGGTCAGCGCGTATATAAGCACTACCTCGAAACAAAAGAACCGATACTGCTTGAATTACAGTTGGGCTGTGTTGTGGCATATTAGACGTCGGTGCTTTTCGACCCTGAACTGTGTTCTTAAGTTTTGACACGTTTCAGCGAAATCATTCAACTCAGGGGACGAGCAGCACACCAAAGAGTGGTATGATTCGGTAGTAGCGAGACTGATGCAAATATGTTCATTCGGTTGTGATCCCCTTCAAAATAGGTATCATTTGAGTCCATATATACCCTATCGTGTATTAATGATTACCAAATTTGGTTTAAACTTGGAGTAAATGTTACTCTCTGAGAGGATTTTTGAAAGTTTTGACCGTGTCTCACTTAACAGACAGAGGGACGAACATGATATTCGTAATAGTAGCAGTTGGTAGACAACAGAAAGACTAAAATTTTGTAAGAAATTACAGTAACAATATCAGAGTTCATGTAGATGAAATATAAAACGGTCGCCAGCCTAATTAGGCATAATAATGTGGAAACGTTATTTGTAATGAATATATTTTTACTCTCGCAAAAGCAAATTTCATAAATCCTTTTTTAATGAAGTGCAATGAACATCTACAATAACCAGACGAACTACACAATGGGTAGCAGTAATCAATAGCATAGTTAAGCAATCACAGAAATGGAAAAGAGACTTCATCCCTGTGAATCAAAATCTTCACTTTTACCTTTCACTAATTTGGCACATTGATTGTTCCCTAGGGCATGCACAAGACTAAGTGGCATCTGGTAAGAATTAAAGTTTGACTAACACATATACACACACATCGCAAATGCAATAAGATAACACTGTATATACACGCACACACACAGACTTATATATATATAAGTTTCTTTTCGATATAAAAGAATAAAATCCCTTCTTCATGTAAGCAAACTGTACACACTTTTCAGAAATATTTTGAATTATGAAAAAAGCTGAATTACTGCCCCACTTAAGAACATTTATCTTGCAAAGTTTTAACATCTGCGTTGACAATACTCTCTACAACTGCAGAAATGACTTCAAGTAAAAGTTCAACTTCAAATAGCATCAAAACTAAATGCTTTATAGCACCACTTGGGAAGCAAGTGATTTTCGCTGACAACTTTAATACCACTGAACATTAAAACGCTGATATTTGTAAGATAGAAACAAATTAAAACACATTGAAGATTTTTATAAATTCGTCAGTTTCTCCCTTGATTTCAATGAAACCATTAATCTAACTGTCCACATTTATATATTTTTGCATTCAGAAATTAGGCATAAGCAAATAACACAGATTATCATCAGTTTTCACACACATGATAGGAACTCGGTGTTTAGTAATTTTGAGGAGAGGACCCTGTTAGGTACCACGAACGGAGTCAGTTCATGGTTGGAACAGAAAGTTCAGCAATATTCGAATTATTAAATGACCCACACACTCTGGTTCATACTGTTATACAGTTCTAACCTGTCGAATCTGATGAAGTGGTGGCGAGCACATGGCGGCTGCCTGGTCCCTCCTTTGGCAGTAATACGCTCTATTTAGTTCGTCTTGACGACGTGACTATCATTTTAGAGCCATTTACAATGCGAGAGCAGTATTACACCCGAGGCCATTCCATCTCAAATTAGATACTGGATGCCTCGCTCGACACCTGCGCTGTTGACTGGTCGACTGCAGGCTACTGACTGCCTCCTGTGCTCCCTCGCTTTCCACTCAGCCTGAGCACCAATTGCACCTTTTAGCTCGCTCCACACCACTTCCGTAGCGGAACGGAATCACTATGTCTTTTATATTATACAATACGAAATCCCTAAGTATGAACCAGTTTTTTACATTGCCGTTTTTCATTCATAAACATATTTAATAAAATTCCATTATTTAAGTACGCTGTTATATTCTACAAAACATGTTTCGGTAAACACCACTTCCTTACAGTAATGCAAAGACATTAAGCAGTAAAGAGTAAACACTTTATACTTCACATAATAAATTACACTGTATAAACTACTCACTATCGATTATGGTGTTACACACATTTGACTGCATTCCTTCCCTGAGGCAGCCCAGAAGATCATCAATTTATGGTGTTTTCGTGGCTTCAGTTGTCTTTCGCTGAAAGGTGGTTGTGTGTGTGTGTGTGTGTGTGTGTGTGTGTGTGTGTGTGTGTGTGAGAGAGAGAGAGAGAGAGAGAGAGAGAGAGAGAGAGAGAGAGAGAGACTGACTGTATATAGAAATAACAAAAAAAATTGAAGGCAGATTGAGCTTAACGTAAAAGAAAATTACACACGCACTATCTGATCAAAAGTGCCCGGACACCCCTATGTAATTCGGAATTTACCTCTAAATGTTACGAGAGGGAGACGCGCCAATATAATACGAGAGGGGAAGATGCTGTCAGTAGAGGAACAGTGACGACAGACTAGGTCGATCAGGAAAGATCAGCAGCTTCGAACGTGGACTGGCACTGGATGTGTACCTGAGTAGGAAATCCGTCAGAGACATTTCAACGCTTCTAAAGTTGCTGATGCCGACTGTTGGTGATACGATTGTGATACGGAAACGCGGAGTAACAACCGCAGCCAAACCAAGACCAGCCAAACCTCGTGTACTGAGGAGCAGGGACCGCCGAGCAATGCGGAGGGTGGTTGTTGAGACGCAGGCTTTCAGGGGGCGTGGAGATCGGCCGGGGTTCGTGCGGGAGTGGA
This sequence comes from Schistocerca gregaria, assembly GCF_023897955.1. NCBI lineage: Eukaryota > Metazoa > Arthropoda > Insecta > Orthoptera > Acrididae > Schistocerca > Schistocerca gregaria. The sequence goes on along the minus strand of NC_064920.1, from coordinate 1,068,077,911 downwards.
CTGTTAACCAACTGTAATTTAATTTTATTAACAGTATCAACCATACAATTACCGTAGCGCATGCAGAAGACTAAACAAACAAGGAGTTTATACTCAATTTTTAAATGACTCAACACCAGATACAGTAGTATGAAACTCGAGGACAATAAGCTATGGTCCCACAATCCAATGTAAATACTTACCCTCAATAAGATTAACTTAACAAAGGGAGCTCTCTTTATAACCTACAATAACACTTAACAAAGTGGGCGCTCGTTGTAACCTACAACACCACACACTAATCAACAAGGTAGCACGATGACACGCCACGACAGCTAACATATTACACAAACATGGACAGACAACATGCTCAACATACACAATCTACAGTGACACGATAAACAAACATAGAAAGGCAACTTGAATCATTAAAAACTTGCCAGTAAAACACAATTCCTCAGATATTTAATTGCCGTCCAATATTCGAGCCCCACCATATTTCATCAAAATACGTCAGACTTATACACAAGGCACGGGTTCCTCACATTACTGGCTCAATAGTGGCCCGCCGTTTCATCAGTTCGGAGCCGTGGCATTACACCAATGCCACGACAGACTCAAAGGTCAGCCCAGCAAAATGACAGAAGTCGCTCTTACGTATGGCTTCCACTCGACGTAGCCCAAATCATTCTTTCACAAACACTTCCTGGCTCCCAACTGCCATATCCAAAGGACATACAGAGGCAAACACCGTCTACTACTCCAGCGACACCCAGTGTTTACGTTCTGCAACCGCACTGCCGTCCGCTTCGACTCTAGGCTGCGGCACTGTCGGGCTTCCTGCAGGATGTGTCGGCTTTCGCCGTCGGAGTGCGACGGCCAACTTCCGCTGCCTCAACTCTCCGCACCCAGCTGCCGCAGAATCAAATCGAACACGCCCCGCCAGTAGTCGGAAGACAAGTGTGGCGCAATACGCGGCGCAGTGTATCAAATCGCCCGAAATCGGCGGAGAACTCCAGTGAGTTCCAAAGTGCTACCAGCAGTCCACCCAGCACAATAACTTTGTGTAAGGTGTTGGGGGGCAGTGGTCCAGCAGTTCCGCGTGAGCCACACATTTCTGTAATCGGTGCTAAGCAATACTTGAGGTGCTCTGAATAACGACGCCACTGCACGATGGATGACTGGAAACGAGTGATTCGGAGTGGATGAGTCGTACCTTACCTAGTGGCAATCCGTTGAAAGAGTTTGAGTTTCGCATACGTCTGGAGAACGTTACCCGTTATGTGTAGTGCCGGAGTAAAGTATGGAAGAGGGAATGTTACGCTGGTGGGGTGTTTTCCATAATTGGGGTGTGGTCCCCGTGTTGCACTTAAGGAAATACCAGATGCGGAAGAGTATGAACGAATTTCACAGCATTTTGTATTTGGTACAGCAGGGAAACAGTTTGGAGCGGTTGATTGTATGTATCGGTATGTCACTGCACCCTGTCTTAAGGTAACATCTGTGAGGCAACGGTTTGTGGACAATGACATTCCTGAAATGGACTATCGTGCTAGGAGTTCCGACCTGTGCCCAATGGAAAACATTTGTGACAAGTTAGAGCGTCGACTTCACTTCGGAGGCCAGCGTCCAACAGCACTAGCTCCTCTGGTTTCGCATCTTGAGGAAGAACGGTCGCCTCTCCTCTGTTTGCTGTTGAGAGCGTTGTGTGCACTTTCGCCGTCCTTTTTTGCCGGCTGTCACTATATGGGTATTTACCTCGTCTACGGCTCTTCAGTTGCTTCGTTGTGGTATTAACTGACTCATGAGCTGTGCTAAAGTTAGTTATGAAATCCAATACCCGTTGTAAGAAGGAAGCTCGGAAGAAAAGCGTTTAACTTCCCGTCGACGAGGTGATGATTAGAGACGGAGCACGTACTCCGATTCGGCAAGGCAATCGGCCGTGTCCTTTTCGAAGGCACCGTCTCTGCATTTACCGCAAGAAGTGTAGTGGAAAATGAACACGGATTGTCGTCGACCGACCATCATGCCCAGTATTCCAACCAGGCCGCCGCCTCACCCGGAAATGTTCGTTGTAACTTGCATAACATTATCGCCAACTTTACAAGTAACTGTAGAACGGGGAAAACCACTGCTAACTGCTATCGCAAGGAGGCCGTAGAGGCCAAACAGTTGGGATAAGGTTAGAGGATAAAATGACTGCGTCGCTGTCGTGACTGCGTCGCTGTCGTGGCTGCGAGCAGCTGAGTAAAGCTGAAACCGATGAAAACGTCACTTTCTATTTTTAGATTACTACTATCTGACAAACCCAGCATTGTCCGGACATTCATTTTGCCAGTTTTCTATTAGAAACGAAAAATAAAAAAGTAACTGTTTGTAGTGAAGTATATAAAAAAATTCATTCCATTGTGTACGTGAAAACAGCCTTGAAATTATGAGAGAGTTGTCCAAAGAAACATGTACAATGTACAAATGTATAAGTACAGTATCCAAATTACGACACACAATCCCGTAGAGTTTTTGCCCACTGGGCGCAGCTGCTTTTGCGTGTCTGCAACACGATTATGGCGACGTCTCTTCATACCGTCATATTTTGCGAATATGTAAATAGCAAAGAAGTAATAAAATGAAACGTCTTACATGATGCAGCAGTTTTCCACGTATCTCATTGTTTATGACGTCATATCTTCTGAACTATGGCAGATAAGCGGTTCTTATCCCTACAGAGAGTGTTGACGGACTGTAAGAGATATAGGTACAACGTTTGGTTGAAATCGGTTCAGTGGTTTAGGAGAAAATGTGGAACACTCGTACAGTTTTATAACACGTGTGGGTATGGACGACGCTCTTTGGGTTAGTACATACTTCGTCATACAGAGGAACAACGAGACAAGCATGGAGGTTGGATTACTTGTACTACATTACCACAAAGTACGGAATATCCAATTTATCTCAACAACCCCAAATAACCTTTTGTCCAGAAGCAAAATAAGAAAAATGTATCTAGTAAATGTTTAGTTACCAGTGGGACACGGACGAGCATGATTGCCTTTCATGTAACTTTGTTGTTTACGAAGATATGAACAGTACTACGTCTTTTTTTCTTTTAATGGCGTCGTATGTTTACGTGAATAGAACAGTGTGGCATGTTGTTTGAACTGGTCTTGAGGAAAGGAAGGGAATTACCGAATAAAAAATACACGATGCTATTTAAAGAAGGCTACTTCCGTTGATATCTTTGTAACGAAAAATGTTACAAGAAAGGCAATCGTGCTGGTTAAAGTCCCTGTAGTAGCTAATCAATATTCACTTGATACACTTCCTTTATTTTGCTTTTGGACGAAAGGTTATTTGGGGTGGTGCAGATAGGTGGAACACACATATATCACTTTTGTAAAGAATCCTAAATACAATTAAAACTTCGGAAGCGTCTTTATAGTAACTGCATCGCATCGCATTAAGTTACCACATTGTAAAAAAAGCAGCACAAAATGGGAAAGTACAGACACAGCCGATGAGACGATGATAAATATAAACACGTAGATACTGCAAACTAATTATGTTTATAGTATCCTATGCGAAAGGAGCCAAACTTTTTGCGTAACAAGCAGACGGCGAACATACACAATTTCTTTACTGAAGGTTGAAGAGTTACGGTGTACACAGTTACTAATAACTTCAGTTTTGTTTTACTGTGCTACAGCTGCGTGAAATGCTATAACTTTTTCGAATAATTGTGCAAAAGTATGATAAGTGCTACGACACAGGGTTCGATACTCAGTCAGTCGTGATTTTCTCCTGTCACCTGTCGCTGGCAATAACTTTTATATAGGACAATGCCGAGCTGCACCGTTGCACCGTAGTTCGTAACCTTGTAGGTCCCTCAATAACTCTCTGGGAAATATGATTAGCCATCAACTGTTACAATGCTTGCAAATGGCGTTTAGTGCTTCGCAAATCAAAGACAGAGGCTCTAGTGTCTGATCACTATGCTACATTGGTTACTAGTACATATTCTATTTATCATATGCTAATTAAAGGTATTTGTTTTTTATCAATATTTTCTTCGCAAGGCAGTTATAGTATGACATTGTTTCTTCATCTTTATTATACCAGCTCTGTGAATTAGTTGTATAAATGGAAAGCTGAGTGTATACTGACATGAGGCATTAAACACCGATACTGTTCTTTCTACTTTCTTGCTGTTGTGTACCTTTTATTTGACGATCAACCAGACTGTAACATGTACATCATCCATACGTTTTCGTACTGTATTTATTATCTTATTTAGTCAGGATACTAAATACGTTCATGTAGATTAGTTACTTCCAGTTTTGTACAACATTAATAAGTTGTGAAAAAGATCCAACACAGGTAAATCAATACGTTCTCTGTAAAATTTTACGTGTCGTCTATGAAGACACCACATACCAATGTGCACTTTGCCGCTTTTTCGGTTACCCGGCTGTTTATGTTTTACAGATTTTTATTTGCTTGTTTATCTATTTGTCATTTATATTGTCGATAGTAGCTGGCAACAATCTTACAAGCCGCTATCTGCCGTTTGACCAAAATAATTAGAAAATATATGAAATATAGTGACGACAACGAAAGCGATTATCTTTGTGAACCTGGTAATGTAGTGATTGTGTGGTTTCGAAAACAATAAGGGTGATTGTACTGTCGGCCCCCGGTAACAGGTGGGACCTGAGAGTAAATATATGAGAGAATGGATCTCTGGTGACTGTTGGGAAGAATCAAGAGACGCCATATAGGTGACAGGAGATGGGTATGATTATAGTTTTGCAGGTAATGGGCTGTAGCCTTCATTTGGAAACGTAAGAGGTAGGTCACGTACAGTTGGTAGGATGAGTAAATCTCAGAAATGATGTCATGTTCTGGGAGGGACAGCCTTAGAAATTACTCTGGGAAGAGACTGGAGGTGTAAGGAAGATGGAACATGGTGATAGAGGCGCGGCACCTGACCATGGTTCTCATGGATGGGAAATACAGCGGGCTGTTTCGATTCGATTTTGAGGGAGGCTTAATACGTGGCATGTACTCGATTAATGTCTGAAGTAGCGTTGGAGGGAATTGACACCATGAATCCTGCAGAGCTGTCCATAAATCCGTTAAAGTTCGAGGGGGTGAAAATATCTTCTGAAAAGCACGTCGCAAGACATCCCAGATATCCTCAATAATGATCATGTCTGGGGAGTTTGATGGCCAGCGGAAGTGTTTAAAATCAGAAGAGTGTTCCTGGAGCCACTCTGTAGCAATTCTGGACGTTTGGAGTGTCGCACTGTCCTGCTGGAATGCACAACGGACATAAATGGACGCAGGTGATCAGACAGGGTGCTTACGTACGTGTCACTTGTCAGAGTCGTATCTAGACGTATCAGGGGTCCCGTTTCACTCCAATTGCACACGCCCCACACTATTACAGACCCTGCACCAGCCTGAACAGGTCCCTGCTGATATGCAGGGTCCATGGATTCACGAGGGTGTCTCCATACGGGGGTACACATCCATACGCTCGATACAATTTTTAACGAGACTCGTCCGGGGGCAACATGTTTCTAGTCATGAACAATACAATGTCGGTATTGACGGGCGTAAAGCTTTGTGTCCTGCGTCATCAAGGGTACACGAGAGGGCCTTTGGCTCCGAAAGCCCACATCGATGATGTTTCGTTGAATGGTTCGCACGCTGACACTTGTTGATGGTCCAACATTGAAACCTGAAGCAATTTGCGGATGGGTTGCACTTCTTTCAAGTTGGTCCCGTTCTTGCAGGGTCTGTTTCCGGCCGCAGCGATGTCGGGGATTTAATGTTTTTCCGATGCCTGATATTCACGGTACACTCGTAAATTGGTCGTACTGAAAAATCCCAACTTACAACAGCAAGTTCAGACTCATCTAAATCTTGATAACTTGCCGCCATCGTAGCAGCAGTAACCGATCTAACAACTGCGCCACACACTTGTCTTATGTACGCGTTGCCGACCGCAGCGCCGTATTCTGCCTGTTTACTTCTCTGTGTATTTGAATACACATGCCTGTACCTGTTTCTTTCGCTCTTTAGTGTAGTATTAGACCAAAGAATTTTAGTGTTTTATACGGTGAGAGGCCGTTGGTAAGCCTGCTCGAGATGTCGGCCTAACATTTCCCACGGTTACCCGCTACTATAAACAAGACAAGATTGAGACAGCAGCGGCCATTGTGGCGTATCGTCGCACCGTTGCCAGGCTGAAAACAGGACGATAATACTGAAATGAAGGGATTACTTGGCTTGTTAGAGTGAAATTGGTTCTTCGTATCACATACACTGTTCGAAAATTCACGTTGTGGCTTCACAATGCTTCAGAAAGTTGACTCCTGAATTTGCTTTGAAGGGACGCTAACAAAAAGAACACCATTGTCGAGGACAGTGGCATAAATAGTATCGATGTAGTCATTTGCCATGGTGACTGCTAAAGGCGTGTTTATCAACAGCGATAGCTATTTCTCCCTCCCTTCCTCTCCCCTTCCCTCCCCTTATTATGAGCATGATAATGGCTATAACTATTTTTTTCTCTTTTTTCAGGTAAGTGAGAAGTGCCACAGGTCTTCTTTGCCGCCCACATGTAAAGTAAGTAGAGCCTGGTGTATTAGAATGAAACCCTTATGTTTATCGCCGGCCTGAGTGGCCGAGCAGTTCTAGGCGCTACAGTCTGGAACCGCGCGACCGCTACGGTCGCAGGTTCGAATCCTGCCTCGGGCATGTATGTGTGTGATGTCCTTAGGTTAGTCAGGTTTACTTAGTTCTAAGTCTAGGGGACTGATGACCTCAGAGCCGTTTGAACCATTTTCTGTAACAAATGTTACAGTAAATTGTGCTGAGGATGTTAAGAGCTAAGACTCGTGTGGCATTGGCAATTTTATGAGATTCGTCACTAGAGATATGTTACAAATAGGTACTAGGGAGTAGCCATTGATGAATAAATCACTGCATTAGCTAAGAAATTTGCAACGAGTGAAGTCAGTCAAATAATACGGATGTGAGTGCTCGGTGTCTAGTTGAATCCCCATGCACGTTTACCAAGGTTAAAAAAACTATCTCATGAGCAATTAGATATTGAAAAAGAAGTAAATCTTTCGTAAAAATACCATTACCGATATGACAACAAAAATATTTCTTTTCTTTCCCAGTACAGCAAACGAATAACAAAAACAAAACTAGGTCCAACTAAGAATGCTTGTAACCGCCATCTGAAGATGGATTTATAAAGAAAATAAACCTTTTTAAACCATACATGTGGCTGGAAGCTGTTTTTTTTATAAATTATAAACCTTATGAGTCCCCATTACTTGAAGATATGTTACTCTGTGGTCATAGTTTTTTCGGCTTTTAACCATTGTTGGTGATGCTTGTGGGCTGCGGATTCCCAGTTTAACGATAGTCTCATGGAGTTTGGCATGCTGACAGCTGTCATGGGAAATCCGAGAAGTAGGCTGTTTAGACCGACGAGTTCTGATCGATAATCTGTAGAATACAGAGAGGTCGAAACATTGTTTTTATGGAGGTGGGCAGAGGAACCCCAGCTCTTTTTAGCAGCATCGATTTGCCGAATGATCTTGCAGCAGTATGTTCCATCTATCCACATACTACTTACCGCTAGCCTGCACTTACCCCTATCATCAACACGTTGTTGTCTGACCGGGCGGTTACCTCCAAACGATGTACTCGTCTTACAAGCTGACGCAGTGGCACTTGAAAAGCCCAGCCAGCGTAATAGCTACGTCTACTTCCGTTGCCCGTGAGGCATGAATGTGTATAAGAAGTCCATAGGAGTGCTACGACAAGAACGCAACGAAATGCTGTACCTATCAGCGTTTGCAGACTGAAACTTCCTTTGGAGCAGAGTGTGCGCTGTTTTGAATCTTCGTAGAATATTGAAAGTTGCATTGTCGGGTAAGACACCTAGACTAAGACTGAGCCTTTTCTCCTCAGTGTCCTTTCTTGGAGAAGTGCTAGCCCACTAGGTATGCAGGAGAACTTCCTTGAAATTTGTAGAGAGGAACTGGCAGAAGTTAATCTGATAGCAGATCGTGAGTCGTGCCCGAATAGCTCAGTCTGTTGTAGCATTCCCCGTCAAAAACAAGGTCCTGGGTTCGAGCCTTGGGTCAACACGCAAGTTTGTCTACCAGCAAGATTCGTCTCGGCGCTGCAGATCACGTGTGTCTGGCGAAAGATTGAGTTTATTTCATCCTCAGCGTATGCAAAGTTTACTCGTAGGGCACAGTGCCCAACGTCTACAATGTTGCCATTGGCTTCAGTCCAATAGGTACTTGAACGCATTGGTAAGTTTTAGTGCTGAAGCAACGACGTCCCGCTTAGAATTCTGTAATTCTCTTACACTGAGGCGACGTACGTCATATGGAACAGCAGTGCGGTGACGGAGCTGTCGCTTGTGCTCGAGTGATTCATTTAAAAAGGTATCCGACGTGATTATGGCCGCACGACGGGAATTAACAGAATTTGAACACGGAATGCTAGTTGGAGCTAAACGCTTGGGACGTTGCATTTCAAAAATCTTTAGGGAAATCAATATTCCGACATCGACAGTGTCCAAAGTGCCCCGAGACTACTATAAAGTTACCTCTCACCACAGACAACACAGTGGCCGATGACCTCAACGACAGGGAGCAGCGGCGTTTGCGTAGAGTTCTCAGTAGTGACAGACAAGAAATACTACGTGAAATAACCGTAGAAATCATCGTAGGACATAAGACGAACATATCCGTGAAGACAGTGCGGCAAAATTTGGCGTTAATGGGCTACGGCAGCAGACGACAGATTCGAGTGTCCTTGCCAACAGCACGACATCACCTGTAGCATCTCTCCTGGACTCGGGACCATATTATTTGGACCCTAGACGACTGGAAAACCGTTGCCTGGTGAGATGAGTCCCGATTTGAGTTAGTAAGAGCTGATGTTAGGGTTTGAGTGCGGTGCAGACCCCCATGACGCTACACACCGAAGTCGTCAACAACGCACCGCGCAAGCTGGTGGTGGCTCCATAATGCTGTGGACTATGTTTACATGGAATGGACAAGGCCCTCTGGTCTAACTGAACCGATTATTGACTGGAAATGGTTATGTTCGGCTACTTGGAGACAATTTGCAGCCATTCGTGGAATTTGTTTCCAAACACGATGGATTTTTTATGGATTACAGTGCGCCATGTCACTAGGCCACAACTTTCTGCGATTGGTTTGAAGAACTTTCTGGACAAATCGAGCGAATGGCGTGGCCACCCAATGGAGGATTTCCGGGGTATAATCGAGAGCTAACTAAGTTCGTGCACAGAATCCTGCAATGACAATAGTTTCGTAACTACGGACGGCCACAGAACAGCATGGCTAATAATTTCGCAGCGGAGTTCCAACGCCTTGTTGAGTCAATGCCAGTGGAGTTGCTTCACTAAGCCTCGCAAAAGGAAGTCCGACACGAATTTAGGAAGTATCTCATGACTTTTGTCATCTGTATGTAACTGCCATTACTGTGTCGCAGACACTGAAACCCAAGCGCCATTGAAGATACAAATTATCGTTTTCGTTCCTGAACGAGTCTCGAGATTAGCTACCATTGCTTTGGGGGATGGTGTTAACTGGAAAACCGTTTCTGCCTCCGTATAATGCACTGACAGGATTACTCCTGTTCCTCAGTCCACACCATTGGATATGAACCTTCATCACTCTAGCAGCTGCTGATAGCAACTACTACCTCGATTGTGTTCTGTTTCTAAATCTGCTTACATTGTTCCGTGAATGCTGATTTATACAAGAGGATGTGTGATAAATGTGATAAACTTGTTTCCTTCACAGTGAATGGCCTTGCTACGTAAGCAAACTTCTCTTGGTGTTACACGGCCAGCACTTCTCTTTATTACAAGCCGAAAATTAAGTGTGGGAAAGTGATGCGCCCTGTGAACAATGCAGAACATTAATCATACTGCACATCTTTCGCTGAGTGTGGCACCATAAATCTTTGTAAATTCGAATTGTGAGTGAAAAATTGCAGTGAAGTGGCAAACGATGTGAAAAATAGTATGTACAGTTATTACCACGAAACATAACAACGATGGACAATGGCAAAATACGCAACATGCCGCAATACCGTAAAATACATACAGTAGGCCACTGTGTCCAACCCATTCTTTAATTTGATGTAGCTTCACAAATAAAAGTGAGGCCCACAGAAGATGACACGTGGTGTTGAACATGTATGTATAAATAAAAAGGAAAAAAGAAAAATAGTTAGTGTGTTTGCGCAGAAGGTGGATTTTTAAAAATCCAGTTATCATAACATTGTACAGCGCGTCCTTTCGTCGTTGCAGTATGCAGTGAGTCATCGATATCTTCTCTGGTATCGATGCGAGGTGCCAACTTTTTTACGACATCGCGATCTTTTGACGATACTATAACATACATGCTAAACTCTATTTCATTTTCCCTTAACAATTGCTAAAGGTTAATCCTTTTTCTGAAAAACTGAACAGTGCGACTGTGAGGCCGCTGAGATTGTGCGCCGCAAGGATAAATCGCCTCTACTCTTTAGGTGCGTTTGCGTATTATGCTTACCCCATGGCATCACATTTGGCTGTAGCAGGGTGATTTGCTACACAATCGTGAACCGTTCGTCGTGCATGATTTGGATTTCTTGCTGAAGTTTCCGTAAAAGCAAGGAACCAAACAGCTTGATGAACAGGCAGTGGCCATACCGAAGGAGACGGCACTGCACTGGGAAAGTTGAGCAGTTTGTGTTCGGGAGAGGGGATGGGAGAGATACCTAAACCAGACTACGTCCTATTGTCTATGGTTTCCGCGTAGGATGTCATTCCATTCAAATGGCAGTGGACGTCTTAGACTGGCAATTTTCAGCTGATCGCTTGGTGATGAGTCTTTAACGACTGGATACTAACGGATCGGTCGTGAAGACTCGAAGGAAAGAGGATTACGGCTTAACGTCCCGTCGACAAATTGTTCATTAGAGATGGAGTAAAAGCTGAGATTGTTTCAAGGATGGGGAAGGAAATCGGCCGTGCCTCCTCAAAAGAACCATATCGGCATTACGTGAAGCTATTTAGGGAAATCAGGGAAAAGTTAACATTTCGAGAGCCGGAGGCGGATTTGAAACGCCGTTCTCCCGAATGCGAGTCCATTGTGCTAACCACTGCACCACCGCGCCCGGTGTAAAAATTGGAGGCTGACGGGAGCGACGCTTGCATCAAACAGATTTTGTTACCAACGGAGCTGGTGGGGCTTGAGTAGGAGTGTGTTGTGACGTAGAGCTAGGAAACCTTGTCACGTTAACGCGACAAGTCTCTGATTGCTTTTGAATGTGTTTGTTACCCTCTTAATGCGGCTGCAGCCATTAGGCTTCACAGGAAGGTAACACCCGACAACTACTGCTGTTAAGTGGCAGAGCGACCAGAAAGACGCAGATGTACTGCGCGGATCGCCTAAAACTTGCACTAGTCTTGTTCTAGCACACAGATCGCAGCATGTTATTGTTAACGGACATACATTTTCAGACGTAAAAGTAACTTGGAGCGTACCCGTTGGAGTGTTATTACGCCACCACTTTTCGCACTATATATAAATGACGTAGTTGATAACGTCGGAAGTTACTTGATGCTTTTCGCGGTTGATGATATATGCAGACAAGTCGCAACGCTAGAAAATTGCAGCGAAATGTGAGAATACCTGCGGAGGATCATCGATTGTTGCAGGGATTGGCAGTTGACCCTCAGCGTAAACAAATGTATAGTATTGCGCATAAACAGGCATCAAAACCCAATAATTTAGATTACACGATTGCAGAACAGTCAAAGGACGAAGCCACATCCATAAAATATCTAGTAGTAGGCTTACGTAGCTATTTAAAGTAGAAGGACCGCATAAAACTTCTCACTGATAAGGCAGAGATTCACTGGAAGACCTATCAGAAAATGTAGCAACACACAGAGCAGGTAGCTTATAAAACTCTCATTGAACCAGTGCCTGAATCCTTACTAGACTGGATTGATAGAAGATACAAAGAACATCACTGCGTTTCATTACAGGTTCATTTTAGTGAACGCGAAAGCTTCACGGAGATGATAATCAACCTCCAGTGACAGACGTTAGAAGAGAGGTGTTCTGTCGTGTGTTCTACTGTTGAAGCTCCGAGTGCGTGCCTTCCTAGAAATGTCAACCAATACATTACTTGCTCCTTGGTAAATCTTGAAAAAAGACAATGAAAGGAAAATTTAGAAAGCCTAGAGGTCCACGGAGCCTAACCAACAATCGTACTTCCCCCGAACCATTCGGGGAAGGTGACTGGTACGCGAAGTACCCTCTACCACCCACCGCAAAGTGGCTTGCGAAGTATAGCTGTAGATATATTGCGAAAGCGTTCAGGACATCGAAATGAGGATTCAGGTGTGGGATAGCACAGAGAGGGACACTTAATTTTGTTGCAAGGCTAATCCATGTTACTGTTGAAGTAAGCATGGAACGATGTGCTTTGTATGTAACGGCAGTTGAAAGCTTTTGAAAAGACGAATACAGTAATATTACGCTATCCAATGTTAGTGTTGAAAACTTTGGCAAAAATATCAGAGAAAACTGAAAGACAAGGGGACCGGGAGCCAGCCTCTGTACTCGTTTTGTCAATAACTTTCGAAAGCCGTTAAGAGAAGTATATTATTTCACTTACGAACAAACCATGCATGCTATAATATTTCGCTTGATACAGGAGTTCAATGTCACCTATACAATTGCGTACTATATTTTGGCGAAACATCATTTCGATGTCTTGAGCGGTTCACGAAGTTTAGACCTACCGCATAAGTAGTTTTGCTCGGAAGCGGTGGGCCCTTTTTTTTCGGGTGATACACGGTCTAGGAAAACCGACAAGGGTGAATGGAATGGGGAATCCTAGGTTACCATGGAAAAGACTTGTCAAAACAAAACTTTTCTGTATAAAGTATTTATTCGTGTTTTAGGTGTTTTTGTGATGGAATAAAGAAAATCTTCCTAGAGTTCTGTCTCGTTCTAATCAGAGTTCTGTGCCTGTGTCTGTCCAAAACGTCTACATCAGTCAAAGACTTGCGTGCTTAGCAAATTTTATTACGTCATTTCTCGTTGTAGGATAACTTTGATAGACAATGTCACTGATACATCCTCAGAAGAAATAGTCCAGAGAAGTTAAACCTAACGACCGTGGTGGCCAAGTCACTATCAGTTCCACCGATAAGGAAAATTTTGATTTTAGATATACGTCTGACCACCAAGTTGCTGACGGAACCAGTGCGAATTGTCTACTGCCTAGTAGTTAACCATGTGGACATTTTCCTCGCCATTTGATTTGAAAGTGGCTTAGTCAGTCCACAATATAACATTCGCGAAGTCAGATTTTGATGTAGAAATAATGGGCAGAAAGCGATTGCTATCTTGTAATAAACTTTTCTTAATGCCTGATGAACTTGGGTCTAGTAAAGACGTAAACAAGGACTGTGTAAAAATTTCCAAGCGATACTTACGCTCAACACGGAATCCTCCACTATTCTTCGTGTAGAACTATGTGAAGACTAAGTTTTCCAGTGTTCCGTTTTCAAAATCTGAATTTTAGTTCGTTTTCTCCATTTTTCAGCAGCTTCCAAGCAACGTGAGGTTCACAATTGTATTTGCCTAAAATGCTTATTGCTGGAGAAAGGTAGAACGCACCGCTTCCCTACTGTCAGAACGCTAGGTTAAAGGGACGAGGAAGAAAGAAAATTATGACGCCATTGTTCTTGAAAGTATGTATAGTCTTTGATAGTCAAAATTTACCTATTTTTTGATGCTGGAACAAAATAGCGTGACCGTGGTGAAATACTCAAACAAGCTTAAATTTACTTTACTTTCCGCTTCCGATGGTAAAAATAATTGCGTAATGCTTCAGGCTCATATTAGCGTCAAAACGAAATATTTTGTGAGGTAAGTCCGAGCTGTAGTGATATCTTCATTGAGTCAGTGCCGGAGGAGAAACCGAGTGCAAGTGAAATACGGTGCTACAAAAAGGACATTAAAAACAAAGAAGGATAAAACAAGGAACAAATAGGGACTTGAAAGACTACCAAAGACTAATAAGCAGTTCAAGGCGCGTGTAGAGATTAACTTACCATTCGGAATAGCAGTAGAGCGGAGAATGGTAATCAGAGTGAAGAATTAGAATAGCAGAACAGATCTATTCAACGCCTGTGAAGTGGTTCAGTTTATTTGCTGACGAGTCCCTTTCTCTTTAAAACTAAGGACAACTTGTTACAATAAAGTGGTTTCCATTTGCGTAGTGCATAATATTTGTATGCTATCTTCCAGAACGTTTTGTGTAGCGATTGCAACCAAAGAATAAACGTTACATAATAGGGTAAAATGTGAATAGATGGGTGCAGAACTTTGATTAATATTCGTTTCTCTGATCACCAAAGTGCCTCTTCATCTATAACGTGATTACCATCTTGCTACGGCGGTATACTTCTGCAGTTCATTCTAAACTCTGATACATGAAGTACTGTCGGCGTTCTTGACTGCGTAGTTTTGTATGAGCAGCACTCTTGACCGCGAGTGTAGCGGGGTACTAATTGTGCCGTATCCTAATCCGTCAAGGCTCATTGTCACTTGACACTCATTCTGGAGGACGACGATTCAAATCCCTCTCCGGTCATAAAGATTTAGGTTTTCCGTGATTCCCTAAATTCCTCCAGGCAAAGGACGGGTTTGGTTCCTTTGAAAGGGCACGGCCGGTTTCCTTCGCCATACTTTTGTAATCCGAGCTTGCGTTCCGTCTCTAAAGAAGGCGTTGTCGACGGGGCATTAACTCTTGTCTTCCTTCCTTCCTTCCTTAGTCAATACAATCGGTTCTGCAGGCCGATGTGGCCGAGCGGTTCTAGGCGCTTCAGTCCGGAATCGCGCTGCCGCTACGGTCGCAGGCTCGAATCCTGCCTGGGACATGGATGTGTGTGATGTCCTTAGGTTAGTTAGGTTTAAGTAGTACTAAGTTCCAGGGGACTGATGACCTCAGCTGTCAGGTCCCATAATGCTCAGAGCCATTTTTGTTTCGTACCACAGCATTTTTCCCCTGTAGTTGCAATTTTCGTAGTATGTATGAAGACGACTATGTACACTGTTTCAGTGCAGTGTTTGGTACTGGTCGCATTTTATTTCAGTGTGTGGCGACGGTATTTGATGTTATCGTGTGATGATGGCGAAGTTCTTCCAATTTTCCCTTTTGCAGCGTCGGTACCTGGTCACCCTGAGAAGATTACCTAATCAGAGTGGCTTCTTTGAGTGGCGTGGTATCACTGGATGAGTGATGGGGAGGGGAAGGGGGGGGGGGGCAGGAGCTGGAGCTGGAAGGACCGCGGGGGAAGGGGGGGCGCAGCCGTCCAATTAAGCTCAGCTAGTCTGTAGGGGCGGTAATTAAGCAAACCGGGAATCCCTCAGCACGCCGCCGTTACCCACCTGCCTTACGTAATCTGGCAGCAGGGGAGCACAGTGAGTTTTTGACGCTGATACGTCTTACCAAGTTCCCTATGGGCCGCTTCGCGCGATCGAAAACTTTGGACTCAAGAGGTTACCTCCTACATTGTGTGGAGCACTTTCAGAAGATTAATGCGCTAAGTATCTTCCAGCATCCTTCCATCTCCCTCTCAACCATTCTGGTCAGGACTCATTGCGCAAAATTTAAATATAGACGACTGTATTTTTAAATTTATTGTGTGTTTTTGCCGTTGGTGCTTCAGCCACATATACAGCATCATATTTCAGTAGTAATAATATGATTGTTAGAGCTAATTTATGTTTAAGCACTTACAGGGCACATCGTAGCTAGTAACAGTTAACACAAACGTATGATGGTAGTCAACAACATATTCTGTAAGATTTTAGGAGAAAAATAGCAAACAGCACTACTGATACATTATTTGGTTCTGAAATGATACTGTGATCTCCAGCAATATCATCTGCAATTTATCATCCGCTGCTAGATGTAGTTTTCTTCCAGGCTTGACCCTTAGTGAATCTTCAGCTCTTCTCATCCACTTTTGCCCTTCTTGTTTCAATCTTCTATTACGTTGTTCTCTGAGTTACCTCTTATCGAGAGGAATCAAATTCAGAATTTTCTTCGTCCATCTCCCATCATTTAGTGTTGCTATATACGCATCCCATCTCCATTTCTGTATCACTATCACGTTCTAAACTGTCTTTCCTCTTAATCATTTGTTTGCCTTTCTGTCGACCCTTGTTTTGTCCAGCATGCATCTTCCCACTTCTCCTTGAGCAACCGCGTTTTCTTAAAAAAAAAAAAAAAAAGTCCGCTTTTCACTTCTGTAAGCCAGTACTGGTGGTGAACACTTGATGTAGACGTATCACATAGAAAAGGAATTGGCCAAGTGCGAGTAGGACTTGCGATCTGAGGATTTCGTAAAAACTTAATTATGTACAAGGTGACAACTGTTGAACTGTATGAACGGTTTGCGTTAGCTGCACTGTTGACCGCGGGGCATGATGGGAATTAGTATGGTTTGGTTTAGCGACAAGCCCACTTTCTTTTGGATGGGTTCGTCAATAAGCAAAACTGGTGCATTTGGGTGACTGAGAATCTGCATTTCACGATCGAGAAGTCACTTCACCCTCAGCGGGTGACTGTGATGTGCAATGTCGTCATGGAATAATCGGTGAGTGAAGGTATGGAAGACGATTTCATCCCCATTATCCAAAGTGACCCTGATTTCGATAAGATGGGGTTCATGCAAGACAGAGCTCGTCCCCGATGAA
The DNA here is from genome assembly GCF_023897955.1 of Schistocerca gregaria. Taxonomy (NCBI): domain Eukaryota; kingdom Metazoa; phylum Arthropoda; class Insecta; order Orthoptera; family Acrididae; genus Schistocerca; species Schistocerca gregaria. Next base: position 1,068,061,088 of record NC_064920.1, on the reverse strand, counting down.
GCAGTAGATTGATTGATATCCTGAAGGAGCCCTTTGGGGCCCGCATTCTGGCTCTGGCGTACCCAGAGGCCACTGTCGTGGGTCTGGATTGCCGCCATATTCTCCGGATCTGAACACATGCGACTCCTTTTTGTCAGAGACGAAGTGTACAGCAGTAACCCCAAACATTGATGAGCTGAAAACAGCCATTCAGGAGGTGGTCGACAGCATCGATGTTCCGACAATTCAGCGGGTCACGCTGAATTTCGCTATTCGCCTGCGCCACATCGTCGCCAATGATGGCTGGCATATCGAACATGTAAATCCGAATATATGTAGTGCAAATGGGCACTCAAGCGTGCTGTCAGAATTACCTGATGTTGCTGTAGGCTGCGAAGTCGAAGCAACGCGGGAAACTGTGAAAGGGGGAGTTTCTGTTCCACGACAGCGCATCTTCTCATCCTGCATAGGACACAGTCGCACGAACTAACTCTTGTGGCCTTCAACTTTGTCTTCACCCTTATATTCCCCGGATGTAGCGCCTACTGATTTCTTCCTCCGTCCTCAGATGGACAAACCGTTACGTGGCAGATATTGCCAAAATGACGACGAGGAATTTTTTTTTATGTGCAACTACATATGAACAACCAAAACGCAGACTTCTGCCATCATGATCTCTGCAAAGACACTCATCGTTGGAAAAAAGTATGCCGCTTTGAAGTTCCGTGCCCGCAGCATTTTGCTGGTGATAATGGAATAATACAGCTTTTAGTTTCCCCATATGAACGACAAATCATCTTTACCCTCCCGTTCATTTTTAAATGTTTTTATACTTCTTGTTTTCAGTGTTGTAAGAGATATTGGGAAAAAATGAAAAGTAATTCGATTACGCTCTGACCAGCCACCGGTGACCACCGGTCTGTTATATCAGAATACTCAGATAATATTCCTGAACAACCGCCTAAATTTTATCTGTGGCTCATCACAAAGTAATTGAATTACGTTTGATTTCTTACTCCCATTTATGTCAGTATGTGTACTGCACTGAACACATCTGCACGTCTACGTGAATGTCGACGACGTCGGCTGTTTGTGTTGCTGTTGCCAACAGTAATGTCCACTTCAGTCCTCACCTTCAAGCTTGCATCTACTTGTGTGTACTTGCTCCGCAAGTCACCGTATGCTCCACTTCCAAATACAGCGAAGAAAAAGGATTGTATTCCTGCGTATGAGTCCTAATTTCTGTGACCTTATCTTCGTAGTACTTAGGGGAATTCTACGTTGGCGGCAGTAGAAACGTACTGCAGTCGGGTGCAAATTCCGGTTCTCTAAATTTTCTCAGTGTCGCAAAAAGTGCGTAGTCTTCCTTCCAGGGATTCCCATTTGAGTTCAAATGGCTCTGAGCACTATGCGACTTAACTTCTGAGGTCATCAGTAGCCTAGAACTTAGAACTACTTAAACCTAAGTAACCTAAGGACATCAGACACATCCATGCCCGAGGCAAGATTAGAATCTGCGACCGTAGCGGTCGCTCGGCTCCAGACTGCAGCGCCTAGAACAGCACGGCCACATTTGAGTTCAACGAGCATCTCCGTAATACGTGAGTGCTGATCAAACCATCTGGTAACATATCTAGCGGCTCGCCTCTGAGTTGCTTCGAGTCTTCCTTTAACCCAACGTGGTCGGTATCCCAAACACTCGAGCAGTACTCGAGAATGGGTCGCACTAGTGACCTGTACGCGGTCCTCTTTACAGGTGAACCACGCTTTCCCAAAACTCTCCCAATAAACCGAAATCGACCATCCGCCTTCAGTACTTAAATCCTTACGTTCTTCTTCTATTCCATATCGTTTGCGACGTTATGCCTAGATATTTAATCGACGTGACTTGTCATGCAGAACACCAAAGGAACACAACAGGACTATTTTTCCTATTTATCTGCGTTAACTCAGCATTTTTCTACATTTAAAACAAGCTGCCACTAATCACACTAAATAGAAATTCTTTCTAGAACTTCCTGTATCTTCTTACAGTCACTGAACGACAACTCTTCTACGCTAAAGCATCATAAGGAAACAGTCGCAGACTGCTGTTCGCCCTGTCCGTCAGATCGTATATGCACCATACATAGAGAATAACTGCCATCCTATTACACTTTCCTGGGACTCTCCTGACGATGAGCACTTGCCGTCGAAGACAACGGTAGTGAGTTTACCCGCTTGGTAAAACACCGTGTCCTACTGTGTGAAGAAGTTCGTAACCCCCATCTGCACATCCTCGTTCGACAGGAATCTTCGACCCTTCAAGGCCTTTTTTAAGGGACGGAAGGCATGGTCATCTCATAGAGAGAGAGATAAGGGCTATAGATCGGGTGCTCTAGTGTCCCCCGCTTCAGTTCGCGTAACTTATGCGGTACGACATATGCCATATAGGGCCGTGCGTTATAATGAAGCAACAACACCGTATGGTAAAAACGATGGTTTTTGACAAACATGGTGCCCCATATACATTCTTCATTCTCCATGGATTTCTACTGGCGTTTGTCCTTCGGCAGCCAAGAAAAGAACAAGAGGACGTTGGTTCAGTACGGACTCATTTGCTAATAAAGTCGCCATAGTTCACGTTTCCGCAGTTACCACATGTACGACGGAAAGACACGGTGCCACACCAATCCCTTGCATACGAGCCGCATCGGAGTCGCTCTACGTTGCATTTACGCTGCAGAAAATCCCTCAGACGGAAACTTTTTGATCGTCCCTTGTACATTCTCGATCCACGATGCTACAATTTATAAATATTATTCTGATTCTAGACAGACGGTCCATAGTGTGCTACAAAAGCTCTCCGTGAGAATGGACACTTACATTGTATATGTTGGCTAAAGTCTTTTCAAGTCCATGATTGTTTTGTAAGCTGTTGCATTCTCCGAACCAAGTATGGCGTTTGGTGTTTCAGTTTACTTACTGTCATACACATTCCTGATCGCTGATTTCCACGCCGTCCATACAAAAAGAATATATAATTTAAATCACCTTCTGATTTCAGAATGAGATTTTCACTCTGCAGCGGAGTGCGCGCTGATATGAAACTTCCTGGCAGATTAAAACTGTGTGCCGAACCGAGACTCGAACTCGCGGGACCTTTGCCTTTCAAAGCCATGTCTCTGCAATATCCTTTCTTTCAGGAGTGCTAGTTCTGCGGGAAAGCTTCTGTGAAGTTTGGCAGGTAGGAGACGAGGTCCTGGCGAAAGTAAAGCTGTGAGGACGGGTCGTGAGTCGTTCTTGGGTAGCTCATTTGGCAGAGCACTTGCCCGCGAAAGGCAAAGGTCCAGAGTTCGAGTCTCGGCCTGGCACAGTTTTTAATCTGCCAGGAAGTTTCACCTTCTGATTTGTCTGCATACAGCCCTATAAGAAACGTCCGTCTGGCTTTCCTTCTTGGAAACGCGAATGACGTGCGCTTTTCTTCTAATAGACAGGTACCGTTCGTTACACCAGAAACGAACGATAAATTACTGCTACGAAGGGAGCAAGTTCTTTCGCATGATCTCTGAAGAACCTCAAAGGTATCTCACCTGGTAAAGTTTCCTTTCCACTACCAACCTCCCGTGCTTGTTTACCAGCTGATAGCAAGTTATCTGTTAAAGAGGGTAAGTTATTAAGTTCACAGAAGGCAAGGAATATATCGTCTACATATTATATGTTATTGCAGCCCGTGCGAAGAAGAATACTGTGCTAGGGCGTGTTGTTTATGTAGTACACACATCACGGTGTGAATGTGATATACGTGTATGTGCTAGCGGGATAGATACATGATAGCCAGATTTCTCAACAGAATCAGTATGCCTGATTTTCGATAAATGTACGTGTTCATCTCTGTGATTCCTATCCATTCCGACTGTTTTGGAGATCTAATAAATAGTCTTTAGTATTTGGCTCTGATTCTGCATGCGTGAGTCGTTGAAATTGAATTTTCTCGGTCTGTTCAGTAGACCCAAAAGTCTGTAGATAGCGGAATTGAGCTTAATATTGCTTTTCTTGTATTCCGGAAAGTCTCCGATATAGTTTCACACAGTATCCGTAAATAAAATACGTGCTCGTGGAGCATCAGAAACACTATGGGAGCACACTAAAACTACAAAAGTAAATGAGAAACCCTGAATATGACTAGTTCCAGGAATCGATCGCCGATCGCGTAGTGAATCGATAACTGATATTTTCGTCTCTTTCTTCGCATTATTTTGCATTTGTTTATGTTACGGGCAGCAAAAGGTCGTCGCACCACGCGCAGCTCTTCTGCAAGTCTCCCCACGTCCTGTAAAACCATTTCTAACAGTATCATCTCCCTGTACACAACTATGTCATCTGCAAACAGCCTCACAGGGATACAGATTAATCTGCCAAGTCATTCTCATGTTCGTGAACATTAGCTTGTGGTATGCCAGATTTTTTTTGTTTTCGAAGATGGGAGAGCATCACTGCTCACTGGAGAAGACGAAACTTGTTGATCGTGTCGGCTAGAATCAGCCCAGGTGATGGTCCAAAACACACTGAAAATAATCACTAACCTCCCAAGTTGTAACATTTCCGGTACTATCCTGTTTCTGTTTGTTGGATGCTATATTTAAAACATACCCTGTACCTAGTTGTTGCGCGCTGCTTCTATAATTCCTTAATAAACTATCAATGTTACTGATTTATTCATTCCCCCCGACCGATGTATGGAGCGATAGAGCAATTTCGATTACGTCAAGTACCTGTCGCCAATTACCGCTGAAGTTATGACGTTGGACTTGTCATCTACCGTGCAGTGCGTGTCTCATACTGTCGCGACCTGTTGCGAATATCGAAATTTGCATGAGAATTGTTCTGGTTGCATAAGCTGGTTTTATATCGTACTTGGAAGGGAACTTTTATGTCACCTTTCTATTCAGCCTTGCCTATAGTGGTGAAGGCAGTTCATTATTGGTGAGAAATCACGAAATACACTGCCACACAACCAAAATAACATGCGTAGTTCTTCGCCTGACTTTACTCGTACCTGTATCAAGAACGAACAGCCTAATTTTGAACAGTTTAATTAATACGTCCACCACAAGTCGGCGGCCTAGTAGGATTACATTACACCCAACATCCGATACCTCAGAAGGCCATCTCTCCTGTAACATTGATATCGTTAAAACCTTGAACTTTGTGCGTCTTCGTAGACTACCGTGGGCGATCAACTTCAGAATACGACCCCACTGATTTTTGATAAATTGTATTTATTATGGAGTATTCTTATGATTACTGATAGTTCCGCTGAGTTTCGGATTTCTTAATAGTAACGGTTTCTTAAATGTGATCGTATTCAGGTCGTTAGGTATTCCGAGGCTAAGGCCATTTTAATATTACGGTCAGAGCTTGTTTCTATCCACGTACATTCTCAAACGTGCCATTTGTTATCTAAATCACTGGTGCCTGCCGCTACACGGGCACCGGTACCTCGTCTTTGCGCGACTTTTAAATGAATCACTTGTGTAAGGCGACTTTTAATAAAAGTGCTCTGTAAGAAACGTTTCTGGTGTTAATGTCACAAGGTCTGAGATGTAGATTATCTAATCGCATACAACTTGAAATGGAAATACTGTTATCAATCACTATTTAACTCTACAACGCGTTTGGTTTTGTGTGATTATGTATGTAATGTAACACGACGGGGAAGGAGCTTGTAATCAATGGAGACAGCGCCCAAGGTACTCCAAAGTCGTAAAACAATAATACGTATCATATTAATCCAAATAACTCCATCTGATGATGGAGGTTTAAACGTTCGAAACATGTTGTGGAAATAAATGAACAATGACTGGTAACAGTAAACTTGATGTTTCATTCCTCACCAATAACAGTCAGTTGAGGCGTAACCTAAAATGTTCGCGTTTAAAGCACATACAGGTTATTGAAACATAGAAACTGTAGTTACCGGAATATTTGTTCCGATATTTGTTTTTTTGAGCAAACAGTGGTTCGGATGAAAAGACCACTCTCGCATGGAAAGCTGACAACGGTTTTTCACGGTTGCGTTGATACTGTGCAGGCGAGAGATGCGAGGCCACGTTCATAAGGCTCGGGTTGATTTTCTTCTCTGGCCGTATCTCATCCGCGCAGGTGCGCCACATCATTGTTTTCGTCGATGTTGGCTCGGGATTACACACTGGCGGCGCAACGCCATGCAGCGAACATGAAATTAAATCCCCAGTAAACACCACGCTTCGGCGCCACTGACGGTCTTACGCGCACTGAAGCTGTGGGAAAGAAGCTAGTTCATTGTTAGTGCCATGTTTGTTCCGTATTCAGTGTACTCAGAAATTCATAGGAGTCTGCAACACATCAAAACTCGCTGAAGTAATGTACTCAGAAATTCCTGCGCGGTGTGGCGGGGCAAAATTCTCAGCGCTGATGCGCTGTAAAGCATCTTTTACAAGCCGCTGGGTGTGGCGCGTCAGGGAAGTAACTCTCCGTTCGAGATTTCAATTCGGAAAGCGTAGGATACGTAAAAATGAAGGCAGTGTCTGAAAACTAAGTTACTCTTTAACCATTTTGTAATAGTATCTTCATGTGATTTGATAATATCTTACCAAAAATAGAACACAAATTTCGTATCAAAATATTGTTAAACGTAAAGCATAATTAATCCCTCCTGTGGCGACCACGACGTGATGAAGAATGAATGATATACATATACAAGATGTCCCAGGAAGCACAAAAGCTTCATATGGATATATACCCTATTCCGAATGGTTTCCGTGATAAGAACAAATTTAACGTTGACCGTTACTTATTTTCTGTAGTCAACACATAGTCAGGCTTACACATGCACAACGATTAGTAAGTACTGCAATATGCATTTTACAAAATATCAACTAAAAAATATGTATTTTTAACGCATTGACCTCCAAGAATTACAGTACACGTCTCATTACTACTGTTGTACAGTTCTAAGTAAATGTTCAAATATCCCACCCGTAACTTCAATGCAGTCCGCGTGGCCAAAGCAACGCCCTGCAGGTGTTCAACAGACGAATGTTACAAAAACCCCAAATAGTTCTGTCCCATCATTCGCTCTTCTAAAATGACTGGACCTATCACCATGTTATCGATCACGCCGTTCCTAACAGTGATCAAAAAACGACCTTGAAATTGATTTACGCTGTAGCGTATCTATTTTCCCACTCTGAAAACTCTGGTAAACACTCTACGATCATGAACTCGACCTGTCAGAAACCGCCGACGCTATCTTCGACAGCAGCAAGAATGCTACCATCGCTCAAGCTGTAAACATAAACCTTATCTGCACACACATGGGCGCGATAGTACAAAAACAGATGGCACATTAAATGTGTTCATTCTCCGACACCTATCGGTGTAGACAGTAAGTCCATCTCAAGTTTTTTGCTTCATATGAGCTTTCCTCTCATATCCCTGGATATTGACCACTCCTCCTGGAACACCCTGTCGGTAAATAGTACGAATGAAGTGTTTCATTTTGCAGTGACGTTCATATGTTTGAACTTGGGAAAAGCCTCTTATTTGGTGAGATTGCAGAGAGCGTTGCAGGTTGTATGCGTTTTCTCTTTACTACAAAGTCTTCAGTCGCTTTCCTGATGCGACCATTTCAACAAAGATGAGTCCCAAGAAGTAGACAATTGTGGCTAGCGAGGCCGGGCTAAACACTAATTAGGAGAGTGTTCTGCTGCAGACTTATCGTCTGTACGGGGATTTAGCTTAGAATGACAGCAGCTTTTAAAAGGCGCTGCAACAGCGGGCGAAGGGATCGGTTGGTCTTGTTGCTCGTTTTCGGAGCTTGTCAACTGTTGGGCTCTCGGAAATGGGGTCGCGCAGAAGTTTGGCTGGCGGCGAAGTTAGTGCGTTCGTCAGGGAGCGGGAGCGGCGGGAGGCGGCAAACTTTGCTCTCGGAGACACAGCGGCGCGGCGGCGCCCGCCGGAACCCGCGTCGGCTGGCGCTTCTCTGCCGCTCCAGCCGGCAGCGCCTCTGGTTCCGTGCTCTTGCTCTGTGATTAACTGGGGTCTCCAGGGCAGGAAGGAGGGTACCGTAGTCAACGTGTGAGGTAATTAGATGATGATGGAGTGGGTGCGATCGCCCCATACTTGGTGGGGGTAGTAAAATATCGCTGGCAACACCTTGGGACTGTTCTCTGGGCTGTTGACGACGCCACAGCTTGTTATCGGCAGCCGGACTTATTCAGTCTGGAGATCATCTATTGACCTGTCAGTAATCCTCATAAATGAGCCGTGGCGTAACAGTTTTATGAGGAGCAAAAATGGAACTCTGTTACGTATGCAACAAAATGCATGGACGCACGTACTCTTCTTACGTTCATGAGAGTGTGACGTGAATATTTATTCTAATTGCATTTGCCTGAAAGTAAGTTTTTTTAAGAAAAGTAGTAAGTTTTTTTTGTATATTCATTGCTCCACCTGGCAGATGCCAATTTCGGCTGAGTTAGAGGTAAGTTATCTCATTACAACATTGGTTTTTTATAGCTTCACCAATAGCTGACACTAGGCTGGCGTTAGGGCTGGTGACTTTCGAGAAACGTTAGGTCTTTCCCAGCACCTCTTCTGGAAATACACTGATGAACCAATCCATGACGACCATCTGCTTAATACAACTATATTTAGGGGGGAAAAAAACCGAACATCTTGAACGTCTAGAAATAAGGATGCTCATATTCACAGGACATGTACATTAGTATATTCTGTAGAAAAGATTAGCATTTAAACCATGTCGGTGCGCGTGTTAAAGTCAACATGTATATCGCCGCGCGACACCACATACCGGTGGCATCTTCCTGCGGCTCTCATTGTCGCTACAAACCTTGGATAATAGATCAGTGTGACTTCAGCAGACGTGCAGGATGCCTCGCAGGCGTATAGGCGTACCGTACTGTCAAATCAGTGAGTTTGGAAGAGGCGTATTATTGACATGGAATAATGCGCTGCACCCATCCGGGAGATTGCTGCTCGTGTGGGACGAAGTGTTGCGACACTGCAACGGGTGTTTCCAGAATGGTTCACGGTTCAAAAAATGACTCTGAGCACTATGGGACTTAACATCTGAGGTGATCAGTCCCCTAGAACTTAGAACTACTTAAACCTAACCAACCTAAGGACATCACACACATCCATGCCCTAGGCAGGATTCGAACTTGCGACGTAGCGGTCTCGCGGTTCCAGACTGAAGCGCCTAGAACCGCACGGCCACACCGGCCAGCATGGTTCACGGAAGGCCATAGAACACGACGAGATGGTTGAAGCCGTGCCACGCAGACAACTCCATCGAGAAGATCGACACCTAATCCCAGTGGCATTGCAGGGCAGATCAGAGTCCTCCTAGGCCCTGGCGCAACTGTGGAACAGGGCGTACACGTCAGGGCTGATAATCCGTCGCCGTTTGTTACGGCATGGGTTACGGGCGCATCGTCCACTTCTGCGCCTACCTTCGACGAAGTGCAGAAACATGCTAGACGGAAATGGTGTGTGGAACAATGTCGTTGGGGTCCTGAATGGCGTCAGTAGTGTTTTCGGGTGAATCCAGGTTCTATTAGTTTGAAAAAGATTGGCCGCATTCTGTTTCGCCACACACAGAGGGAGCGGGATCACAGTGACTGCATTCGCACAAGACGTACAGCACCAACTCAAGGCCTTTATGGTGTGGAGTGCTATTGGGTACAACCACAAATCACAGTTGGTACATGTTCAGGGCACTGTGACCAGTGGGAACTACGTGAATGACATCCTGAGACCCGTAGCCATACCGTTTCTACGCAACACCCCAGACACCATTTTTCAGCAAGACAATGCACGACTACATGTTACTGCAAGGACACGTGCCTTCTTGGTGTCACAGGATGTCTGCCTTTTGCAAAGGTCCGCCAGATCACCATACTTACCGCCAATATGTGTGATATGGTGAACGACGGGTGCAGCGCTACGACCCAATGCTAACCACCAAAGATGTACTTCGGAACAAGGTGAATGAAGTATGCATGGCTATATCACAGGACGCCATTCGTGCCTTACACGCGTCGATGCCACCCTAGACAGCAGGACACATGCTCAACCTAGGTGACTGAAATGCTACTCATTTCTGCAGAACATACTAATGTACATGTCCTGTGAATATGAACGTCCTGTCGTCGTTTCCCTAATCGTTTAAGGTGTTCTGTTGTTTCTGAACATGAGAGTAGCAATTGTTCAAATGTGTGTGAAATCTTATGGGACTTAACTGCTAAGATCATCAGTCCCTAAGCTTACACACTACTTAACCTAAATTATCCTAAGGACAAACACACACACCGCACGAGGGAGGACTCGAACCTTCGCCAGGACCAGTCGCACAGTCCATGACCTCAGCGCCTTAGACCGCTCGGAGTGTAGCAGCTTGGTCCGCATTTGGAATGCAATTCAGCTACAATTCTACGTGGCGTGGTTTCGAGAATCCCTTGGTGGGTTTCCGGAGGTACGTGGCACCTGATGTCTACGCACAGGTCACACAGTTCCCGTAAGTTGCGAGCCGGCGGTGTGCACGCGGGGAACTGGCGCCCAATAGTGGTCCGGATGTTCCACCGGTTTCAAATCAGGCCAATTTGGTGGCCAGGACATCAATGTGAGTTGAGTATCATGCTTCTCAAATCACATACGAGTTTTCCGTGCGTGGGTCTGGAATCGGGAGAAGTTTTTTCCTATGTTTGCTGAGAAGCGAGCGGCTTTGAATGTAGAAATGTGCCGTTGAATATGGCTCTCCTGAAGCCGTCTGTTACTTATTCGCGTGACAGCCGCAGCAAACATATTGCGTAACGTCAGAAAGCTGCCCGGCACTTGAGGATACAGGTTTCTCCTTCACACGAGCTTTAACACGAGCTTGTCGCATGTAAAATTCAAGTACAAACTCTGAATGACAAACTTGATACTTACCTTTCCTTACACACAGAATGTAGATGGTGTCAATCTCACCTATTTTGTTTGGTTGCGCGAAAATGCTAATCATTTGCATATCTAAGCATGTAGTGCGCTTCATGCCAGTCTCACTTTCATTGCGAGCTTTCATCGTGGTTTGGAATTTAAGTAAAAAGTTTATTTGCATCATTTTAAAAATAGGAATCTAATTTTTTCCCGTCTGAAGTTTGTTTAAGTGATAAATTTTGTTGGGATATTGCCTGTCAGGTAGTTCCGTTCAGGCGTGAGCATCTCAGAAATGTTGGCAACCATCGTTGAAATGGATTTTAAACTGAGATGGTCGGAAATGAATATTTGTTATATTGCAAGCTGTCGAATGGGCATTGCGTATGCTGCACTCATTTGTAAATTTTTCATGTTTTTTCACCGACGTTCGTGGCGCTACTTTGAAAATCAAAGCACAATCGCCTCTGAGTCACTCCGGGATGAGTCGGACAGCGTATTATTTGCACCCACATGTATGTCGCGGAATGAGAACGACGAGAAAATTTGAAAAATTAGAGCTGATACAAAGGCTTAACGACAGTCATTCTTTCCACGTGCCGTTCGCGAGTGGAACAGGAAAGGTGGGAACAGTTACTGGTACCAGATGTACCCTCCGCCACACACCGTCAGGTTGCTTGCGGAATTAGATGTAGGCTTAGATGATGTGACGAAGTTGGATTTTTGGTATAGGGTTACAGGAATTCGTTGGTGTGCGAAAGACTAGTGGAGACTCAAGAGAAAGCGGCGCATAGGTCTAGCTAACTGCCTCAGTGTACACAAGTCAACAAGGAGATTTAAGAGAGGGCGGTCAAGTATTAAGAGTCGTTGTAATGCGTGCAATGACACTGGCTGTGGCAACTTGAGCAGTTGCTTTCAGGTTAAGTTTTTGCTACAAGGTTAAGTTGTTTACATCAATTAAAAATCAGTTAGTCGTCTCTGACCATTACGTCCTTACCACAGAGTACTCCCTCTACAGTCCTCTGCGCTATGTACAGCGTTTACCCTAAAATTTCGCAGCATTCTATATTACATTGCCACAAGTTTACTTGTTACAGACGTTTATAGTTATTTCTGGTTTCGACGTGGGCTTTGCATTTTCGAATGCTCCAGATACAGCCTTGTATAATAAAGACCATCAGATTCGGTGGTTGAAAGTCGTATTTCAACATTTATGCTCAACAATACGTTCAAATTATAGGAATATAGCAAGCCTAGGATAATATTCTGAACTGTGTAAAGAGCATTTGAAAAAAACTTTCCTTTCTCGAAATTAGTAATGTGTGGAATGAACTTCCCTCACAGGCAGGGGATATGTCCTTTCCTCTTCCTCATTGAAGTCTACGGTCCCAACAAGATCTCTTCAATGCGCATTTAAAGGGTAATATGTAAAGTAAGAATAAACCAATACTGTTATAAACGTTCTTGTGGTAACTGTACGATACGGGGAGAAGCTTCTCGTGGTCTTGTTGCGGGTCCGGAAGGCAGCACACAACTACTGACCCCAGCTGAGATGCTGCTTGGATGAAGACACGCGATATAAAGATAATCCACTAGCTGTAAAAGTGCAGAAGAGCCGACGTGCCGTGATGACCACGAAACTCGCTTTACTAGACCGTAGACAGTAGTCTAGTATGGCAGGGTCATTAACCGAAACCACAATTCATACATGATCGTACCCACTTTTGTTCAGCCTTCAGGGCGCAGCTTTTATTTCGAGATAAACTACAGCGATATGCAGATGAACACAATGGCGTTGTGTTCTAAATGCTATCTGTGGGCTCTCCTGACACTGGTGGCCGCTGGAATAATTTCACGTCCAGCAGTGAAACACGCTATTCTGGTTATTGTGACATTCTGCCTCCATTCTCTCCCTCCATTTAAGGATCTCCTTCAGCTTCCAGGAAGTCATAAGCGACTATTGACAGCCCTCGTCAAAAAGAATATATTGGACTAAATGCGAAGCTTTGAAAGCAAAGCCATATCGCACACTTAGTGCCAATGCAGAATAAAATTGACGTTTGTAGAAGTAATCATTTTTAGGCAACAGTACAGATGGAATACAAATTCCTTTTATATTACATATAATGATGAAAATTTTCAAGAACGTAACGTCGTATTGCGAAAGTAGGAAGAAAATGAAATACACAGTAAGATATGTGATACAAAATAAATCTGAGGCCGTCGGGCCACCGACAAGTAAGAGTGCTGTTATAGTAGTCAGGTCACACAATACAAATCTTACATTGTATGGAAGGTGAAACCTTGCTGCCCAAACTGGGACAGTTTGCACCGATCCAAAACCTTATCCTTTACATTTTAAATTCGGGGATGGTTGAAATTAGAACTCTACAAAGAAAGAGTAAACATTGGATATGAATTGACCGTTCACATTACCCCAAAAAAGAATCCAAAACGGTCCCAGAAGAATTACTCGCGATGTTGTCAAGAGAATCCGAACGTGCAGTGTAGTCGGAGGTGTAATTCATGAAAATAGTTTAACTTCATTACATTTGCTTAATATGTTCTGTGAGTCTTAGGGCTACATTCTAAGAGTTGTATCTTTGTAATCAATTTAAATTTTATGTGTATTGTGTTGAATGTTATATTCGAATTAGTCTCATCCTAAAATATTTACGTCTCCTCCTGAAATGCCCAGTATATTGAGCTGTACACACGCATTTAACACGTCATGGCATCAGTGCTTATTTTTACAGGCGGCATTTCCGAAGCTGAGGCTGTATGGAATTGTACAAGCTGTGCGATCGACTTAACTTCATTCTTGGCTCAGTCTGTCATAACAGAAAACAGAGCTTAGAAGCGTAGTGGTAAAACAGCGGACTCGTATTCGCGAGGGAAGCGTTTCGAATTCCCATCCAGCTTTCTTCAGTTTGGTTTTTCACCGTTTCCTGAAACCCCTTAAGACTGATGCCGAGGTTGTTACTGTGAAAATGACACGGTCTATTTCCTTTCTCCGGTCGAGCTTGTGGTTCGTCTTTAATGCTCTCGTCGCTGATGTTTCGTTTAAGCACGGACGGGTTCTAAACCAATGCTTCTCCTCGGCAGGTGCGTAGTCTATCGGGCAGGTGCTGTGGCGTGCTGTAGAGGCGAGTTGAAAGGCAACGTTGGCGGTGAAGACGTCCCGTGTAAGGCCACTGCTTCCTAGCTTGCCACGCCTCACTAGTTAAAGAAGACGGTTCTCGTACTATACCTATTAGTCACTCCAGTTGTGGCATAGCAGAGATGCAGTGAATCTGGCTGTATAAGAGCTGCCCTATGTTAATTTATGTTTCTTTTTTGTAATTTATTCCTAAATGCCAGAAGCAGACGACGCTAGTAATGCAGTTTTATGTGATGCTAAGTCGCACGTTTATTTAGCATAGGAAAGTATTACGTAAAAATACCAAGAAATCTAGTAGATTAACAGCCTGAGTCTTTGACGTGTAGGGCTTTTGATTTACAGTATACCTATTGTTGCTGGTACTATTTTAGCTTAACGGTATGCTATGTCATAATGTCATATGCGGTAGTAGTTAAACAGCCATGCTCCCTGAGGTTCGAAGTCGTGAGAGGTTTACTTACCTTGTAGTATCCTACTCGTATACCACGCCTCTCTCTCTCTCTCTCTCTCTCTCTCTCTCTCTTTCTTTCTTTCTCTTTCTGTATTGGTACATGATTATGTCTGTCTGGATTCCACTAGAAACTATGGTCACTGTTTAAAGATTATTATTCTTCTTGTAGGTTACAGTCTTTACCAGAGTTGCATTTCACGTATATAAAACTGATGAGTTTATAAACAACGTCAAGTAACAATGGCTTGCCGAACAAAAATACTGTAACAATCCCATTAATGTTCACGTTGCGAGGACTACTACTGCGAATTATAATGGAAAAAATACGTAGTTAAGCGTAAATCATTGAGTTTTTGAAACTCATTCTGGAGACATAGAGTTTCTGTTTCGTCCACTATGATGTACGACGGCTACATCGTCATTAGGTGGAAGATATTTTGTTACGTATCTGTCCTGAGTGGAAAACATGGACGATTTCTTGCAACAGCATCTAAGACGGCAGTGAGGTGGCGTTGCGTCTTGCACTGAATTAGCCACGTCAGCTATAGATAAAAAAAGAGCTACTTGCAGTGCGGAAAGATCTGCAAGTGCGCTTCATTCAGACACTAATGCATACGCTCCACACTGTACACCGATCACACAATGTTGTGGTTGTGTCGAGTAGAAGATACGTTTTTCGCCAAAGATTTTATGGCCAAGAAATTACATGTCAGGTTAAACCACAACATTCTGTGAAAGACGTAAACTTGAGTTTTCATGAAGCTGTCTACTTTTGAATTTACGTCTGTAACCAGCTAGCTGGCATACAGTGTGTTTCTCTGGGTTGTACTAGTTTATTTTGTTTATTTAATTTCAATATGCTCCGTTACTATATTTGTAATACTATATTCATGTTTTTTGGGTGGTGCGGATGGTGGAGTGTAGCAGAGGGTGATGTTCGCGTTGTTGTTGTTGCTGCTGCTGTTGTTGTTGTTGCTGCTGTTGATGATGATGATGATGATGATGATGATGATGATGATGATGATGATGATGATGATAGAAGGGAGAGGGTGAAAGCCGATGTCGGCACATAGCCTACTCCTCGCGAATAGCACCAAAGGGGCCGATGGTCTTAATATCTCCATACGACAGACTTATCGCCATCAGAGGCATCACATGCCATCACTTCTGAGACACTGCGGAGAGGTTTGTTATTTAAACCAGGACATTGACGCGATGTCTGCTGATCAGGAACTTTACGCCACTACCTCTTCTCCCCTTGCCGGCCCAATACAGTTCTCGGAGAACTTGACGCCAGTGAGAAGTGAAGTTGTTCACATATGTTCTGTGACCCTTTTTGCATACTGGAGCGACTTCCGTTCCAACCTCTCAGATGGTTCAAATGGCTCTGAGCACTATGGGACTTAACTTCTGAAGTCATCAGTTCCCTAGAACTTAGAACCACTTAAACTTAACTAACCCAAGGACATCACACACATCCATGCCCGAGGCAGGACTCGAACCTGCGACCGTAGCGGTCGCGTGGTTCCAGACTGAAGCGCCTAGAACCGCTCGGCCACATGGGCCGGCCTCTCAGATGGATTCAGAGGAGAATGGTTACTGTGTTAGAACAGTCCACCAGTGGCAGATGGGTGAGGCAGAGCGTAGGGCTTCAGTAGTTGGTCATTTGTGCGGCCCGCCGGGGTGTAAACAAGTGAAGGTCAGCCGCGGCAGCTGCTCTGCTGTGCTTTGCTTCCTGCCTGGCGCGACACGCCACAGCCACTTGCCTGTGGCTATGGTCTGGAAGCTGCGTCTTGCAGCTGCTTCTCGCCTCTTACAGGCCTTCCTCTTTACACGCCGGCGTCAGTCCCACTTTTGGATGCATAGTAGTTTTCTTCTCTGCTTCTTTCCTATGTACGCTGCTGGTCATTAAAACAACAACATGAAGGCGGCGCACAACAAAGGTAAAATTAAATACCTAAATGGATCGGTACTATTTCAGCGTAACCACACAAAGTTGGTAAGAGAGACACCATCTACATCGATTTATGTGTTGTTGTTGTGGTCTTCAGTCCAGCGACTGGTTTGATGCAGCTCTTCTTGCTACCATATCATGTGCAAGTTTCTTCATCTCCCAGTACCTCCTGCAACCTACATCCTTCTGAATCTGTTTAGTGTATTCATCTCTTGGTCTCCCTCTACGACTCTTACCCTCCAATACTAAATTGGTGATCCCTTGATGCCTCAGAATATCTCCTACCAATCGATCCCTTCTACTAGTCAAGCTATGCCACAAATTTCTCTTCTCCACATTTCTCTTCAATACCTCCTCATTAGTTATGTGATGTACCCATCTAATCTTCAGCATTCTTCTGTAGCACCACATTTCGAGAGCTTCTATTCTCTTTTTGTCTAAACTATTTATCGTCCACGTTTCACTTCCATATATGGCTACACTCCATGCGAATACTTTCAGAAAAGACTTCCTGACACTTGAATCTATACTCGATGTTAACAAATTTCTCTTCTTCAGAAACGCTTTCCTTGCCATTGCCAGTACAGTAAAGCTGCATGCCCTCGGGAAAAATTACGGCTGTAGTTTCCCTTGCTTTCAGCCGTTCACAGTACCAGCACAGCAAGGCCGTTTTGGTTAATGTTACAAGGCCAGATCAGTCAAACATCCAGACTGTTGCCCTTGCAACTACTGACGGCTGCTGCCCCTCTTCAGGAACCACTCGTTTGTCTGGTCTCTCAACAGATACCCCTCCGTTGTGGTTGCACCTACGGTACGGCTATCTGTATCGCTGAGGCACGCAAGCCTCCCTACCAACGGCAAGGTTCATGGTTAAAAGACAATTTCCTGACCAACTGGCTGACTCACCATCGCTCAGCCCAGATCGCTGGGGATAGTAACTTAAAATTTGGAGAGCGTGTTAATCTTAACACTGAAGACGTCGTTTAAGAAGGGATTGTTCAAAATTCCACTCCTAAGGGGGTGAAATATGGGATGAAAATTGTTATCAAATTATTTCTTTATAGGTTGAGTCAAAAAGGACTTTACAACTTCGGAATGATTTAGAGATTTATTGAGAACTTACAGAATCGGTAGACGTATCATTAAGTAGTAAACACCCTCTAGTTTCACATAAGTGACAAGTGTCATTTTGGTTCCATGTGATTACTATTTTTGATGCGGCAAACATCCCTCCAATAATCAATTTCTTCCCACATTTGTTACAGCAAATCGTGCGTGACTTGTGCAATGGCAGCGTAGAATAGATTTTTCAAGTCGGATAAATGTTTTGGTACGAGAGGAACATATACATACTTTTTCATGAAACTCAAGGGAACGAAATCCAGTGGTGTCGGGGCTTGGGTAGCGATTGGTTGCCGACCGCGGTGGTCTAGCGGTTCTAGGCGCTCAGTCCCGAACCGCGCGACTGCTACGGTCGCAGGTTCGAATCCTGCCTCGGGCATGGATGTGTGTGATGTCCTTAGGTTAGTTAGGTCTAAGCAGTTCTAAGTTCTAGGGGATTAATGACCAATCCCATAGTGCTCAGAGCCATTTGAACCATTTGAAGCGATGGGTCCTTCACGGCCTATCCCCGACTTGGTAAGCGAATATCGAGGAAACATCGAATTTCCCGTGAGGAAATGATGTGGTGCACCGTCTTGCTGGTAGTAAACCATCCCACCTTGCTATCTTCATCGATATGTGTAATTAAAAAGCTCTCCCTAACCCGTTCGACATAATAATCGATATGCGAACTACTTGGTGATTTAAAATGTCGCGGTTAAGAACCCGTGTCGGAAAAGCTCTTATGCCAAGAGTAAATTGTAGGCCTGTTCGGAGGTTCTTTGGCGTATTCGGTGCGAAATTTACGCCGAACAGTTCCTGCAGAGTCTGTTTCATGATACCAAAACACAAGCGAACACGCAGCGCACGAGTGAAAGTAACCATTTTGACAGTGCACTGTACTGGCGCTCTCGGTGGCTGAATTGGGTACAAATGCACTACGTGAATCAAACTTCAGGTTTCTTGCTACAAAATAATTCATCTTCCAATGTTGTAAGCTATCTCAATAAATTTCTAAATGATTCCAAAGTTATAAAGTCCTTTTTGACTCACCCTGTATTAAAACAATTTTAAAGCTAAATCTATGAGTATTGGTATCCTCCCTCTGGCCTCGGACATCGGCAGTTTGGTCCCGTAAGACCTTACCACAAATTTCCATTGAGAACGTCGCGTTGTACCTCGCGTGAGGAGGAGAAATGTTTAACAGTACGTTCCCAATTCGCCGACGGCGGGTTAGCGGTCTATAGAGACTACAGTTTATTGTTGCGCGCATTTGCTGCTGGTGTTGATCGAATATAGAATCGATGGGTCCGCGCATACCATGCAGGGTCTCAACGGTCCCATCCAATTAGCGCCCGAGAAAACATTCATATTGTTCGCGTTTGCTCCACCGGGACGGTGATCGAGCGGCAAAGAGCCTACCTGGGAACAGAGAGGCCGCACTATCGAATACCGGCCGGGTCCGGAAATGTTAAATCTGCTTTTTATCCAGCCTTCAGCTCTCAACGATGTGGGTACTCGCGAGGAACGACACGTGGTTCAGATTCCACGTTAAACTGTAAGTCCCGATTCGCCATTGGATAACTGAGGTAGATTAGGGTCATGCAAGTCGCCGAAGTAGCATCCAATTGAAAGACAGACTTACAGTCGGCCGTTGAGCCACACAGAATTACCGTTATCAGGTACCTTGAACCAGGAAATGAGTTTGGAGTAAGACGAACACCCACACGGACCGCGCGACGGACTGTGAGCACGGCGACCAGTCTTGCCGTTTCCCTTTCCGCTGCTGCAGAGACTCGCCGATAGTGGTCAACCAAACGACAAGACTGGCATCACGTTGTAATTTAAGCAGGGTCCCCAATCTGCGAACAGGATCACGATGGACATGTGCGGAGGCTCCGACGAGAACGAATATTGTCAACGTGTATTAGTCGTTCGGGCCGACCAGCTGACAAGGAGACGTGGGGTGCCACTGCTTACACAACACACTCTCCTCTGTTTCCCACAACCCATAATTAGTACAGTAGCTGACCAATCCGTGATGGGTTAAGGCCGGTGGATGTGCCAAACGTTCGAGTTATACTTTTGATTCAACCAGATAACGCAAGATCGCCCATTGCCCATGATGTCCTAATTTAATTCCGATACAGAGATTTTCAACTTTCGACCAGGCCAGCATGTTCTGTAGGCCTCTCATTCGTCGAATATATCTTTTAGTGGAATGCTGATATTCTGGCACGCCACCACTCGCCATCCGCTACGATAGATGAACTCTTGCGAAGAGCTGAAGCAGCGTGGAATTTTGTATCCATATCTGTCACCCAAGCTCATTTCGACGCGATGCAAGCCGCTTTAGAACCAGAGGTGGCCGCTCTTAGCATTAAATTTCGCACCCCGTGCACCCAAAAATCGCCAACAGATTTAGTCGGTAATTTTGCTACTTTACTGTATGCCAGCGATACACAGACCGCGGCCTACGGGCCACAATCGGCCAGCCATTGATCTGATGGCGGCCCACCCTTTACCATTAGCTCTTGTTATTTTTTACTCTCATTTTTCACTCTCGAAAAGGAGAGTGCGGGCCCTTGTAGGACTTAGTTGTTTTGTACGCAGTCTGACATTGGGGCAAGGGGATCCCAATTAGGAATAATGTGTCTCATGGCACATTATTTTTGAATTTGCGCCCCGCGCTACTATCAAGTGTGTCGTTTGATAGAACATCCGGTGAATTCCTCTCCTCTCCTGTGTCAACCTCCTCATCTTCCTCTACAGTTTTTCCCCTCTACAGCTCGTAATACCACTGAAGTTACTCCATAATGTCTTAACAGGTGTTCCTTCTTCTTTTCAGTGTTCTCCATGTATTCCTTTCCTCTCCAACTCTGCACAGAATCACCTCGTTCCTTACATTATCAGTCCACCTAGTTTTCAACATTTCTCTGCGGCGCCACATCTCACAAATACTTAGACACTTTTCTGTTCCGGTTTTCTCCACAGTCCATGTATCACTACCATACAATGCTGTGTTCCAGACGTACATTCTCAGATATTTCTTCCTTAAATTAAGGCCTATGTTTGATACTAAGAGACTTCTCTTAGCCAGGAATGCACTCTTTGCTAGTTCTAGTCTGCTTTTTAAGTCTTCTTTGTTCCGTCCGTCATAGATTATTTTGCTGCTTAGGTAGCAAAAAATACTCAATTTAATCTACTTCGTGAGCACCAGTCCTGATGTTGTTTCTCGCTGTTCCCATTTTGCTACTTCTCTTCACTTTCTTTCCTCGACTTACTTTCAGTCCATATTCTGTACTCATTAGACTATTCATTCCATTCAGAAGATCCTGTAATTCTTCTTCGCTTTCACTGAGGATAGGAATGTCATCAGCGAATCCTATCATTGGTATCTCTTTAACTTGAATTTTAATTCCCTCGTAAATCTTTCGTTAATTTCCTTCATTGCTTCTTCTATGTATAGATTGAACAGTAGAGATGAAAGACTAGATGACTGTCTTTATACCCTTTTTAATCCGAACACTTCGTTGTTGGTCAACTCTTATTATTCCCTCTTGTCTCTTGTACATTTTATACATTACCCGTCTCTTCCTATGCTTACTCAGAATTTCGAACATCTTGCACCATTTTACAGCCTCGAAAGCTTTTTCCGGATCGACAGATCCTATGGACGCGTCTTGATATTTTTTTAGTCTTGCTTCCATTAGCAACCGCAACTTCAGAATTGCCTCTCTAGTGCCTTTACGTTTCCTAAAGCCAAACTGATCGTCATCTAACACATCCTTAATTTTCTTTTCCGTTCTTCTGTATGGTTATTTTTGTCAGCAACTTGTATGCATCAGCTGTTAAGCTGATTGTGTGATAATTCTCGCCATTGTCGGGTCTTGAAATATTCAGAATTGTGTAGATGATAACATCCGGAATTCAGATGGTGTATCGCCTGGCTCACGCATTCTACACACCCAACGTGAATAGTCGTTTTGTTGCCACTTCCCCTATTGATCTTAGAAATTCTGATGGAATGGTATGTAACCCTTCGCCTTATTTGGTTGCAAGTCTTCCAAAGTTCTTAAATTCTGACTGTAATACTGAATTCCCTATCTCTTCTATATCGACTCCTGTTTCTTCTTCTGTCACATCAGACAAGTCTTCTCCCTCATAGAGGCCTTCAGTGCACACTAGCGAGACAGGCCCCGACCACCGCATACCCTCCGAGCCGTTTCTCGTAATCGGCACGTGGCGTCTTGATTTTGGTCGGTTCGAGGAAGAACCGGTCGTGGAAAGGTGCCTGATAAAACGTTGCGCCGATGAGTACTTGAGACGAGGTGTTCTTGATGATCAGAAGAATCTTCGTAATACCGTCACAGACGCTTTGGCGGTTTAGACTCGTTCATTGTCCTGCAAGAATTACCTGTAGGTCCTCTCGTTAGTTATCAGGAAAAAAAAACGTTGCAGCATGTTGTTCACGTACATATCAGAAGATGTATTTTGATGAAAAATGATCGATCCGATGATTAATGCTGCACTAATTGCACCCCAGACTCCTCTTATGACTATGTATAGTACGATCGACGTCGCCTGGCAGGGGGAGGGCATCTGAATCAAGCTTACGGTGCGCGCTGGCGAATATTTGGTGTGTCACTTCCATGCTGCTCTTGACCTGTTCCATGTGTGTGGAAAAGGAGTGAAGGGAAGCCATCGTAGGAGATGAAATTTCTTGGATTTTACCGTCCTATACATTTTGCGAAATACGTTTTTGAGAAAGTAATATGTTGCTTGACTCATCTTGGAGCGAACGTTCTCGGAATTTTAATGGTATTCCTCTCAATGCCTCTCTAGTAGCGCCTGCCTCTGGATTTGGATGAGTGATGCCGTGACGCCGTCGCTCCTAATAATCGGACCAGTGACGAAACGTGCCGCTCTGCTGTGGATCCGCTATGTCTCGTGTATCAATCCTGCCTGTTAAGGGTTACCGACTAACGAACACTACACCAGTATCCGTCAAACGACGGGTTTTTAAGATCTCTGTTTACAGTTCCTTGGGATTATTTCAGTGACACTCTACATGTTATTCATACTTGTAGTTTTGTCGTTTCGCTTTAGATCATACTGGCCCCTTCGAAAAAGCACCACATATTTTGATGCAAGCAGGCAAGCCGTCTGATCGTGAATGTGTAAATTGTACTCAGGTAACGGTGCTTTTTAAATGAATGAATTGTAACCGAATTGTGGGAGGCTGCTGCTGTACATTGTGAACATTATAAGGACATAACAGCCACGGTTCTCCAAGAATGTCGTTATAAAATAAAACAACACTAATTTACTGTTATTACTCTTTATTGTGATTTATCAGAATCGTGTAATGAAACAATGGTGGGTTTTTTCGCCTGCGTTTGCCCACTAGGAAATCTTTTTCTGTTGAGCGCCCATTGCCAATCGTTGCATCAAGAATCGACGGATAGATTTGCGACATAATGCTGGACACTGGTGCAAGATCTCCATTCGGTTCCCCCTCTCACCTCCCCTCATCCCCTTGCCGGCCAAGTAGCGATGTTACAAATTTCTTCTACCAACAGGATACGAACCAGCTATCTCCCGGTCATTTGTGGTAGCGACTTCGGCTGCGAACAAGCGAGCAAGTGAAGTGCTTTCAAATTTAAACCACGTAAAATTGGAGCACATCAAACATTACCAAAACGGCTGTAGTGAAAAGCTGTCTCGATAAATTTTCTGCAGTTTCAATTTGTCACTTTTCAACGATCACTGTAGCAGTCCCTTATACGATTTACGGGAGGAAGCTGTTTAGCAAGAAGTTTCAGGGAGGTCAACAAAATTGCGCAATGGTAGAGGCTATTGGCGTAATAGCAGTCGGCGCCTGTGTTTTATACCGCTATTAGTTTCCGGTCTTCACAATAGGCGATTTTTCACAGCAGTTCCATAGCAGAGTTGCTGCTGGGTTCATTGAAACCTGACAGATGTGCCCTTCCCACGACCTCCCTACTGCGACGTCCAAAGACTAGTGTAACGGACAGGGCGTTTGGCTGGCAGCCCCTGTGTGTATTGGGCGAGATTGGGATACAAGCGGGCGATATGTTGACGTAACAGATTGGCCGTGGCCGGCGTTTGCACAGGCTGGACTGCGGTCAGGCGATAAGGGCCCGCCCAGCGCCCTACGCCCTCTACAAACATGCGACACTCTCCCGCAGTACAGGAGAGGTTTAAAATCACGATACTGTACATATTCTTCACACGGAATACACACAGGTTTATGCCCAAAAAGACTCTTGTTTTTCTAACAAGTGCAACTTCGTCTCATTTCATTGTCAAAAGTTAAGAGGGCGATCGGGCTACATAGCACTGCGCAGAGTGCTTAAGAACCTTGACTGGCCTTCTTCTTTACCCATTTCTCTTTCATCCTGTAGCTTCAAGCTTGTATCCTAGCTTAAGATGAAGTTGTTCCCGTCTTCTTCGTCGCTTTCTCCTTCTGGTGCGCTTGCCATTGACTGAACTTCAGATCGATCTGACGAGGTGACGCACTGGTAAGACAGTGGAATCGTTTTCGGGAGGATGTCTGTTCAAATCCCCACTCTGCCAATCCTTATACCGGTTTTCATGATTTCCAAAAATCGCTTAAGGCGAGTGCCTGGATGGTTCCTTTGGTCCTCATTACTGCCCATTTAGAACTGTGTTCAGACTCTTAACGACCTCGTTGTCGACGGGATGTCAAACCTTGACCTTCCTTGTTGACTTGAGATCGAAGAATTTCCCTGGCCTGAATTTTTCTAATGTGACCCGTGGCTAATTTACATCATATTTTTATTTCCTCAATCACTTCCTTGGAGTCTGTTTTTGCTTTACTGTAGTGTAAAGACGTTCTATTACAGCCAAATAATCCGTTAGAAATAAGGTACTGGGTACTTAACGATTACGTCGTTTTGGGATCTCTCATCGGAATGATGATTTCCTCCTTGCTGAATAAATATTTGCTCCCTGCTGCTCGCTAACAAAGCCACAGTTTCTTCACGAACTCTTACTTTCAGCTCGTATACAGTACCAGGATTTTGTGAACGTAGGTTCAGGATTGCAGGTCAGCCGCATCATAGATGACAGCGAGACAAACCAACCCGTAGACAAAGGAAGATAACTGACGCGTGAAATTACTTGCAAGGCTTCCGATCATTCTGCACCGCAGCATTTGTCGTGTAACCAGTGGCTGCTCCTGTTGGAATCATACTTCTCGCGTCCGTCGTCCAGCCTCATGTAGGCAACTATTAAAAAACTGCATGTAACGGCCTCAGGCCGGCTTTCTTATGAAGTTTGATTCGAAAAACCAGTCATAATGGGAACAGAATAGCATTACAGACAGGCGGCATTGTTTCGCAGGAGATAACAATCTTGTTTCGTTATGGATCGCTTCATAGATATTATTTATAGGTAATACATTTATTGCATTCATAATAACAATATGTATGTCTTACCAAAGAGTAAATTTATTGCAAGAAGTGAGAATCGAGCTCAGGTACACGGAACTTAACAGGGATTTCAGTGTAAGCCTTGCAGCACTTGGCCTCCATCCCGGCTAGAAACTGCTTTCCTTAGAAACGAAAACAAAAAAATGATTTTTGTTTGTAGTGTAATATTGAAAAAAATCATTCCCATGTATCCATGAAAACTCTAGTGAAATTATGAAACAGTCCTCCAAAGAAACATGCATAATGTAGGAATGTGTAAGTACAGTATTCAAATTAAGAAACATAGTATGCAAAATACAAATTATCTGTAATGTTTATTTATCTCAGAACTTGATCACAAACTGTATTTCTAGATACATATCTAGGAGCTACAACGCTATTTTGTAACCGTCGCTGTGGCAGCGCCCCTTCATAACTCTACAGCCGGCTATTGTTTCCACCTACAGCCGTTTGCGCTTCGCAGTTGAAATTTGGCAAAAGCGCTGGCAGGTGTCACGGATTTCCTTAAGTTGGTTCCAATGTAGGGATGTCTCATTGTTAGTAGTTAAGAAGAAATGTATTAAAACTTCATGCATGATGCTGCGTTTTTCACGCATCTCAGTATTTATGACGTCGTATCTTCTGAACTGCAATATAGAGTTTGTTCTTATCCCACAGCGAGTGTTGTCTGACAATAAGGGGTATGTGTACCAAGTTTGGATGAAATGGGTACACTGGTTTAGGAGGAGATGTGGTACATACATACATACATTTTTGTGATATGCGTGGATTTAACTTCGTGTCCGGATGCCCTTCCGGCGGCGCAATCTTGGAGCTGATCTAAAGGAGTGAAATAGTGTGTGCCGTCTGCCAGTGAATCCTGTAAACTTTGTTATCTGTGTTACCGTATTTCGTATCGTATTATCTGCAACGGCTTTCGCTTAAACGAGTGTGGCACTCCGCCTAAAAACCATTTTCGGGCTGGCTGGTGTAACAGCCCACGGTCGTCAATCCGCCACCCTGACTCGACCCGCGTTTGGCTCATCTCCACGTCACGCAAGTTAGCGCGCTGCGCTTTACGCTACACGGGCAAGTCATCAGAACTCTTTGGAAGGAAGGTTAGGTATTGATGTCCCGTAGACGATAAAGCCAAGAGTTTCGATTGGGGAGCAGTAGACAAGAAAATCGGCCCTACCGTTTCAAATAAATCGCACAGGCCTTTGCCAAAAGTTATTTAAAGAAGTCGCGGCAATTCAAAATCAGCGGGGATTGCCGGGGATGAGAACAGTGGTTTTCTGACTAACTAGTAGCCTGAGGGCGTGATTAGTAGAAATCAGATTTCATTATATTCGAATGTTCTAACGTTGCCGCGGAGACCGAAATGGACCTTGCGTCATCATGTATTTGTGATGTATGGGAAGGTGTTGCCGTTTAGTGACTGTGGGAGGATACAAGATAACGTAGACAAAATTGTTAGTTGATTTGAAAAATGGCAGCTAGGTCTAAATGTAGAAAAATGTAAGTTAATGCGGATGAGTAGGAAATACAAACCCACAATGTTTGTACTATTGCTTGACACAGTCACGTCGATTAAATATGTGGGCGTAACATCACAAAGCAGTATCAAATGGAATGAGCGTGCAAGGACAGTAGTAGGGAAAGCGAATGGTGGATTTCGGTTTATTGGAAGAATTTTAGGAAAGTGTGGTTAATCCGTAAAGGAGAACGTGTGCGGGACACTAGTGCGATCCATTGTTGCCTTACTGTTAGAGTGTTTGGGATCCGCACCAGGTCGGATTAAAGGAAGACGTCGAAGCAGATCAAAGGCGCGCTGCTATATTTCTGTGGTTTCGAACAATATGCAGTGTTACGGAGATGCTTCGGGAACTCGAAATGGGAATCACTGGAGGCTTCCGAGAAGCACTAATGAGGAAATTTAGAGAGCTGGCAATGGAAGCTGGTTGCCGAACGACTGTACTGCCGCCAACGTACATTTGGCGTAAGGACCTCCAAGATTAGATTAGAGAGATTATGGTTAGTAAGGAGGCATATAGACATCGATTTTCCCTCTTATTTGTTTGTGGAACAGAAAAGGAAACGACTGTTAGTTGAACAGCCTACTCTCCGCCACGCATCATACGGTGGCTTGCGGAGTATGTATGTAGATGTAGACATAAATCCTTTCACAGAGTAACTTTCAAGTGGCTCCCTACTACATTGGAATGATGATGCTCGCCGAAATCGATCGCTCACTACTACTCGCTTCTCGCTAAATTTCGTCATATGTAATCTGTGCGCAACATGCAAATAACGCACTTCCGAGCAGGGTTCGAAGTTCTGAACGAAAAAGAGAAAAAAGGAAAATCGGTAGCATACAACCGTAGCGGCCCCATGTCACTGTTACTGCGGTTCATTGGTTTAGGCACTGGACTCAAGGTTTAACTAGCAACTGTGTTTATGTCCCCGTTCGGCGATCGTGATCCAGGTTTTTTTTAAAATTCTTTATTAACCATCAATAATAATTATGCAACATAACCCACTTCCTTATATGATTAGTGGGTCTTCTAAGTTGTTAAATACAATTTGCAGCTAATTATAATGTAGTGGATTGTGAGCTACAGCTATACTCTAATTACAATGGACAGCTATTTTTAATGGTATTAGTATTTAATTCGTAAGATCTTAACTAACTCTACTACCTGCAGCGTCACAAATGTGTATAAAACGTATTTTATTGCCTTGCCCATCGAGCTAATCCCGATGGACGTGCCCCTGACACTGGGCAGGCTAGGATGTTATTCCTAATACAAAATTTCCTGATCTAATTTCTACTAACTAGTTCTAACTAAGTCAATTCCGGTGCATTATCTAGCACGTGATGTTATTCCCCACTCCCCCTAGTCCTGCACGTGGCGGATTCCAGACTATTAAGGTCGGCCTATCCACGCTCAGGCGGTATAGGAGTAGGGCGCGTGTTTGGTATTACAATTTCTCTACTTTTATTGTAATTAATTTATTTCCCTCATTTATTCCTTTAGCACTTTTCGTGATACCTCGTCTGCTAGTTTGTTTAAAGTTTGAATAGTGTCTCGTTGTCTTATGAGGTGGTATGTGTCATGGTCAGGTAGTTGGTCACGTAGTATGGAAGCAACATCGTTGAAGAGGGGGCACTCGTAAATCACATGATCGGGAGTGCCCTCCGGTTCACCACATTCACACGCGGGTGTGGCCCTTTTCCCGAACCGACATAAGTATGTCGGGTAACGCCCATGTCCAGTGAGAAAATGGATTAGTCCTCTGGTGGGTCAAAGTATCTCATTTTTAATCGTTCCCTAATGTTTGGAATGAGTTCATATGTCCTACGCCCTGTTTCGTCCGTCTCCCATAGTTCTTGCCCTAGTTGTTCCCCCCTTTGCCGAATCTCACCCTTGTCCCTAGCCCCAGTGCCTAAAATCTCTTCTATTTTCGTTGCATTTCCGTTCTTAACCCAGAACCACGCGGCCTGCTCTTTGATTTTGATGTCCAGGGGGCAGAGCCCCATTATGACCAATAGCGCTCCCCCTGGTGATGTTCTATAAGCCCCCACAGATCTAAGTATCTTGATCCTTTGAACCCTTCTCACTGTTATGGCGGGCACAACCCTCTTGAGCCTGTGCGCCCCGACTCTCGGGCCGTAACCCACCATTGATGTTAATATGCTATTGTGGTAGAGTTTTATGAGACAAGGGGGGAGATGAAATCTTTTATGTCCGATGGATATGAGATTGTTCAATGTTTGAAGGGCTTTCTGAGTTACGGTTTCAATGTGTTTCCCGAAGTTCCACATCTCATCGATGATGATGCCCAGGTATCGTGTGTCACGTCGCCGAAGGACCGGCAAGCGCTCGATTTGTACAATCGGGTCTCAGTGATTCCTGGAAATCTATTGTTGCGAGTGTAGAGATGGATCCTTTGAAAAGGATTTGACCAATTTTTTGCTTTTCTTCATTCGCGTGAGCACTCTACCGTGATCAATCACGTCGATGTAGACATAACTACAAGACTTCGACGTGTGGCGCAGCAGTGCGTGTATGTTTCCACAAGTCTAAAGGCTCTCGCCATTAGAAGGCAGCGGCCAGCGCTGGTCCGGCTGGCTTTTAATAGCGCGGCGGTCCTAATAGAAGGAAGCCGAGCCACGGCCACGTATCGCTAATTCGCTCCAGTCTGCCGGCCTCGGGAGCGGCAGCGTACGGTAATTAACGTATACGTACAGGATTGCCCACTTCGTACCCAGCCGCATTCCACAGCATCGCCTGCAGGAAATTTGCCGGCGCCCAATAGAGGAAACGGACGCGCTCCAATTTCCAGTGTTCTGCCAGCGCCGTAGCTTACTTGCCCTGATAGGCGAGCGGACCGGGAGGAGGGTGGTGCTTCATTCCTATAGCGCAGTTCCTGAGACACTCAGCTCGCAGACGGTGGGGAGCGGGTTTAATTTCCACGTCCGGTCTTCCTAATCAATGGTTTTCGTGAATTCCCTAAATCAATTAAAGCGAGTGGAGGAATGTTTCCGTCCAAAATGGGCACGGCTTTCTCTATCCTTCTCT
Organism: Schistocerca gregaria; assembly: GCF_023897955.1. Classification (NCBI taxonomy): domain Eukaryota; kingdom Metazoa; phylum Arthropoda; class Insecta; order Orthoptera; family Acrididae; genus Schistocerca; species Schistocerca gregaria. Next base: position 1,068,031,444 of record NC_064920.1, on the reverse strand, counting down.
TATCCGAGCACGTATTACATCATTTGATCTTCGTTTAACAGTAGTCTTAATTTCAAGCAGCGAGTCCCAACGCAGAAGTCAGTATAGTGTCACGTCATCCGAAAGACGAGAAACTTGGCGGGTCGTTGTCTAGTGACTTACGGATCACATTGCCGCAGAGAGCAGACAAATTTCTCGGAATTCCACCCAGGTGGTAGTGTTGAAAAGCGGTTACGTGTTTTCATACTCATACGCTCCATGACCGCACTTGCATGGCGACCATCACGAGAACTTCCACTTCACTTTGTGGAATCCGACCGCTGTGGCCGAGCGGTTCTGGGCGCTTCAGTCAGGAACCGCGCTGCTGCTACGGTCGCAGGTTCGAATCCTGCCTCTGGCATGGATGTTTGTGCTGTCCTTAGGTTAGTTAGGTTTAAGTAATTCTAAGTCTTGGAGACTGATGACCTCAAATGTTTAAGTCCCATAGTGCTTAGAGCCATTTGAACCATTTGAAGCCGGCCGGAGTGGCCGCGCGGTTCTAGGCGCTCCATTCTGCTGGAGCCGAGCGACCGCTACGGTCGCAGGTTCGAATCCTGCCTCGGGCATGGATATGTGTGATGTCTAGTTCTAGGCGACTGATGACCTCAGAAGTTAAGTCGCATAGTGCTCAGAGCCATTTGAACCATTTTGAACCATTTGAACTTTGTGGAAATTTTAGTTGCTATCGAAGATTCACAGGATGAGGGGTCTCCGATGTTGATACGTCTGCGTGTGTGCATTAAAAATAGGCTCTAGCTAGGTGGCAGGAACCTTCGAGACTTCGGGAGGGGGTGAGGGGAGTGCCTATCGGGAGAAAAATCTTCGGGGCAATGTGGACGGGTGTAGGGCTGGTGGTGGATCGGACAGGCAAGCTGCGACAGTTCATGCAGGACTGAATTGCCAAGTGTGGCAGTAATGCTGCTAGAGATGCTATCACTCACCTTAGATAAGTGCCAAACATTCTTTTGTCAGATTGAGGAGGTCAACACACGAATTCCTCAGGCAAGAAAAGCTATGATTGTCTTGCACGTGTCCACAGACAGCGTCATATTTGTGGAAAGGCTAGAAGTTGTCGGTATTATGTTTTCAAATATTTGTGATACGAGCTTCAGATAAATGAAATTCTGTGCCTTACTGCCACTATATCCATCCATAACTGCGAAAGTGTTGTCGGTACAGGATTTTGTGGACAAACTGGCCTCTGGTTTATGTCCCAAAAACTTTTGACGGGATTCATGTCAGGCGATCTGGGAGGCCAAATCGTTCCGTCGAATTGTCCGGAATGTTCTCCAAACCAGTAGCGAATGACATCGTTGTTTGGGAACGTGATGTCTGTGAATGGCTGCAGATGGTCTCCAAGTAGCCGAACATAACCATTTACAGCCAATGCTCGGTTTGGTTGGACCAAAGGACACAGTCCACTCCAAGTAAACACAGTCCTCAACATTATGGAGCCACCACCAGCTTGCACTGTGCCTTGTCCACACCTTGGGTTCATAGCTTCGTGAGGTCTTTGCCGCACACGAACATTGTCATCAGCTCTTATTACTCAAATTGGGACTAATCTGACAAGACCACGGTTTTCCAGGCGAGTAGGGTCCAACCAACATAGTCACGAGCCCAGAAGAGGCGCTGCAAGCGATGTTGTGCTGTTAACAAAGACGCTCGCGTCGGTCGTTTGGTGCCATAGCCTATTAACGCCAAATTTTGCGGCACTGCGCTAACGTCCCACATTAATTTATATAGTTATTTCACGCAATGTTGTTAGCATCGAAAACTCTACGCTAACGCCGCAGATCTCGATCGTTAAGTGAAGGCTGTCGGCTACTGCGTTGTTCCTGCTGCGAGGTACCCAAACTGCTCTCTAGCACTCCAGAAGAGGGCCGACAAAGATAGTGTAGGCATTCTATTTAGTAGATTCTTCCATTTTCTATGTGGTCTGCCAATAAAACGCAGTTTTTGGTGCGCTTAGCCGTATTATTTTCTGTGTGATAGTTCCATTTCACGTGGGTCGTAATTGTAATCCCTAGGTACTTAGTAGAATCTGCAACCTTTAAATTTGTCTTATTTATCGTGTGACCGAAATTTCACTTTATTTTTAGTAGTCATTTGGAGGGCTTCAGACTTTTTATGTTAATCGTCATTGACCACTTTTCGCACCATGCAGATATCTTCCCTAAATTATTTTTAAATTCTACTAGAATTCTACACACAGTTTACTACACTATAAACGACGTCATCACCGGCAAACAGTCCGAGTGTTCAGATTGTCTCCGAAATCGACGATTTGCGTTACGTACTCACGTCGATTCTGTCCCTCGGTCATCCCTTCAACTATTTTTATAGTAATGAAATATGTCGAAATATGTGCCCAACTATTCTCTTCATTTCCTCACGTCCTTTACTAGACATTTTTTCGTTTACTCGTTACAAAACGCTGTGCGGATTACAAAACGAGCTCCAATCCATTTTTTACTCTTGTTCTGTAATGTTCTTATGCACATTGCTTTCAGTTACTTGAAGACCGCTATTTTATCGATAGTTTCTCTTTAATAATAATTGTCACTGTGTTTCCTTCAACATACACGATACCCAATGTTGATGTTACCTGCACTCAGTTTAGACCCTACTGATGTTTTGAAGTTATTTAGTCGGTGTTAAACTTGTGCAGTCGAAACAAACAAAACAATATCTTTCGCACATCGAGTGTGTTCGAACAACATCCAGTCAAGCGTATTCCTCCTCTGTACCAATTCAGTGTTTTACAGTATGTATTTCGAGCTGGGAAAAAAATACTCCACCGGGCGACTGCATAGCTCACCTTCTGTAAAGAAATTTTCACTTGTTGCTTCCTTACTATAGAAGTTGCTTAATAAATACGAGTTAAGTAGATTCAGTTGCTAATATATCAAGATTCTTCCGCACAGATCATGTGTGAAGTATATGAAAAACCTTCACAAAGCCCATGAATCTAAGGCGAAGTTATAATAGTGCTTGTTAATATCTTGTAAACCATGTTTACAATTTGTAGATGTCACAGCCATTTTTGAAACTGTTTACTGCCTCGGTGAAAGTTTAATTTTACATTGCAGACGGTTAGCGAAAGTTTTGGTAGGAGTTTTAAGTACCATTGACAAATTGACAGATTTTCTTGTCCATGTATTGTGCGGAAAAACATACTGCATTATTCCAAATACGGGCTATCTGCGTTTTTAGACTACTGTTTTAGGTAAATGTGAACCGACAACGTTAAGAATAAGTGCCTCAGTTTGTACTTTTACGCCAACTTCTTTGGTAACTAAATTTTTGCATGAAGTGTGCAGTACGTGTAAATGTGACACGATCAGAAGCTAATACTAGACTTTATTCGGTGGTGCAAATACCCTGCTTGCGACGGACTCTGCAAACTTTTCCATCGCTTCGTAGACTGGTAGTTCGTACGCAACCGCAGCGAGTTCCCACGCCCTTGGCTTGCAGTTTGTGAAGGACAGCAGCTGTTCGTAACCCCTGCCATGTAGCCACACCCGCTGTGCTCGCTACCGTGTACACCTGTTCGTTGTAAGCATGGAAACAAACGCACGAACAGAGATTGGCCGTTGGGCGTAGCTGTGACTGCAATTATGTATGTTTACCGTTTATTTTGTCTCTACTGTTAGGTGAATGACACTGTGAGGCACGCTGAAGTACTGAAAGTCATCACTATTTTTGCCAATTACCCTGTTCCATTTTTAACTTTTGTAGTACTTCTTTCATGTATCACTGACAGTCGTTTTCTCTCTGTTCCGCCGGGCCAGTTGTGCTCATATCGTGTTGTCGTTCGTAAGTGGTGCAAAACTGTGTGAATCGTATTCTGTATTGCTAAATAGGCACAGAAAACCGCTAAGAAGCAGCGAGAAACAGATTGTGCTGAATGTCTTCGACGTATTTTTAGGAATAAATAATCCGTCCTACAGGTATGACGGATTTCAAAAATAACATAAGAGTTTACTGGAGTTTCTTTGTCAACTGTATTGAACACATGTAAACTGCCTAGTAATGATTAGGTGAGAAGACGACAGTAGTGTGTGTAAGGAAAATGTGACGATAATGTGAAAAGTGCTGTGCTGTCAAAGGTATATGCCTGAGAATTGGATCTCTTCATGGATGCTGTTGTTAATCGTCTATCCGCCAGTATAACAGACGAATTCTCCTGATGTGAGCTAGTTTCATCGAATTCTGATGTGGAAGCAGTTGACGGGCTACTATACGATCTACTTTACCTTCTGTGGCTGAAGTGTACAATTACATGGCTAATTACGCTTTTAAGCGACGCTTACCGCTCCCAGATAAAATATCTTATGCCTGCCTGAGCCTTTGTGAATCGTATTACCGAGTTTTACTGTTTCAATGTTGTTACGAAATGTGTCAAATGGAATTTAAACTTATACTGTTTGTCTGGGGAAGGCTAACCAAAGACTGCGTTTTATTGGCAGGACACTTAGAAAATGTAACAGATCTACTCAGGAAACTGCCTGCACTAAGCTTGTCCGTCCTCTTTTAGAATACTGCTGCGCAGTGTGGGATCCTTACCAGATACGTCTAACGGAGCACATCGAGAAAGTTCAACGAAGAGCAGCACGTTTTGTACTATCGCGAAATAGGGGATAGATTGTCGCAGAAATGATACAGGATTTGGGGTGGACACCATTAAAACAAAGGCGTTTTTCGTTGCGACTGAATCTTCTCACGAAATTCATTAACCAACTTAGTCCTTCGAATGGGAAAATATTTTATTGACACCGACCTACATAGAGTGAAACGATCACCATTATAAAATAAGGGAAATCTGAGCTCGTACGGAAAGATATAGGTGTTCGTTCTTTCCGCGCACTGTATGAGATTGGAATAATAGAGAATTGTGAAGGTGGTTTTCCTGATAACCGGGTATAAAACCTCTGTATCAATTTACAGCGGTGCTAAATTCTTGGTTTTAGGTAAAAGGGTGATATTTGACTTCTGAAAGATTGATATTGTTATTGAATGATACTGTTTCTGATGAAAGGAATTAACTTACAGATCAACACATCGTAGAACGAGTATTTATGAGCAGATTGTACAACAAATATTTGCCATTGGATTAATTCATTACTAAAATTTCAAGTGTGGTGATGTAGTTGTTCTTGGTTTTGTCCTCTATTTGATTCGTTAATTTGAATTTTTAAAAGAGGGTTGTTGGCTTGGTTAGCAAAACAATCGGTGGCATTCAAATTCCATTAAAAGGAATATATATATATATATATCAAGTAAAAGAACGCCATAAATTTTGCACGAAAGATTATTATTTGGTTGCCGTTTCGATGAAGTAATAGAAAAAGGAATTTATAGCTTGAGTCATAAATTAAGAACGTAACAATTTATTCATAGTTTATAATTAAAATAGAAATTAGTTAAGCTGCTGCCTGCGCTACCTGGTGTGCCATTATCTGCTTGCGGCACTCAGAAAAGGACAACTTAACGCGAGAAGTAGCATTCTTCAACTTTAGTTTCCACCCTTTAGCACTGACTGTTCGTAATGTTTAAATAGTGGTATGATTCTCGATTACAACGAGATTTTTTAACAGAGATTTTAAAAAAATGGAGTCAGGAGAACACTTGTGAATTTTTGTAGTATTCAAACCCTTATTACTTTTCTACAAAAGCAGGTGATGATGGACTGGAAAAGTTTTCTTTTATTTGATATTTTAATTCTATGTTTCTCGAAACGTATAACGCAATAGACTTAAGGAGTCATAGAATTTATCAAACTTAGTGCCATTCCATATTTATTTTTGAAATAATGTCAATAAAACACTGAAAAACGGTTGTTTCAGAAACCGGTTGTTTGGAGCGGTCTTAACAGTCAGTTTAAACTGGATACGAATATTATCGGTGTAACTGCGAACTGGTTGTTTCAGCGGTAACCGCCGTCCCTAATCTCGGCGGTGTTGTGCGTTGCTCAGCTGCTGGTTATAAGTGCATCAGCCGTTAAGATACGGTGCGAGCTGCGAGCGTGGAGCACAAAGTTTCCATAATAATCACACGCGACACTCGACAGGACGCGAATTACGTTCCGCGAGAGTCAAAATGAACAGAGGGTAGTCGCTTCGCTGCACTACAAAACGCAGGGCCTGGAGAATGAAGTCTTCCTGGGCGTTGTTTGGAATACTTGGGAACGGTTTTGAAAGTAAATGGGAAGTTTGCGCCGTCGCCACAACCCTGCTGGTGGCTTAAATAATGCAGAATAGCAGCACAGCAACAACGTACATATGCGAGCACTTCTTTACCTTGAGATATCGTGCCGGTCGGAAGATGAGGTGTTTAGCTGTGCGGTGGCAAAGACCTCAGTGTGGGAGGCGCCGGCAGCGTTGCGTCGGCGTCCGCAGCTGTCGTCGGCGGCGGTAACGGTACCGGTACGGTAGCTGCTGACTCACAATCAGCTGTGGCGCGGCTTCTGCACCGCCTGCTGCCGTTGTATTATACTGTCTGTACCTTTGCTCTCTGTAGGGCATCCTGATTTAGGTTTCCCGTGATTTCCCTAAATTGCTTCAGGCAAATGCCTGGATGATTACTTTGAAAGAGTACTGCCGACTTCTTTCCGCATCCTTCCCTAATCCGACGGTACCGATGACCTCGCTGTTTAGTCCCCTCTCCCAAACCAATCAATCAATCAGTCAACTGATGGAGGTACGGTATTAAATCGCAAAATGTCAGCACAGATGCGCCGCTCTAGCGCTGGACGGACATAAATGCAGGTCATGTTTGCTTCCATTTCCTACTCAGTAGCGGCTTCTTTAGTTTTGAGGTAGCTAGAGGCAATCTGTTTACTTTTGTCACAGTGAGTAGAGACTTACTAAGCAACTGCTCTGTATTCTTTTGGTAAACAATTCGGTGTTTTAATTTTCCGCTTTTTCATTTTTTCTCCTCATTTGATCAATGTTTTCTCTGTTTGATATGATTTTAATTATTTTGGCCCTTTGCTGCCCTTAAAATTATGATGTAACCTCCAATAGGCTCTGAAAAAAATATATAAATTTAGTAGGAAAATATTAAATTACTTCTTTTTCTTACTTCTCAGTATACTGCCATTTACATATAAACATTTAAGATATCTATGAACAATTTGTCGTATTGCCTCTGCAAAAAATTCAACCTTCAGAGGCTGCGCCCAGTCTGGGCAAGAATGCGGAAGTTGTTGTTCGGAGGCAAAGCGTTTGCATCCACCCCACCTTTCCATGTGCACAAAGACGTGGGAACTGTGGGTTGTGAAAAGCGCCTCTTTTAACTTAGTAACAATCTTTTTGTTTATTCGGCAAAGTGTTGACCAGTATTGTCGTTCAAAAACATGAAACTGGTAAAAGGAGACCGCGTCGCCTGTTTTCAAAGACTTCATTGTTTTTTCGTCTCACTGAAGACTACAGAATTAACTATCCCGCCACGTTCCATAAAACTCCAATCAACTTAAGCGTCTTTTTGCCTGACAGAGCATGGCGTACTTTCTGTTCGTTTGTTGGGCGTGGCGGTATGACCCCAAACCGTAGACTGCTGTTTTGTCTCTGCTTTAGCATTCTGTTCAGTAGGCTTTCTCCTTACGCATCAGAACGACAAAAAAATGACAGGGAAGTTAAACTCCCGAGCCGCCATTATAACTTTACTTTCGCGATTACCTCTTCTCCTATCTTCCAAACTTCACTAATCAGCAGCATACCTTGTGCGACTAGCTCTCTCGGGGAAAAGGATCCCCTGGGCTGTGGCTATGTCGTATCTCCGCAGTATCCTTTGTTCCAGGAGTGCTAATCCCGCAAGAGATGCAGAGCAACTTTTGTGAAGTGTGGAATGTAGGAGAAGAGCTGCTGTCGGAAGTATAGCTGTGGAGGCTCGTCGTGAGTCGTGCTTGGATGGTGCAGTCGGTAAAGCACTTGCTCGGGAAATGTAGAGATCCCAGATTCGGATCCCGGTCCGGCACACGGTTTTAATCTGCTCCGCAGTTGTAGCAGTAGACTAAAACAGTAAGGCTGTTTCAGGCACATTAATGTCTATTGAAAGGCAGAGCGAGTGTTTGCTATAACAAATATTGAACTTAAATAGAGCATTTCTAGATTTCACTTCTGAAATGCTTGTTCGAATACACATGTTGGTCCGAGGATAGCCTGAATTTGTTGAAATCGAATGTCTGAATAAATACAGCTCAGTATTACATGACGCATTTCTCAAAATATATGGAAAATCTTCAACACCTCCCACCAAAAACATTTTTTTTCAAGTGTTCATCCATGTCCAAGGGCTATTTTCCGAAGAAGATGGGTTATGAGGAAAAAGTTTCTCGCTAATCATTTAGTTCATCTAGCTAAGGAATCTGGCATTGCCTTGTACTTACTTATTCCAATCGTTTATTAGTCCCTATCTTGATCCCTTCCATGTATCCTCCTCACCCCCCCCCCCCCCCCACCCCTGTGTATCCATCCCCCAGTCTCGGTTCATCATCACCTCTCAGTAATCATCTCCGCCCCCCTCGTGTCACTGAACAGCCGTGGCCATTGGCCATCCGTCTGTATACCACCTGCAACGCATTCCCATCCGTCCTGCAAAACACAACGGTCCTGAAGGAAGTCCAATTGAACAGGCTGTTAGTTCTCTGCATATTTCGCAGTAAGGAAGAACTATTTCTTCGCCCTTATCTCTGTGGGAGGGAGGTAGGTAAGTATTCTTACATCCCACAGTGTTATTTTCCAGACAGTAAGTGATACGATGTGTACGAAGTCAGTCATTTAGGACCAATACCGTCACAATCCGGAATATCCCCGATAATAAGTAGCCTGACCTGATTGGCCGATCGCGTAAGTCGCACATACTGTTTAGAAACACAGGTGACCATAGGTTCCATGCACGTATCTGTGATTTTTAATGTGCTTATTCCCTGTTTAAGCAACTTCGTGTACTGTCTATTAATAGAGTTAAAGCTATATCGCCATCGAAGTTCGCCAGTTTGCCAGTGCGTTGCGCTGTTCGAAGGAAATAAATTCCTTTTCGCCTAGAGGTAAACGCATTAAATGATTAAAGAAGGAGATGAATACCTAGCCACCTAGCCGCTTTTCACGTCGGCTGCGAATATATGTTCTTGCAGGGGACGTGGAGCACTCCGCTGCCATTGACTATTTGGTGCCGGGCCTTATTGGTTGGCAACGCTCCAGGCGTCCGCGACCGCCAAGAAATTGCAGTCGCCACCACTTCCGGAAGGGTGGGGGAGGGGGGGGGGCGGCTGGAGGAATGTGGTGGAAGGGAGGGGAACCTGCAATGGGATCTGATTCTGCTGCTGGCCAGCCGTAAGGCACGCTCCGGGCCAGCTGTCACATCACGGCTTTTGCTCCACCCTGCGGGTTGCCCAATTCAGCGCTGCCAACAGGTCACTTTTTTCACCTGTGATTACTTTTTCCTTAGTCACGTTTAGTTACTTTTTCTTTTTAGAAGTCTCTTTTTCTGGATTCTGAGGTGATTTGGATAGCTTGGTAGGGGAGGGAGGGAGAGAGAGAGAGAGAGAGAGAGAGAGAGAGAGAGAGAGAGAGAGTGTGTGTTTGTGTAAAACAAATATCTTCGTAGATACGATTTTGGTAATCGTTGCAAGTAGAAATAAACTGGCTGTAGAAATATCACAGTACCAAGAAGTAGTTTTTAAACAGAAGTTGATAGGCGTGTTTCGACATCTGAAAGATGATGTCTTCTAAAATTTCGGGCCGGTCGCATGAGAATGGCGCTAATAAAAATGGTTCAGATGGCTCTGAGCACAGTGGGACTTGACTTCTGAGGTCATCACTCCTCTGGAACTTAGAACTCCTTTAACCTAACTAATCTAAGGACATCACACACATCCATGCGCGAGGCAGGATTCGAACCTGCGACAGTAGCGGTCGCGCGGTTCCAAACTGCAGCGCCTAGAACCGCTCGGAAACTCCAGCCGGCTGGCGCTAATAGCGTCACTATGAAGATGAAAATCAGGTTTGCACTAAGTTCATGCTGTAATAGTCGTGACCATTAGGTACCTTTGAGTCTGGACGTGGTGATTTGATGGTAGTCAAGAATTCCTTTAAGACTGCAAAGACTATAAACACCTGACTAAGTTTGGACGAGGCCGTGTAATAGGGCTACGAAAAGCTGGACGTTCTTTCTGCTGTATTGACAGGAATGTAGCAACTGTACATGTTTGCTTTTAGCGGTGACCACGAGAATGTACCCTCGCAAGAAGACCGGGCTCCGGACGGCCACATGACACTACCAGGAGGGATGATCAGCCATGTTCGCCACGCGCCAAGTGTTTACTACGCAGATATCCGTCATCGGCGCGAATAATGGCCACCACCACTTCCTTGGTCTTGTCTCAACCTATGAAGTGATATCTGCTTGCCCAAAAGATTGCCAATTGCCAGTACAAACTAACATGAGGAAGCATGTGATACCCACTCAGAAGTAGTATGTCTGTACCATCAGACATGCAGTGCGGCCAAATGCGAAGATAGAAAATAGGCAAATCAATTTGTCAGCATTACAGTGCCTTTAAAAACAACAATCGAAGTCAAAGTTTCATTGCTTATGTAGAAATAATACTTAAATCCCAAAAAAGGGACAGTGGTAAATATTGGGTTATAATACTAGGCACATTCAGTGTGGAGGTAATGACAATGTAATGTATTTTTGAGGGGGGGGGGGGGGCCTACAGAGACAATAAAAACCTTGATACTCCATAATCAACCGTAAAGAGGGCTTTGTAGGCTAGGATCTCTCTCCTCCACCTTCCCCATAGATGGGGTCAGGCAGCCGATCTCGAGTGACAGATATCCGAGAACATCACGGAACTATTCGAAGTGTGTCGCCCAGAGTGAGGGTTCGTTGTCTTTTATGGTAAAAATAATACTAGCTGACTTCTTTGTCGGAGTGGGCCCTCCCTACTTGAATGGCTTTGCTCAACATTCCCAAACGTAGAAGACTGCTGGGTTCATTCTCAAGTGTAGAAGAATTCTGGGTCATGCGTTCGCACGTGTGGAAGGTGGCCGTCACGTACTTACAGAAAGCTCAATACAGTTGCGACAGACAGAAGCCCATGGTAAGAGGTAACAGTTGTCTTCAGGGATTCCGTCCGGACGAATCAGACAGGCAGTTGTAGGGCCGAACTTGTACTCGCTTTGGCCCATGGAAAGCGCTTTTGCGTTCTAGGTTTCTCCCACATTAACACAGGCAGCTGTTGTCGCAGATCACGACACCTTCTGCTCTCTCTTAATTTCGTAACGAATTCCCGACGGTGTCACTTTCCTTTACACAACTGCGTGGTCTGCGAACAGCGTCATAGGGCTGCCAGGTAACTGAAATTTTATCACGCTTCCTAGGGGAACACGGGATACTAATATCGCTTCTGACGATGTCTCCGCCTCTGACCGGATCTTCGCCCCATACATGTTGTGGGATAAACATCTCATTGAGCCGTCACTACACTCGATACCTTCCATCATCTACAAAGCTGCAAAATCGCGATTCGTTGTAGCACACCACAGCTACTGTCCATTTTGTATGTTGTTTGACTCATTGAAGGCATGCAGCTTTGTGCATTGCTGCAAAAATGCCTTTTGCGAAGTATTCGAAACTCAAAATCCCCATTACATGCACGGCCCCTTCGCAATGTTCGCTCGGCGACTGGTTGAGATGGACGTACATTCACTGACAGCCCTAATTACTGTCGGGTTTGAAACCGATTGTCGTTGACGTGAACTCGCCTCTGGTCCCTATGTTAGGATCTTTTTACGACCACTGTTCGTATGCAGCCTTACGTGGCTGCGTGTGATTATAGACAGTAGACTCTACATCTACATCCATACTCCGCAAGCCACCTGACGGTGTGTGGCGGAGGGTACCCTGAGTACCTCTATCGGTTCTCCCTTCTATTCCAGTCTCGTATTGTTCGTGGAAAGAAGGATTGTCGGTATGCTTCTGTGTGGGCTCTAATCTCTCTGATTTTATCCTCATGGTCTCTTAGCGAGATACACGTAGGAGGGAGCAATATACTGCTGCACTCTTCGGTGAAGGTATGTTCTCGAAAGTTTAACAAAAGCCCGTACCGAGCTACTGAGCGTCTCTTCTGCAGAGTCTTCCACTGGAGTTTATCTATCATCTCCGTAACGCTTTCGCGATTACTAAATGATCCTGTAACGAAGTGCGCTGCTCTCCGTTGGATCTTCTCTGTCTCTTCTATCAACTCTATCTGTTACGGATCCCACACTGGTGGGCAGTATTCAAGCAGTGGGGGAACAAGCATACTGTAACCTACTTCCTTTGTTTTCGGATTGCATTTCCTTAGGATTCTTCCAATGAATCTCAGTCTGGCATCTGCTTTACTGACGATCAACTTTATATGATCATTCCATTTTAAATCACTCCTAATGCGTACTCCCAGATAATTTATGGAATTAATTGCTTCCAGTTGCTGACCTGTTATTTTGTAGCTAAATGATAAGGGATCTATCTTTCTATGTATTCGCAGCACATTACACTTGTCTACATTGAGATTCAATTGCCATTCCGTGCACCATGCGTCAATTCGCTGCAGATCCTCCTGCATTTCAGTACAATTTTCCATTGTACAACCTCTCGATACACCACAGCATCATCTGCAAAAAGCCTCAGTGAACTTCCGATGTCATCCACCAGGTCATTTATGTGTATTGTGAATGGCAACGGTTCTATGACACTCCCCTGCGGCACACCTGAAATCACTCATACTTCGGAAGACTTCTCTCCATTGAGAATGACATGCTGCGTTCTGTTATCTAGGAACTCCTCAATCCAATCACACAGTTGGTTGATAGTCCATATGCTCTTACTTTGTTCATTAAACGACTGTGGGGAACTGTATCGAACGCCTTGCGGAAGTCAAGAAACACGGCATCTACCCGTGAACCCGTGTCTATGGCCCTCTGGGTCTCGTGGACGAATAGCGCGAGCTGGGTTTCACATGCCCGTCTTTTTCGAAACCCATGCTGATTCCTACACAGTAGATTTCTAGTCTCCAGAAAAGTCATTATACTCGAACACAATACGTGTTCCAAAATTCTACAACTGATCGACGTTAGAGATATAGGTCTATAGTTCTGCACATCTGTTCGACGTCCCTTCTTGAAAACGGGGATGACCTGTGCCCTTTTCCAATCCTTTGGAACGCTACGCTCTTCTAGAGACCTACGGTACCCGCTGCAAGAAGGGGGCCAAGTTCCTTCGCGTACTCTGTGTAAAATCGAACTGGTATCCCATCAGGTCCAGCTGCCTTTCCTCTTTTGAGCGATTTTAATTGTTTCTCTATCCCTCTGTCGTCCATTTCGATAACTACCATTTTGTCATCTGTGCGACAATGTAGAGAAAGAACTACAGTGCAGTGTTCCTCTGTGAAACATCTTTGGAAAAAGACATTTAGTAATTCGGCCTTTAGTCTGTCATCCTCTGTTTCAGTACCATTTTGGTCGCAGAGTGTCTGGACATTTTGTTTTGATCCACCTACCGCTTTGACATAAGACCAAAATTTCTTAGGATTTTCTGCCAAGACAGTACATAGAACTTTACTTTCGAATTCATGGAACGCCTCTCGCATAGCTCTCCTCACACTACATTTCGCTTCGCGTAATTTTTGTTTGTCTGCAAGGCTTTGGCTATGTATATGTTTGCTGTGAAGTTCCCTTTGCTTCCGCAGCAGTTTTCCATCTCTTACTATCTTGCTTGGCACATACTCATCTAACGCATATTGTACGATGGCCCTGAACTTTGTCCACTGATCCTCAACACTATCTGTACTTGAGACAAAACTTTTGTGTTGAGCCATCAAGTACTCTGAAATCTGCTTTTTGTCACTTTTGCTAAACAGAAAAATCTTCCTACCTTTTTTAATATTTCTATTTACGGCTGAAATCATCGATGCAGTAACCGCTTTGTGATCGCTGATTCCCTGTTCTGCATTAACTGATTCAAATAGTTCGGGTCTGTTTGTCACCAGAAGGTCTAATATGTTATCACCACGAGTCGGTTCTCTGTTTAACTGCTCAAGGTAGTTTTCAGATAAAGCACTTTAAAAAATTTCACTGGATTCTTTGTCCCTGCCACCCGTTATGAATGTTTGAGTCTCCCAGTATATATCCGGCAAATTAAAATCTCCACCCAGAACTATAACATGGCGGTAAAATCTACTCGAAATATTTTCCAAATTATCGTTCAAGTGCTCAGCCACAACAGCTGCTGAGCTAGGGTCCCTATAGAGACATCCAATTACCATGTCTGAGCCTGCTTTACCAGTGACCTTCACCCAAATCATTTCACATTTCGGATCTCGTTAGATAGTCAGTGTTGTCGCAGAAATAAATCAGGCAACTTCATTCACGATGCGATCATGAAAATGTCTAAATGCAATAGCCCCTTTGTGCCATTGAGTGACGTCGACTCATCATACTATGGTCATCCATACAACCGACCACCACATGCACATCACTTCGCTGCCGTGACTTACAGTACCTCAGCGGTAGAAGTGACATGGCCGCCCGGTAGTGCCTACAAGACTCCAAAGCGACCAGTGTGATCTTATAAGACGTGAAAGTATTATAATTAAATGCTGCCCAGCACTTTTCTTTCAGAACACACTTTATCACGGTGACAAATTGTATTCATAGTGTAATAGTAATGATTCAGTGTTACATCTGAATAAGACATTGCCTGTTGTCAAACCGACTGTGTGGGGGCTGGAAACCGACAGGTCGCGGAATCACTTTTAACCTAGCCTTCACCCCTCAGTGTTGTGAGGATTCGGCAGGAACTTCCACGTTAAAGTGTAAGTCACTTTTATCCGGTAGGATTATTGTGGTAGGTCAGGGAGACGCAAGTCGCCGAAGTGACATCCATTGGCAAGACTTCAATTGGGCCAGTGAACTACTCGCTACTATTGTTATTATTATTATTATTATTATTATTATTATTCTGAATCATCGTTGTTTTGTGAAGGTCTAATGTAGTACCCCTTTTTGAAACTTCTTGAAACTAAATGAGACACATTTTTTTTCTTCTGTGTTTTTTTTGCTAGTGTTGAAGTCCAGTTCTGTGCGCCAGATACTGTGAAGCTTTCGCAGAGTTGATGTTTCTCTGTATGTAGTGGTCACAGTATGGCAGAAATACCTGTCTAGTAACACATTTATCAATAACTTCAATGGGTTGTTTGTTGTGTGTTCGTTCCTTCTTCCTCATTGGAGCAGAGACTCATAGGAATTGCACTGTTGCATCGTGACCTCCTGCCGTCGACATACGTTCTGCTGCTCCTTCGAACCCCCCTTTCTGCGGGGACTATCATTCCTTTCTCTTTCTCATCGCCAGCGGATTTCGTGACGTCGATAGGAGGCCGTCGTGACGTTGTCCGCGATCGCTTTCCGTGCCTGCACTGCGAGTTGACAACATGCACTAGCTTGAAATGGAACCTGGATGTGCCAAATCAGTTTCCGCTACCATCAGGTTTTTGTTTCGCTTTGTCAAGTAATGTCCTGCCTGTAGTGAACATTTCTCAACACTCTGGAGGTGGTTGTTTGGATAATTATTATATCTGCGGTTTCTCGCTAAGACATGGGATGAGTCACTTTGTTTACAATTATGGTACACTTTTTCAGTGAAAATGTGGCAACATGCGGAACAAGGATAGCATTGTCTTCCACGTTAATTCTGTAAGCACTCTCTCTCTCTCTCTCTCTCTCTCTCTCTCTCTCTCTCTCTCTCTCTCTCTCTCTAGCAGAAGGTGGATTCCTATCGCCAAAGATTGGTTGGGCGCGAACTCCGGCCCTTCAGTGCTTCTGCCGCTCCCGCTTGGGCACCGCGCTTTACCAAGAGTGAACCCACTGATGTACCGAACAGGCAATTGGCCATTCGTATTTCTACGGCCTCCTTTAGAATATAGTTTGAAAACGACGAGGTCTGTCTTGGCACTTATTCATATTTCATTAAGTCTCCTACAGCTATGCAGAGCTTCAGAACAGCAGATTTTGTTGTTTGCTCGAGTTTGGGGTGTCTCCTGTGTGCCTGGCACGTTTCTTCGATCGTCCGCACAATCTGCCCGATGTACAATGGTCTCTTACGCATTAGCGTGGAATACGGTAGACACGCGGTTCACCAAGCCCAGGGTCATCTTCCATCGTACCTAATAGTGCTCGCGTGGTCAGAGGCGGACGAAAAACTCACTTAATACTACGCCGAGCTAAGATTCTACTGATTTTTCTCTATATTTTTCCGGCTTACGGCATATACCTCAGTAGCTTATATTCGTCATGTTCTACATCCAGAGCCCGTACCTTCTGCCTGAAACCATCTCAGATTTGTCTTCCACGGTATCCAATCTTCTCGAATACCTCCTTCTTAAAGTGTTTGAGAATTGTTGGTAGGCTTTCTTCTTCCGATATTGCACGGGCTCTTAGGACCAGTGTACGCAGTACGCCCTCACGCTCTGAGGGATATTGTCAGCTGGAGGCATGGAGATCAAACCAGTGTGGTTGACTTACCTGTGTCCCATACAGCTGTGCGCTTCGCGCTTGATTAGAACGTCCCAAAAGGGGAGTTTGCCATTCTCATCCGCCTCCGTGGTGGAGAAATAAATTTGTTCATTCAAATATATTCGTAAATGAAATATCTAGCTGGTTGAATACTCAAAATCTGGCAGCATCCTTGTGAGAAACACATTGCATAATAGGTAGTAATTTCGTAGCGGAAAGCGCCAAGTCAGGGCACTCGGGTTGCTGTTGCTGATAAAATGGCGAGAAAAAGTTGGAACGAGTTGTACATGATGGGTACCGTTGAAGCGAATGGTGGTAGATAGGAAGTACAACAGCAATGCGCGTTGAAGAAGCATCTGCCATAGCTCCTTGTACCAGCCTTGTACGTCCTTGGCCGCTCAGGAAATCTGTCGCGAAATAGTCTAAAATTATGTCGTAAGAGACTGGCTGGACGATGCATAGGGATGTTTCTCATAGACGGACTTCAATCAAAGGGCCTTAGTTCTTCAGTTGTTATCCACTTCTCCCGTGTCCAATAAAGCAACAATGAGACACCAATCCAGTAAGATCAGCAACGCTGTTGTTGTTTGCTGTTTTTGTTGTGGTCTTCAGTCCGACAAAGGTTTGATACATCTCTGCACACTAGTCTTCCCCGCGCTAGTCTCGTAATCTTTAACTATTACACCTTACATTCAATTGAAGCTGCCTACTAGATTCGAGACGTGGACTCCTACAATTTTTACCTCCTACACTACCCTCCGTTACCAAATTTTCGATTTCGTAGGACTTAGGATTTGTTCTGGCTACCGACCCCATCTTTCAGTCAAACTGTACCTAAATTTTTTTCGCAGTTCTGTTCAATACCTTTTCATTAGTTACTCGATCCACTCGTTTAATTTCAGTATTCTTGTGTGAAATTGAATTTTAAAAAAAAATATATATATTTTCTTGTCTGAACTGTCCATCGTCCACGTTTCCGTTCAGAAAAATGCCGTGAGAAAAGACTTGAATTTATTTCAGGTTAAATAAATGTCACACTGTTTTTTTTCTAATGATTTTTTTTATTTCTAATTGGTTTCGGCGTATAAGGCCGTCTTCAGGAAGCAACTGAGTAGCGTCTGCAAGGAACGCTAGTTCTGAGACAACAGAACAGCAGAACATTATAAGCAAAGATTCAATCCACTTGCATGGACTATTGTACACCAAACTTGCTTTTTAACGTTGAAATTACAATTTACGCAATGAACAATATTAAGCGCAATAAATAAATTAACTACTCATTATTACAGTATGACAGGTTACATATTTATAATTTAAAGTTTGTAAGGTCCTGACATTGGTTTAGAAACCGTCAAACTGAGCACTCTCCATTTATGTTGTGCACCAAAAAAAATTTCTTAACATTGAAGCCGTTGCGTAAAGTGTAATTTACACTGTTAAAACATGTCTGGTGCACAACATATATAGAGAGTGCTTAGTTTGACAACTTCTCAACCATCGTCATGATTTCGCAAACTTTAGGATTACGCACATTTAACCGGTGATACATATTATGTAAGTTAATTATTTATTGTGCTTAATATATTCTGTTGCGTAAAGTGTAATTTCAACATTAAAAATCAAGTCTGATTCACAACATTATGTGCAAGTGGATTGTATCTTTGCTTATAATGTTTGGTTAGCGAAGAACTAGTGTCCCTTGCAGACGCTAATCACGTGTTTCCTGAAGACGGCCTATTAAGTAAAAAACAAACTAGAAATGAAGAAAAATCAGTAGAACAAGAACAGTGCACTTGTTATTCAATCTTAAATATGAAATTGTTCTACCAAGGAGTAACGGGAGAATCGAAAAATGAGATATCAATTTATATTCGCTATATAGTGGAGTTGCATGCACTCGGAAAAAATAACGGCTGTAGTTTTCGCCTTGCTTTCAGCTCATCTCAATACCAGCACAGCAAGGCCATGTTTGTTAAACATTTAAAGGCGAGATCAGTCAATCACGAGGCTTTTGGCCCTGCTCTGCACTTGCTGAAAAGACTGTTGCCACTCTTTCTGGAGTCACACGTTTGCATGGTCTCTCCATAGATACCTCTCCGTTGTGGTTGCAACTGTCTTGTATCACTGAGGCCCGTAAGACATCCCACGTCGGTAAGAACCACGGTTCATGGAGGGGGGAACCTGCCTTGAAAAAAAGCTGTTCAATAACTTAGAATAGCTTTCTAACCATTTCTGGTTTAACCACTGTGTTGTGAGCCCTGATGTGTGCCTCTGTTCGGAAGTACGCCGTATATTTCCCGTGAGCGCAGCAACCTGCTTACTCGGCACAGGAAGGTCGTTCTCACAAAAAAAAAAAAAAAGCTGTTGAGCGAGTTCGCGGAAATTCCGCGGATGCAAAACTCAGCACGCCACAGGGTCGCGCGTACTGGCTAGCAGGACGGCCTCGCGGCCCGTTTTCAGCTGTCTGAATACAGCGGGCGCGATGAATAAATGTCAAAATGAGGCGGAGCTAACTTCCGCTTCCCCCTTCCCCCCCCCCCCAACACCCCCCCTCCCTCCCTCCCTCCCTCCCTCCCTCTCTCCCTCCCTCTCTCCCTCCCTCTCTCCCTCTCTCTCTCTCTCTCTCTCTCTCTCTCTCTCTCGTGCACGCGCGCGTAGCAGAAATCACTCATTTGCAGGGCAAACTCTCCCACTGGAGGAATGACCAAAACTTTCCTGTAAGGCACTGATTTGCATCCGTATTCAAACTGCTATAGCAAACACCTTTTTACACTTATGGCACTTAAAATTGCTTCTGTTGACATGACAGCTGAAGCTGACAAGAAGCGCACTTGATAATGTTGCGGGGAGCAACGGCTCTGTGGAACCACGTCGGCTTTTCAGGCGTCTCATGGTTCGGCACACAGCTTCAAGATGTGCATATCTGTGTGTGGAAGCTACGAGGAGAACGAATACTGCCAACTTCATACGGGCGCGGCATCTGGCGTGATGGTATGAGGTGCCATCTGCGTACACAACACGATTTTCCTAGTTGTTGTTGTTGACATTGTTGTTACAGCAGTTGTACGAGGGAGACACTGAAAATTTGCAAAAAATGGTTCAAATGGCTCTGAGCACTATGGGACTTAACATCTGTGGTCATCAGTCCCCTAGAACTTAGAACTACTTAAACCTAACTAACCTAAGGACACCACACACACCCATGCCCGAGGCAGGATTCGAACCTGCGGCCGTAGCGGTCGCGCGGCTCCGGACTGAGCGCTTAGAACCGCGAGACCACCGCGGCCGGCTGAAAATTTGCAGACATCCATGGTTCTACTAGAAAACATGAAATACGTTTAGATTTGACAGCTATTTTCTAATGTTTTGTGAATTGATTGCCGTGTAGTTTCTTTGATTTACTCTAATATTTTCTTAAATATCACCGTATAAAGATTTTGTGTGCACATTAATATGAGTCAGCAGAGAGAATGCTACGAATTTTTACAATGTGAAGATCGACTTAGAAAAGATAGGGCGAAGCAGTGCCATCTAAAGCAACAATTTAAGTTTGGTATAGCGAATTCAAGAGTGTTCCTTACTTTCTTGGTAATTATTTCGTGAAAGATGTCCAGGAAGTGCATTTATTGAGGAAAACATTACTGTTGTTCGAAGAATGCTGGAAGGAGGTTGATATACCGGGCAGTTATAATTAAACTTTCCCTACTTAAAACCTTATAACACAGAAATTGATTATCGTACGAGTACCAAACTTGATAGCATTAATGTCAAGGACACAGGGAAGAGTAATAATGCCGAATCAATTCAGTTGAAACACCTTTAACGTGCTGCTATGGTACATCATACCATTGCATACCGGTATCATTACTGCTACAAAAGGGGCTCAGTATGGGGTCCATCAGTGTCCAGAAGAGTCTGTATGCGCAGGATGCATTCTGCACATCAGAACGAAGTATGCTGGCTATCTCTCTCGATACGCTGCGCTTCAGATCAGTGCATGTGTGAATGTTCACCTGGCAAACCCTGTCCTTCAGGTAGCCCCACAACCAGAAATCACAGGGAGTGAGATCGGGTGATGGTGCCGGCAAAGCATTTGGAAACGACCGGCTGATAATTAGATCCTTCCAGATATATTTCGGAGTAGCTGGTGAACTTCACGAGCGATGTGCGGTGGGACGCCATATTGCATGGTAACTGTTGAGTTCAATGCGTCTCTCTCCTGTAGGGCGGCTGTGACATGATGGCGAAGCACGTAGTAACGCTGGCCAGTCACACTGCACATCTTTGGTCCTTGAGCGCCAGCCTGTTCAAAAAAGAATGGGCCAATGATGAATGTAGCCGTGAAGCCAAACCACACGGTGACACGTTCACCATGCAGAGGAACATCAGGCACAGTGACTGGAGGGGAAAATCCCCACACTTGGCAGTTCTGTGTGTTCACCTCACCCGTCAGTGAAAAATGAGCTTCGTCTGTCGATAGGATCGTCCAGGGCCCCAGACCTCGCCAACTTCAGTCCTTACGAGAAAGTGGAGAGGGAAGTCAACACGTCGTTGCGCGTCCAGTGGTGCAAGCTGCTTGTACGGATACCATTTGAGAATGGTTTGAAGCACCTACCGCACAGTGGACCTCGGGATGTTCAATTGTTGTGGTGCAGCTGGCGCACCGCCTGACAACGGGGAATTGCGCGCAGCGTTGTCTGCCATAGCAACAGCGATTTCATCAACAAACAGTGGTGCAGCCGGTTGTCGGTCTCTTCCCTGAGTGACGCCCAGTTCTCCAGTTGATTGGAACTACTTCGTCATGCTCCGCACAGCAGGTGGACAAAGAGGACCCTTCCATAATCCTTTCATATGGCGATATCCACAAAGTGCAGCTGCAGCATTACTGTTGTTTTGATAATAGAGCTTCACCAATGATGCCCTGCTCCTTTTGTCCAAGCTCATGTTGACACGTCAGCAAGTGCACTGCGACTAGCCAGGTGTGAGACTATGAATCGGCCGTAGTTGGAACTGGACGGTGGTGCTGTGACTCATTGAAATCATGCACCCCCATACTCTGGATATTAATGCTACCAAGTTTGGTGCTCGTACGGTAGTTAGTTTCCGTGTCGTAACTTGTTACCGAGCGAGGTGGCGCAGTGGTTAGACACTGGACTCGGGAGGACGACGGTTCAATCCCGCGTCCGGCCATCCTGATTTAGGTTTTCCGTGATTTCCCTAAATCACTCCAGGCAAATGCCGGGATGGTTCCTCTGAAAGGGCACGGCCGACTTCCTTCCCCATCCTTCCCTAATCCGATGAGACCGGTGACCACGCTGTCTGGTCTCCTTCCCCAAACCAACCAACCATCGTAACTTGTTGCATGAGCACGGCCCGAAAGTTAATAAATTGAATAAACGGAAAGGAAAAAAAAGATCGATGAAGATGTTATTGTTTCGGGTGACTTTGGGCATTTATATGAGTCGACATTTTACATCAAAAGTTCATGTGAGAAAACTTTGTTGTCGGTACGTTCCGGATAAACTGATTCCCGATCTAAAACAACAATGCATTGATTGTTACAGGAAAACTCTGGAAAATTTTCGGAGCAGCTCTTCATATTTGATTTGGAATATCTATATTGGTGCCGGCCGGGGTGGCTGAGTGTTTCTAGGCGCTAGCGTCTGGAACCTCGCGACCGCTTCGGTCACAGGTTCGAATCCTGCCCCGGGCATGGATGTGTAGGATGTACTTAGGTTAGTTAGGTTTAAGTAGTTCTACGTTCTAGGGGACTGATGAGCTCAGAAGTTAACTCTCATAGTGCTCAGAGCCATTTGAATCTATATTGGTTATGAATCTTGAAGTCATTGTTACGATCGTGACCATTGAGTCTTTCGCTCAGAACCTTAGATATAGGAAGTCCGACGAATTAGAAGTAAGGTAAGAATCGTTGCAAATTTTTTTTTATTTTAAATGCTCATATTTTAATATAGCATTAGAATAAGACGTACTGTTACTATCTTTGGTAAACACATATGTTTCCCGCAAATTTCTGAAAAGTTTGTGAAAAAAAAATAGTTTTTGTCTGATGATGCGGCACCTCATATAGCAAAACAAACAACTAAGTACTTGAATGCCGTAAAAATCAGCACTATGGACCCTCCACCAAACTGTCCTAACTTAGCACGTAGTGATTTCTTTTGGTTTCCAAAAGTTAAAGATAAAATACGTCGAATCGCTTCTTCGTCACCAGATGAGGCCGCGAAACATAAAAACCTGGTTTCTGAATTGCCTCAGGAAGAGTGGCATCATTACGTTAAGGTATTGTTTCATTGAATGCGAAAATGTATTAACGTTACAGGGAATAAAGGTTTCAGGAATTACTTTTATCCAGAATATATATTCAAAAACCATAAAATCATTTAAATGTTTAAAACTAATACTTATTTTATTTTCTAAAAGTTTTTAATGTTGCCCTCGTAGTTGGCGTTGCTGAGCGAGGCCATTAAGAATGTACCTTCACTTGAGAAATAAGATTAGCGACACTCCACGTATATATTTTGAGCGTAATAGCTGCCAGAGAAAGGGGGTTTATACAGGGCTACAGAGACAGGCTGCACCGCCGTTCCGCGTGCGGGCCTGCGCGGCAGCCGTGAGGAATCATGACGGCCACTTCCTGGGTCCGGCAAGCGCCGGCAGTGAGCTGTTTGCCACCAGATACTGCGCCGCTGTATCACTGTCCGCTGGCGGAAATACGAGACAGCCAGCCGCCCGCGCTGTCCGCGGAATGACGCCGGCAGCTGTCGGGGGCTGCAGCGCTGGTGTCCGGGCCACAACACTGCTCCGTGTTACAGTCCCGACAAAGTGGTTGGCAGCTGTTGAAAATTTCAAATTTGCTCGCCTTTCTGACGGCTTAAAACTGCGTGGGCAGTACTCTTACGGTAGAGCACGGCCCTCACAGCCTCACTTCTGGAAATTCCTTTCTCGTTCTTTCGAAATTTTACAGTTCTCCTGCGCACCTCGATGAAGGAGACGGGTCATCATGAGTCGTGCCTGAATAGCTCAAGCGGCAAGAGCATTGCCCTCGAGAAGCAAGGCTCCGAGCCAGAGACCGGTCTGGCTCACAGTTGTTATTTGCCAGGAAGTTTCAAAACAGTGTAAACTCCGCTGCTTAGTGACACATTCATTTGTGATCTTTCTGCATCATTTCGTCTTTGAACCTGAAGCTAAACGATTATCGTCCGTATCTCGTGGTCGTGCTGTAGCGTTCTCACATCCCACGCCCGGGTTCCCGGGTTCGATTGCCGGCGGGGTCAGGGATTTTCTCTGCCTCGTGATGACTGGGTGTTGTGTGACGTCCTTAGGATAGTAAGGTTTAAGTAGTTCTAAGTTCTAGGGGACTGATGACCATAGATGTTAAGTCTCATAGTGCTCAGAACCTTTTCAACCATTTTCATGGTGGAAAATAGCCTGGATTGAAATCTTCGTTGCAATGTTAACTCTGTGTTCGCTAGAAAGTATTCGACACACACACACACACACACACACACACACACACACACACACACACACACACACACACACACACACACAGAGAGAGAGAGAGAGAGAGAGAGAGAGAGAGAGAGAGAGAGAGAGAGAATGTGTATGTGTTCAAAAATGGCTCTAAGCACTTGGGACTTAACATCTGAGGTCATCAGTCCCCTAGACTTAGAACTACTTAAACCTAACTAACCTGAGGACATCACACACATCCCTGCCCGACCGTCACACACGGAGTAAGATTCTCGACTGGAGTTACCAAACCATTGTTCAGTGCGCGAGCTTTTAGTGGCGCTGCAAGCGTGGTGGCACTGAGCGAATCAAACATGTCTGTCTAACAGAGCAGGCGATTGTTTTTCTTTTGTTGTACTGTTGAGTAAATGGTATCCGCGGTAGCTTTGGTTGCAGCTATTGTTACTTGACGTTCTTTATGGGACTAGCGAAACAACTGACGTCACAACTGATTCATTTTGGACTAGGTATGCGATGGCGTGGCAGCAGAATTACAGATTGTTGGTACAGAATACATTTCATTAATCTCTTATTTCTTTCTTTGTCTTAAAACAAGAGGCGATAATAAAGTTGAAGTAGCGTAGCTGAGAAACACATGAAAATCCTGTTTTATTGTGTGAAAAAAGTTGTCATTACCATCTCATTTGGAGAGATTCATTTCAGAATCTGTTAAAGTTTCATCCTGTCTGATAAATGTCTTGCGTAGAGCGCTGGATGTTTACTGAGAGTTGCTCATTGGAGTGACGAATCGCGGTACACAATGTGGCGATCCTATGGTAGGGTGTGGGTATGGCGAATGCCCGGTGAACATCATCTGCCAGCGTTTGTAGTGCCAACAGTAAAATTCGGAGGCGATGGTGTTATGGTGTAGTCGTGGCTTTCATGGAGGGGCTTGCACCCCTTGTTGTATTGGTTGGCACTATCACAGCACAGGCCTACATTGATGTTGTAAGCACCTTCTTGCTTCGCACTGTTGAAGATCGATTCGGGAATGGCGATTGCATCTTTCAACACGATCGAGCACCTGTACATAATGCACGGCCTGTGGCGGAGTGATTACACGATAATAACATCCCTGTAATGGGATGGCCTGCACAGAGTCGCGACCTGAATCCTATAGAACACCTTTGGGATGTTTTGGAACGCCGCCTTCGTGCCGGGCCTCACCGTCCGACATCGATACCGGCGCTCAGTGCAGCACTCCGTAAGAATGGGCTGCCATTCCCCAAGAAACCTTCCAGCACCTAATTGAACGTATGCCTGCGAGAGTGGAAGGTGTCATCAAGGCTATGGGTGGGCCAACATCATATTGTATTCCAGCATTACCTATGGAGGGCGCCATGACCTTATAAGTCATTTTGAGCCAGATGTCCGGATACTTTTCATCATACGGTGTAACTATGGCCATTAAGGAAATGAATAAACTGTTCGTCATGAACCTGACAAGTAAAGCTACGAGATGTTGCGAGGCTCAGTTTTTTCTTACTGAGTAGTTGCTTTAAAATTGTTTGAGTAGATTGCAGCTGGGCGGGCTTGCCCAAGCAGTGAAGCTAGTCTGCCGGGTACCGAGGCGCTCCCTGGACCCCACTACAGCTGCACGCGAAGCAACTCTACGGCAGCTGCCCGCCGCGCAGTTCTGCCCTGCGCTGTTGCACCACTCCAAAAATCTTAATCGCTGGCCCACACGACGTGTCCCACGCAGACGGGCTCCGCCGACTGCCAGGCTGCTTTTGTGCGGGGAGTTCCCCATGGTTTCGCGTCAGAGCTCCAGTCTTGTTTACCTTGTATGGTTCTTTGAATGCTACCTGCGCGGTACGTTCAGGTGTCTTGTCGGCATCACAAACTGAAATTGCGTCGGCACAGTAAGGAAGCGCTCGACTGTCCGCTCAGTGGGGACAGCATTGTTACTTTAACTGGTGCGTATTGGGAAGAGTCGTTCTTATATGCTGAGAAAACTCCCAGTTATTCCAACAAACATTTGTACTTGAAGCTGGCATTTTGCCTTGAAATAACTTGCAGGAGACCTGAAGCCTGTCTGATACTAGCGACATCGTGGTCAAAGTAGAATACTCGTTGTGTGCACGCATCGTGACCTTGAGTATAAATCAGAAGCCAACCACGTCGCAAATGGACCAGAGTCGCCAGTGATTAGTTGATTGTGTCGCGTGTGAGAATGCTGCAGAGTGCAAGTGCGCAGAAACAAGGACGGTGGCATCGTTCGCTAACATCGGAAGTTAAGCTGCTCTCGCGTTTCTCACTCCTATAACACCACTGGATTTTGTGCTTTTGTGTTCCTCGTAAACTTTATGTTGTTGTTTGTTGTGATGTTGTTGTTGTGGTCTTCAGTCCTGAGACTGGCTTGATGCAGCTCTCGATTGTTGTCATACAATGCAGATATTGGACCGGAGCCTGGTATTTTTCCTATTTGTGTTCTCCCCCAAGAGAGACGAAATATGTGAAAGCAGAAAAGTAACTGTGTTTGTTTTTTAATGCCGGTACCAGCACGAAGTAAAGTCTGCATTATTCGTAAATAAGAACGAAAATATATATATTTTTTTAAATTAATGTAGTTTGAACAACGTAAAAGTCAGAATTACATAACGAGAAGAATAAAAAAAAGCTGTATTTGACACTTAAAAAACCAGATGTAAAGGATAAAGTAAAAAGACTATTTTTACTGGCTTCTAAATAGTGTGCGTTCGTAAGAACATATTATCTCAAACAGACGAATGCAAATATTTTTGAATGAAAACTTAGT
This sequence comes from Schistocerca gregaria, assembly GCF_023897955.1. Lineage (NCBI taxonomy): Eukaryota > Metazoa > Arthropoda > Insecta > Orthoptera > Acrididae > Schistocerca > Schistocerca gregaria. The sequence continues at coordinate 1,068,004,576 of NC_064920.1, read as the reverse complement.
TTTTTAGAAGTGTGGAGAATTTACCGCTATGAAATTTATTTTGATCAAAAATAAATTCTATCATTTCTTGAGCGTACATCCTGTTACCATATACCTTAATTTTTCATAATAAGAATGTCCGTTATAGCCTCTTTTCCACCGTTCAAAGTCCCCGACTTGTAAGCGAAACTGACCTCTCTGGGCGAGACTCAGTACCAGAGGGCGCACCAGTAAAGTCAGTTGTCACAGTTAGTCAGCTGAGAGAAGAAATTCGAACGTGTGAAATAGGCTTTCCGCCGTGTGACAGCTTCGATATTCGAGCTATAGGACTCAACTCCCCTCTAGCCAACAGCAACAGTGAAGCGCGCCGCCTAGCAGACTTATTCCGATTGAGGCTGGCTTTGCCCCTGGTTCGTGGGAGCTCCAGTGCTTCGTGCCGAACCGAAAGGGTAGGCCTCTCCCATCTGCATGAGTCCTGTGCATTACAGACGGTGGCGCGGCGCCAGGCCTGCCTTCTGGGTGTAGCGGCACCGTCTGGAGCAAAACGAAAAGTCGCGAAACTACAGCAGAGAGACTGTAGGTCCAGCTCTGACACACACACACACACACACACACACACACACACACACACACACACACACACACCTCCTCTATGGTGTGTGTCGACCACTTTCGCTTCCCATTCTTCCTGTTCACTCGCAGATGGTGCACGGGGAAAACGATTGCCTGGTGAGCCTCAATGAGAGTTCGAATCCATCTAATTTTACCTTCATGATCTTCCCGCAAGGTATACATGGGAGAAAACAAATTATATTCGTTTCGTGTTTAAATCTTGTTCAGATTCTTTCAGATAAAAAGACACAGAATGAAAAGTAGTTATTTTACAGAGCACAAAATCTTGCATACATAAATACAGGGTTTTCCAGGCGCCCCTATCGATGTCATTTTATGCAACACGCAATGTTATATCTGCTGTACAAAAGCCACGCGCGAGGTTTTCATATTCTCTTGCTAAAAAAAAAAAAAAAAAAATGGTTCAAATGGCTCTGAGCACTATAGGACTTAACATCTTAGGTCATCAGTCCCCTAGAACTTAGTACTACTTAAACCTAACTAACCTAAGGACATCACACACATCCATGCCCGAGGCAGGATTTGAACCTGCGACCGTAGCAGTCGCACGGCTCCGGACTGAGCGCCTAGAACCGCGAAACCACCGCGGCCGGCTCTCTCGCTCATACGCGCAACTTTTGGTCCGGAAGAAAAAAACGAATGGGAACTTTTTGAAGGAAATTTACGTAGTTCAATTTTATTCTGGGATACACTTTCGCTAGAGGCCGCAGTTTTCGAGATATTAAATAAAAGACGTACTAAAGTGACCTTCAAACGGACCCCCATTCCCACACACAGCCCCCACCAGTCGGGATTTCTGGTAAATTGTTCATGGCAATCCCTGCTACTATTGTGCTAAAATTAGCGACTGGACGAATTATGAAACTTCGTGGCAGATTAAAACTGTGTGCCGAACCGAGACTCTAATTCGTTAGCCTTTCGCGGGCAAGTGCTTTGCCGACTGAGCTACCAAGCACGATTCACGACCCGTCCTCACAGCCTCAGTTCCGCCAGTCCCGACTACGAGTTTCGGTCCGACACACAGTTTTAATGTGCCAGAAAGTTTCATATCAGCTCACACTCCACCGTAGAGTGAAAATTTCATTCTGGACGAATTATTTCCCACATTTATCCTTCTTTGGTCTTTATTGACTTACGCCACTGCCTTAATGGAGCACTTATAAAATGTAAAATTGACGTTAGTGTAAATTTTACTCAATACACATCAGAAAAGGTTTTGCATCGCCTCGGATCGGAGAGTTCCGGAACCTGTACAGAAAATTGGAATAGAGATCAACATAAACATCATTTCCGCCCTATTTATTGCTCATGAAAACCACACATTGCATGTTGTACCACCATACAGCGAGACATTCAGAGGTGGTGGTCCAGATAGCCGTACTCACCAATACCTCTAACATCCAGTAGCACGTCGTCTTGCATTGACCCATGCCTGTATTCGTCGTGGCATACTATCCATGAGTTCATCAACGCACTGTTTGTCCAAATTGTCCCACTCCCCAACGGCGATTTGGCGCAGATCCCTCAGAGTGGGTTGTGGGTCACGTCGTCCATAAACAGCCGTTTTCAATCAATCCTAGGCATGTTCAATAGGGTTAATGTCTGGAGAACATGCTGGCCACGCTAGTCGAGCTATGTGGTCATCCTGAAGGAAGTCATACACAAGATGTGCACGATGGGGGCGCGAATTGTCGTCCATGAAGACGAATGCCTCGCTAATATTCTACCGATATGATTTCACTATAGGTCGGAGGACGGCGTTCACATATCGTACAGCCGTTACGGCTCCTTCCGTGATCACCAGCGGCGTACGTCGACACGTCTATATATATATATATATAGAATATCCTCTAAAATTCCAGAGCACCAAGTGTCATGGGTAAGTGGTAATTGTCTGTTGTGTCTATGACATAGGAATGTTGTTGTTGTTGTCTTCAGTCCAAAGACTGGTTTCATGCAGCTCGCCGGCCGGTGTGGCCGTGCGGTTCTAGGCGCTTCAGTCTGGAAACGCGTGACTGCTACGGTCGCAGGTTCGAGTCCTGCCTCGGGCATGGATGTGTGTGATGTCCTTAGGTTAGTTACGCTTAAGTAGTTCTAGGGGACTGATGACCACAGATGTTAAGTCCCATAGTGCTCAGAGACATTTGAACCACTTTTTGATGCATCTCGCCATGCTACTCCAGATGATCCAAAACAAAATGGCGCCGCGTATCTCCGCATTATGAATAGGCACCGCCTTTTTTGTTGTGGCTCCTCCATCCCTTGCTACGGTTTTGTGGCACGGTGATTTTAATGTGTACTTGGAAAAAAATGAATTACGTACCGTAATTCTTTCGAGGTTAAAATAAAACTTTGATTACCCATCGTACGCTTGTTTACATAAATTACCGAAAATCAAAATAGAATAATTACTCGAAAAAATTAATTAGTTAGCTACTGTTCCATAGATAATTTGAACGATTGTTTTATCTAAATGATGTGGAACGAGGCAGTTTACAGATGTGTATACGTGACTAGAGTCAACATTAATAAACACGTTACCTTTTTTAGTTCTACACACACGTCCAGAAAAAAAACAGTACTCTTCTATCCACTATTCGTCTGCACGTAACAGATATCTGCATGCGTAAGTATTTGAGTTATAAAATTAGTTCTGTAACATGTGTGTAGGTTCTTGCACGTCCTCCTCTCGATGCCCGTTATTGCTCACTGGATGAGGATCAGACGGTGACTTAGTTTGGAATGGGCGGGTTCAGATGCCCATGCGGCCACAAACATTTAGCTTTCCCGTGGCTTCCTAGAGTCACAAGCTAGGATGGTTCTTAATATTGGCATTTCTCAGTCCTCCTCCTCATCAGAGGCCAATTTTACATACTTCAATACTTTTTTCATAAGAAAACGAAGACGGCATCTCTTGATCTCCTTCAAATAAGGAAATCAAGGAAAACTTTTCTCATATTGTCAACCGCATGTAGTACAGTTAGTTCGAAACAACCTTTGCTGTAAATATGATCATTGCAATATTTTTTTCAGTATTTCACATTGAGCAATTTTCGTAATAATGTGGATTGAATGTCTTAGGCTGCTTAAATTTTGTGGCCTGTAGGACAACACACTGCTGTTCTACAGCGGTTTCATTCTCTTTATAGTTGTGTTAGTTCACATTAAGTAAGTACTTTTTCTCTTCAGATGAAATCATTCTAGCTTGAAAATAGATGGAAGTGTCTGCTTTGTCCCGCATTGCATGGATTTCAGTAATGTTTGTGATGTCAATACCTAGCATGTTTCTGTGTGGTTCTATAAAGATCGTACTGATGATCGACGTGAGTAGTCACACATAGGGGCTATGAAAAAGTTTCCGTTTGATGACGTTGCTGCAGCGTATATGCAACGTAGCGCGACCCCGATGATGCGGATATATGTACAAACATCAGCATGTAGTCAAGGGGTTAATGTGGCATTTGTGTCTTTCCAACGTGCGGCAAGGGAGGGAACGTGTACTGTGGCGACGTTATTGCCAAATGCATCTAAACGGGACGAACGTGCTGTTTTTCTTTTCTTGGTTGCTGGAGGACAAACACCGGTAGACATCAAACGGAGAAAGAAGAATGTGTATGGGGGCGAAAACCACCGTTGTGGAATGATGTGCTAAGGGGTGCTGGTGCTTCTTCCCGATGACGAACGTCCCCAAACCGCGAATGTCGTAACGCAGTAGTCTGTACTTATAACAGTTACACACTGTATGTACAGAGTGTTAAAAAAGAATTTACTCCACCTCAAGGTGGACACACGAGCTCCCGCCCTGTTTTCGTGATCTCTTCCCATGAATCACGCTTAAGAAACGGCTTGAAGGGTGGACGATTCCTGTCTGACAAGGATGTCCAGCAGAGTTCTTCACGCAACAGGTAAATTCAACATGGTACGTCTGTGGGGTTATTGCCTCAATGCTCATGGACTGGCATAACTATTCTGGACGGTAAGGCCTTCGAACGGAAACTTCTAGATCGTCTCTTATATATCTTCTGTCTTCAGTATTGGTAATTCCAGCCTTGATGTTAGACAGACCTTGTATTTTCTCACTTCCTTGCATTTTCGTGTGGCGCAAAGCCTTATTTTCAGGCACATAAGGCCCTGATCTATAAGTGCCATGTGATATCATTTACGATCTGCATCGCTATGTGACTAGTCTGCAGTTCTCTCTGAAATACTTGGCAAAGTGTTCTTAGAATCAGTCCACTTTCGAATATCACGTGGTAAAATTCCATGCGAGCTTATTGTATTACGATGGTTATTTCTCCCTACGTAGGTGGAGACGACAGTACATTTTCGCATTAGGAGGAAAATGTTGGCCGGTGAAATTTTTGTGAAAAAATATCGCTGCAGTGACAAAGCTTTTGTTTTCATTGATTGCCACCCGAACTTGTTTATCATATTCATCACACTCTTCCTCCTCTTTCACGATAATACCAAACGACCTGAAGTATATCTGCTAGCCGGCCGCGGTGGCCGAGCGGTTCTAGGCGCTTCAGTCCGGAACCGCGCGACTGCTACGGTCGCAGGTTCGAATCATGCCTCGGACATGGATGTGTATGATCTCCTTAGGGTTAGCTGCGTTTAAATAGTTCTAAGTTCTAGGGCACTGATGACCTCAGATGTTAAGTCCCACTTTTTGCGGAGGTGATAACGTGTTTCATTCAGTCTGCTACTTGCCGTCTTTGGATTCCTGGAAAAATGCAGCTTCAGTTTCTTCTTAAGCAGTCGACATCATGTTTCAATGCCAATTGATCAAAACAACATTTATTGGAAACTACGAAAATTCACACAGTAAACGTTTTATATCCTTACAAAAAAGTTTTATGGTGCGTTTGCGTTTGTTTCGTACCACAATAAATTACAGTTCTGATTACACTGTTTACCACGTAAAGTATGCAAATATCTTTGAAATTTTTGCACCTTTAATTTTGAAGCGACGAACTTATTTGGGTGTGACTTAGTGGAATTCTTGCTGTAATCGTACCATTTTCGCCATGTAAACGTGATTATTTTACGTTCATTCATGTCTCATCATATCCTAATTTGGATTTACGGGGGAAAGCTTCGTTCTTAAAACACTGCGCACTCGATACGTAAACAAAGTTGGCCAGTTACGAGTAGGACTCGCACTCTTGAGGGTTCCGTACAGACGTAAGTATGTGGAGTCTATAGACAGTTCATCCATTCCGGGAATCGACAATTTTTACCTGTTATCGGTACTGATGCTGGAAAGATATCGGTACCGGAAATTCCAAGACTTTCGGGAGTGTTTTGATTTTCATTTTGAAGTCAGATAACAAATTATAATAAAATATTTTGTGTGTGATATACTTGAAATTAACACTTTTCGGATTTTTTCCCTATATTTTATTGTTAAAACTTGCTGCTTGCCAAAATTTCATGGTTTTTGGGTTATCGGGAATGCCCTGTATATTTTGATATTGCGTTTGCGAGTATCAAAACGTGTGAAGTAAATGGCCGTATCTTTGCATTTGCTTCAGCTTTTTACAACGCCAAGGGGCTATAACCTTAGTATGTGACACAAATTTCAACATGATACCTCTTCTCGTTTCTGAGAAGAATGGTTTTTAACGGTCAGACAGACAGATGCAGAGACAGACGGAAGGACGGACAAAAAAAGTAATCATATAAGGGTTACATTTATAATGACAGATACGAAATCCTAAAAACAGGCTTCTTGCACTAAAAGTCGTCAGACGTCAATACACTGATCAGCGCGTTTTTCCTCTGCTGTCCCTTAGAGCTTTGGCGCGTCTAGTGGGAGATACTATCCGTGGAACCGTAGTTCCACGCAGGGGCTAGCCACAAGTGTGTAGCTCGTGACTTGAAGGCAGTCCACCTAAACGTGTGAAGGAGGGGGGGGGGGGGGGGGGGGGAAGCCTTTGTGTCGGGAAGACAACGTGATGCACGACAAGTCCAAACGCTAACACTCGCTGCCGGCGCTGGCTTTCCGCAGACTGCCTGAAAGAACATCTCCCCGTAAAACTTGGAGTTTTCACCATAAAACATTCTTTGCTGAAGGCAAACTCCTTTGTGTGTTTAAAACGACACGATCTTATTGTGCTCTACGTGGTAGAAGTTAAGACTGAAGTTCATCCAACCCCTCGCCCTCCCACGTACAATGCAGCGTGCTGCAAACTTCTGCTCTTACTGGTGATTTCGATCTTTCCATCTTTTCATTGCCAGTCGTGCGACGAGTGTATCATTTTTGAAATAACAGTATAGCTCGTAGTGTCTAATGGTTCAAAAATTTAGTTCTGTAATTCGTGATGCATTCCCTAACGCTATTTATTTCTAGGGTGCATCCTTATATCTGTGTAGTTCTGAGTCTTCTTTTGATGATGACGATGATGATGATGATGTATTCCTTGATAGAGCGTAGCCGAACGATGCTGGAGACCCGCACCGCCGTAATAGGCAAGGTCCTAGTGGGGATGTTTGCCATTGCCTTCCTCCGACGGCAATGGGGATGAATGATGATGAAGACGACACAACACCCAGTCATCTGTAGGCAGGTGAAAAATCCCTGACCCCGCCGTGAATCGAACTCGGCACCCCGTGCAAGGGAAGCGAGAACGCTGCCGCGAGACCACGAGCTTACAACATTATTCCTCTAAAAATTGTGCTTCATTTTTGTTGATGTAATTAAATGTCCCTATTTTATTTCGAGTATCAGATACTTCTCTAATAGACTGGATGGAAGGTAAGAAACAAAATGACTTCTCATTGTCCACCAACGGATACAACGTAAAGATGTCCTGAAACATTGTAATGTCCTATTGGCGGAGATAGGCCCTAGCCTTATAACATCCTTTGAAAAGTGAAGCAGTTAGTTTTAAGAGGACCTACAGGTTAACGTGACACCGATCCACGGTGCGTCTTGGCAATTTCCTCCTGTACAGATCATTGTCAGTGATGAAATAACCGACAAGTGACGAAAACTAAGAACCGGTTGAGGATGGAATCCAGGACCTTTGAATTTGTAGTCCGATTCTTATTTAATATCTGAGGCACAGTTACAGTTGTTAATGAAAGCCGAGAGACTAGTACTTTATAATGAAAATTGGTGCAGAATGACTCTTTCACTCTGCAGTGGAGGTGCGCTGTTTTGAAACTTTCTGGCGTATTAGAACTATGTGCTGGACCAATAGTCGTACACAGAACCTCGCCTTCCGTGCGGAATCCTCTCACAGACTGAGCTGTATTATCATTAAAACTTGTGATGAAATGCAATGAACGACAGCGTTGTTGAAATATGTATGCAGAGCTTAAAATTTACCTACACATCCTTTGAAGTACGTACGTTAAACAAGGAATTAATAATAATATAAATAGGTGACAATACTATCATTTCGTGTCTAAAAGAATGTATTTAGAAAACTACATTAATCAATTTAAATTTTTCTAACAGAACATTTTCTATTTGCCATGTTGGTATGTTGTGTGATGGATTTAGATGTAAATTATAGAAATTAAACAGCTGACTTACAACAGTTCCCACAGAATACAAGCCGTATTACAAAAAGAACTGCACGCGTATTACAAAAACTGAATGTGTGTTATTAATGTTAATTATATGAACGATTTGTTCAGATTTGTGTTACTTAAAATGTAGATATAATAAAATGAAGATCTGAAGTGCAAGCCGTTATTGTTTTCTCTTCAATACCATTTTAAAAAAGGCCCTTTCCACACCTTACAATACTTTTCTCTCTACTGCATTCTGATATTAGATCTCATATCAACCTTTGTTTTAAATCTATATCCTGTAATTTTACAATATTTTTCCAACGGTTACGTGGAGTCAACTGGCTGTTTTACTGTTTTATGATCTATCTAGACACGACTCACGACCCACTTTCACAGCTTTATTTTCGCCAATACCTTTCTCCTGCCTTCCAAATTCCGTTTAAGTTCTGCATGCTTTGCAGGACTAGCGCTCTTGAAAGGAACGATATTGCGGTTATTTGGAAAGCAGGAGGGGGGTACTAGCGCAACTGGAGCTGCGAGGGCGGGTCCTGAGTCGTGCCTGCCCGTGAAAGGCGAGGATCAGGGATCGAGTCCCGGTCCGCAGCAGTTTTAATCTACCAAGAAGTTCTAAGACGGTGCTAATCGACAAGACTTCCGTACGCAAACCTTGGTGTAACAGTTGAGCCGCAGGGCGACACTCTGTACTACACAGTGTACCGACGTGTCTGGGGAAGAGCTGTGAGAACTGTTGCCACCAACCCCATAACAACTCTTGTCTCGATGAACCGAAACTGAGTTCTGCAAAACTGTGTTCCTCGACAACCTTACTGGCACGCTGCGCTAATTCCCATAAAATGAAACCGTGACTAAAATTTCGTAGCAGAAGCAGCAGCCGGCGGCATTCTTAGCAGCTGTGTTCTTTGTCAGCATAAAAGCGCTGCGAGTTGAAGAAGAAAAGGAAAAGTATAGAAGTGTAGCGGGAGTAACAGCCTTACAACTCTCTTCGCTTCCGCTCAGACGCTCCGTTTTCTTCCTCTTTTTCCTCCTTGAGGGCGGAACTGGAATATGAAGCGAATTCAGCTTACCCCCAGTATATTTATTTCGGCCTTGTCTTACGGCACACTCTGCAACAGTTTTGCTACTCTCCATTTTTATACTTAACTGTTACCCTCTGCTTCGCTCGTATATCAGTAGTTTTTGTTATGATGAATGATGGTGAGTAAGCAAGCTAGCAATTTTACGATATGTCTGCGTAAATAATGGTACGTATAAAAATTTAAGCAGTACTGGTGTGTAGTTACATAGTTACTGTGTTTCTATTATTTTGCTGAATATCACATCTGAAACCATGCATTATATTTTCTAACTATATTTAAAAATGCCGAGATTCATTAAATCCGTCCAGAAATAGTGTTTTTAGGGTTTTCTCTGGCTCACCTAATACTAGATGTGAAATTTTACCACCAGAGCAAGATATACAACATATACCAACCGTTTCTCCCATTTTTAATGCATTACGGTGCCTACGTTTTGATGCATCTCGTTATGGTGACTAATCTAGGATTAAAATAGTCAGTTAATAGATCACAATAAAGTGCAGCGTGATAAAAAGGCACGACTGTTTGTTGTAATAGCCGTCGTATGCGTGCCAAGGCGTATACCACATTTAAAAATTTTAATAATACTGAGACGGATACAACTTTCTGAAGTAGCTTGTAGTCTTCCTTAGGGTTGAAGGTACCTCCATACCAAATACCATCCGAGTCGATTCAGCGGTATAGAGTCGTGAAAACGTAATAGAGCGAGTTACTTTCGGAATTAACATTACTGGTACTAGTATGCAAGTATGGATTAAACAAGTAGAGGTTTGTAGAAGCGTTGTATTCATTACGTTAAATCGTATTGTGTAGAACGTATCAAACAATAAAAGCATTTTCACAGATACGATAAGGTTCAATCATCAAAGAGTAAGCAGCTTTTTCAAAAATAATTATTGTTCCGTGTTTCGCTTTAGGTTCTTCAAATCGGTAAATCTGATGTGCTGCATACTTTATAAAGTGTCCTATGTTCCTCCTCAGCGTTCAAGCTATCAAAATAGAGTATGGATTACGGTGGCAACCCGGCTAGCTGCGCGGTGTAACGCGCTGCTTCCCGAGCGGGAAAGCCGGTCCCCGGCACGAATCCGCCCGACGGATTAAGGTCGAGGTCAGGTGTGACGGCCAGCGCGTGGATGGTTTTTTAGGAGGTTTTCAATCTTCCTCGGCGAATGTGGGCTGGTTCCCCTTATTCCGCCTTAATTATACTGTGTCGGCGATTTGCTGCGGAAACACCGTTTCCACGTACGCGTACACCATAATTACTCTAACACGCAATCATTTGAGGTTACATTCGTATGGTATGAGACGTTCCCGGGAGAGGGGAGAGGGGGGGGGGGGGGGACCGTACAGTAACCCTGGGTTCGGTGTGGGGCGGCGGTGGAGTGGGTGGACTGCTGTGGCCTGTTGTTGGGTTGTGAACCATTCTAGCCTGCGGCGGGACGAAGCCTCTCCGTCGCAATGGATTACGGTAGGTCTTTCTCCAGGCAGTATATTCCGACCCGCGGACAGCAGGGCAAAAATGTATAATGACTATTTTGAACAAAATATTGCATAAAAATTTAAATAATGCTAAGATTTAGCTACAGCGTGACTTGCAACTATTCCAGGTGGCAGAGTTCCTGTATACGGGAATGAATAGGTTATTTAAGAAAAGAGCGATTAGCAGCACGACAAAGGAAATTGCTACTACTACAGTAAAGCTGTTACAAAAATATTTACAGCGGTAAGACAGGGCGATGGCTTATCCCCACTCCCCTTCAGCTGTCTGTTAGAAAAATACTGTAGTAAGGAATTTGAATAAAAAAGTAATAGAATAAAAACTATCACCAATGAAATTGAGAAGAAAATGATCTTTTTGCTCACTTTACGATTCCCCCCTCACCTCTCAGCGACACTTTTTCTGCAGTAGTCAAGAAGTCTACTGTATATGGCAGGTTTCGAGTGCCTGCAAACATCGCGGGCCTTCATAAACTATCGAAAGCCTCTGGGATAATGCAGTGCTCTTACGTATTTGTTTTCTCTTCACTATTAGAACTGCCCGATTAACCGTACGAGCTAATGATTTAGCGGGTGTAAATCCAAACTGATATGGGGTAAAGCCCCGGAGCGCCCTGTGCAGTGAAGCCGGAGGAATCTCTCCTTTACTTTAAGCTGCTCTCACAACTTCAATATTGTGGACGTAATAACACAGTGTCAATATATTGCGCGAAAGTGCAAGGCCGTAAACGGCAAAATATTAGTGCACTATTCTTACGCCCGGAACGCATCATTTAGAAGTATGCCTTCATAGCAAAGATGTGGGCGATCGACGACTTACCATTGGCATGTAATGCGATTGAGTTCCTTGAGTGGCAAAAAGCAATTTCCCAGAACTGGCGAAACAGTCCGACAGAGTTCTTGCGAATGTTTCAGCGGACTAGTGGCAACTTAGCCACAGCAACTAATTACAAATTAAAGACGTGAACTGTATAATTGTTTGTGCACGTGGCCTGCGCAGGGTGTTACCCGCACGATGCCCGCGCTTGTTACGCTGCGTCCAGTCTGGGGCTTCCCGTGCCGTATGTCACTGGACCCGCCCCTCGGCCAGTACATTGCGTGCGCGTGCCTCCCATACTGAACAACGGAGTCCACCGCTGTATTATTTTTAGTTTTTTGTCAAGTTTTCATTCGCAGTGCCCCAACGATTCATACAAGGGGAGGCCACGACTTGGGCATCACAGATTTACTTGAAACTGTGTACGCCTTTAGTAGGCCATTAAAACAACACGGCACGTAAAACTTCTCTTGCTATTTTCTCGGAACTGCCAGAGTAGTGCACCTTACTACTTGTACATCATGTTGTTTTATGATCCACTAGAGGTGTATAAAGTTTGAAGTAAATCCTTGATCCCAACGTCGTCACCTCCTCTTGATAGATCATTGCAGAAAATTTCAAGATATAATGGATCCTTGTTAGAAATACGATGGTCTAGGAGACCGCGTTGTTTTAACTTAAAATAAATTAGAGACCTCGGGAAGACGCCCGAGAAAATCGTTGCGCCCTACATCAAATGGCTCTGAGCACTACGGGACTTAACTGCTGAGGTCGTCAGTCCCCTAGAACTTAGAACTACTTAAACCTAACTAACCTAAGAACAACACACACATGCATGCCCGAGGCAGCATTCGAACCTGCGACCGTAGCGGCCGCGTGGTTCCAGACTGTGGCGCCTAGAACCGTTCGGCCACTCCGGCCGGCGCGCCCTACATCGCTTCAGCAGATCTGCTCACACAACTGGGCACAAATCGCACAAAATAACGGCTGAGGCACTGTTGTTCGACGACACTATCGCGGCTGGCTGTTAGTCTGTGAACGATGGGGACGTTGGACCTGAACTGCTCATTTTTTCTGATGAATCGTGGCTGCTTTTGTCAGGGTACGTAAAATCGCAGAACTCTCAAAGTTTGAGAAAATCGTCATCCGTTACACCAACAGCCAATGCTTGATGTGAAAACATGATTGTGGTGTGCAGCTAGTGCAAGAATAATTATTGGACGAATCTTTTTCCATGAAGAAATAACTTTTGGTAGGTATGTGAACAATATAGTGCATCCTTTTTTTTCGATTTAAGAGAGAACTAGCATCTAACATTACATGCAGGGCAGTCAATACGAGGCCACACACCGACAGTGCTTCTATCACAGTATTACTAATTGTTTTTGAGGAAAGGATTGTTTATTCGGCCTCTCGTTCTCGAGATCTAAATCATTTATCTTTCGGGAATGTTTAAATATAAGGTATAAGCAAAATATCACCAGGCACTCAAATAGTTACAAACGCAAAATTTATCCAGTCATTATCCAAATTTCGGTAGCAGTGTGTTTGGTAGAGGCTGCTCTTGCCGCGGAGGGACATAATTCTGAGGACCTGCTGAAAACAAAGGTAAGCTTATGTAGTCAGATGGCATCGCTATTCACACTCTTAATACAGGGAAGCGCACGAAGCCGTCCTCGCGGCTAATCCAGGGGGTCGACAGCCGGCAAATATGCCATGCGAACTGCGGGCTTCCCTAGGCGTAGTAAAAGCAGTTACGCTGTTTGAAAGCTTACATCCTCTTGACGTGGGCTCTGTTGCAACTATTGCAAGCAAAATAAACATCGACAGGTGACCTGATGTAACCTGATCGCATTTGACAGTACTGAGAATTGTTACAAGTAAGGTAAACGTTTCTGTTTCCTCCCATGAAACCATGTTTTTCCGTTATAGCGTACAGTAAGGTATCTGGCGATTCCTGATGTATAGTACATTCACATAAATAATGCCACCCACTTCCCGAGCTATTGTAATTTACTTTTTTCTCTCGATCTTGATAGGAACTGACGTCTGTTACGCAATACCATCCTCAACTAACACGGCACACTGTATTGACAGAGCGTCAATATTTTTATCATTCTTGCAGTATTCTTCATTTGTACTGAAGTGAATCATGTGAAAGGATTTCCGACGTGATTATGGCCGTGCGACCGGAATTAACAGACTCTGAACGTGGAATGGTAGTTCGCGCTAGACGCTTATGACATTCCATTTCTGAAATCGGTAGAGAATTCAGTATTCCACGACCGACAGTGTCAAAAGTGTATCGAGAATACCAAGTTACAGATATTACCTTTCACCATCAACAACGCAGTGGCCGACGGTCTTCAATAACGACCGAGAGCAGCGGCCTTTATACAGAGGTATCAGTTTTAATAGACAAGCAACGCTGCATGAAATAACCGCAGAAATCAATGTGGGACGTACGACTCGGTTAGGACACTGCGGCGGAGTTTGGCATTAATGGTCTGCTGCAGCAGACAACCGACGGGAGTGCCTTTGCTAACAGCACGACATTGCTTGCAGCGTCTCACCTGATCTCGGCACTATATTGTTGGACCGTAGACGACTGGAAAAGGGTGGCCTGTTCAGATGAATCCCGATTGCACTTGGTGAGAGCTGAATGGTAGGGATCGAGTTGGTGCAGACCCCACAAAGCCGTGGACCCATGTTGTCAACAGGGCACTATGCAAGCTGATTGTGACTCCATAGTGGTGTGGGCTGCGTTCACATCGAATGAACTGGATCCTCTGGTTCAGCTGAGCTGATTATTGACTTGAAATTATTATGTTAGGCCACTTGGAGACCGTTTGCAGCAAACAACGATGGAAGTCATGGACGACAATGCGCCTTGACAACGGACCGAAATTGCTTGCGAATGGTTTGAAGGACATTCTGAACAGTTGAAGTAAATGATTTGGCCACCCAGATCTCCCGACACGAATTCCGTCGAACATTTGTGGACCGTAATTGAAAGGTCAGTTCGTGGACAAAATACAGTACTAACAACACCGTTGCAATTATGGAACGTTATAGAGGCAGCCCGGCTTAATACACTACTGGCCATTAAAATTGCTACACCACGAAGATGACGTGCTATAGAAGCGAAATTTAACCGACAGAGCATTCACACAAGGTTGGCACCGGTGGCGACACCTACAACGTTCTCACACGAGGAAAGTTTCCAACCGATTTCTCATACAGAAACAGCAGTTGAACGGCGTTGCGTGGTGAAACGCTGTTGTGATGCCTCGTGTAAGGAGGAGAAATGCGTACCATCACGTTTCGGACTTGCGGTTTATCGTATCGCCACATTGCTGCTCGCGTTGGTCGAGATCCAGCGACTGTTAGCAGAACATGGAATCGGTGGGTTCAGGAGGGTAATACGGAACGTCGTGCTGGATCCTAACGGCCTCGTATCACTAGCAGTCGAGATGACAGGAATCTTATCCGCATGGCTGTAACGCATCGTGCAGCCACGTCTCGATCCCTGAGTCAGCAGATGGGGGCGTCTTCAAGACAACTACTATCTACACGAACTGTTTGACGACGTTTGCAGCAGCATGGACTATCAGCTCGGAGACCATGGCTGCGGTTGCCCTTGACGCCGCATCACAGATAGGAGCGCCTGCGATGGTGTACTCAACGCCGAGCCTAGGTGCACGAATGGCACAACCTCATTTTTTCTCATGAATCCAGGTTCTGTTTACAGCATCATGATGGTCGCATCCGTATTTGGCGACATCGCGGTGAACGCACATTGGAAGCGTGTATTCGTCATCACCATACTGGCGTATTACCCGGCGTGATGGTATGGGGTGCCATTGGTTACACGTCTCGGTCACCTCTTGTTCGTATTAACGGTACTTTGAACAGTGGACGCTACATTTCAGATGTCATACGACCCGTAGCCCTACCCTTCATCCGATCCCTGCGAAACCCAACATTTCAGCAGGATAATGCACTACCGCATGTTGCAGGTCCTGTACGGGCCGTTCTGGATACAGGAAATGTTCGACTGCTGCCCCGGCCAGCACATTCCCCAGATCTCTCACCAATTGAGAAGTCTGGTTAATGATGGCCGAGCAACTGGCTCGTCATAATACGCCAGTCACTACTCTTGATGAACTGTGGTGTCGTGTTGAAGCTGCATGGCCAGCTGTACATGTACACACCATCCAAGCTCTGTCTCAATCAATGCCCAGGCGAATTAAGGGCATTTTTACGGCCAGAGGTGGTTGTTCTGGGTACTGATTTCTCAGGATCTGTGCACCCAAATTGCGTGAAAATGTAATCACATGTCAGTTCTAGTACAATATATTTGTCCAATGAATACCTGTTCATCATCTGCATTTCTTCTTGGTGTAGCAGTTTTAATGGCCAGTAGTGTATTTCTGCGGGGAACTTCCAACGACTCTTTGCGTCGATGGAACGTCGAGTTGCTGCTCTAGGCCGGCAAAAGGTGATCCGACACGTTATTAGGAGGTATCCCATGAGTTTTGTTGTTTCAGTGTATACTACGAGGGTGGGGAGGGGGAATGGTACTTTATGGCCACCAATAAAAAATACAAATATCGTTAATTGTTCACTTTTATAAGCAACTTACTTTGCTGGCCGGGAGGCCCCGTCCGGGAAAGTTCGGCCGCCGAGTGCAAGTCTTATTTCAGTCACTGCCACACTGGACGACTTGTATGCCGGTGATGAGGGTTAAATGATGATGAATACAACACAACACGAGCGGAGAAAATCCCCAACCCGGCCGGGAATCGAACCCGGGCCCACTTGCATGGGAGGCACGCACGGTAAAGAGATACCGATGGGCAAGTAGCGTCCAGAATCTGAAAAATCTTATAATTTAATTATTTGTTGCGTAAGACCTTCGATGTGAAATTCCAATTACACTTATATATTTGTATTAAACCTAACTGAAAAATTGAAAATAGGTAAAGAATCAGTAGGAAAATTCATTGAAAAAGAGTAAATAATTTTTCATAATTTTGGAATATAACGTACACAATTAGATTTCAATATTTACAAAAGTTGGGCACAGAGTATCCCGTTCGATCACACCCTTGTTATTGCAAAGAAGGAAGCTAAAGCTTGTCAGGCGGGAGAAGTGTTGCGCACACCATTCCTGCGTACGGACTGCCGTTTCCCCCGTGAGTCGACTCCTGCTAGCTGGGACTTGGGCCTGTCGCCCGCAGGCAGACCGCACTGTTGACTCAGTAGAGGGGGAGCCGTGAACACGGCTGCATCGGGATGCGGCTGCGGCGCCAGGCGCCGAGCACCCACCGCCGCCTCGCGCCATCCATAATTCATGGTCCGCAGGGTCCCCGAGGACGGCCGCTACGATCGCAGCTGCCTGCATGTGCGCCTCATCTTCCTTCCGACAGCATACACGACGACGAGACGAGCGCGCCAGCGACAAATGTCTCCGCTGTTCACGGATTCACAAATACGCGTCTACCTCTGCAGTTTATTTCCATTCGTGGTGACGAGAGGCTCGCCTGTTCACGGTTGGGGTGATTTCTACAAGGCCAGAAGAGAAGGGTGAAAGGGAAGGAAGCAACGCTAGAGTCACCGATCCGTCGATATCGAAATTATTAGAAGCGGCACACTAGCTCTGTTGGTTGCGCGAGGATCTACAACTATACAAGGTGAATCACCTAAAACTTGCAACGCGAATATTGCGGAGATGGCAAGTGGTGGTGTTGTGCGGTTTTCGCAGAATGGATTGGTAGTCAGACGAGCAACAGATTGTAGTAATATTTACGAAGTGCACTTTCTATGCATGGACCGATGCCTGTTGACATTAACAGATTGAAAGTAGGGTAAATTAGAATGCCAGTGAAATGTGTTGCAATATTCTCGTGCGAGTCGTTTGCGAGAAATCGTATTTTCAAAAGTTGCCACATCAACACAATTGCATTCACTAGCTATGTGGATTCTGGCCAGTAACGAGACAATTGACCGTCACAGGTTGTGCTAAAAACGAGCACCGGCAGCGGCAATACGTGCTTCCAGACTGCTATGGAATTACTGCTGCACACGTGGCAGTTTTCAGCGGATATGTCCGAGCAGGCTGCGGTAATACGTCGTTGCACATCATAGGATGTACTTGGAATGTCCTTGTAGACAGCGACTTCCAGTTTTCACCGCAGAAAAAAGGCAACAGGCGTCAAACCTCGGCAACGGGCCTAGAATCCAGCGATTTGGAAACAGTTTGTGAAGACCTGGTGTAATACTTCTTCCACTATGGGCAGGACGGCCATCATGTTGGTATCACAGGTTCCTCTAGTCTGTCGAGGAACGTCTTCTAGGACTCTTCTGTTCTGTTGTCTAGTCTACCACTTTCACGTAACTGGTTGAAGAGGTTGGTAAATAATTGCCTAGATGGTTGACGACAGTTGGGATGTCTTGCCACATGTTGGGATGTCTTGCCACATACTCAGTACAAGAACCAACTCCATTCTTCATACTCTCTCTATACATTATGAGCATGTAAATCCCATCGTCCACTCACGACCTACTGCTTGGACTGTAACAAACTGACTAGCATGTAGCAGTGCTGTCAAGGACCACACAAGCACACTCTAAGCAAAAGCAACAATGTCGTGCCTAGGAGCTACGCAGGTTGGATGGCACAAACAAGTGTCGGTTTGGGACCGTTTCAGCATCCAGTATTTCGTAAACGAATCGCACTAGACTCCTGCAACAAAAAACCATTGACCTACTTTTAGTCTGTTAATGTCAGTAGGCATTGTTCCATTTAAAAAAAGGGTGTTTGTTTGCACAGAATATACACTTTATAAGTATTAGTGAATCTGTTTATTGACTAACATACGGTCCCCTGACTGCCAATCCATTCTGTGAAAACTGCTCGGCAATAGCACTTACAAATTCCGTAATATTTGCGATGTAAATTTTAGGTGATTCACCCTGTATACGGTCCATGGTGGAGTGCGCATCGTGCCAGTATTGTGCATTTTCCTCTTCCACCTCCATGACTGTCTGTATGCCTCTGTACGCGTCCTATTCTCTCTTATCGTATTGTCATAATATTCATACGAGATATGCGATGGTGGAAAGATAAGTCACACTATCTTCTTCAGTTAAAGCACTCCGTATTCAGGCCACGGTTCTCTTTTATTTCCAAAAGGGTTTCGCGAGAACTACATGATCTTGTAGGAGTTGTACTTTATGAGATGTGACAGTTTTATTTTTAACATTGGTCACAGAAAGCATCTTTATGTAACGTAACAACTTAAATCTGACCAAAAAAGTATTAATTTTTTTCCATTAAACTGTAACCCATAAAGTTGACACAGAAAAGTATATGTTTTCAAATTACGTAAACTGTATCGATGTTGTCTATCTTCAATATCTCTGAAAACCTCGTGAAAGTAAATGAAGTAATAGATATACTTTACAGATACCAAAAGCATAATAATGAACGGTTTTTATAATTATAACGACTATGATATTCACAGGTCAATCGAAAATTTATAATGCTTTTGACAAAGCAAGTAAAGAAGTCGGGAATCCACTTTGGGTTTTCATCCCGCGGTTGTGTCAATGACCTTGGCGCCAAGTGGAGCGGAGAAGACGGAACGAAACGAAGACAGCAATCCCAGGCATTGTAGCCTGCTGTGCGTACGTAGCTGTGTCATGTGTGGCAGTGTTAACATTATTTGAGTGCAAAAACTGTGCACAGTCGAGTGACAATTGGTGTGGCAGCGGCATTTTTGTCATAAAATCGTCTTCAGAAATTGTGGTTTTTGGATAGCAGCAATAGCCAATATTAGTGTTAAGATGGAATTTGGAGTCAACGCAACATCATGAAAAATGGCTACCGCAAGCAACATTGTAGTAATAAATTAATTCCACCTTGCTAGAGATGTGAAGAGCTGAGTCAGTTATCATTCTGGAGTCTACAAGTACAGCACAGCAGATGCGACAAACAAGGCAAGACCTTTGAATCGAAGTATACTGAATATTACAGTCACACACTTCATATCTGACTAGTGAAAAGTATCTGTTACATTAATTAGCCTAAAGCCACAGTCTGAATCCTAATTTCCTTGCCATTGTGTTTAAGTAAATCTAAACGGTCAGAAGAACGTATAAAATAAAATCATGACAATGAAAGCTGTCCTAAGTCTATTTAGCTGGAAAATACGGCTGTTACTTCATTTGAATATGTATGAAACCGTCTGATCGCATTGCTAATTCACTTAATGTTTAAGATTTTAAGATTAATTTAATTTTCAGTTATTTAATTTTCTTTACGTGCAAAATTTAAAGATGGTACCCACTGAGCTAAATCAGAATCTCACAGCTTGCATTCATCTTTATTTCGAGTAGAACATCGAAAATTGATTGTAAAGCTGTGCATGTTGTACAACACGCCCTGGGTAACGTCTAGTCCTGAAATTCGATGAATCTCTTCGTAATGTTCTTATGCTCGCTAAACGAACCCGTTTGCACCTTCTTTGACTGACACTTGTTATCTTGTGCCGTTACATACACACATTATCCATGTGGTCTACGTGTATTTGAGTCTCAAAAGGCGGCTAGTATCAGTAGTTGTAACATATTCCTCCTCTCCTGCCTGCGAAACGTCTTTTACCATGCAATTTCTTGGTTTTATGTAACATTTTTACCTCATTTTTGTTCTCCTCGAGTATGCTTTGTTATCGATTAGGCGCTCGTTTGAGCTATTTTATCTCTGCCGCCATCTTATTTTCGGCTGTCTTGAGATAAACGAAAAGACAGAGGCAGATATTACTGGTCTCCTCGAGGGAGATGCAAAGGTGGGGTGAACGCCGAGAGAAGCGGGCTCACGTTTTTCTAACAGATTTGCTAAATGTCTCAAAATTCGTTGGCATGAACCGCATTAATTATCTTTTTGTTGAAACGAAGTTCAAAAACAGACAGAGAAGCTGGGACTATCGAGCAAAGCCACAAGGCAATTCTTACCGCATGTCTGTCTCAGTCGCAGCAGAAAATGCCGCGTGGGACCTTCCTGTAAAAATCCCCAGACTGTTCCGTTCATTGTTGGTGATCGTGGTTGTTTCCGTGGATACTTAGGCGTTTTTTTTTCTGGTTCGTAGTGCTGATTTCTGCTTCACCTCAGTGCATAATTTCAGTGTGAATGCTATTGTGATTTACCCGTGGGGTTAGACAACGACAAATGACCAGTGGTAGGAGTACAGAGGTGGACTGGCAGCGGCGTTTGTAATCGACGCAGCTCCTGCGCCTTCCTCTGCCCAGCGTAGCACGAGACAAGCGCCATTTTAAGCCGGACGCTGTCGGGCAGCTCTAGTCGGGCTTTGCGCCGGTCTGAAATGTGCATGAGGCCCGTTTTACGGGCGGCTTTTACGAGCAGCTGCTGCTCCCCTTGTTCTGGCGCTCCTGTGCAGAGGGAAAGAACAACAGCGGCAGCAATACATTATGATTGAAGACGTGGTGGTGGTGGAGCTAGTTTCTGACACTTATACGCTGCCCTGTCGAGGTCGCCTAGTAGACGAATTCACGGCAGAAATCATTTCTATGAGTGAGTTTTAGCCTTGCTGCAAATTACTTCATGAACACTCCTGAACGAGTCATTTGTCATTACATTCGATTGTGGCTATTCACTGAAGCAATATGGCAGATAAATGACAGCTGAGCTGCAGTTACGCTATACGAATGGAGTATGGTAACTACAGTAGTGTAATGTACTTTTCGGTAATTCCCAAGAATGATTGCCTATCGAATTCGCGGGGTCCAAACGATACATATCGAAAGTGATATTGTAAATCGATCAAGCGACTCTGATGGCGGGCGTTATGAGTATATTTACGGTGGTCACTACAGCAACGACAAAAGAAGAGCGTTACAAAAATACTTACAATTACAAAGGAGACCACTTACTGTACTCGTTGGCGTTGTGATCTGAAAGTACATGTGATGTGTACGCTGCGGGAACAATTCCCTTTTTGCCGTAGCCTGGGTAAAAACTGCCAATATCACGCAGGAATATGGGTAGTGTGTCACATGCATTAACTTTTCCCTGCCAACGCAAGTTGTAGAAATAGAGGTACTGAAACAAGTATAGTTCGTATCCTTGTCCCGGACGCCCTTCTCTTTTAATGGAAGACTACACAGGTTTCCATAGCCGCTCCTGTTTTGCGTGTGCACACTGGAGTCATCCGAAGACACTAACTCTACACAGTGGTTGACGAACTCGTGGTCGAATCCTTCTGCTTGGATTGACTTTACTACGGGGCAGTATGAAGTGCTTTATCAGACGCACTAAATTGTCCTTGTCTATGGACAATACACTGACAACGAAACACTTCCGCGACTCTGGTTCTGTTCCACCGAATACTCAAATATGATCGATTTCACTCTTTGAAGGTCGTCCTCTCTTGTTCTTCCTTCTTGCTATGTGAGATTCGTCCACTCAACAACTTTACCAGGTCCACCAATCGGTACACTCTCGTTCGGCACTACCACATAACACACTTCTCTGTAAAACCTAAAATAGTCGCACACGGTATTGGCAGAGAAGTCAATTTCCAATGCTGTTGCTTGCAAGGTATAGTTTCGAATCCAGCAAGATAGAAGAATTACTCTGGTCTGGATGGATAATTTGGAATAATCGAGCCGGCTGAGTGTGGCCGAGCGGTTCTGGGCGCTTCAGTCCGGAACAGCCCAACTGCTACGGTCGCAGGCTCGAATCCTGCCTCGGGCATGGATGTGTGTGATGTCCTTAGGTTAGTTAGATTTAAGTACTTATAAGTTCTAGGGGACTGATGACCTCAGATGTCAAGTCCTATAGTGCTCAGAGCCATTTCAACCTCTCCCTCTCTCTCTCTCTCTCTCTCTCTCTCTCTCTCTCTCTCTCTTTTGAAGAGTCGAACCACGTATTCTTCCTGATACTCGTTCGTTTTCTGCACTGTCCACAATGAAATTCTAACGGTATTTCAGCATCGAAACTCTTCTTACGAAGTTGTACACACTTCGCACCACCACAGTCTACACAGTCCCTGCTTTCCTCGTCCTGTAGTACTCCATATATGCGACAAAATGTCAAACAATTTCCTACTTAGGATGAGCATGGAATTACATTTTTCCATGTGAGAGAATCTGCCTAAGAAACGTCAAGAGCACCAGGCATCCCACTCACTACCGACAGAAATCGTCTGGGTTTCCCTACCAACTCTCAAACAGTTAGCGGAGGCATGTCATTTACAACAACTAAGGGAAAGACGAAAAACAAATAAAACTGACGATCACAAACAATTGATCAAAACGCCCGCCACCAAAGTCGCATGATCGATTTACAATCACACGTTCAATATGTGTCGTTCGAAACCTGCATTTTCGATAGGCAATCTTTCTTGGAAATTACCTACTTTTCCATAAAAAGAGTTCGTACATCTTTTAAGATTTTATAAAACAGCAAAAGAGATTTTTTGGTACAAATCGTTTTACTCGAATGAAAATAAAGTTCAATATTACTAATCTCTATTTATTTCCAGACGCCTTTCTTGGGTTGAGACTCCCGTCATAAGATGGATTTATGTGGATTGATGTAGGATGTGTGTGTTGTGTTACGACTTTGGTGTAACTTATGTTACTAACAGAAAAAAAACAGAACACTATTTCCGCACATGGCTCATAGGTCTGTGGATATCTTAGAAAAGATGAACGAATCTAAAAATGTGATAGGAAAAATACCTCCAGTGGTCAGAGGCTCAGTCGTGTTAAATCAGACACATTATCACACTTTTTAACGGTTGAAGGGAGCAGAGATGGCGTCTAGAGTCTAATCAGTGTAAAAAACATACAGCTAAACAGCACACTATTTCGGTGCAAGTCTCCAAATATTGTGTAGATATTTCTGTAGATGAATAGAGATGTAAGTGATCATAAATTAATTTGTCAAGTTTACGTAAAAGGGTACTTTGTACCCATGAAATTGAGCAGTGTGACAAGTTAGAAACGTTAACTGTAATATTTATGTTGCCAATAGTTAGGAAATTTCGCTTATGACAGAGCCGTAGATTATTAGCATTGTGTCTACTACTGCTCTATCTAAGAAAAAGTCCAAGTAACTCATTGATTGTGATTTAAACAATAAATGCAGACAGATATTATAATAGACTAGTTAACAGTTTTGAACTCGCAGTGCGTGTGTGAGTGAATCTTCGGGTTTTGTGTGTCAGGCCAGTGAATTGTTCATTTATAAAAGGTCATGGAAAGATGCATATAACTAAATAATGATTGGTAAATGTGAAGCGTCCATTCTTGATACGTTCGCCTTTAAAATTCATACAGTTTTGCATTCGTTCTAACCAGATCAGTAAATAGTTTTTTTAGTCTTGTGTTGGTACCTGAAAAAACATGGTTTTGTTAGGAGTCAACAGGTTCTCGGGGTGATGAAAGTGGCTGTCCCCACATTTTTTATTTAACCCAGGAAATAAGAGGTTGTTAGGCGATAGACTACGTGAATACGACAATGAGGCAGTAATTCGATGCCTTTTCTCCGCCATATAATCAGTTGTTTGACTTCGTGTGACAGCTGGGGTCGTCATGATGATAATGACGCAACGTTTTGGTTACTTTTCCTTATTTCATCGAACAGTTTATTGTATACTACTCAGCGTTAAAAATATTCTTCGATGCTCTAAAGCAGGGATGCACAGATCGCGGCCTGACATTGATCCGATGGCGGTCCGCCCGCCATCGTTCGTTCTTGTACTTTTTTGTTTTTTTATCCACCTTTCGTTCTCTTCAGAAAACGAGAGAGCGGGCCCTTGAAGAACTTATTGTTAGTTCTTTTGCGTCCAGTCTAGCTAGCACTAAGGCAGACGGATCCCAATTCGGAATTACAAGTTTTCTCACGCCCCGTCGTTTTGGAACTTGCTGACCTTGCAGTAGTATCGGTGAGAGATTGGCGGTCCTCGGTACACCCCTGCTCTATTGGGTCGGTCGCAAAATGCCCTGTGTAATGAGTGAAACAAGCCATTATTTCGTCGAGAGTGCTTCGCGAACGTACCACTTTTGTTGGTTTCCGTTCACCTTGTTTCTCCCAAACAGCTTGGTTGCTGCTAGTTGCCGGCTATCACGAATTTATCCGTGTTTAGTTTCCTGTTGCGATGTTTTGTAGGGATTTTGCATTTCGTATGTCCAATTTTTTTCCTGTCAACAGTCGATATGGGGTTGTTTTTGACCTTCGGCCAAACTGTGAATTAACAGAAGCGATTGTATTGAGGTCTTGGATATGCGTGTGAGTAACGATAAGCCATATGCTGATCCTCTTCAAGCATGTTAGTATTAGCATCGTTTTTATTTGGAACAGCAACCAGTTGCGGTAGCCGCCTCCGTAGCTGAGGCTATAACAGGAGCCTGTGTGGTGACACCCGATTCGGTGGTAAACGGGTTCGAATCCTGGTGGAGGGTGAAGTTTTAAGTGCTATTATTTGGCTGGCATGGGGAGGAGAGGTGATGGTGCAAAGTTCACGATCATCAGTCTTGCGCCAATGATGCGTATTGAATTTGAGATCTCTCCGCAGAGTGTCAGTAAGAGAGAGCACGAGACACTGCTGATGGTGACCCGTCCGTCGGATGGACACGTTAAGCTCTGTAAACACTGCGTCACCTCGCGGGGTGGGGACCGTGGCGGCCATCGAATTATACCGTCTCGTCCCGTCTACGTAGCCAGTAGCTTTTCATCTAGGAATTAATGGACATTTAGGGACCAGTGGGGTGTTGCCCCATCTTACTGGAATTTGACATTAGGTTGCAGGTGTTCGAAATGTGTGGCACAGCAAACTCTTGTAACATATCCAGGTAAACACCACCGTTGACGCCAGACTCGATGAAAAAGAATGGAGCAGTGATGTAATTGTGCATTAGTTCGCATTTTGGGACTTTCTCTTCCCTTTTCACGTGCAACATGAGGTGCGTGAACCCCATATGCGCCTGTCCGCCGTACGCACCGATTTTGTCGTACTTTTGCGAACGCCTGCCGCACATTGCCAAGTTGGCATCTGAAACAGATGGGCAATTCGCCCCCTTTTTATCGAGAACACTGCAGATTTCCATAAATGAGGCATGTCAACCCCGAATGGTTAGTCGGGACGGTGGTTGCATACATTCCGTGTTCGAGAGTTTCGTTGCACGTGGGTATCGGTCGACGACTGTATGAACCGGGCCACACGCTGAGGTCGCTCTTGTGACGTTCACATTTTTCGGGTTTTCGAGCTCAATTTTGCATCAGAATTGTCACCTGGAAGGCAAAAAATAATTTGAATTACCAGATGTTGAAAACCATTTGTTAATAACTAGCATAGTTTTAAAGTTATTGAAGTTTTCATGTGTAAAGATGGACACCCTGTACATTGCGCCTATCCTCTTCACAGTTTCGCTGCAGGCTTGACAGACACTGATTGTTCAAAGTCAGTATAAATTTACACTATTATTTCGTATGCCCGTGGTTTACTTCGCTTTTTTACCTGGAACTACTCTTCTTGCACGGTTTTCATTTATACAGCTCTATTTATCTTGACTGTTATTAAACATCGACAGTACTGATAAATTTCTGTTCCCCTGAAAAAGGCAATCGCACCTAAATTATCATTAATTACAAACCTGCAGAAACGCTACGATCTTTCTTCAAATAGTTGGTTCAAGCTTGTCTGTCACAGCCTCCAATTGCTGGGTTTTTGCCAGCCGTTGTATCTGAGCGACTCTAGGCGCTTCAGTCCGGAACCGTACTGCTGCTACGGTCGCAGGTTCGAATCCAGCCTCGGGCATGGATGTTTGTGATGTCCTTAGGTTAGTTCGGTTTAAGCAGCTCTAAGTCTAGGGAACTGATGACCTCAGATGTTAAGTCCCATAGTGCTTAGAGCCATTTGAACCATTTGCTGGGTTTTTACAGATTCTCTCTCTCTCTCTCTCTCTCTCTCTCTCTCTCTCTCTCTCTCTCTGTCTGTGTGTGTGTGTGTGTGTGTGTGTGTGTGTGTGTGTGTGTGTGTGTGTGTGTGTGTGTGTGTTTCGTTCGTTTATCTACCTGTTCTTATAGCGGTATTTCTTTTTTTTTTTTTACAGGTACGTGACCAGCTCAACAGAATGATGTGTGAATTGGGTACTTCTGCTGCCTTACATGTCCTGCCATGACAGATACGCAGGTAATACAGAACAGGCAAAGCGTTTATCATTGTCAGTGAGACGGAAACCGAATGGAGAATCCGAGATCAGTTGGCGAGGTTTTACTTCACAAGTAAACAAACACTCATTGCTATGACACTGTGCCACGAGACCAATGTTTCTCATTTTCTTCAACAATGGAAATAGCTGTCTTACTACTTCACCGTTTGCTTCACACGTGGAAGGCGGAACTTTCATTTCACTTTTGCTCGGCATGAAATGAAACTGAAGGAACCTGACCCATTGAATTTGTGAGCCCAACACGACCATTTCAATCTGTCGTTTTTTTCTCAATCTGTCGTTCTCTGGAGAAATTACCGTCTTCTCTGAGCTTAGAATTCATTCCTCACACACCTATTTCGTGAACTGTAAATAGTGGTCGTTTCTTAAGGTTCTCTGTTCTGATCAAATATTGGATGTTGTAGTTGTCTTCAGTCCTGAGACTGGTTTGATGCAGCTCTCCATGCTACTCTATCCTGTGTAAGCTTCTTCATCTTCCAGTACTTACTGCAACCTACATCCTTCTGAATCTGCTTAGTGTACTCATCTCTAGGTCTCCCTCTACGTTTTTTACCCTCCACGCTGCCCTCCAATGCTGAATTTGTGATCCCTTGATGCCTCAGAACATGTCCTACCAACCGGTCCCTTCTTCTTGTCAAGTTGTGCCACAAACTTCTCTTCTCCCAAATCCTATTCAGTACCTCCTCATTATTTATGTGATCTACCCATCTAATTTTCATCATTCTTCTGTAGCACCACATTTCGAAAGCTTCTATTCTCTTCTTGTCCAAGCTAGTTATCGTCCATGTTCCACTTCCATACATGGCTACACTCCATACAAATACTTTCAGAAACGACTTCCTGACACTTAAATCTATACTCGATGTTAACAAATTTCTCTTCTTCAGAAACGCTTTCCTTGCCATTGCCAGTCTACATTTTATATCCTCTCTACTTCGACCATCATCAGTTATTCTGCTCCCCAAATAGCAAACCTCCTTTGCTACTTTAAGTGTCTCATTTCCTAATCTAATTCCCTCAGGATCACCCGACTTAATTCGACCACATTCCATTATCCTCGTTTTGCTTTTGTTGATGTTCATGTTATATCCTCCTTTCAAGACACTATCCATTCCGTTCAACTGCTCTTCCAAGTCCTTTGCTGTCTCTGATAGAATTACAATGTCATCGGCGAACCTGAACTTTTTTATTTTTTCTCCCTGGATTTTAATACCTTCTCCAAATTTTTCTTTTGTTTCCTTTAGTGCTTGCTCAATATACAGATTGAATAACCTCGGGGAGAGGCTACAACCCTGTCTCACTCCCTTCCCAACCGCTGATTCCCTTTCATGGCCCCACGACTCTAGTAACTGCCATCTGGTTTCTGTACAAATTGTAAATAGCCTTTCGCTCCCTGTATTTTACCCCTGCCACCTTTAGAATATGAAAGAGAGTATTCCAATCAACGTTGTCAAAAGCTTTCTCTAAGCCTACAAATGCTAGAAATGTGGGTTTGCCTTTCCTTAATATATATTCTAAGAAAAGTCGTAGGGTCAGTATTGCCTCACGTGTTCCAACATTTCTGCGGAATCCAAACTGATCTTCGCCGAGGTCGGCTTCTACCAGTTTTTCCATTCGTCTGTAAAGAATTCGCGTTAGTATTTTGCAGCTGTGACTTATTAAACTGATAGTTCGATAATTTTCACATATGTTTTCGCAAATGCTGCAGCACCTGGAGCTACATTTGGACCAAGAATTGTCCAGCCTTTGTCTCTAACCTTTTTGAATGCCGGTCCCTTTAAAAAGTAAACCCTCGAACATTACGGATAGTAACTGTAAGATATATGGCAACGGGTACGGCGTTGTGACTAGCTTTGACTGGCTTGGATTTTCTGAAAAACCATAGCTCTGTCAGAATGGTAAAAAAAAAAAAAAATTGTCGTGTAAGAGAAGTCGTTGTGCCTAGGAAAAAACCATTACGACCCTTGTTTCAGTAGAATAATTGTTGTTTATTGATATCGCTAGCTCAGATGTTGGCTATTTTATGCACAGTTTTCAGATGTTCCCTTAAGACTACTGCAGGTGTAAGCGATTGGCATATCGTATTTTCAGACTTAATGATTATACGGAGCGGAGTCAGGGTATAAGATGGTCCGTAAAATAAAACGAAACTAGTAATCGCCCAGATCTATCCCTGTATTGTGGTAAACAGCTAATGTTCTGTTGAAAAGTAGTTTGATTAACGCCGTGTAGTTGCAAAACATTTTGTAGCCATATACATACATACATACATACATACATAATAAACCCTTGTTCCAGAGATCACGAATACGACATTTCTTAATGATGTGGGGTGTGACACTTTAACATAAGTGTTCTTGACATAACTGTAGACGGGAGACTCTACCAAAATATTCCATCAAGGTGCCCTGCAGAAGTCAATTCTTAGTTTTCTCTCACATCGATGACAACGAATCTTTATTGCATTTTTTCCGAGCTGTGTTTAATATAATAACGATAACATTTTCTTAGGTTGAGTAAATACTGTGGAACGTTTCTAGTAACGTGAGTTTAGCTTTCCATTGTTCGTTCCAAGACGTAGGTAAATTATGGAGGCTGGAAAACTAATTATAGCTATCGTATGAAAAACATTGTTTGCGTAATCGTCATTTGTAGTAGTCAATTTTGTTTTCGACTTGAAATACTGTAATAGTTGCCGTGATTGGGAGTCCAACCTACTTGCGCGTCGTAAATCTAAATGATGCAGCTCGGTGTCGACAGCTATTGTGGTTCTTACACAGTATTTTTTCCTCATATTGCAGGTTCAGTGCGAGTTTTTATATATGTTAGTAAACTCGGAAGAAATTAAACTGCGATATTTTTAGCGCTATACTGCAAAATGCAACTGAGGTGTGTTCTTTAATCGATGTTACATTCTGCACGGCAGATCTAACTACTGTGTGTACCTTTCTTTTGTGCAAACTATTTAATGCAACAAGAAAGCAATTAACAGCTGTAAAAGAAAAGAACAAAGTACAGCATCTCCCTGGTCCCGGCGGAGATTAGAGTCCTCCCTCGGGCATGGATGTGTGCGTTTGTCCTTAGGATAATTTAGGTTAAGGAGTGTGTAAGCTTAGGGACTGATGACCTTAGCAGTTAAGCCCCATAAGATTTCACACACATTTGAACATTTCATAGCATCTACACGGCATCGTGGTGATGGTCATCCTTGTATGTTTGGTCTCGGGGCACGCGTAATAGCTGCAGTTACCATCTGCAGCAGACGAACTTCTGTCGCTCCACGTGAAATAAAAAAAAATATCAAGGGGCAATCCATATAAAAACAGAATTACACTTGTTAAAATAAAAGTGCATTAAAAACACATTATGTATCAACTGTACGATAACTGAATTACGAAGCAAGCTAAATTGGACGTTACCTGTGATTGCTCCAGCGGTGTCAGTGTGAACGTCAGTTCTAATAATTTTCTGGCACTATAGTAGCTTATTGCCGCTTTCGTTCCCATTCTTCACTTCTCGCTTTGTGAGCCCTGCTCGCAAAACGGGCGACACTAACGAAACCTCGAAAAGGGCGACAAACTTGTCTCCTACAGTAAAGGGTTCCATCATAAATTATCACAGTCTGCAGTCTCCTTTTGGTCGGAGTGACCAGAAACAAAACACCTGGACACAGTTTCGTAGCACTTCATCTGTGTAAACGCATGTTCAGAGGAATGTATTATTTGACGCAGTCGCTAACTCATAACGAAATTCGCACGAGCCGCAAGGATTTCGCGGACACTGGGTGAAATAGAACGACTTATGTCTTGAGTGACACGGATTTGTTGTGATCAGCTCTGCGGCCTAGGGAAGTGCCTCCCAGCGGCGCAGTGGCGGGGCTGTGACAGACACGTGGGCCCGGACGTGTCAGTCGGTCTGCGGCAGCCGGCGGCGCCTCACACCCGGATGTGGGCCCCGCGCACGCGGCTGCTCGCATTCACTCTGCCCAGGTTTCTCCACCCGCACAGTGGCTGCTTTCCTTACTGATAGCCGCTGTAAAGTACGTGGCAGCCAGCACCAATAAAAACACCCACCTTTAAGACATTTTTCGTTAACACATTTTATCATTTCTTGCCGTTACGCCGGCCGGGGTGCCCAAGCCGTTCTAGGCGCTGCAGTCTGGGACCGCGCGACCGCTACCGACGCAGGTTCGAATCCTGCCTCAGGCATGGATGTGTGTCATGTCCTTAGGTTAGTTAGGTTTAAGAAGTTAAAAGTTCTAGAGGACTGATGACCTCAGCTTTTAAGTCCCATAGTGCTCAGAGCCATTTTTTGCCGTTTCCGAGTTCGAACATTTTGTTCATCAGATGGCTGCATTATATTTACAGGGCTAACTATTAATCTGCTGTTGAATGCTTTAATAGCCTTTGTGCCCTACAGTGAATACATTTCAAACTGATAAATTTTCGCCAAGGAAATGGAAGTCGAATCTAAAGTCGAGTTAGAATTGCATAATAAACGTGTACGAAATACTGCATTGAATGAAGGTTGTTTTTTTAACCACAGTAACGAATGGACAGAGTTAAAAATTCGTCACCATTTGCACTTACACATTCAACAGTCTGATTTTATATCTCTCAGCGGAGGTTCGAGTCCTTCCTCGGGCATTGTGTGTGTGTGTGTGTGTGTGTGTTGTTCTTAGCATAAGTTAGTTTAAGTTAAGTTTAAGTAGAGTGTGAGTCTAGGGTTCGATGACCTAAGCAGTTTGGCCCCTTGGGAATTCGCACAGGTTCGAATCCTGCCTCGGGCATTGATGTGTGTGATGCTCTTAGGTTAGTTACGTTTAAGTAGTACTAAGTTCTACGGGACTGATGACCTCAGATGCTAAGTCCCATAGCGCTCTGAATTCACACATACTTGAGCATTTTGATTTTATATTAACATCACATGTTCTTTTTCCACTGATGGCAAACAAAGATGCTACAGAACAACGATATAGGCGTATGTTGTTAATTTGAACCATCGCAAAGGAGTTGAAGAAGATATCAGTAATATCGAGATGACGTCAGCAATAGAAATGTAGAGTTAATTGCATTGCGTAACACAACTATGGAACTGGCGTAATGTCACGTACTCACGAAATAACGGATTATTTACTTCTTCACTGTCATGTAGTAATGGAGGGAGCGAGGTCGGCGCATTTGTTGATGTCCTTCTGTACAATCTGTTGCTAGTTTTATTTGACTTTCGCAGTCTCTCCGGGATCAGTAATACGGGGTAACGAATATTCTTACATACCCACCGGAAACCTGTTTTTTGACGTTTTATAAGGATTTTAGCGAGACACTAGACGTCTGTCAGTTGAGCTTACTCGGCATTTCCTTTCCTCTCTTGACAGTCAAACGAGTCTGTCACGATGTGTGCTGTTCTTGCGCCGGTCTGATTCGATACGGATGGTACAAGACCGAGCAGTTTTTCACTACCGACCACTCGAGCATCTTACGGTGTTGAAGACCGTCGAGTTTAACGGTCCGTGACAGCATGTATTTCAGTTGTGGATGCTGTCTGATGATGGTTTCATTAAGTCTGTTGTTGTTCATGCTTAATATTAATGACCTGACAATAGTAACAAGAATTTTTGCAGAAGTTGCAGTTATCTATAATGAAGAAGTTAGTTATTAGTTAAGTGTTCCATAGATCATTTCAACGATTCTTTGACGGAAATGATGTGGAACGAGTCAGTCACAGGATATATAATCATGTTCAGGATTAACATTAATGAACACAGTTTTTAGTCCTCCTACATGCGGCTACACTTCAAGACAAGTTCTCTTACAGACTATCGGTTTTTAAATAGAAAGTGGCTCGTGGAATAAGAGTTGTTCTGGACAAATGACTTTATGTTGTTTTGCTTCTTTTCAGACATTTTATGGTATTGGGATAATGATCAAATATTTTTGATGCTGCACATTGAAGACCTTTTGGAGGCACTAATAGCGTTAACAACGGTAATAAAGCTTATGTTACTGTTATTCTGCAAATTCTCATGAATTATTTATGACGATTTCGTTAGCAAATAGATATGATGGTGCAGATAAAATACCTTAACTCTTTGAAGAAGTGCCTACATTATAACCGTGGAGCTGGGGCTGTGGCCGAGCGGTTCTAGGCGCTTCAGTCCGGAACCGCGCGACCGCTACGTCGCAGGTTCGAATCCTGCCTCAGGCATAGATAGGTGTGATCTCTTAGGTTAGTTAGGTTTAAGAAGTTCTAAGTTTTAGGGGACTGATGACCACAGCAGTTAAGTGCCATAGTGCTCAGAGCCATTTGAACCATTTTTGATGCTACTGACTACGTGTTTGACATGATGGTGTTGCTTAATATTTGTATATTTACAGTTGCGGTGCAGTTTACTTAGTAAGCATTTGTTGTGACATGTGCACCTCTTTATGGCTTATGAGCGGCACTATGCTTCCGCTCTCGATTCTTTATCTGTATCTACATCTGCAGTTTTTGAGATACATGACCAGGACCGGTGTAGCGTGTTTCGCAGCTCACCAGGAGGCGTAGGTTCTTGGAAGGGGTGTCTGCTTTAAGTTCCTTCTCGATTGCACTTAATGTGTACATAAGTAGAGTTGTGGTCCTAGTTGTTTATTAATATGTGTGTGTATGTTTAGGTTCATGAACCTGGTCTTGGTTATTACGGACCATTCGTGCTGTGACGCAGGTTGCCACTATGGGTCGTCGACGTGAGACGCCTCAATACCTCAATCGGGTCTGTTTCGTAGGTACTCTGTATGCAGAGTCCTGGAGATTTCGTCAGTCAACTTGTTGAGTGTAGTGCATTGGTCCAGGTCGCTTAGTATAGAATCCAGTTCATTCTGAGTGTTCAGTTGGTTAATATGTAGTGTGTGTCTAATGTTTGTGTGCTGCCCGCAGAAAAGAACGATGTGTTCTGGGGAAGTTTCTTCCCCACATGTGCGTCTTGTAGTCTGTTGCAGACTCACGCGGCTCAGGTGCGTGGGATAAGGGCCGTGACTTGTAAGGAAATGTACCATACCGCGGCTGGGATCGATATGCTTTAATTTTACTCGTTCCCTGATATCGAGGAAGAAGTTGTAGATTCATCGGCCCTTATCGCTATTGTCCCACATGCTCTGCCAGATGTCCTCTCGCCATATTTTGTGTTGACGTGATGTCTGATACAGTACACCAGTGATCTGATAAACCTGGTCGAGTCTCGCCCGCTACGTACGGCGGTTCTGTTGGTGGGTAGACTCAGTCTGTGCGCCCACGTGCTGGCAGCAAAACATAGTACTGACTTGAAGAGAGCGCAATGGAATGTCAGTGTACTGGCAGTGGTAGTCTGAATTGTTCGGAGTTTAGCCTTGCACAGTTTCTGCGTTGTCTGTGCAAATTCGTTTGTGTTCTTGGAAGTTCAGCCGTTCGTCTATGTATACTCCAAGGTAGCTGTGACTACTGATATTCTTATGTTTGTGTTCCCGATTTTGACTGTTCGGTCCCTGTGTAAGATACCCTTTAGCAATGTGTAAGTTGTTTTGTTTTCTGCTACCTTGAGTTTGTTGTTTGTGCACCATTGGGTTATTGTTCGAAATGTTCCATTGGCTCTGTCTTCTAGCTGGGCACGGTTTTCAGCTAACACTGCGACAGGCAGGTCATCGACATAGGCGCCAACTCCATCTGTCGTTTTGTGCTCCTCTAGGAGCGGTTCTATCATTAGGCCCCAGAAAATGGGGCCGTAGATTGACCCTTGTGGACAGCCTTTTGTAATGCTTTTGATTACTTTCTGGTTGTCCATGTGCCAAACGACCGTTCTGTCTCTGCAGTAGTCTGCAAAACTATTGTACAGAGACTCCGGTACCTGCAGGTGTCTGAGCCCCTTGACCAAAGCCGGCCACCATAGGTTGTCCAAGGCGCCCGAGATATCTATATGATGGCTAGTGTGTATTTTGGCGTTGTGTTGTGTATTATTTGTAGTGCTCTGTTTATTGCGTCATCTATTGATTTCCCTTCCCGAAAGCTGTATTTGATGTGGTGTTAGTCCCCGTAGTGTTCTGTGTGCTTGTACTCTTTTACAAAGTAGTTTTTCCGGTATTTTTGCAAGTGTGTTAATGAGACAGATTGGTTTGTATGATTTGGGTTCTGAGGGGTCTTTGTCGGGAGCTTTTCTGATGATTACCTCCGAGGTTTACCACACCGCAGGCACGCGTCCCAGCCTTAATGCGTCATTCAGCCGTGTTGTAAGATATGGAGTGATCTGCGGCGCAATTTAATTTAGCACCTCAGAGTGGATGCCGTCTGGACCAGGCGCTTTTTTATTTTTGAGTTCTGAGATCGCTATCGCGGCTTCCTCCTGCGTAAAAGGACAGGTGACGGTGTAATTTATGCGGCATACAGTTCCCGTCTCAGTGCTGGCTGTTCTTTTATTTATTTATTTATTTATTTATTTATTGTTCCGTGGGACCAAATTAACGAGAAGTCTCCATGGTCATGGAACGAGTCAATACATGAAATTATAACACAATATTAGAAACAGATAAAATGAAATATAAAAAAACATATTCAGGTGACAAGTCGTAAGTTTAAATAAAGAAAATCAACAATGTTACACTGGAATTTGCTTAATTTTTTAGCTCTTCCAGGAGCTCCTCGACAGAATAGAATGAGTGAGCCATGAGGAAACTCTTCAGTTTAGACTTAAAAGTGTTTGGGCTACTGCTAAGATTTTTGAGTTCTTGTGGTAGCTTATTGAAAATGGATGCAGCAGAATACTGCACTCCTTTCTGCACAAGATTCAAGGAAGTGCAATACACATGCAGATTGGATTTCTGCCTAGTATTAACTGAGTGAAAGCTGCTAACTCTTTGGAATAGGCTAATATTGCTAACAACAAACGACATTAAAGAAAATATATACTGTGAGGGCAATGTCAGAATTCCCAGACTATTGAATAGGTGTCGACGAGAGGTTCTCGAACTTACAGCACATATAGCTCGAACAACCCGTTTTTGAGCCAAAAATACCCTTTTTGAATCAGACGAATTACCCCAAAAAATAATACCATATGACATAAGCGTATGAAAATATGCGAAGTAGACTACTTTTCGTGTTGAACTGTCACTTATTTCAGATGCTGTTCTAATGGTAAATAAAGCAGCATTTAGTTTTTGAACAAGATCCTGGACATGGTTTTCCACAATAGCTTACTATCTATCCGAGCGCCTACGAACTTGAACTGTTCCATCTCCTTATAATATGACCATTCTGTCTGATCAAAATATCGGTTCTTGTTGAATTGTGAGTTAGAAACTGTAAAAACTGAGTCTTACTGTGATTTAGCATCAAATTATTTTCCACAAGCCACGAACTTATTTCATGTACTACATTATTTGATACTGTTTCAATATCACACACAAGATCCTTCACTACCAAGCTGGTGTCATCAGCAAACCGAAATATTTTTGTATCACCTGTAATACTAGAAGGCATATCATTTATATAAACAACAGTGGCCCCAGCACCGACCCTTGGGGAACGCCCCACTTAACAGTGCCCCGTTGGGACTGAACAGCACTACCACTCTCAATATTGCGGAGAATTACCTTCTGCTTTCTGTTATTAAAGTAAGAGGCGAACCAATTGTAAGCTACTCCCCTTACTCCATAATGGTCCAACTTCTGCAGTAATATTTTGTGGTCAACACAGTCAAAAGCCTTCGTTAAATCAAAGAAAACACCTAGCGTTCGCAACCTTTTATTTAATCCGTCCAAAACCTCACAGAGAAAAGAGAATATAGCATTTTCAGGTGTTAAACCAAACTGAACAGCTGACAGCAAATTATGTGAACTTACATGCGCCAGTAACCTTGTATATACAACCTTCTCGATAACTTTAGCAAATACCAATGGCATAGAAATAGGTCTAAAATTGTCAACATTATCAATGTCTCCCTTTTTATAAAGTGGCTTCACTACCGAGTACTTTAATCGGTCAGGAAACCGACCACTCCTAAAGAAAAGTTACAGATATGGCTAAGTACTGGGCTGACATACATAGAACAATACTTCAATATTCTGCTAGATACCCCGTCATATCCATGAGAGTTCTTGGTCTTTAGTGATTTAATTATTAACTCAATCTCCCTCTTGTCAGTATCATGGAGGAGCATTTCAGGTAACAGTCTCGCAGTCTCGGAACACTTTTTTCTAAGAGCGCTATATGATTCCCTGTTAGGACTAGGTTTCTATTTAGTTCGCCTGCTATATTCAGAAAGTGATTATTAAATACTATACATATACGCGACATATCAGTAACACGGACATTCCCACTACGCACTGATTCTATATCCTCTACCTGTCTTTCCTGACCAGCCACTTACTTTACGACTGACCATATGGTTTAAATTTTATCCTGAGACTTAGCTATTCTATCTGCATACCACATACTTTTTGCCTTCCTAATAACATTTTTAAGCTCCTTACAATA
This sequence comes from Schistocerca gregaria, assembly GCF_023897955.1. Classification (NCBI taxonomy): domain Eukaryota; kingdom Metazoa; phylum Arthropoda; class Insecta; order Orthoptera; family Acrididae; genus Schistocerca; species Schistocerca gregaria. The sequence continues at coordinate 1,067,967,283 of NC_064920.1, read as the reverse complement.
CTGTTTGTAATGGGCTGCTGCATTTAGATTTTGACTGTTTCTAACGTTTTGATATCATTGCCACTTTGTTCTACAAGATATTCTTATCCCTCTAGTCAGCCACCCAGGCTGCCTGTTTGTGCTAGTACCCTGTTTTGAACGTTCTAACGGAAAACAACTTTCAAAGAGCATGAGAAAAGTCTTGAGAAAAGCATTATATTTATTGTCTACTGTATCAGCGCTATAAACATCTTGCCACTCTTGTTCCTTGATTAGGTTTACAAATGTCTCTAAAGCAACTGGATCAGCTTTCCTAAACAGCTGATGACTATATTTAACACGTGATGCAGCACAGAAATCTTAGATATAAAATTTGTGCATCATGATCTGAAAGGCCATTCACCTTTTTGCTAACAGAATGCCCTTCTAGTAATGAGGAATGAACAAATATGTTGTCTGTGGTTGTTCTACTGTTCACTTGCACTCTCGTTGGAAAGAATACGGTTTGCATAAGATTATATGAATTAAGGAGGTCTACCAGCATCCTCTTTCTTGCACAATCACTTATACAATTAATGTTGAAGTCACCACATATAACTAACTTTTTGTATGTACTATAAAGTGAACCAAGAACCTCCTCTAGCTTTAGCAAAAATGTTGTGAAATCGGAGTCTGGGGATCTATAAATAACAACAGTTAGTTTAGCTCCGTTAAATTTAACCACACTTGCCCAACATTCAAACACGTTTTCAGTGCAGTACTTTGAAACATCAATGCCGTTTTTCACATACATGGCTACTCCCCCACACCGCAAAGAGCTCCTAGAAAAGCTGCCAGCCAACCTGTATCCTGGTAAAGGAAGCCTCCGAATTATCTCCTTATTTAAGAAGTGTTCAGATATACCAATAATTTCAGAGTCAACATCCATAAGCAGTTCACTAACTTTATCTCTAATACCATGTATATTTTGATGAAATATACTAATTCCCTCATTACTCGGATACCTAATCTTTGCCAAAAGTGGTTCCTTTGTTAGAGAGACTTCCCTTAAGCAGGAATACCTATCAGCTGACTTCAATCTAAAAAAAGTTGCAGCTCTAACACCCACTACTGCAGGAATTTTCCCATGAGTGATTCCACCAACCCCACCTATGCTGTCACCTATAAGCTTTGCCAACCTCCCCTTACCATACCTGTTGAGGTGCAGGCCATGTCTAGTGAAACCCGTCTGCTGATAGACTCCACCGACACCACTGAAATGACTCATGCTTTCTGTCATCAGCGCACCCCCAAGTCTCATGTTATTACGCCTGACGGCTGGATTAAGGTGAGGCCGATCGTGATGCTGAAACAGTTCCACGAAATGCACATTCGTGTTGCCAGTCTGAGTGGCTATCTTTTCCAGGTCGCCATCTATGTCATACACCCCATCCCTATCAATAGTATTACCAGCCCCACCCTACATAACCCCCTTATGTTAAGTCACCTGAGCCAATCCTGCATTAGGCTTCACAATGCTTGGGACCTGGCACTCACTCCCCAGCACTTCCTACAACTGCTGGCCTACACCTCTGCCATGACAACTACCTAACAGCAGAACCTTCTTCTTCCTCTTCGACTTTGCTACTGTTCTAGCCTCCGTAACTGCTGAGGTCTGCTGCATACTTCCTACATCTACAGCTACTAGAGATTCCTCTCCACTAGACTCTTGACAGTTGGTCATATCTATTGTAAACACCAATAGTAAAACTATCTGAAAATCATCTTCTCCTAGCAGATCTCTTGCCAACAGCCAGCTGGCACTGGTGTATCTGTATTTGCAACATCGTCAGGCAGGAGTTTGCCGAGCAGATACTCCGCTGTGCTTCTCCAGCCTTTGGTCATCATACCGTCATCCTGTCGTAGCGTTCCCAGAACGTTCCCCCCAAATGTTCAGTTGTGTTTGCGTTGCTACGTGGTTGTTCCAGTGGTCGTCGCTGGTCTTCTTTAGTTCTTGCTTGTACCTGTCCTTGGCAAGCCGGTTATCGTTTAGTCGTATTTGTCTTTCTCTGTCAGAGATTGCTCTTTGATAGAGCTTTCGTTTACGTTTGGTGTCTTGTTTAAGTCGCGTTGGGAGTGCAGTCCAGGGACCGGTGTGTTGTTTTGTGTTTGTTGGCGTGGGTATGCAAGTGTTCTGTGTGTGTGTGATGATGCCTGTTAGCATGTGTGCTCTGAAATCAAGGCTTCCATTAATATTCTGCAGTGTGTGTTCTTGTATTTTGTGTCTGACTTTGTCCCACTCTGTTTTGCCAAAAAGCAGTCTTCTGGGTTGTGTTTCTGTGATGATGTGGAGTGTCCTCTGTAGAGTTAACGTAATGACTTTATGGTCGCTCATAGTGATATGGTCGTGTACAGGCCATTCTCGTATGTGGTTAATCGCAGCGTTATTAGCAAGGGTGATGTCTATATTGGACGAAGAGCCGTCATGTCCAGTGAATGTTGGGTAGTGGCTTCATTTATTACGTGTAGTCCATTTTCGTGTATTATGTCGTTATTTATTCTACCTCTGTCGTCCATTACGTTTGTGTGTCACAGGGTGGATCTCGCGTTAACGTCCGCACGTATTAGTAATTTTTTTATTGCCAGCATATTGTTCGATTTCTCTAATAAGGTTTGCATATGGGATAATGCAATGGCTGTATTGGGCGTACATCGACGCGATGATCCGTGTGGCACCTTTGTGTGTGGTCTCTACCGTGGCAAGATGTTCAGAGCAGAGTTCAGTGATTTTTACAGGGTTAACCTCATGATTTAGAACTACAACGGGTGCCTTACAGTCCTCCCGCCCCGCAACAGTCACTGAGTAAGGAGGGAGGTTTGGAATGTGCCCTTTTCTGGTATAGGGTTCCTGTATACATAGGATGTCAGATCTTAGTTCACGTAGGACTCGTGGGAGCTCCGAGCTGACGAGTGTACTACGCATCGCATGTAGCTGAGCGATTTTCAGTTTGGGTGTTTGATGTGGACGCAGCACTTGCTGCCGGTTTGGCTGAAATCGAAGTATGTTCTCCCATAGGCCCTAACGTGGTCCTTATATAACCTATCCAGTTGCTGACTGTGAAAGTGAAAGTTCCACTTTTTCAGCACAGTGTTTCTTTAATCGCTCACTGTCAACAAAAGAGTCGGCGATTGTTTCAACAGTATCACGTGACATGTCGTATTAGAGTGAGCGATACTGTATTGAGGGTCCCAGTGAATAACCAAGCGGCGAAAGGTTGACGCCATTAAAGCGGAGCGCTTCGTACAATGCTTTTGGCAGTGTTAGAAGCAGTCAGCTGCTGACTGCAGGCAAATTTGCGTGCTATTTCCGGCTGATACATTATGGGACAGCGCGAGTGTTCCGTAAATGAGGCACTCTGTGCGGCTGAATTCGCTTTTACTGGATGGCGCCATTTGTACTGCATTTCAGGTCCTCTGCCGTTAAAACGTTCGTGGGCCTTACCGAAGGATCAGTTGGCAGCGAGCAGCACACGACTGCAGAGAAATGGAAGTAATGCGAGAGCCAAAACATGAGCTTAGAATAAGCACTATTAAAAAATATTTTGGTAGTCACCGGTGCTGATACATGACATAATGGTTGTGTACCCCAGGATCCATTATAAAATCCGCGTTCTCGACTTCGTTTTATTGGCGCTCGTTTTTGTAATGTCGCTGCTGCCTGCCTTTGGAGCAAATTACCCCACACATTTCAATGCCCTGTTGCATCTCAGCAACCTAACTTTTCTCCAAAAATTAGCATGTAAATGCCAGTCTCTCTCTCTCTCTCTCTCTCTCTCTCTCTCTCTCTCTCTCTCTCTCTCTCTCTCTCTCTCTCTCTCAAGGTCTGCAGAAAAGAAGCATGTAGCTTCAATCCGCATACTATTTAAATCTACAAGGATCAATCAAATGAAAACTAGACAAATGGCAAAATAGTAAGAGAACTGTTTATTATTTCAAAAGCAATCATCATAAAAGTTAATGCATTTATCCCACTGTGACGCAAGACGGTCAATGCCTTCACTGAAAAATGTGTGCGGTTGCCTTCGGAACCATGATTGTACCCAAGCTTGCACCTGATCGTCGGGAACAAATCGACGCCACTAATGCCTTTCTTCAGGCTCCAAAAATGTGGTAATCGCATGGGAAGAGATCGTGACTTTATAGAAGATATCTAAGGGTTTCCCAGTGGAACTTGTGCATACTCGGAAGTACATTGGCAATATATGGGCCCGCCCAAATCGTCCTTAGTCAGATCTCTCCCCATGCGATTTCCATATTTACAGAAACATGAAAAAAGACATTTGTGGCCGTCGATTAACTTCGGACGAAGAGGCGCTCGCCCGGGTGCAATCATCGTTTCGTAGGCAGCCGCAGACATTTTCCAATGAAGGCATAGACTGTCGGATCTCTCAGCGGGATAAATGTATTAATAGTTATGGCGATTTCTTTTGAAATAAGAAACATTTTACTTAATTTTTTGTATCGGTCTCGTTTTTATTTTCCTGCCCCTTATATGTATATTTATTTTCAAGACAATATCTCATCTTCAGGTACCAGTTAGGTATGCTCCACGAATCGGATGCCACGAGTATTTACTTGGATTCTTGAAGTAAGCTCTATTGGTACCTGAAGATGATCATTGTCTTGCAATCGAATGCACATACATGAGATAAACATCAGCCTAAAATGAAAAATACAGCTTTGAGGAAATTGCCGGAACGGATAGCCGTGCATGTTAAAGCACCGCTATCGCGATGGGGAGATACGCCGGCTCCGGATCGAATCCGCCCGGCAGATTAACGACGCGGCCCGCCCGGATCTAGGTTTTCAGCGGTTTCCCACGTTCCATAAGGTGAATATGAAATGGTACCCAAGTCCTGCCCCAGTTACACATGTAGACTTGTGCTCACTTTCAAGTGCGTAACACTACAGTTGGAGTACACATACTCCTTCCAAGGCAGCATCCGGACACCACTTAAATTAACCCTGACGTATCTGTCCCTGTTGACCAAGCCCGATGCGGGACGGGACGTAGGCAAAAGAAAAAGAAAGAGAATTTGAATAAATAACGGATGAAACTAGTATGGATATTCGGTAAATAGTCGACTTCCCGAAAATAAATTTGGATTACTGCCCGCCCTCCGAACGGATTTTTGTCGTAGATGAACATTCTAGAGAGATGAGATATAGCTTGCGCTCTGTTGGCTAGCGGGCAAGTGCCAGACTACAAATCCTATGGTGTGAGGTTTAAATCTTTTTGGCAGTCCTAGGGAAATGATTTGTTGATGTGAAAAATGGAGAACTGCACCGTGGTTTGGAGTTCACGTTTAACTGTTGGTCTCCCGTAACGTACTGGATAAATTAGCTTCGAGGTCTAAGGAGGGCTAGGGCATACATTACCAATAGGACCATAGCTAATGAAGCCTTTCGAAGTTCAAAGCAGCCGTCACGTTCGGGGCAGCTGGCAGCTTTTCGTAATTTTGCAGAACTAGCCTCTCGAAATGTGAGTACCTCGACACAAAACAAATGTGGCGGCTCGCCTCACCATGCAACTGTTCGTTGTGCCGTATTTGCACTAGTAATCGGAAATGAGCTCTGTATACTCGCTAGGGAGTATACAGACATCATCTCCGAACTCGGAGGCTTCGTGTACTCGGACTGTCCATTTAACCGAAAACTCATCACCTGAGTGTTGGGTCCAAGTGGACTCATTCAGCGTGGGAAGGAGAGCGAGTACACGAGTTCCTAAGGATAACGGAGGACTTGTATTGGCGCTTCATATGCAACCTTTGGGCATGACGATTATTACACTGATTGACAATTGCTAAGGTACAGCTGAGCCTAGCTAAGCAACAACTACGAGCTGCTAGAGAATAGCCGACTAATGATAGTAAAATGAAATGTAGAGAGCGGCGAAGCCTGTGCACAAACGCTGTGTGTGCATTCGACAGTTCATGCAGTACGGTGTTGAACGAGTGGTGTTGCGGACGGCAACATGTCTACAAGACGTCATTTGAGTGCTTACTATCATGGACGAACAGTTGGACTGCTCGAAGTCGGTCAGAGGATCACTACTGCGGACACAGTAACCGCTGTGTCCGAAAGAGTCATCTCGCGATTAAAAAATGCGGCTGGCGTTGGAAATGCTATGCGAAAGCTTGCCGGTGGTCGTAGGTGGACCACCACACCGCAAGAGGATCGATACGTAGCTCTAATGGCGAAAAGGAACAGCCGTCCCGTTCCTAGGCAGATCGCTGCAGACCTTGCTGTCGCCACCTGTACACGTGTCTCTGCCAGTACCATTTCGTGGCGATTAAATCAGACCGGTTTGTATGCTCAGAAGCATGTTAAATGCACCCTGCTTCAACCACGTCACCGTTGAGAAAGAGTTCGTTGGGGTAAGGAGCATGTTGGTTGAGGTCAGCAAGTTGAGAGTGATGTTCTCCGACCGACGAATCCCACTTCATTGTGGTTAGTGATTTTGGCCACCGGTTAATGTGCAGAGGGGGAGGGGGGGGGCGGTGGTATGGAGGGGAACACGTTACACAATACAGCATGTTCTTGAACGTCATCGGCATAGCCTAGGCGTTATGGTGCGAGCAGGCATTATACACAGTGGCCGAACACCGCTGTGTATCGTTGCGCGAAGTGCTGTTACAGCACAGCGGTATTGCGGGACGATTATTCTGTTTTGGGATGCGGTAGGTCCCGACTTCGTGTTTACGGGTAAAAATTCCGCCACACAGGACTGCCGAGGTGAACTTGTAGAATGGCCTGCGTACTCCCCGGACGTAAACCCCATAAAGCATGCTTGGGATGCTCTTGTCAGACATGTTTCTCAACGATCACCCCCTCGCCGAATCGTGCAAGAACTGAAAACCGCCTTAAGAGAGGGGTGGGACAATATACCTCAAGGACTCCTCGACAGTTTGGTACTCAGCGTGACAACATGCGCAAAATGTTCAATAGCGTTCAAGGAGGGCATATTCCGTACTGAGAGTCCGATATCGACGTTTTTGTTTGGGAGCCTTACCTGTGTCAAACAGGAACGTTATTTATGACTGTTGTCCTACTTTCCCGTGTGGTGAAACCTCTACCAGTTTTCGTTAGAAATATACCACTCCACCCCTGTTACGTATGTACTGTATTCTATGTCGCCCATCATTGCCTGTGATTATTCCTATACAACAGTATCTCCATCTCTTAGCAGTTATCAAGCAGCGCATAAGCAGTAAAATGACTGTTGCGTTAGCGGTGATACACTCTGCCTGGCAGAGGGTTATTCAAAGCACCTTCAGATTATTTCTCTACCACTCCATTCTCTATCCCCACATGGGACAACAGAACATTTAAATCTCCCAGTACGAGTTCTGATTTCTCTTATTTTTGTGCGATGATCATTTCCGTTTGTATAGGTTCGCGACAGTAAAATATTTTCACATTCAGCGGAGAAAGTTGGTAATTGAAATTCCGTGAAAAGATTTCGCTGCCACGAAAAACACCTTCGTTTTAGTGATTGCCTCCCCAACTCGTTTGACACCCTCGTCCCAATTTCGCGATAATACAAAACGAGGTGCCCTTCTCTGGGCTTTTTAGATGTCCTCCATCAATCCTCTGTGGAAGGGAGCTATACCACAAATCTAAGAAGGAACGGACAAGCGTAGAGTAGGTAGTCCCTTCGGTAGACCCATAACATGTTGTGTATGTACTACCAATAGAACACCGTCTTTTGTTCGCCTCTCCCCACAGTACTATCTATATGATCGTTCCAGTTTAAGTTGGTCGTAATTGTAACTTCTAGGTATTTAGTTGCAATTATAGTCTTTAGTTTTGTGTGATATATCATGTAACTTAAATTAAACGGATTTCTTTTAGTACTCGTGTAGATGACGTCACACTACTCCTTATCCAGAAACAATTGCCACTTCTCGTACCATCCTGATATTTTGCCTAAATCATTCGGCAGTTTTAAACTTCTGTAAACTTCACTAGACGGTAAATGACAGCGTCATCTGCCAACAGTCTAAGAGGATTGCTAGAATTCTCTCCTAAATCGTTTATAAAGATTGGGAATACCGGAGGGCCTTCTTTGGGAAACGTCAGATACTGCTTCCGTTTTACTCGATGACTTTACGTCTATTGGTACGTACTGTGTCCTTTCCGACAGTAAATCACGGATCTAGTTTCACAGCTGAAACGATATTCCATGGAAACGGTGTCAAAGAACTTATGGAAATTTAGAAATATGGAATCAATTTAAGAACCTTTGTCGATAGCACTAATTGCTTTATGCTACTAAAGAACTATTTGTGTTTCAAAGGACCGATATTTTCTACATCCGTGCTGACTGTGTCAATATAGCTTTTATTTTAATATTTAATCTCTATTTAGAGAATGACTATCAATTACATTAACGTACACAAACTGTCCACATTTTACCGAGTTTATGATGTCAATGCAAGAGAACATGACACGAGGATGAAGTGCTTCTTCTAAACGGTGATTAACTAAACGACTCCTTATTAGCCCATGCACGCAAGTTGCCGTGACAAAAGGAATGCAGAAAAGGAGCGCTTCTTGGTCATAGGGACGTAAACAGCCCTGGAGACAGTTAATTCCTTAAAATATCCAGGAGTATGTGTGCGGAGCGATTTACAGTTGAGCGATCACATAAAACTAATCACAGGAAAGGCAATAGCCAGACTGAGCTTATTGGAAGAATCCTCAGGAAATATGGCTCATCAGCAAAGAAGGTAGCTTACAAAACACTCATTCGACCAGTACCTCAGTATTGCTCGACAGTATGGGATCTATAGCTGTCAAGAGTTAATAGAAAAGGCCCAAAGAGCGGCTCTGTGTTTCGTTGAGAGTTCATTTAGTAAGCCTGAAAGTCACAGAGACGCTCTGCCGTCTACGGTGGCAGATGCTGCAAGAGACTGGCTTTCTGAGTCACGGTGTGGTTTACTGTTAAGGCAGTTAACAGATATATTGCTTCCTCCTACAAATTTCTCTCGGAAAGTCTTCGAAGATAAAAAGAGAGAGATAGATTCGAGCCCTACGAAGAGATAATGGAAATCGTTCTGGAAATCTGTTCGCGACTGGAACAGGAAAGGGGCGAAGTGACAGTGGTAGACCACACATCGCTAGATGGGTTACGGAGTGTAGATGTAGTTAACAGTGACGCTACATTGTTTGACGAAGCAGGTACATTTTCTGATTTTGAGGCTGGAATAAACAAGAATATAACTGCTAGGTTTTGCACAGGACGAAGTTGGTACGTTTTTCGTGTGTAGGATGGAAGTTACTGGCTCTGAGTACTATGAGACTTAACTTCTAAGGTCATCAGTCGCCTAGAACATAGAACTAATTAAACCTAACTAACCTAAGGACATCAGACACATCCATGTCTGAGGCAGGACTCGAACCTGCGACCGTAGCGGCCGCTCGGTTCCAGACTGCGGCGCCTAGAACTTCACGGCCACTACGGCCGGCATGGAAGTTACTCCAGACTTCACTCTTCTTTTAATCGAACACATTTGCACTTTCAGACACTGCATCACTTAATTTTCTTTTTGCGGCCTCCACAGGTTCACAAAGCCTCGTCAGAGACCATCTGATCCCGACAGTCGATCATTTCGGTCTAAAAAATGACTGTAAGCACTATGGGACTTAACATCTGAGGTCATCAATCCCCTAGTCTTAGAGCTACTTAAACCTAACTAACCTAAGGACATCACACACATCCATGCCCGAGGCAGGATTCGAACCTGCAACCGTAGCAGCAGCACGGTTCGAGACTGATGCGCCTAGAACCGTTCGGTCACAGCGGCCGGCCATTTCGGTCTGTCAGTGCTCCTTTAAAACAGCAAGATCGTGCACTCCAGTCGTGACTAGCCTTACAGTCCCGCACGATTCACTGAGAGAGAGCGAGTCGACGAGGAAGAAGTAACTTCAGCGCTGTCATTCGCAGACTGATGTAACAGCGGCTCCTTGATTCGTCAAGTATGCAACCCGCAACGTAAAATTTCTTACTCGCTCCCTTTGTGATCTTGAATTTGCACACGACCCTTTCTCTCACTTCAGTATTGGCCATAGGCTGTGACTAGTTTCATCAAAATCTGTGAACTCTTTCGCAGCTGTTCACCACAGACGGTTGTCGTACTCTGCTGTAAATCGTTGTGCAGAAGATCTGATTGAAAAGTAATGAGACTGGAAGTGAAACTACGGTCTATCTATAAAAAAAAAAAGTTCAGCATTGGTGGTTACCATAGAGTCGGGTCCTTTTGTGGCGTCACATATTTTCATTCCTTCATTTCTTTCTTTCTTTCTTTCTTTCTTTCTAGTATATATCTGCACATTGTTTCCTGTAAGGCTGGGTTTTGTCTTCCGGCTGCGCGCAAGAACACAGTGGAGGTAATTACTGGTTGACTGCCTTTGAGTAAATCTAGGAAGCTGATACTTGCCACAGTGCAAGCACACAGTTAATGGTCGAGGAGCAGTTTCAGACAGTATGTTTCGAGAAATAAAAACACTAGACATAAAATTGGTCATTTCAGGAGCCACGAGGCTAGTATTGGGTAACACTGCCTCTACCCTCGATAATGGTCTCAAATCGGCGAGGAAGTGTGTCCACAAGTTTCGTCAGATGCAACTGAAGACACACGTTGGTGATTAGATCCCCTAGAACTTCCATGTTGCGGATTATTGATTGCTACGTCTCAGCCACTGTTCCACATAGTCACAGACGTTTCCTACGGGTCGACTACTTGTTAAACCAGGAATGTATGTGGGCAGCCCTTGTGAACAAGGCTTTTGTCATCTTTGAAGACGGGTGTGCCCGTAGTGCATTCATCATAAAGACAAAGAAGAAAGAGCAAAATTTTTTTCGCAGAGAATGTTGAAATGAACGTCCTGGTGCAAGTTCACAGGTATCGTGAATGACTGGGTCGAGTCGTGGTACGAAAAACGTTCTCAAAACATCTTAAACCCATCTGCAGGATGAACTACACTCTGCTCACAATGCACGGTAAACTCCTCGTTGAGCTGTCAGTGTAGCCGACGCCTTGCAGCGTTTGAAAAGAATCGAAATCAACTCGTCAGACTACAGTGTAGAGTCCAATTACTTTTCACTTTTTTTTTGTTTCCCCGTTGTTTGGAGCAGATTTTTGTGGTGCCGTGAGCAACTGTCTTTCCCGTGATACGCTACTCCAAACATTCGCTTGTAAACTGGTTGAGATGGACCTGTATTCACTGACAGCAGCGAATCCTGTCGGGTTTGAAACAGACTGCAGTGACAAAGCGTGACACTGTGGTCCCCGTCTATTAGGATCGTTTTTACGATCGTTGTTCTCAGGCCGAGTGGCACACCACACCTTGTAGACGCGTTGGACAACTCTCGTTGATACCACGACAAATTGGGCACGCCGAAACACGATAGTTCCTCCCTGACACGTCTCCGTGCCGGCCCATTGTAGTGCGCTGATTCTTACAGTCGACTGGCACGTACTGAGATGAGCAGTGGATGGCCACAGTACCAGTTCTGTACAATCTACAACCCTCCAAAGCGACCAGTGTGCTCTCTAATGAGGTTGATTAATACCTTTTCCGGCCAACTTAGCTCCTTAGCAATGTGAGGACTCTCATTTGTTCCGTGTCAAGACAGTAATCTTCCTTTTCCCATTGGGTACCAGGGAAGTAAAACCGTCCCTACTGTGTGCAGTGCAGCTTTTAGCGGACACGCCGACGTGCGAAGTCGCGGTGTGTAGCGCTGTGCCTGTGGTGCTGCTGGCGCGCGCCCGCGCTGGACCGCCGCCCATCGATCGCGGCGCCTCGCGTCGGCCGGCCCGCTTTTCAGCCCCCCCCCCCCCCTCTCTCTCTCTCTCTCTCTCTCTCTCTCTCTCTCTCTCTCTCTCTCTCTGCCCGCCTCTGCCCTTAATTAACACTGGCCGGCAGGGCCGCGAAAAGCTAAAGCCGCCTAACAAGGCACCCCCACCACTCTGCCCTGACAATTACCTGCGTCTGCACGCATTACCGTCACTAAGCGGCGACACCTGCTTTATATATCGGTACGTCTTCTGGATAACAAGGAAACAGGCCGTGGCTTCGCTCGTCAACTGATCACGGTGCTGATGGGGGACTCAGTCCCGTGTATGAACTACTTTTTTTATTTCTCCTACGTCTTGATTGCAGCCGAAAACAGTAGCAAAAAATGTAATATTTTTATCCGTAGTAGTTAACATATTACTTTAAAGTATATTGCTGGCCATGAAAATTGCTACAGCACGAAGATGACGTGCTACAGACGCGAAATTTAACCGAAAGGAAGAAGATGCTGTGATATGCAAATGATTAGCTTTTCACAGCATTCACACAAGGTTGGCGCCGGTGGCGACACCTACAACGTGCTGAAATAAGGAAAGTTTCCAACTGATTTCTCATACACAAACAGCAGCTGACCGACGTTGCCTGTTGAAACGTTGTTGTGATGCCTCGTGTAAGGAGAAGAAATGCGTACCATCACGTTTCCGACTTTGATAAAGGTCGGATTGTAGCCTATCGCGACTGCGGTTTATCGTATCGCGACACTGCTGCTCGGGTTGGTCGAGATCCAATGACTGTTAACAGAATATGGAATCGGTGGGTTCAGGAGGGTAATACGGAACGCCGTGTTGGATCCCAACGGCATCGCATCACTTGCAGTCGATGTGACAGGCATCTTATCCGCATGGCTGTAACGGATCGTGCATCCACGTCTCCATCCCTGTGTCAGCAGATGGGGACGTTTGCAAGATAACAACCATCTGGACGAACAGTTCGACAACATTTGCAGTAGCATGGACTATCAGCTCGGAGACCATGGCTGCGGTTACCCTTGACGCTGCATCACAGGTAGGAGCGCCTGCGATGGTGTACTCAACGACGAACTTGGGTGCAGGAATGGCAAAACGTCATTTTTTCGGATGAATCCAGGTTCTGTTTACAGCATCATGATGGTCTCATTCGTGTTTGGCGATATTTCGGTGAACGCACATTGGAAGCATTGTTTCGTCATCGCCGTAGTGGCGTCATCACCCGGTGTGATGGTATGGGGTGCTATTGGTTACACGTCTAGGTCACCTCTTGTTCGCATTGACGGCACTTTGAACAGTGGACGTTACATTTCAGATGTGTTACATCCATGGCTGTACCCTTCATTCGATCCCTCCGAAACCCTACATTTCAGCAGGATAATGCACGACCGCATGTTGCAGATCCCGTACGGGTCTTCTCGATACAGAAAATGTTCGACTGCTGCCCTGGCCAGCACATTCTCCAGATCTCTCACCAATATGAAATGTCGGGACAATGGTGGCCGAGCAACTGGCTCGTCACAATACGACAGTCACTACTCTTGATGAACTGTGGTATCGTTTGAAGCTGCATGGGCAGCTGTACCTGCACACGCCATCCAATCTCTGTTTGACTCAATGCCCAGGCGTATCAAGGCCGTTATTACGGCCAGAGGTGGTTGTTCTGGGTACAGATATCTATGCACCCAGATTGCGTGAAAATGTAAGCACAAGTCAGTTCTAGTATAATATATGTGTCCAATGAATACCCGTTTATCATCTGCATTTCTTCTTGGTGTAGCAATTTTAATGGCCGGTATTGTGACTACAGAAAATTTCTTCACAGTTAGCAAAAAAAGGAAATGAGTCTTAATTGCTAAGCACAAAAGCAATATTTTTCACTATAGAAAATGTTTACAAACAAGTTTGTAACTAAGCACTAAATCGGTGATTGCGTTTCTTAGTAGGTTTGTGGTCAGATTTTGAAATTGATGACTAAAATAGAGCTTGGTTCTGGGGACGAACTTCCATCAGTAAGGGTTTTTTCTTTCATCCACAGCGCTGGGATAGTCCATTTTTTGTGAACCTTCGCGCCTACTCCTGTAGCGAAGGCAAACCTACATCTGCGCTGTCCTCTATAGTCACAGAAGTTAGTTCGTTGGTGATGACATCGCCGTTGCTCGCCCCCTTAAATAATCAAATAACACCCCCCCCCCCCCCCCACATACACTCACACAGTTGATGACTCCTTTTTTTATTCGTTATGGCCTTCCGGCTGACCCCACTCAGCTATTTACATATGTAGTTATCTGAGAGAGGTATATTAATGCGATATATATTATGTTGTTGTTGTCTTCAGTCCAGAGACTGGTTTGATGCAGCTCTCCATGCTGCTCTATCCTGTGCAAGCTTCATCATCTCCCAGTACCTACTGCAACCTACATCCTTCTGAATGTGCTTAGTGTATTCATCTCCCTCTACGATTTTTACCCTCCACGCTGCCCTCCAATGCTACATTTGTGATCCCTTGATGCTTCAAAACATGTCCTACCAACCGATCCCTTCTTCTAGTCAAGTTGTGCCACAAACTTCTCTTCTCCCCAATTCTATTCAATACTTCCTCATTAGTTACGTGATCTATCCACCTTATCTTCAGCATTCTTCTGTAGCACCACATTTCGAAAGCTTCTATTCTCTTCTTGTCCAAACTAGTTATCGTCCATGTTTCACTTCCATACATGGCTACACTCCAAACAAATACTTTCAGAAACGACTTCCTGATACATAAATCTATATTCGATGTTAACAAATTTCTCTTCTTCAGAAATATATTCATAAACAACTACTGCCCATGTTTAATAAACGAAGTTGCCTTTCGACTCGTACATTAAAATCATAGCACATTTTGTTTTGTTATTGACTACACATGTATTAATTTCCGTCGAACTTTCATGTATATGGCATGATTTGATTTACAAAAAGGAATCTCGATAGCTTTTTGTAAGTGGTTCGTAGCATTGTGAGTTTGTCAGACGGGCTTATGTATGTCGATATCGGTGTATCTGTTGCTAATGAATTTTTTTTAGATACATACCCGCCAAGTGCACAGTATCTCCTCTGTTGTAGGCTATTTCATTTGGTTGTTGTATTCTATAAGCTATTGATTCAACTGTCATGTGGATGTCTGAAAATGGAGATCAATAGCTCTGAAATCAATATGCTAGTAATATATAATAATGTCCCGTGTAACTGAAAAGTAGGCACAAAATCTTCTGACTCGTGGGTGTTGGGCAGTAGTCTCCAGTACTTTGGGTTCAGTCTGAGTGTTAAATTTTCATGTCCTCGTTGATTCGTCGCCAACTTTGTTTTGTTGTCGATATGGTTTACTATGAAAACTGATATGTAAATAGTTGGCCCGCATCTCGTGGTCGTGCGGTAGCGTTCTGGCTTCCCACGCCCGGGTTCGATTCCCGGCGGGGTCAGGGTTTTTCTCTGCCTCGTGATGGCTGGGTGTTGTGTGTTGTCCTTAGGTTAGTTAGGTTTAAGTAGTTCTAAGTTCTAGGGGACTGATGACCATAGATGTTAAGTCCCATAGTGCTCAGAGCCATTTGAACCATTTTTTTTGTAAATAGTTGTAAGTGACGAAAGGAATACTGCTACGTAAACAATAGCATGCGATGGACTGGAATACAATTTACACAATAGTTAAATAGTCCGTGCACTTGGTCTGAAAACCCTTTAAACACATTCTTCAAATCTAGGAAAGGAGCAGCAGTCGCCGTAATTACGGTATAGCTCTTGGTAGATAAGGGTAAGGACTTGTTCAGTTGTCGACATGCAGTCACAGCAGCGCTTGCCATTGGTCGCAAACTCTGTCCGACGGATTATGCAACGCCGGCAGCTCGGTGTTGTATAGCTGACTTGTAAGTTACAGGCATTCGTGACTCCAGCGGCCGTTTGAATTCCTAGCGTGCGGCTAAGACACTAGGCAAATAAAGCATCATTTAAGGTGCTAGATACTTTTGTCACATGCCTTCCTATTTGCAACGACTAGTCGTATTGTCTTTCCGCGTCTGGTTACAGCACACATTGAGTAATGCTGTGTTGTCACATGGGTAGTTTGCGATACAGGGACCACATTTCAATATTTGTGGTAAGCTTTTTAATTGCTGTGAAAGTGTATGTATACTGTCTGATGTTGAACATATTGTTAATTACCGTCAATGACATTTATATATCGGTAATTGGCACCTTAATCATTGTAATCTTTCCCTAAGTCGCGAAACACGCAGTTTGGCGCATCACGTTGCAATATATTTTTAAGAGCTCATTCTTTATTGTCGTTCAAGTTTTTCGCTTGATATTAATATTCCAGTGTAGTAAGAAGGTAGGCCAGAATTGCAACTGCCTTGCAGCGTTTCGTATCACTACTGCGCGTAAGTAATATTACTTAGTGGTGATTATATACTTTACGCATGTTTGGATACAAAGTGTGGTTGTGCTAAATATCACTTGCGCGTAGTAGTTGTGATATGGAACGCTGCAAGGCAGTTGTAATTCTGACCTACCTTCTTATAATGAAAAATTAATATCAAGCGAAAAGCAACGAATGAGCTGTTAAAATGTATTTGAACGTGATGCGCTAAACTGCGTGTTTTGCGACTTAGGGAAAGAGTACAATGATTAAGATGCCAATTACCGAAATGCAAATGTCCTTGACGGTAATTAACGTTACAATCAAGATTAGACTGATTAAGAAACCTATTGAAGCAGACGATTATAGTATTTTTTCTAGACGTTTCTTTGAAAAAACGAGTGCGTCACAAGGTTTGGATCAACATATACACTCAACAAGTGACACGACGATGTGTGACGGAAGATATTTCTGGAGTCGCTATAATTTCGCCCGTTCATGCTTCATTCGCGAATTGCTCATATCTATCCGATTTTTCTGTTGCGGTAATTTTGCAAGATGTGTGCGCGATTCTTCTTGCAACGCAAGTTCTCGGAATGTTATCAAAAATGGACTCAGTGACCCACAACGCCCTTCTTAAAACGCCTACCACTGTAGTTTGTCCCAGTAATTGGAGAACCAACTCATATCAGTAATCATAAGGCTGTGACAGCAACTATGACTCAGGGTACAAAGAACGTTAAGAAAGCCAGAAAAATATTTTAGCGTAGTATCTGAGTAGGCAACATCAAATGTTCGGTCTAAGGGCGAAGATGTAGAGCACAAATGGAAAAAAATTCAAAAGCATCGTTCAGTATGCCTTAGACAAGTATGTTCCGTGTCAAGTAGTCAGGGATGGGAAATATACACCGTGGTTTAATAGCCGTGTTAGAAAACTGCTACGTAAACGAAGAGAGCTTCATCCCAGATTCAGAAGTCAAAACCTAGCTGACAAACAAAAGCTGCAAGAAACAAAAATGAGCATTAGGAGAGCCGTGGGAGAAGCGTTCAGTGGCTTTGAAAGTTAAATTTTGTCAACCGACCAGACTACAAACCCTAACGAGTTTTGGTCTTACGTAAAATTCGAAATCATCTATTCAGTCACTCACTAACCCAAGGGCATCGAAACGGAAAATGGCGGAGAAAAGGCTGAAGTGCTGAATTCGGTGCTCCGAAATTATTTCACCGCGGAAGATCGTAATTCGATCCCTTCTTTCAATCATCGTACATAGGAACTTCGAAATGGCAGATACTGAGATAACTGCTGGTGGAAAAAAAAGTTACAGTTGCTTAGTAGTACAGAAGTGATAGCTGTAAGATTCTAAAGAGATTATGCACACACATTTTACAGGCCTGTATCGCTGACGTCAGTCTGTTTTAGAATCATGGAATGTGTTTTATGCTCAAGAATTATGAAGTTTTTGGAGAGCGAAACATGTCCTCTATAAAAATCAACATGGATCCCCGTACAGACATCTTGGGAAAATCAGTTCACTCTATTCATCTGTGATACCCACAGCGCTGTATACATTGGCGCTCAGATTGGTGCCGGGTTCCTCGACTGCAGGAAGGCATTAGACACTGTCTCGCACTGCTCTGTAGTGGGCAAAAGAAAATACGAGCTTACCACCTATCGAACAGGATTTGCGACTGCACTAAAGACTTCCTAGCAGATAGAAATAGACACGTCGCTCTTAACTGAACAAAATCGACAGATGTTAGGTAATTTCGGGAGTACCCCAAGGAGTGTGTTAGGACCATTACTGTGTACAGTGTGTATAAATGTTCTAGCAGAATGCGTGGTAAGGTACCTAAGGCTGCTCGCTGTTCGCATGTGCAGTTGTCTATTAGAAGGCAGCAGCGTCATAAAACGGTAATGGGCAAAATGACCCACAGAGGAATAGTGCAGGGATTGGCAGTTGACTACAACTAAACTCCGTCCGAACAGGCTGCGGGAAGCCAGACGGTGCCGGCCGACGGTCGTATCATCCTCAGCAGATAGGTGTCACTGGATGCGGATATGAAAGGGCATGTGGTCAGAACACTGCTCTCTCGAACCCCGATCGTTCAAATCAAATGGCTCTGAGCACTGTGGGACTTAACATCTGAGGTCATCAGTCCCCTAGAACTTAGAACTACTTAAACATAACTAACCTAAGGACATCACACACATCCATGCCCGCGGCAGGATTCGAACCTGCGACCGTAGCGGTCGCGCGGTTCCAGACTGAAACGCCTAGAACCGCTCGGCCACTCCGGCCGGCGAACCCAGATCGTTGTCAGTTGTTGTGACCGTAGCCGCTACTTCTCAATTAGTTGGGTCCTTAATTGGCCTCCGAATGACTGAGTGCATCCCGCTTGCCAACAGCGCTCGATAGACCCGACGTTCACCCGTCCATCTGCTAGCCAAGACAGCGCTAAATTTCAGTGATAGGAAGGGAACCTGTGTTCCCAGTGCGGCAAGCCCGTTAGCGTGGCAGTTGACCTTGGTCGTAAATAAATGTAACATACTGCTCGTGCATAGGAAAAGAAATTCCCTACTCTACAACTACATTATTGACGACAAATTGCTGAAAACAGTTACAACCGTAAAATATCCAGGAATACCTATCTGGGGTGATCGTAAGTGGAATGGCATTATAAAACAAACAGTAGAAAAAGCAGACGCCAGACAGAGATTTATACTCGTAGAAAGAACCTGAAGGAAATGTAATTTATCCACTAAAGAAGTGGCTTACAAGGTGCTTATTAGATCCATTCTTCAGAATTGCTCGTCAGTGTGGGACCTTTACCAGTCAGGACGGATTGAAGAGATAGAGAATGTCTAACGAAGAGCAGCACGTTTCGTCGACGTGAGAGCCCTACGGAGATGCTCGACAAATTCCAGTGGCTGACGCTACAAGAGAGGCATTGTGCATCGCGGAGAGGCTTACTGCTGAAATTACGGTAGTTTTTGGGAAGAGTCGGACAACATTTTACTTCCTGCCACATACGTTTCGCGAAGTGACCACAACCAGAAAATTCGAGAATAGGGCTGATATAGAGGTTTACTGACAATCATTTTTCCCACGCGTCATTTGCGAATGGAATCATCAGTTAGTGGTACCGGAAGTACGCTCCGCCATACACCGTCAGGTAGCTTGTGAGGCATTGATGTAGATGCGGTTTGGTGAGATTCTATAAAATTACACATTCACTTGCTAGCAGCGTGCTTCCGAGCGACTCATGATCCACCTGGCTCTCAATTATGTCAACACCTCAACGTTCCTGCGCTTATTGAACGTATCCGTGAAGAAACGCACCGCTCTTCTTTTTTTTTCTCAGCAATGCTGTACCATTTCCTAACCCATGTGGTTGTTGTTCGTAACAAAACTGACTCCTTAAAGAAAAGGATTATTTACAAACGAAAAATTTTAGGGCTACTGCTATGTCTTATTGATATTTCGGTTTTTTGCTTGGTTGTCAGTAAAAAGAAAAGAAGAATGGGATAATCGAAACCGAACAAAAGTCGAAAAATACCGGTTATTCAGAACCAAGACATAGGTATCGGTTTGAAGTGGTTTGTTTCAACTATCCTTATGGCATATCTAGGTACGACCATCTGCCTCTTGCAACGAGGAACCTGTTACATCGATCAGCCCCACATTCAACTGTGTGTGCTGAACGCTGTGGTCCGAAATACTAGTGCCTGCACCACGACAGTTCTCCTGATTTCGCGGTCCTTCCGTTACTTCAGTAGCACGCGAACGCCCGACCAGCTTTGCAGTTTCCGAGCTGCTTCTTCCCAGGCGATGACGTGTGGCAGTCTGCCCTTCCTCACAGTCGTGTGCCCTTGGATTTCTCCATTTGCGGCTCGTGTCACCGCTGGAAGGATTTCCCATTCATCTTTGCTCCGTGCAAATATGTACTGTCGTTACAGCGGAGGGCGGTCGTTATGTTTCGGCTCACCGGTCTTCACTCCGTGTTAAAAGAAAGTATTCGATAAGTTATTTTCACAGATGGCAGTGTGCATCAAAACTAGAAAACTAGTAAAAAATTTCCTGTCAAGATGGGCTCTAAAATGTATACCGTACGAGCTATGACCACTTCGTTACTTTAAAACATATCTCTTCTACTGAAATCGCTTCGCTGTTACGAACAATGTGCAGAACGAAGTAAAAAAAAAAAAAAAAAAAAAAAGACTCAGTCCTGTGTTGTTGTCCATGGATACAGAATGCAGTAAACATGTCAGTGCTGTTAACTGCAAACCGAATTCACAGCTCCTGTTAGGTGCAGCCTTTGCATTACTTCTAATGGAAACATTTTGTGCTTTGAAAAGTTTGTGAAATACTTTTACATTGTAGTTTTATCTAACCAGCATAATGTAAGACTTCACAGTACACGACGGTTGCTTCCATTTGCCAGACTATAACAGAAGATGTCTACCATTTCCCATGTAGAATAATAAGCGTCCAAAATCATTCTCTTCTCTGGATGCGGGTCTTGAGGAAGAAAGGGCTGCCATTCCTTCTGTCATTCAGACACCTCACTGAAAGCTTCTAAAGAAAACTTCGCGTCGTCATAAGGGCGAAGGGTGAACACACCTCATTTCAATGTTCACAAGTGCTACGGTGTAACATTGACTCCGATCCAGTGTGCAACTTGGTCGTTGTCACACATGCAAATCATTATGGGAGTGAATCAAGCGATAGGTGAAGGAAACAGACTTAGGGTCGATACAGTCTTGTACCCTGGACTTCGGGATTGGTTGTCTGACTCGTAACCACTTAGCCGTCACGGTGACCATATTAGTTTCTTTTTTTTTGTGTAGCTGTGGTATTTGACACTAGTGGTATTTGACACTAGTACAATACGAAATGTAAATTTTTGGGCTTTAGCGTATTCCTTGTGCCTATACACTAGACCTAAACGTCAGTGAAATATTGTAGAACTTAATGGTTTATGGTAATTCAACCTGATTTTAATGCCGTTTTGTGATAACTCACATTCTGCATAGTTATTGAGGCTCAATGATAACTATTACAAAACGTGGCCGAGTTACCGAACCTAGTAACTGATGGTCGCAAAATACTGACACGAATTATTTAGAAAAGAAAACAAAATGTGATAGAAGCCTGATATCAGGTACTTCGAGCTCCGAGAAACGCGAGAACAGACGAGAAAATCGTGATCATACGGCTTTTCTTGGAGCGTCCAGTAAAGAAAGATAAATTTCGTTTATAACATTTGTCGATTCAGAGAAACTGTTTGACAGTGTTGGCTGGAATACCCGCTTCGAAATTCTAAAAGGAGCAGGGATAGAATACAGGTAGCGAAAGGTTACATTAAACTTGTACAGAAACCAGAGTGGAGTTACAAGATTCGTCGGACGGGACAGGAAAGGGAAGCAGTAATTGAGGAGGAGGTGACGCAGGATTGTAGCCGTTCTCCGGCTATATTCAATCTGTACACTGAGAAAGCTGTGAAGGACATGAAATCCAGGGAGAAGTAACAAAAACTTTCTTTTACCGACTACATTGTAATTCTGGTAGAGACATCAAATATCTGGAAGAGCAGCTAGACGGAATATACAGTGTCTTGAAACGGACTGGTAAAATGAAGATCAACAAAAATAAGACAAGCGCAATGAAATATAATCCAGTTACGTCAGTCGAAGCTGAGGTATTTGGATTAGGAAACCAGACACTGAAAGTAGTAGACAAATTTCGCTATTTGGGCGGCAGTATAAGTGATGGTGGCCAGGCAGGGACGACATAAAATCTTAACTGGCAATTATGAGAAAAACGCTTCAGAAAAAGAGAATTTGTTAACGTCGAATACAAATTTAAATATTAGGAAGACTGTTCTGAAAGTACCACTCTGCACTGTAACCTTATACGGAATTGAAATACTGATTATACGGGACAGACGAGAAGAGAATATAAGGTTCTGCAGTGTGGTGCTGCGGAAGAATGGTAAAGATTATGTGGATGCATCAAGTAACTAATGAGGTGATACGGAACTGAACTGGGTAGAAAAGAAGTTTGTGACGTAACCTGACTAAAGAGGGGATCAGTTGATAGAACAAATCCTAATTTATCAGGGAATGATCTGTTTGGTATTGAAACGTGGTGAGGAGGAGGGGATTTGTGGGAGACCAAGGACTGTTCATAGACAGCAATCTCACATGCATATGAGTTATAATAGTTACGCAGAGGTGAAGAGGCGTGCTGAGGATAGACCAACATAGAGAGCTGCAGCAAATCCTCCTTCGGAAGAAGATAAAGTGATGAGTAGCCCCTGGTTACGAAGGCAGAGAACTGTGTAATTGTCCATGCTGAAGAACGTCAGCCACTGCAGACTGTCTGTGAGGCGCAGTTGCAGGTTGTTTCACGTGTATTTTCCTCAGCTGCCCGCCGTCGTGGAAAATCACCCAGCAGGCCAAAGACCGGATGGTAGCAAGGAACCTGCAGGCACGCTACCCGCCACACACGGACGACAGTTCGGTTGAGGTGCTGCAGGCGCGCGATGCGATCCTAGATTACGAGTAGTGCTAGTCAGGGAGTCCACGGGGACACTTTAATGTATACCCTGAACATCAGGGTTTGTGGCGATGGGTACTTCACGTACTACTGTCATTTCTCCCCTCCCTTATTGCATTCCGGAATGGTGTTTGGGAACAACTGACTGTAATCCTCTGTGTGAGCTGCTGTTGTCCCGTGATTCGTATGTGGACGGAAGTAATATGTTCCCAGAAAGTGCACCAGAATTTCTACTGTATATCTCTCCTTGAAGCACGTCTTCTAGTGTCCACCTCTGAAATTTTTTTTAGGATTTACGTAACGTTCTCGAGCTGACCAAACGATCCCGTTACGAAACGCGCCGCTCTCCAATGCCTCTTCCATTAGTCCAGCCTGGTACGGGTCCCAGACCGACTAACAGCACTGAAAAGTCGATCGAATAAGTGTTCTGTGGGCCACTTCTTTTGTGGATCGACTACGTTTCCTTAAGCTTCTTCCAATGAAGACTGGTTTTTCGTTTCGTACACTTAATTTGACCTCCTTTAGGTCGTTGCGGGTGCATACCCCTGAATATTTTAATCTTTCCAGTGATTTGTTATCAGTAGTGTAATCGAACAGTAATAGATCGTTTCCGCTGTTAACACAATACGTTAAATTTATCTAAGTTCAGGGCCAACTGCCAATCCCTGCACCAATCATCGATCCTCCCCAGGTCTTCCTGCAATTCGTTGCAATCTTGTGGCGGTGCTGCCGTATTAAGGCAACATCATCTGCGGACAACCTCACGGACCTTCCGACGTTGTCCATTAGGTCAGTAGTCGTCAGACTCGAATCAAGCGTTCACGCGGCCCGCATATTTTATGATAATATGCTTCCAGCAACTACCTGCCAAATCTAAAAAATACGATCTTACGTAAAGAGCTTTTTAAGAAAGTAGTTTCCTGCTCAGCAACAAACAAAAGTACTTACGGAGGCAGTAATACACTAAAATTTGCTTAATTTTAATGGTGAATTCGGCCGTAGGCTAACAATGGGAAAGTCTTAGTCGCGGCAATCCGATTCGACTCATGTTTGGAAGGTCGCTCGTGTGCAGACTAAAATGAAAGCCTGCAAGGTATTTTGCCTTCGACAACTTCCCGTTTTTGAGAAAGCTATTTCAGAGTTCAGTACGCGCCGTCGACTAAAAATGAAAGGCATCGATAGATAACTGAAAACTGAACATTTTTCATCGCCATAATTGAAGTCCACAAACGAATATTTTGCTAGAAGTCGAGGAGCGGATAGGTTACGATTGCCCCCTTACGTATCTAAACGGTATACGCTAGTAAACGAAAGTAGCGACCAAGGCATTTGACTAGGGAACGGAGAAACTGATGTGTTTTTTTTCCGAACTTTATTTTTTGGTATATCGAATTTGTTAGGAGTAGGAATGTTAATAAGTAAAATAAAACAATAACAAGGTAGACACATATACCAAACTACTTTGATTAGTAAAGAATTAAAATTTTAATTGTGATTCTTACAACTGCTCTTTCGCTCCCTGTGTTACACGTTCTTATTTTCCTTCTAAAAACTACATGGATGGTACTTATCATAAAATACTCGAAGCAGATAGAGTCCTGTCACTAAGAAAAAAAAATGGTTCAAATGGCTCTGAGCACTATGGGACTTACAATCTGCGGTCATCAGTCCCCTAGAACTTAGAACTACTTAAACCTAACCAACCTAAGGACATCACACACATCCATGCCCGAGGCAGGATTCGAACCTGCGACCGTAGCACCTGTCACTAAGAACGTGTAATTAATACAGTCTTCCCGCAACAACACTGTTCCTTCCGCGAAAAACAGACATCGTTTTCATTTAAGATATTTGTTTTTAGGGAATCAATTTTGATGCATACTATAAAATTGCCTCAAAAATCGGTGCTGACACATGATCGTGGATTATTCTAAGAGCCGTTATTGTGTCCGCACCGTGGGCAGTTCCCACTGGGTTTCTCGGAAATTAATTACAATTTTAAAGCCTCAAAATAAAATCCTGTCCCGCCTTACTGTAAACAAGCATCGCGCGGTTGTCTGTCTGTGGTCTCTTGTAACAAATCCTCAGCTGTCTAACTCGGAATTGTTTTCGTACAACGAGGCTTAAAATTTTAATTTTTTTAAGGAAAGTCGATAGAGAAATTTATTTGCCTACCTTCTTATTATTCCTTTTTCATTTACTTACTTTATCAACCCTCCTGTTCCTCCAATTTCGATATGCAAAAATAATAATAATTACAAAATAAAGAAACTGCAGAATTCGTTTGGGAATCGAACAGGGGTTCTCCGCGGCCCAACCAAAACGTGTTGGTCGCTACGTCGGCGGCGCTTTCGTTCACCAGGGTTTACGTTATGGGTACGTAAGGGGCAGTTTCTTCTCTCGATTTCTAGAAAAACATGCGTGTGCGCACCCAAATATGATGATGATGATGATAATTGCTCAGTTTTCAATTATCTTTCGATCTCGTCTATTCTGAGTCGACAGTGCGTCATGAAGTTTACGGGTGATTTTCTCAAAAATGGAGGGGTGTTGAACCAAAATTCCTTTCATTTTAGATTGTACGCAAGCGATCTCTCAAATATGACGCAAATCGGTTGTCCGTGTCTGAGGCCTTCCATTAGTAAGTAGAACTGCGCACTTATCTCAGGGACAGATGGGCAACTGCGGTGTTAGAGGATATGAGAGAGAGAATGATATACTGCTTGATTAGGCGCTAAAATGAGTGAGGTCAGCTGGCGTTCGGCTGAAACCGGCCCATTTGGCCTGTGGCGTGGTATGAGGCCCAGATTGGATTGGAAGGTGACAATTTAGTTCTGAGTTAGCGAAAGCGATGAAGGTTGAATACCAAATAAAGATGTGATAATACTTTTATATCTACATCTACATCTACATCCGTACTCCGCAAGCCACCTGACGGTGTGTGGCGGAGGGTACCCTGAGTACCTCTATCGGTTCTCCCTTCTATTCCAGTCTCGTATTGTACGTGGAAAGAAGGATTGTCGGTATGCTTCTGTGTGGGCTCTAATCTCTCTGATTTTATCCTCATGGTCTCTTCGCGAGATATACGTAGGAGGGAGCAATATACTGCTTGACTCTTCGGTGAAGGTATGTTCTCGAAACTTTAACAAAAGCCCGTACCGAGCTACTGAGCGTCTCTCCTGCAGAGTCTTCCACTGGAGTTTATCTATCATCTCCGTAACGCTTTCGCAATTACTAAATGATCCTGTAACGAAGCGCGCTGCTCTCCGTTGGATCTTCTCTATCTCTTCTATCAACCCTACCTGGTGCGGATCCCACACTGCTGAGCAGTATTCAAGCATTGGGCGAACAAGTGTACTGTAACCTACTTCCTTCGTTGTCGGATTGCATTTCCTTAGGATTCTTCCAATGAATCTGTCTGGCATCTGCTTTACCGACGATCAACTTTATATGATCATTCCATTTTAAATCACTCCTAATGCGTACTCCCAGATAATTTATGGAATTAACTGCTTCCAGTTGCTGACCTGCTATTTTGTAGCTAAATGATAAGGGACCTATCTTTCTATGTATTCGCATCACATTACACTTCGCTACATTGAGATTCAATTGCCATTCCGTGCACCATGCGTCAATTCGCTGCAGATCCTCCTGCATTTCAGTACAATTTTCCATTGTTGCAACCTCTCGATACACCACAGCATCATCTGCAAAAAGCCTCAGTGAACTTCCGATGTCATCCACCAGGTCATTTATGTATATTGTGAACAGCAACGGTCCTATGACACTCCCCTGCGGCACACCTGAAATCACTCTTACTTCGGAAGACTTCTCTCCATTGAGAATGACGTGCTGCGTTCTGTTATCTAGGAACTCCTCAATCCAATCACACAATTGATCTGATAGTCCGTATGCTCTTACTTTGTTCATTAAACGACTGTGGGGAACTGTGTCAAACGCCTTGCGGAAGTCAAGAAACACGGCATCCACCTGTGAACCCGTGTCTAAGGCCCTCTGAGTCTCGTGGACGAATAGCGCGAGCTGGGTTTCACACGATCGTCTTTTTCGAAACCCATGCTGATTCCTACAGAGTAGATTTCTAGTCTCCAGAAAAGACATTATACTCGAACATAATACGTGTTCCAAAATTCTACAACTGATCGACGTTAGAGATATAGGTCTATAGTTCTGCACATCTGTTCGACGTCCCTTCTTGAGAACGGGGATGACCTGTGCCCTTTTCCAATCCTTTGGAACGCTTCGCTCTTCTAGAGACCTACGGTACACCGCTGCAAGAAGGGGGGCAAGTTCCTTCGCGTACTCTGTGTAAAATCGAACTGGTATCCCATCAGGACCAGCGGCCTTTCCTCTTTTGAGCGATTTTAATTGTTTCTCTATCCCTCTGTCGTCTACTTCGATATCTACCATTTTGTCAACTGTGCGACAATCTAGAGAAGGAAGCACAGTGCAGTCTTCCTCTGTGAAACAGCTTTGGAAGAAGACATTTAGTAATTCGGCCTTTAGTCTGTCATCCTCTGTTTCAGTACCATTTTGGTCACAGAGTGTCTGGACATTATGTTTTGATCCACCTACCTCTTTGACATAGGACCAAAATTTCTTAGGATTTTCTGCCAAGTCAGTACATAGAACTTTACTTTCGAATTCATTGAAAGCCTCTCGCATAGCCCTCCTCACACTACATTTCGCTTCGCGTAATTTTTGTTTGTCTGCAAGGCTTTGGCTATGTTTATGTTTGCTGTGAAGTTCCCTTTGCTTCCGCAGCAGTTTTCTAACTCGGTTGTTGTACCACGGTGGCTCTTTTCCATCTCTTATGATCTTGCTTGGCACATACTCATCTAACGCATATTGTACCATGGTTTTGAACTTTGTCCACTGATCCTCAACACTATCTGCACTTGAGACAAAACTTTTGTGTTGAGCCGTCAGGTACTCTGTAATGTGCTTTTTGTCACTTTTGCTAAACAGAAAAATCTTCCTACCTTTTTTAATATTTCTATTTACGGCTGAAATCATCGACGCAGTAACCGCTTTATGATCGCTGATTCCCTGTTCTGCATTAACTGATTCAAATAGTTCGGGTCTGTTTGTCACCAGAAGGTCTAATATATTATCGCCACGAGTCGGTTTTCTGTTTAACTGCTCAAGGTAGTTTTCAGATAAAGCGTAGCCAAGTATTTACATCGTGCTATATTTAATCGGTCGATTTCAGCCGAACACCAGCCACAGTATCCTCATTTTAGTTGCTCATATAGTTTGTCTTTCAGTATTGACAATTCATGGGCTTAGGAGACTCGTACTGTTCAGTTACTACGGTATACGTTTTGACACGGAAGTAAAGTGGATTCGTGAATTTGCATGACAGGAACAGTCCTCTTCAAATGCTGTACTGATTTGTAACAAGGAATATGAAATTCTATTAAGACTGCTGTAATACAAGGCAGTGAGTAGAAGGAAAATTACATTCAGAACATTCAGTAACAAAAAGGGGTGTACAATGCTGAAACAAAAATTTTTGGGCGATTACCCATGAAATAAATTTCCTGACAGCGAAGTACAATTTGAAAATAAACTGAGGAAGTTTCTCCTTGACAGCTCCTTGTATTCCGTAGATGAATTCGTATTACTGTAATGTGTTAAAGGTGGTGGATAGGAATTACTAACTCACATCTGTGTATCTTTTTTTTCTTTAAAAAAAGTTTAGAAATGTTCGGAATGTAACCATATGTACAAATTAATTTGCGATGTGAATCAAAAATGACTCGTCCACATCATTACGTGTTATCTTGTAAAATGATCCATGGAACACGTAACTAACCAATCAATATCTCATATTGCACAATGCATTTAAATAGAAGTACAATTATTGCTATTAAACAGTCATCCGCTCACACACCACCACTTCGTCACGCAATTACAGTGTCACTACTTTAGGGTCGCTGAGGGTGGCAGCGATCTAATACTCTTAGTGTAGCTCTTCTGTTGGGAGCTGATAACTTATTTATGTAGGTTACTAACTAATAATAAAATCGGTTTCTGTGCGCATGCCACCACCGCACTAGATGATAAACACACATCAAAAAAAGTTTTGCATCACCTCGGTTTCGAGAGTTTCGGAACCTGTACAGAAAATTGGAATAGAGATCAACATAAACAACATTTCCGCCCTTTTTATTGCTCGTGAAAACCACACGTTGCATGTTGTACCACCATACAGCGAGACCTTCAGAGGTGATGGTCCACATTGCTGTACACATCCTACCTCTAATACCCAGTAGCAGGTCCTCTTGCATTGATGCATTCCTATTTTCGTCGTGGCATACTATCCACGAGTTCATCAATGCACTCTTGGTCCAGATTGTCCCACTCCTCAACGGAAATTCCGCGTAGATCCCTCAAAGTGGTTGGTGGGTCACTTCGTCCATAAACAGCCCTTTTCAATCTACCCCAGGCTTGTTCGATAGGGTTCATGTCTGGAGAACAGGATGGCCACACTAGTCGAGCGATGTCTTTATCCTGAAGGAAGTCATTCACAAGATGTGCACGATGGGGGCGCGAGTTATCGTCCATGAAGACGAAAGCCTCGCCAGTATCTTGCCGATATGGTTGCATTATAGGTCGGAGGATGGCACTCACGTATCACGTATCGTACAGCCGTTACGGCTCCTTCCGTGATCACCATAGGCGTAGGTCGGTCCCACGTAGTGCCACTCCAAAACAGCAGGGACCCTCCACGTTGCTGCGCTCGCTGGAGAATGTGTCAAACGCATACAGCCTGACCGGGTTGCCTATAAAACCGTCTGCGACAATTGTCTGGTTGACGGCATATGCGACACTCATCGGTGAAGATATCGTGATGCCAGTTCTGAGCGGTCCATTCAGCATGTTGTTGGGCCCATCTCTACCTCGCTGCATGGCTTCGTGGTTACAAAGATGGACCTCGCCGTGGACGTCGGGAGTGAAATTGCACATCATGCAGCCTATTGCGCACAGCTTGAGTCGTAACACAATGCCATGTGGCTGCACGAGAAGCATTATTCAACATGGTGGCGTTGCTGTCAGGGTTCCTCCGTGCCATAATCCATAGGTAGCGGTCATCCACTTCAGTAGTAGCCCTTGGGCTTCCCGAGCGAGGCATGCTATCGTCACTTACTGTCTTTCTGTATCTCCTCCATGTCCGAACAACATCGCTTTGGTTCACTCTGAGACCTCTGGACACTTCCCTTGTTGAGAGCCCTTCCTGGCACAAACTAACAGTGCGGACACGATCGAACCGCGCTATTGATCGTCGAGGCATGGTTGAGCTACAGACAGCACGAGCCGTGTACCTCCTTCGGGGGTGGAATGACTGGAAATGATGGGCTGTCGGACCCCCTCCGTCTAATAGGCGTTGCTCATGCATGGTTGTTTACATCTCTGAACAGTCAAAGGGACTGTGTCTGTGATATAATATCCACTGCAACGTCTATCTTCAGGAGTTCTGGCAACCGGGGTGATGCAAAACTTTTCTTGGTGTGGTATATGGCATTAAATAGTGTAAACAGTAACTATCCTGTAGCACTTGCTTGGAGTATTCGCGAAAGTACGTTTACAACTGTAGATTTTGTTCCATTAAGAACACCATTTTGAATTCTGCTTGCAAGCAAGTTCTGAACCCTGTCACAGATCTGGTCCTAGACCCGGTAAGCTCGTATTTTGTTCATTAAACGACTGGCGCGGAAATGTATCAAATGCGTTTCTGAGGTCAAGCAACACGGCACCAACCTGGTGCCGTTCTCTACGGTGCTCTGGCTCCCATTGATGAACAGAGCGAGCTGAGTTTCGCAAGGCCTCTGTTTACAGAAATCATGTTGATTTTTTGTAGGAGAAAATTTTCGTTATACAAAAACCAGATGATTATTGACAGATTTTACATTATTTTGTAATTGATACTGAAAAGTGCGTTAGATGGTACTGTTCGCTTGGAAAACTTTATTCTTAGACCCAGAAATTGTGTTTATTTTAGCAGTACTGAAACCTTTAAAAATCTTAGGTTTTCACCCTGAAATTAGAGGCGCCAGTGTGCGCTTACACGGGAGCTTCGTGGCAACATGCCGCAACACTGGAAACATACTGTAGATTAATCGTGACGTTGCACTCACAATATAGTCACTCTAGTTGGACTAGATGTATCATTATTCCTGTTCCAAATATCCATTAACATTCAGTATTCTATCGATAAAGAAATATTTGTAAATACCCTTTCTTATTTCTTTTTTGTGCGTGGATGCACGGTCGCTCTATAAGAATTCGTTGACCTAAGTTGCCTTATTTTCTTAATGTTTTTATATGAAACGCCTAATTAAATGATAATTAATTGAAACCCTCAGCTGCCGACAGGTGTTGTTAATATACCTCGATGGGGACAGCTGAAAATGTTTGCCCCGAGCGGGACTCGAAGCCGGGATCGCCTGCTCTCATGGCAGACGCTCTATCCATCTGAGCCACCGAGGACACACATGAATAGCGCGACTAAAGGGACTTGTCTCTTGCAAGCTTCCCGTGAGACCCACATTCTCAACTGTCCACAGTCTACATACGTAATGTACCTAATAGACATTTACGGATCCACTCATTACTCGCGCGCACTAAGGAGACGATTCCCGTAAGAGTTCGGGCAACCCGTGCACATTCGCACAGAGGAAGGTCAATGGCTGGGTAGCCTTTTAACTAAACATATGAAGATAGTAACTGTTCTCGGAAGAACAGAGACCTGTCGGCAGCTGAGGGTTTCAATTAATTATCATTTATTCTAGAGAAGCTACACGCTCATCATTGGTATCTGTTCTTTCGAGAAGAGTTACTGTATATGCATAATTAATTATGAGCGATTTGCTAATTTTGCACCCTTGGACCTTATAAAGCTTGCAGGTGACTTGAAAAAAAAAAGTTGAGGGCAAGTACATCAAGAAATAACAAAAAATAAAACTATAGGAAAAATAAATATGCACGCCTCAGTTACCGACGACACACCTGAAATTGTTATGCTCACTGTGTAGTACGATGTTTACAGTTTGGGGAGTAAGCAACATTTGATGGCATCCCCTAGAAGGGTTCAGCACAACTGTGGTTGGTACTGGCCAGCCTTGTATTTAGATTAACAGATACTGTTACTTACAACAAAAACACTATTACCTTCGAATAGCGTAACACCCTGGTATTGTCCTAAATGCATTCTCCGAAAATTATTTAGAGCAGTTAGTCCACGAACCCACGCGAATTGTGGATGGTTGCGAAAACACACTTGACCTCTTGGCCACAAACAATCCAGAGCTGATAGAGAGTATCATGACTGATACCGGGATTAGTGATCACAAGGTCATTGTAGCTAGGCTCAATACCATTTCTTCCAAATCCATCAGAAACGAACGCAAAATAATTTTATTTAAAAAAGCGGATAAAGTGCCACTAGAAGCCTTCCTAAAAGACAATTTCCATTCCTTCCGAACTGACTATGCGAATGTAGACGAGATGTGGCTCAAATTCAAAGATATAGTAGCAACAGCAATTGAGATATTCATACCTCATAAATTGGTAAGAGATGGAACGGATCCCCCGTGGTACACAAAAAAGGTCCGAACGCTGTTGCAGAGGCAACGGAAAAAGCATGCGAAGTTCAGAAGAACGCGAAATCCTGAAGATGGGCTAAAATTTACAGACGCGCGAAATTTGGCACGTACTTCGATGCGAGATGCCTTTAATAGGTTCCACAACGAAACATTGTCTCGAAATTTGGTAGAAAATCCGAAGAAATTCTGGTCGTATGTAAAGTACACAAGCGGCAAGACGCAGTCAATACCTTCGCTGCGCAGTGCCGATGGTACTGTTATCGACGACTGTGCCGCTAAAGCGGAGTTATTGAACGCAGTTTTCCGAAATTCCTTCACCAGGGAAGACGAATGGAATATTCCAGAATTTGAAACACGAACATCTGCTAGCATGAGTTTCTTAGAAGTAGATACCTTAGGGGTTGCGAAGCAACTCAAATCGCTTGATACGGGCAAGTCTTCAGGTCCAGATTGTATACCGATTAGGTTCCTTTCAGATTACGCTGATACTACAGCTCCCTACTTAGCACTCATATACAACCGCTCGCTCACCGATAGATCTGTACCTACAGATTGGAAAATTGCGCAGGTCGCACCAGTGTTCAAGAAGGGTAGTAGGAGTAATCCATTTAACTACAGACCTATATCATTGACGTCGGTTTGCAGTAGGGTTTTGGAACATATACTGTATTCAAACATTATGAATCACCTCGAAGGGAACGATCTATTGACACGTAATCAGCATGGCTTCAGAAAACATCGCTCTTGTGCAACGCAGCTAGCTCTTTATTCGCACGAAGTAATGGCCGCTATCGACAGGGGATCTCAAGTTGATTCCGTATTTCTAGATTTCCGGAAAGCTTTTGACACCGTTCCTCACAAGCGACTTCTAATCAAGCTGCGGAGCTATGGGGTATCGTTGTGCGACTGGATTCGTGATTTCCTGTCAGGAAGGTCGCAGTTCGTAGTAATAGACGGAAAATCATCGAGTAAAACTGAAGTGATATCAGGTGTTCCCCAGGGAAGCGTCCTGGGACCTCTACTGTTCCTGATCTATATAAATGACCTGGGTGACAATCTGAGCAGTTCTCTTAGGTTGTTCGCAGATGATGCTGTAATTTACCGTCTAGTAAGGTCATCCGAAGACCAGTATCAGCTGCAAAGCGATTTAGAAAAGATTGCTGTATGGTGTGTCAGGTGGCAGTTGACGCTAAATAACGAAAAGTGTGAGATGATCCACATGAGTTCGAAAAGAAATCCGTTGGAATTCGATTACTCGATAAATAGTACAATTCTCAAGGCTGTCAATTCAACTAAGTACCTGGGTGTTAAAATTACGAACAACTTCAGTTGGAAGGACCACATAGATAATATTGTCGGGAAGGCGAGCCAAAGGTTGCGTTTCATTGGCAGGACACTTAGAAGATGCAACAAGTCCACTAAAGAGACAGCTTACACTACACTCGTTCGTCCTCTGTTAGAATATTGCTGCGCGGTGTGGGATCCTTACCAGGTGGGATTGACGGAGGACATCGAGAGGGTGCAAAGAAGGGCAGCTCGTTTTGTATTATCACGTTATAGGGGAGAGAGTGTGGCAGATATGATACACGAGTTGGGATGGAAGTCATTACAGCATAGGCGTTTTTCGTCGCGGCGAGAGCTTTTTACGAAATTTCAGTCACCAACTTTCTCTTCCGAATGCGAAAATATTTTGTTGAGCCCAACCTACATAGGTAGGAATGATCATCAAAATAAAATAAGAGAAATCAGAGCTCGAACAGAAAGGTTTAGGTGTTCGTTTTTCCCGCTCGCTGTTCGGGAGTGGAATAGTAGAGAGATAGTATGATTCTGGTTCGATGAACCCTCTGCCAAGCACTTAAATGTGAATTGCAGAGTAGTCATGTAGATGTATCACCGATGTGAAGCTCAAATAGGGTAACTCGTGAGTACCATCGTACAAAGCGCACTAAAATAATTAGCATAACTTTTGACGTGCAAAGACGGCTGGCGTGGACAGTCTATTAAAATTAAAGAATTTGCATCTTAACAATGCTAGGAACATAACCATATAGTCAAATAACAAAATAAAAACATACAAAAGTAATACGAACATGGTCAAATACACTGTTACGCTAACAAATGTAATCTAAAATTTTGCGAAAACCATCTCTCTCACAAAACTATCATTAATTCAAAGATATGTGGGGCTTAAAAAAAGGTCATAACTGATGTTTCCAATAACTTAATTTTACAAGCTGCCACAGCGATGGGGATGAGAAGTTGAAAACTCTACATACAGGACACGTTCAAAAACTTTCTGCGAAATACAGAGTACTGTGATGTTTTGGAATTGGACCCTCTAGAACTAGCTCTAAGGAAGTTCAGATACGTGCAGATAGATGCGTTGTGTGCTGATCATGTGAACAACGAGGTGGCAAGGTTTTGAAGAAAAATGAATACAATTAAATTAATAAGTCTGCTGAAATAACATAATTCGAAAGGTTTCAGTGTCAGGAATCGTGGAGCTTCCTATTCGACTAATAAGAAATGTACTGCAGTGATGCGTGGTTGTGCATCCATTGACGTTAATAAGTGCTTAGGACGTCTAAAATTGCTCAACGTAGGTGAAAATGCCATAAGTAATGTTTCAGATTTCGAAGTAGAATGGGATAGGAATGATGATGGAAATAGGATCACATTTGAGGAAGTGGAGAAAATGGTCAATAGATTGCAGTGCAATAAAGCACCTGGGGTGGATGAAATTAAGTCGGAACTCATCAAATACAGTGGAATGTCAGGTCATAAATGGCTACACAGGATAACTGAAATGGCCTGGGAGTCGGGACAGGTTCCATCAGACTGGACAAAAGCAGTAATCACACCAATCTTTAAACATGGAAACAGAAAATATTGTAACAACTACAGAGGTATCTCTTTAATCAGCGTTGTGGGTAAAATCTTCTCAGGTATTGTTGAAAGGAAAGTGCGAGTATTAGTTGAGGACCAATTGGATGAAAATCAGTGTGGGTTTAAGCCTCTTCGAGGTTGTCAGGACCAGATCTTTAGCTTACGGCAAATAATGGAGAAGTGTTATGAGTGGAACAGGGAATTGTATCTATGCTTTATAGATCTAGAAAAGGCATATGACCGGGTTCCTAGGAGGAAGTTATTGTCTGTTCTACGAGATTATGGAATAGGAGGCAAACTTTTGCAAGCAATTAAAGCTCTTTACATGGATAGTCAGGTAGCAGTGAGAGTTGACGGTAAATTGAGTTCATGGTTCAGAGTAGTTTCAGGGGTAAGACAAGGTGCAACCTGTCTCCACTGTTGTTCATATTATTTATGGATCATATGTTGAAAACAATAGAGTGGCTGGGTGAGATTAAGATATGTGAACACAAAATAAGCAGTCTTGCATATGCGGATGACTTAGTTGTGATGGCAGATTCGATTGAAAGTTTACAAAGTAATATTTCAGAGCTAGATCAGGAATGTAAAGACTATGGTATGAAGATTAACATCTCCAAAACGAAAGTAATGTCAGTGGGAAAGAAATATAAACGGATTGAGTGCCAAATAGGAGGAAGAAAGTTAGAACAGGCGGACAGTTTCAAGTACTTAGGATGCATATTCTCACAGGATGGCAACATAGTGAAAGAACTGGAAGCGAGGTGTAGCAAAGCTAATGCAGTGAGCGCTCAGCTACGATCTACTCTCTTCTGCAAGAAGGAAGTCAGTACCAAGACTAAGTTATCTGTGCACCGTTCAATCTTTCGACCAACTTTGTTGTTTGGGAGCGAAAGTTGAGTGGATTCAGGTTACCTTATCAACAAGGCTGAGGTTACGGATATGAAAGTAGCTAGGATGATTGCAGGTACTAGTAGATGGGAACAGTGGCAGGAGGGTGTCCACAATGAGGAAATTAAAGAAAAACTGGGAATGAACTCTATAGATGTAGCAGTCAGGGAGAACAGGCTTAGATGATGGGGTCATGTTACACGCATGGCAGAAGCAAGGTCACCCAAGAGGCTCATGGGTTCAGCAGTAGAGGGTAGGAGGAGTCGGAGCAGACCAAGGAGAAGGTACCTGGATTCGGTTAAGAATGATTTGAAGTAATAGGTTTAACATCAGAAGAGGCACCAATGTTAGCACTGAATAGGGGATCATGGAGGAATTTTATAAGGGGGCTATGCTCCAGACTGAACGCTGAAAGGCACAATCAGTCTTAAAATGATGATGATTCTAGTGTGAGAAACGTGTCCGCACCAGCGTGTGTTGTCCGTGGAGAACCAGAGATATACAAATTCTCCTTGCAGTCTGCCTTCCCGTATCTCCGCCGCAAACATTTAAAGCAAGTCAGCGTGCCGCAACGTACAAGTGTACTGAAGCATAGTGGTTAAAGCACACCAACTAGGGTTTCCGCTACTCCGGCAAGCTTCAAGAGACCCATTACGCCTCTTGCACATGTCAACAGGTTGCGCTATCGGTTCAACGTGACTACAGAATAGCCAGGTATTTGTTTGCGTGTGTCGCTCCACTACAGCTCGTTTATCTCAACGGTGGGAGCAGCGAAACGAACAATTCAGACTTAAAGGCGATTGAGGAAAAATTAAGAATTGGAGAACATAACACCAATCGCGAAACGCAAGTCTAGCAAGGGAAAAGTTCTGTGTGTATGAGCCAGCTTCAAATAAATCGGTAGGTGTCACGCAATGCAAGCTGTGGAAAAAGTTACTAAACAATCATTCGGGAACTTCGAGTACCTTACGACATGTTTGTAAACTTGACGAGCTATTTCCTCGGTCCATAAATATTTTCAAAAAGTGTGTGTTTCTAAATTGAGGACAAATATTTATTGAAACAGGAAAAAAAGTGGCTCAGTGATATTGAAAACCCTTTTCTGTGGTATGGAACGTAATGAGAAGAAAGCTTAGTATAAAAAGAAAGCTTCTTTCAGACATGTACATTTTAGATTAACATAATATGAAAAACACTCTTTGTGCCTACTAAAATGCATCTGTGGAATATAGAATAAACTATTTCGGCTACTTACAATGAATTTAGCGAACACGAATACACGTCCTGGAAAAAGTAATTGAAATTGGTACAACGGAGGTCTTATTTAACTGGAAGACACGAAGTTCAAAGAAAAACCTCATTTTAATTGGCGTTTCAATGTAATAGACGTCTTAAAGTTCTTAGATGCAGGAGATCTCAACTTTCAGAGGTGCTTACCCTTAGAGGTGACACAAGGATGGTTCGAACTGACAATAGCCAGTGCTAGTCGAAAGAGGGTGAAGTTGCAGAGAAAATCATTGATGTAGAAATAAATTTATATGCCCGAAATACGGAGAAAAGGGAAAAAAAGACAGACACATAAAATTCACCATTTTATGCCGTACAGTGATCCAAAAAGAATCAATATTTCATTGAACCTCGTCTTGTGATACCGTGGTATTTTCATCACCTTTCGAACCCTACTCATAACGCTTTAGTGGAAGCGTACAGAATGCACTACTAAGTAGCGTAGCACAGCTGGAAGACGGGTCGACGAGCAAGACTCCTGTAGCCTGCTTGGGGTGGGCATAGCTTGACTTTGACTTGGATGGCAGTAAAGAAACCTGGCCTTTCTGATCATAACGTGCGGCAGATTGCCTGCCTGGCTAACAGGAAAACATTGGGAGGTTAAAACCGGAATGTGTACACCTCTGGTGAGAACCCATAAAACCATTAGAATGAACATTCTCAAGAATTTTTAAACAAAGGAGATTCCCCAAAACATTCAGTATCTTAGATGAAGTGCAGATTCAGTACCACAAAACAGATATAAAAGAGCGGTGAAAGTAAGCAAAATGTGTGAAAAAATGTGCACGATAGAAAATAAATATTCTTCTGTGGGTAAGCGACACAGTTGGTAAGATTCGGGACTCGCATAGCGTCCGACCGTCCACATTTAGATACCCGTACAAAAACTTTGAGGTTCGCCGATGACATTGTAATTCAGTCAGAGACAGCAAAGGAATTGGAAGAGCAGTTGAACGGAATGGACAGTGTCTTGAAAGGAGGGTATAGGATGAACATCAACAAAAGCAAAACGGGGATAATGGAATGTAGTCGAATTAAGTCGGGTGATGCTGAGGGAATTATATTAGGAAATGAGACACTTAAAGTAGTAAAGGAGTTTTGCTATTTGGGGAGCAAAATAACTGATGATGGTCGAAGTAGAGAGGATATAAAATGTAGACTGGCAATGGCAAGCGTTTCTGAAGAAGAGAAATTTGTTAACATCGAATATAGATTTATGTATCAGGAAGTCGTTTCTGAAAATATTTGTATGGAGTGTAGCCATGTATAGAAGTGAAACGTGGACGATAACCAGTTTGGACAAGAAGAGAATAGAAGCTTTCGGAATGTGGTGCTACAGAAGAATGCTGAAGATTAGATGGGTAGATCAAATAACTAATGTGGAGGTATTGAATAGAATTAGGGAGAAGACGAGTTTGTGGCACAACTTGACTAGAAGAAGGGACCGGTTGGTAGGACATGGTCTGAGGCATCAAGGGATCACATTGGAGGGCAGCGTGGAGGGTAAAAATCGTAGAGGGAGACCAAGAGATAATACACAAAGCAGATTCAGAAGGATGTAGGTTGCAGTAGATACTGAGAGATAAAGAAGCTTGCACAGGATAGGGTAGCATGGAGAGCTGCATCAAACCAGTCTCAGGACGGAAGACCACAAAACGTTGTCTTAAGTTTGTGCCAGGATGCAAGTTACGTCTGAAAAATTCAGTAAATGATCTCAGAAAATAAATCAAACAAGAGTTACAAATAGAATACGTGATTGACCTTCAAAATAATCACAATTAGCTAAAACACCCTCCTGACCTCGGCTGTAAAGCTGTTGGAAACAGTCAGCAAACGCTTCTTGTGTAATCGCTCGAAGCACCGCTGTTGCGCGTTCTTGGACATCCGCTACGTCAGTAAATGTTCTTGAACAATTGTGCTTACGCTGGATTTGCTTATCTTCAAATGTTCTGTTCTAATCAAAGACAGCCGCCGATCGTCCGGTAGCATCCGTCACACTCGTCAGTGCAAAATGGAGCAACGAGTTGACGTGAAGTTTTCCTTCAAATTCGGGAAAACGACAACGAAGACTCGTGCACGGTATTGAATCAGTGAGTAAGAGGCATTTGTTGTGTGATGTAAACGCATTAAAGGCGGAAAGGATGTGCCGCACAATCCCAGAGTGTCTCGAACAAGTCCGATGGGTGCTTGTGGCTGGTCGGCGGCTCTCTTTGAGAAAGAGAGAAAAAAGAGTTGAAGGTTGGCAAAGACAGTGTAAGCATTATCATCCACGAACATTCGCAAACGTTGCGTATTGCGTATATCCAGTAATGCATGACAACGTGCTACGAGCGATTCCACGAGAAGTTCTTGAAGACAGTTTCCATCAGCTTTACAACGGACGTCAAGAATGCGTTACAGCTAACGATGATTACTCTGAAAGCTGTTCTGTTTGCACCTCTCTTTTTTTTTCCTTTATTTTCTGAGACCACTCACCAAACGTACCTTGTAGTTCCTCTGGAAAAGACACACCCCATTTTGTTCCCGATCCCTGCGCATTTCGAGCTTGAGTTGAGTAATTCACCGGGGTGGGGTCGATACAGGCTTCATTCCTTTCAAAACCACGTAGTACTCGTATGCTGCATGAATAACGTAGAAGATGAACCACTTTTATTTCGTGAACCGTTGAAGATATTGTGATGAGATTTTCGGTGTATGGATAGCACACAGAGATGCAGGTAAATTAGTTGCATGTTTACTCCACATAGCACCTGTAGTCTATCAGCCGAGGTGCTGAAGAAAGTGTATTTGTAATGGAACGATGTATTTTAACGGAATTCGAAAGCTTTTGAAGAAAGGCCCTTGTAGTGGTAAGTATAGGGAGTAGTCGAATTACATAACGCGATGTCAACAGTCAGAGAATTACATAAGGAAACGAGGCACTAAAAGTAGTCCGTGGGTTTTGTTGTTCGAACATTAAAATAGTTAATGGTGCCCGAAGTAGAGAGGATATATAATGTAAACTGGAAATACCAAAAAGCATTTCTGGAAAACAGGAATTTGTTAACATCTAATATAAATTTTGAATTTAGAGAGGCTTTCCTGAAGGTATTTGTCTGGAATGGAACCTTGTATGTAAATAGGCAGTTTAGGCAAGAGAATGCAAGCTTTTGAAATGTGATGATGCGAAAGAATTCTGAAGATTAGGACGGGTAGATTAATTGAGTAATGAGAAAATACTTAAAAGAATTGGGAATAAAAGAAATTTGTGGCGTAATTTTTTAAAAAAAATAGATCGGTTGACGGGGGATGTTGTGAGACATCACATAATCATCATTTTGGTATTGGAGGGAAGTATGGGGGTGAGGGAGGGGGCAAACACTGTAGAGGGAGACCAAGGCCTAACTGCAGTAAGAACTTTCAAAAGGATGTCGGTTGGAGTAGCTATGCAGAGGTGCAGAAGCTTGTGCAGGATGATTAACGCAAGGATGATTGTTAGCTAGGTGCACAGGACTTTCAGTACGCAGATTTGTGTATGATCTGTTTCTGGTGCAAAATTAATAGCATAGGCATCACGAACATTTGCTCACACGAAGGTATCTGATCTGCTACTGTAGACGTGACAAACTACTTGTCAGTCACGGATGGGGCCAGCCCTCTCGGAGCTGTGAACATAGATGCGTACAGAAATTCATTAGCCTCATTCCTACTAGGTCTGCTGTTTCGCTGCAGTGTAACCGCCGCTTGTAAATATTTGCAAAGCTGCTGCTGCATTAAAAGAAAAAAACATGAAACGCTCGGTTTGCGGGGCCATTACCTCGTAATTGTAGCGGGACGTGGGTGGCTCATCTCTCGTGAACGCTGCGGCTTATCAAACATTTTAATGACATGCACGATTAATTACAGAAGTGTAGACAGCGTTACAGCTTGCCTCTACCACTAATTCGTTTCGCAATTGTTATTAGGCAGACAAACAGAAAAATCGATACGTTGAAATAGAGGAAATCATCAGTGTGTAACGCCATGAGTGGGGAGAACACGTGTGACAGTCCAGAACTGTCTACGAGAAAGAGGATGAAGACTATCCGAGAATGCGATACTGTGAGGAGAATTTCATAGAACACTGAAAGTCCCAATTCGAAACAAGTCCTTTGGAGTAGACTTTCCTCAGAATTATTGAGATCCTTGGGTGAACATACCATTTCTAAAACTATTTCACCGGTATGCAAAATTTATGAGACATATGAAATACTCTCTGACTTAAAGAAGAAAAAAGGGCAGCTGCTAACAACTGTGAATATTACCGAACCATCAGTTAAATAAGTCACCTTGTGAAATTGTTTACCAAAAAATGAAAATACTGGTAAAGCTGACCGCGGAGAAGAGCATTTTGGGTTGTGGAGAAATATAGAAACACGCGAGGCAATATTGGCACTACGACTTATCTGTATGAGACAGATTAAAAAAGACAAACCCAGGTTTATTAGAGAAAGAGTTTCTCTGCAGGTAACAACGATAAATTACTGGGAGCGATAGGTTATTTACAACTTACACAGAAAATGGGCTGAAGTTACGAGTCGAAGGGCATGAAAGAGAAGTCGTAGTTCAGAAAAGAGTGAGACACGGCTGCACCCCACCCCTAATGTTATTCAATGTGTTCACTGAGCAAGCTGCGAAGGAAACCAAGGAGTTAAGTTCAGGGAGAAGAAATTAAAACTTTGAGATTTGCGATTGACGTTTGGCGGCTAAGAACCTGGAAGAACAGTTGAACAGAATGAATAGCTATTCATCATTTGGCTTTTCAGCTCCTTGTGTTTTTCGTGTTCGCAGTTAAAATTGTTGGATGTAAGGGCCGCCAAAAAAAAGAAAAAGAAAAATTCTTATCAACACTGTTTGGTTGCAGATGCTAAGCTACCTGTAATAAATAATACCCAAGTGATCCTGAAAAACCATGCAAACCGAGTATAAGTGTATTAACTAAAAAGAATAAATTAAATTACAGATTAAATAAACACCGAAACCCACAAATGATGGCACAGTGCTATTAAACAGGTTTGGGAACTTGGAAAAAACGGTGTTTTGCATAACTGGCGGACCTTACATCCAAGAACGAATAGCATCTTGAAAAGTGATTGCAAAATGAACATTAACAAAAACTAAACAAATGCAATGAAATACAGCCCTACTAAACCAGGCGACATAAACGGGATTAGATTAGAACTTGACTCAATTGTAGTAGTTGATGAGTTATACAGTTTGGACAGCAAAATGACTAACCAAGACTGAATTAGAGAGGACAAAAAAAGTTTCTGAAAAAGAGGAATATGTTAATATCGAATATGAATTTAAGTGTTAGGGAGTCTTTTCTGAAGGTATTTGGTTGGAGTATAGCCTTGCATGGAAGTGAAATGTCAAGACAAACGGAGAACAGAAGCTTTGGAAACGTGGTACTTTTGTAGAATGCTGAAGATTAGGTCGCTAGATAGAATAACTAATAAATTGATACTAAATCGAATTGGGGAGAAAATAAATTTGTGGCACAATTTGACCAAAAGAAAAGAAATGAGAATGTTGCTATTAACGGGAAGGCTCCACGATGGGCCAGCTCGATTTCTGTGTAGGTACTGACAATAGGTCGTTAAGGTACCACGTCTTGCCAGTTGGTTGTTCCACGAAGACACAAAGCAACAGTGAGAAAGGTAAGGTTTTCATTGCGTTCTTGTAATTTACTAGTATTGATGATTGAAACGTCGTTGTGATGTGGTAATACTGATTACATTTAAGCAGCCGTCATTGGAAAGTACGGGTAATTCAGAGCATATCGCCATATTGGCAACATAAGGTTACATGCTATAGACGGAGAATAGGTGTTATTAAGCCGTGTCGTGCGAGCTGCCTTGAACGATCCACTTCGCGTTTCCATGCATGAGTTGGTTGTCCAATGATGGGAACCATATCCGCACTTAATGTCGTAACAGATGTTTGAGTTACGCGCCGAACAAACGCTATAGTTAACTTAATGTCACGAGTAATAATTGACTAATAATTTAGTTTAATAAATAACTAAGTAATTAATTACAGCTAAATGAACAATGATAAGAGAAAATTAAATAACAACACTCGATGTAGTAATAACAGAACAATTAATTTGCAACAGGCAATTGAGTAACACTTCAGTGAACCACAATGAGCAGTATTTAATTTAATAAATCATATATTCTAAATTTGTTATTCTTTATCCCGGAAAATATGCAACTCTAGCCTGCTGTTTTCCCTTAACACACTGTCGTATGGGGCTGTTTAATTTAATAATAGTGAGTCATAATTGTGCCAATAATTAATCGATTAATAGTGAATTAGAACTATTAATAATACATGCATATACGATACAGTTTGTCCCAGGAGGAGTGGCCAGTATTCATGGACATGACAGGAACGATCTTTCGAAGAAAAAGTGTCTAGTAAACTGGGACTCTGAAATCCGTACCTTAAAAATTATGAGTACTTTTCATCTTTGATACTGCGAAATAAATCTCTTCTACTGCAAGCTCTTTGGTTTCCATATTTTGAGAGTGGTATTATGGACCAAAACAAGGAAAAACATCAAGTAACCGAGGACTTTAAAATGCATACCTT
This sequence comes from Schistocerca gregaria, assembly GCF_023897955.1. Classification (NCBI taxonomy): domain Eukaryota; kingdom Metazoa; phylum Arthropoda; class Insecta; order Orthoptera; family Acrididae; genus Schistocerca; species Schistocerca gregaria. The sequence goes on along the minus strand of NC_064920.1, from coordinate 1,067,923,179 downwards.
AAGAGCTATGAGCACTTGTTCGTCTTCGATACTGTGAAATACATCTCTTTTACTTAACAAGTGCTCCCAACTTTTAAGATACGCGTTTTAGAGCCAGTCTTTACTGAGCATTTTTTACTTGTTTTGATCCATACTATGTCCTTCCAAAATGTGGAAAGTAAACATATTACAATAGAAGAGATTTGTTTAACAGTGTCGAAGATGTAGTGCTCATAATTCTAAGGTACGCATATTAGGGCACATTCGAAGCAAAACAGTCTAACAAAGACTGTTTTGCTTTGAAGGATAGTGTCTGTCATATCCCTGAATACTGACCATCCTAGATGCCTGCAGGAGTGAAGTCCGGAAACCAAGAAAGTTCGTTGCCCACAAAAGTAAAAGCGCAGTGGGGTTAAAACCATGGCAAAAGAGGTACCACTACTACTACTACAGTTTGCTCCACTTTAAGCCTCACCTCTAATGATTTTCGTTCGGCCGTAGTGTTAGAGGACGGAGTTCCACCAGCAATAATTTCTGCCTATAATCCAGAAAGTGGATATGTCTGTAAGGATATAATTGTGAGATGGTTAAAGCATTACATCAACACAGCTCATCCCTCAAAGGAAAAGAAAGTGTTGCTTCTATTTGATGGCCATTCAGCCCACATAGAGAATGTCAATGCCGTTGACACCGCTCCAGAAAACTGTCATCACCAGGCCACGCAACCCACAGGTTAGAACCGCTGGATGTCTCGATTTTTAACCCTTTGAGTGGTTACTACATTGCAGAGTTGGAGAAGATTCTAAGATAAAAACGCAGTGAAAGTAAACTGACCGAGGTGATTGTCTTTGGGAGGGGGGAAACAGGATCTTGTCCAGTAAACAGGAATGTTTTTCAAGACTTCCATTTTTGTAGGTGCAGTGCAGATTTGTTTCGACAAATGATGTTCCTGTGAGTGAAGGACCTGTCAATGAGCTAATTCTGGAACCTCATTGGTTTAGGCGCAACACTCCCGTCGCAACATCTAAAAGTCAATTTGGGCCGGAATCTATTCCAGCTGAGGCAGCCACATTGGCATCGAAAGTTTCCATACCGGACAAACACTCTCTAGGAAGAAGCGTGAATAAAGCTCAAGGAACCGCAATTACCACAAGCATTGCATACAGTGTATGGAAGAAGCGGGAAACAACAATAAGAGTAAAAAGAACTAGGCGTAAAAGACGGCTACAGAATCATACTCCAAAGAAGTGAGCTTGAACTGAACTCCTGTTTGCTTTAGAAGTTTGAGAGATGTCTTGGCCCAGATAGTGGAAGAAGTAATGGTTTTGTGGCATTTGTGGCAGTGACGTAAAAGACGGTATGATTCAGTATATGTTATTTAAAGATTGGATTCATGGCAAATGCGTTGGCGTTAGGAAGTGGAGTAAGGCGTTCTATTGTGAAAACCGTAAGCAAAGTCCATGCGACGGAAGTCAAGAAGTTTAAGGCTATCAAAGGTTTGTTTTGCGTAGTCTAGGCGTAAGGAAGTTACTACGAATAAAATTTAAGCATTATTTTCATTATATGTTGTTCAATAGTTTGTGTTTTGGTCATGAGCCAAACTGTTTTTTTTCCCCGAAGGCGACATTTCTGGTTTTAGCGTCCTTTGGTTCGAATACATGTTATTCGGTTTCAGATGCCAACGAAAAGTTACTAAAAATAAAAAATATGAATGTTGTGACACTTATTTAGATGTGTATAGAATTTAACAGCTATTACTTTATAGCCCTTTCATGGAAACTGTGTGGCTTAAAAAGGAAACCAGTCCCCTTCATTGGACCCATGACATACGTTCTTATTTTCCAAATATTTAATTAATAGTAAAAGTTTATGACTTGAGTGTCTACTGTAGTGAACAGTTACCATGAAAATAAAATATTTGTTTCGATATCAGACGGTTTTATTATGCATATTCTTTAAGTGACCTATTGATAGCTACCGTCCCCTAACTTGGTAAAACAGGTATTGAGACATTAAGGAGTTGTCTCTTTGATCATGGGGGTAATGTGTGAGATGAAAATTAGAGGGAGACCGAGGCGTGTGTACAGTAAGCAGGTTCAAATGGATGTAGGTTCAACAGTTATGCAGAGATGATGAGACTTCCACAGGGCAGAGTGGCGTGGAGAGCTGCATGAAACCAGTCTGCGGACTGAAGACCCTCTGTTTTCCCTTCCGCCCCCACAGTGCCCTGGGGACCTCCCCTGCAGCAAGCGTCTGCCCCCCCTCACCTCGCTTCCAGAAATACGAGCGCTGCCTGGGGAGCCTCCAGGTGTATCGCTTCTCCCGGTAAGCCGCTCTGCCGCGTCTGCGTCTCCAGAGCTGCGACAATATCCCAGAATAAAAAGCCCATCTGCAGTGTAAAGTAAATAATTCTGGACACATATCTGAAGTGTGTGGTTTGTATTAAAGGTTACTTTGCGGCAGAATATAAAATATAAAACCACCTTGCTTACTATAAAATCGTTCTGTCTGCGCTCGCAACTACTTCAACTCGTTCAAAGTGGTAGTCGCGAAATTCTTACTGCACTCCTGATGCCGTTTACGTTCTCTTAAGTACGAGTGCCTTCATAAATGGGTTCTTATTTTATTGAACTCTGCAGAATACGGGATGTTTTATAAAGACATTTCTGAGCAAAAGTTAATGTGTGTCTACTGCTATTTTATACGTTAATTAGTAATTGTTCATCTTATGTACGACAATCATTAACAGTTTTCAAGAAGATATTGTTGTATTTAACTGTTAGAAATACTTTATAAATGAAGTCACGATCGCGATTTCCGCGTTGGCCATTTACGAGCGGAACCCTTTAGTGTCTTAATACACACAAAAATTGAAGATAGGTCATAGCCACATGATACATCTCCAGACACTGCTTCATCTGCCACGATATATGAACTTGGATTGCGGCTAGATGTAAATATTTCTAAATTTATTTATGTTTTTGTTGGGTAGTGGATGGCAAGTACGTTGTCAGCTAATGTGTAACGTGAACTGTTGGATATTAGAGCTCTGAGGTATATATAATACCTTTAAAGGTTCTGCATATATGTTTTACGCATGATGAGTGGCAAGAGTTAGACATTATTGTTTGAATGCCTCATTTGTTGAACTTGTTAGGAGATGTGTAATGTGTCGAGTGTTTTTTCTGTCTCGTTTTGTCTGTTCGGTATCCTGTTTCAAGCTGTTATTTCCGTAATATTTTATTCATTTTGTAAACTGTCCTGTTTTTGTAGATGAGTATGTGGTGCTTTATTTTATGGATGGATTCCTGTTCTGTTGTTGTTTGTTGGTTTCTCATCTGGTGGTGTCTAGAGTCGCTATGCTTGTGGTGTGTTCTTTCCACCCTATATGTTTCTGTTTCTTACGACTGAATTTGTGCATTTCAGCGATTCTGTAAGGTTATTCGTTTTATTCTGTTAAATTTATGGAGCATGAATCTGGAAGTTAGATGTTCGTTTGTTTGTCGGTCTGTCTTTCGTTGTTATGTGGTTGACGATTCTTTCATGTTGCTGCTTGTTCAATGTGTGTTGTTAAATCGTGTCGTGCTTTACATTTGCATGTTGAGATATAGGAAGTTTAATCCCTTGTTTTCTGTCTCTATTGTGAAATTTTAGGGTGTAGATGGTTTATTACTCTCTATCTATCTATCTCTATCTGTTTATTATTATTATCATCCATCCGTCTACATACCTACCTATCATTTACTTTATATATTTGTGAGTAGGGAATTCAGTGCACATTGTTACTGTGTGTGCCATAATGTTATTGCCATTACTGTAAAATATTTCTTTAGAAACTTCGGCGTCCGCATACGTTTAAACAAGAAGATTCAATATTCTAAAACTGCAAATTTTGATATAACTGATAATTTAAGTTTGAGAACCTGTCGTGTCCCAAATACTGAATCTGACAGTATGTACTCAAAACTTATTGTATCTCAAAGGTTTAATAGCTAGCCAAGCAATGTGTGTTGAAGATGGATTACTTTTATGGCGAAAAGGTAAATATGTTTCATTTGTATGTGCAAGAACACCTTTTTAAATTACTTATTCAAATATGGATGCCACGTTTTTTATTTAGCACTCTTCAATTACTCCCTCGTGTGTCCAAAGTAAACTAAAAGACTTGAAACGACAGATCGACTGAGGAAATGCTGTTGAGTATAAAGAAAAATAACCAGTAAAAGGTACTACTCCTGAGTATGAACAAATGGGAAATGAATTTAGAACATTACAGTTAAACTAAATTGGTTCCATAAGACGTTTTTTACTTGCAAAACTTCACATCTGATAGTGTTAAATTATTTATTTTTAACATTTTGTAAATGTTGATAAATTTAATAGAAGTTCAAAAAATGTATTTTGGAAGATACAGTTCATCTAAACAACCTAAAGAAATGCATCTCTGGGGCAGAACTCAACGACATAAATGTAGGAGAGCATCCAAACCAACGCTCATGTTGCCCCGGTACAACAGACCGGCTTAGGACTGAAGCAAGACACAGTCATCTCACCAGTTGTACACGTGATTACGCATCCATGACAACTGGACTGCAAAATTCGAAACTCGGCAGCATGCTGCTCTCTGTTCCACCCGACAGGGTTTGAGAAAGCTCCAGATCACCGAGAGGGCATCTTTTTGACCTATAAATTTCTCAGTTTTTTTTTCTCCTCTCTTCTAGCGCAGAAAATGTGGCATCTCCTCTGTGACTGATGCATATGAATGGTCATACGAACACAACGCCGTGTTTTTGAGAGTCTACTGGAATCGCCCTACCGTATAAAACTGAGTGAAGTTTTTGCAAAAGCCATTACAGGTAATCATAAAGTTTTAAGTCACTACGAAGAAACTAAAGCTACTTTATTAACTTATTGTTCGTTTGTAGATAAATGTTGGCAGTACTGGCGCGCGCGCGCGCACACACACACACACACACACACACACACACACACACACACACACACACACACACACACACACACACACAATACCGTAGCACGCTGCTGCAGGAGCCAAAACAAATTTCTCTAGCCCTTCTCCATTTTCGGCTTCTGCAGCAGCGTGCGACGGTATTGTGGCGCGAAGTTGCGTGTGTGTGTGGGGGAAGGGGGGAGGGGGGCACAGGGCAAACCATCGATTTAGTAGAATTAATTCTCCCTCCCCCTCACCTGCCTAAACTTGGGCACGTTTTACGCGAGCGACCTTCTGGTCAAAACTAACTGCTCAAAGTGTGTAGACTTCTTATGCCTACATGTAAATAAGCAACCAAACACGACGCGAGTGTGTGTACGACGTCTATGATGCGTAGATTGTGCCGAGTATGGAGTTCAAAATTTCCTAGCACAAGGGACATCGTCGGCTTCTGTTACCATAGGAAGTTAACCTATTCTGGCCACGCTCACTCCTGTAATAGAAATGGATTTTGTGTTTTCATATCTCCTTAATTTTTATGGTGTCGCTTGCTTTGCTTGCGTGACGCAAGGGCCTGGTATCTTTTCCTACTTGTGTTGTCTTAGAAGATAGACGAAATATCTGAAAGCGCAAAGGCATTTACGTTTTACAGAGAAAAAGCCTACACTGTGCTTAAATAGAAACCCAAATAGATAAATGTGTTTAATGAAACTTATTTCAACAGTAAAAATTCAGAATTATTTGTCGAGGAAAGTAATTTTCGATGTCTTTGCCCCTAGCAAGAAAACAAGATAGAAAGGATAAAGTAAACAGGCGCTATTTACTGCGTTCTAGATATCGTTCAATGTGTTTGCGAGTTCATATATTGTCGAACGAATAAATGCATATGTTCTGGAATGTTTGGGTGACACGTTTTGTATTCTTTCAGTTCTCAGGAGTGTAAGGAATTTGCCACGTTACCTTTGTCAAGAATGTCCACTGCGAATTTTCCTCTGATCACTTATACATTCTATTACCAATGCTTGTTCCTATGTTATGTATTATATTTCGATTTTTCGTAAAAAGGGTAGGCCCTCATAACCTCACTTTCGTAGTTCAAATGTCAAACTGCAGAGCTCTCGCAATTTTTGCGCTGACGTGTAAGAGAAAATGACCCCTCAAAACAGACGAGACTCAGTACAGGAATAAAACGCCAAGGGCGCGGCAGTCGACTCACTTGTCTCGAGTAGTCAATTGCGACAAGAAAGTCGATCGTGTAAAAGGGACTTTTCACACAAGAGCAGAGGCACCGTCCTCGCGTTACTTTCTGCAACTCTGCTGTTACGCTTGGCCATCCAAAGCAAGCCTCCTTTCTCGACTTCCGAACCGCCTGTGGAGTACACGCGCTTCAGCACAGGCTGTACGCCGCGCCGTCCAGCTCGAGATTAAAAGCTGTGTCCACTGTTGCGCCGTCTGATTGTCGTAGCGTGGCGCAGACAGCAGTGATTATACAGCGGCGGCGGCGGCAGCAACAGCAGCCTGGCAGATAGCCTGCAGCCAGTAATTACTGCAGCCGGCAATTGTCCGCGCCAACGCTAAGGTCTCCGGTAGTGCAGGACGCTCGCTACTGCCCGTCTCACGTAACAAACCCAAAATTTTCCCTAAAGCTCACATTCTTCAGTTTATATCACAACTTAAAAGTCTTCCCTATTTTCCCCTATCTTCATACAGTAACGGATCTGTGATTATTATGTAATATCGAAATCCGTCTGTCACGATCCCAAAAATTTTAAGGGTGTAACGCGTCGAATCAACATCAGTTTAGTTGGTAGAGAGACATTGAAGTCCACGTTCTTGATTATAGGAAAGGACTCTGAATATGTTCTTGGACAAACTCTAAATGTAGTTATTATTTATTTTTTGGTCCTAACAAAATTTCTGAAAGATATAATTGCAAAATCTCGACAGAAAGAACGGAGATTCCTTCGTGCACTTAGTGGCTACTCCAAAGGAGACATAAAGAAGTAAGGATATCTAAAAGAATTAGGTATCTGTTATGTAAGACACTAAATTAATGAATATTTGAATAAATTGATTGAACGTGTTGACAACAACTGAAAAGAGCCCAGTCCGTACCTTGAGATAAAGTATTCTGCCGCTGGTTTGCCCACAGCAGTTGACAGTTGCACGGCAGCATTATTCAAGTACTCGTAGCTTGGCCACGGAGGCTAATTGGGTTTAAGACAAGGGCAGTCTGCGCCGTTGGTAGCGTTAGTGCACATGCCGTGCTTCGGGGATCCACCCACGCCTGTGCCTTCCATTTCATGTCTTCATACTGGCACGCCCACACCCAGGGGTTAAATGTTATCATTACCGTCACCAGTGCGTCCAACGACCCAGAACTGTAGCTTCTAGTCGTATATTGTTCGTTTAGATTATTTTTACTTGTTACTTCCAACACATAAGCACCGCATATGTAAAGGTTCGAGAGGTGCCTCCCCCAAAAGTACTTTCCTCCGGATTGTAAGTGTATTTGAAATTACTGTAGACGGTCCAGAGATATGCTACCATTTCACTACTTTCATAAACCCACCTCAATAAATAAGGGCATCTTGCCGCCACGGCAGCTGTCCCCCGATAATATTTCACATGCGTACCAAGTTCCGTTCGTAGTGTTCCAGAGCTGATCTGGAAAACACACACACAATTCCACCTAAAACTTTTGGTTATAGTTCAGAGATATTTTTTCAGTGTTTTGGGATGGGGCACCTGTAGAATCAGGTGGCTCGTTCGAGAGGAAAAATGTAATAACAATTTTTTTGTTTTGTCTCCTCAATTGCCTTTGTTTTTGTGAAATGTCTTCACAACAGTGGACGTGTCTGTCACCGAAACGTACAGTACGCAACACAGTGATGTAACAACAGTCGTCTTCAAAAAATACTAAAATGTGCCTACCGTCGATGCGGGACCACCTGAGCACAGCTTTGGTGTGCCAGTCTTCCGTTGCAACCAGTGAACTCAAAGGAGAGGTCCATATCGGCCAAGAGAAACCCATCGATCTTTCTGTGTCTGACTTTACGTACAACGGAACAAATGCTATACAGTATCGAGCAGTACAGGATGAGAGCATGAGGGTGAAGAGTAAAGAGGCCTTTACTGTTGAAAACAGTAAATGCAGTGAATGAGTGGAACAAGATAGTTTCCTAAACAAAACACAGTGCGCATGCCATATACACTTGTATTGTTATGCAGCTACTTTTAGTTCAGTGCAGTCACGAAGACTAATGCAGTTAAGAAATCAAACGAAATTCCACTAGTCTTCGACGAATCACGAGAGACCATGGACCTTTTTTACTCCGAAAATGTACCAGAACAAAATCCGAATGTTTTCGGTGGAGCTGAACGTCACCCTAGATACGAGGGTGGTTTGAAAAGTTCTCGGAATGCAATAGAAAATAGTACTTACATCACTGCAACCTTTTTTTTAGTTTTCAATGTAGTCGCCCTGTAGATTAATGCACGTGGTCCAACGATGTCCCTGCGCTTTGATCCAATATCGAAAATGAGTCTTCTGCAGGCCTACAAAAAATTTGTCAACTCCGGCTATCAATTCTTCGTTTGAAGTGAATCTTCGTCCACCAAGAAAAATTTTCAGTTTTGGAAAGAGATGACAATCTGACGGAACCATATCAGTTGAATAAGGCGGTACGGCAACAATTCATATCTTAGTTCGTGTAATTTTGACATGGCGATGGCACATGTGTGCGGGCGCGCATTGTCTTGGTGGAGGATGACGTTTTTCCTTGATAAACCTGGCCATTTTTGACGTATCTTTTGTTGTAAATTGTCTAGGAGGTTAGCATAGTATTCTCCAGTAATTGTTTGCCCAGTGGGGAGATAATCTACAAACAGAATCCCCTTCTTATCCGAGAACACTGATGCCATGACCTTTCCCGCCAAAGAAATTGTCTTTGCTTTCTTTGGTGGAGGAAAATCAGCATATTTGCACTGCTTTGACTGTTGTTTTGTCTCTGGGGCTTAGTAGTCAAGTTTCACCTGTGGTCACAAACCGGCGCAAAAACTCTTGTTCGTTTATCCTAAAACGGGCCAAAGATTTTACCGATATGTCCATTTTCATGGTTTTTTGAACCAGCGTCAAGAGTCGCGGCACCCATCTTGGAGATAATTTTTTCATTTATAATCCTTCAGTTAAAATGTGATGTATCCTTTCAGATGACACCTGACAAGTGCGAGCAATTTTACGCACTTTTCAATAGGCGATCCTCCATGACCATTTTGTGCACTTTTGCAATGATTTCTGGAGTAGTAGGCGCTTCAGTTTGGAACCGAGCGACCGCTACGGTCGCAGGTTCGAATCCTGCCTCGGGTATGGATGTATGTGATGTCCTTAGATTAGTTAGGTTTAAGTAGTTCCAAGTTCTAGGGGACTGATGACCTCAGATGTCAAGTCCCACAGTGCTCAGAGCCATTTGAAGTTTTTTTTTTTTCCCTCCTCGAGTAGTAACACATCTTGGCCGACCACTGCACAGATCATCATCTAAGCTCTGCCTACCAAATTTATATTCATTTCTCCACTTGACAACAGTTGAATATGAAGGAACAAAGTCTCCCAATGTATTCAACAATCGGCATCAATGTCATTTGCTTTCATACCTTTCTTTACGAAGTACTTAAACACTGCTCGAATCTCGATATTTTCCTTCTTCGCAAATCACTACGCGGGAACAAAAGTGCCACGAACCGTCAACAATAACAGTGCCACGTCACTGTCACAGCTCTCTTCCAAGAGCACTGACGTGAATAACTCGTTGCGTTAGCGCTGACCCCCCCCCCCCCCTCTCTCTCTCTCTCTCTCTCTCTCTCTCTCTCTCTCTCTCTCTCTCTCTCTCTCTCTCTGTGTGTGTGTGTGTGTGTGTGTGTGTGTGTGTGTGTGTGTGTGTGTGTGTGTGTGTGTGAGAGAGAGAGAGAGAGAGAGAGAGAGAGAGAGAGAGACGGCGCATAGCTGAAGACAACGGAATCGGGGAGTGAGTGTCGGCCAACGTCACAGCCGCGTGTTCTCCGTAGAGCGCATCGGTATTCTGCCACTGGCGCGGCACGGCTCCCCCCCCCCTCCCCCCACCCCCACCCCTCTGCATTCGGTGGCTGTATTCGCTCCTCCCGGGGATTTCACAAATGTCAGCATATTTCCATTTTACGTGGCTGCGACACCTGCGCACTGCAGACGATCTTTCTCGGCGGACGTCATAACTGTGGAGTGACGTCACTCAGTTTCTCAACAGCGCTACCGTATCGTCTACAACTACATCTATATTCTCAAACCACTTTATGGTGTGTAGCGGCGTGTTCTTTTGTGTACCATTGTCAGTTACCCCTTTCTTATTCTAATCGTGAATGCCCTACTCGGAGGAAGATTGTTGGCGTTGTATTCACCAAATAAATTTGGCGTCCAACATACCGATAGTAGGAAGCGGACCCCCTACACAAGAAAGTAGTCGCTGTGCGGAGGCGGCGTGCTTACACGGTGAACTGAACTGTACGGTCATAGGGATACTTTGACTACAATAAAAAATAACTGCCGCAACACAACGAGAAACGATTCACAATCATTTATTAAAAGGTTGTGCATAATAAATAAAGATCCAACTTTAGTTTGATGTGAAGTTGTAATTCTGATATAAAAGTTCTGAACACTGGTATAACCTAATGTAATGAACTATGCCTAAGTATTTTCATAGTTTGTAGTCTGGACAGAAACCTGTGACAGTTTATAACTTGTTAATAAATAAACATTGCGGCACTCGGCATTGATTGTCCCGGGATTACTCGATGATAGTTTGTGGACGATAACTGCGACAGCTGTTCGACAATTGTGCTGAGTGTCAAAATTGAAACTGGACGAATGAAGCTATGAGGACGCTTAAATCTACGGTCGGCGGAAGAGCATTTACGAATTAATTGGCGGATGAAGGAAGAAGTCCCTGGTATTAGCGCCCTCTGTGGCGTCAGACGTAACTATTGGCGGATGTGCCGGACTATTTGTTAATCGTGTGGCACAAACTGTTACGTGGGCCATATCTAAGGCGACTGATCATAACTGTATACTGCCCTGGTGTGTACCGCAGTACCATATCAGACCGTGAACACAGCATTTGGCAAGCATCAGTGTGAGCTCGCAATCTCTAATCTTACTTGCATTATCTTTTCGCGATATTAGTTGACTCTTCTAAGAACGAAAGCTCTCGAAACTTCAATAGTAAAGATTGCCGTGATGCGGAACGCCACCCTTGCAGCGTCTGCCGCTGGATCTGACTGAGTATCTCCGTGACGCTTTCGTGCTTACTAAATAAAACTGTTAAGAAGTGTGCTGTTACGCGACAAACTAGTAACGGGGAACGTGAGAGTAAAAATTTTTCTAAGTTCCAACAGCCGGCGTTACTCAGTCTTGCGGACGTGTCGCCAGCCAGGAAGCGTAAACATTTCAACAGCGTATCTGGGTGAGGCAGAACAACCACCTCGCCACTCTTAACAGAGGCTGCGAGCAACTCAGTGGAAAATGGTTACAACACTGCAGACCGAACGCCTTCGTTAACCCTGTAATGTCACGCGAGAAGCAACAACAAGCGAGAGTTTGACTAAGCAGTAAAGAGACTGTAACAGATCCGTTAAGCAAATGGAGCGGAACTGAAGATAACTGATGACTTCGGAAGAGCAGAATCAATTCGGCCGTTACGAATGGCGTCGTAGAGCAGAGCCCTCAGCGACATAAATACTCATCCCCACTAGCTTTTGGTACCAGATTCTCTGGTTATGCTATGGTAATATCTGGTGTGTGAAATTGTTCTCGGAATTACTTAGCCGCCAGCTGGTGCAGAAGAATTAGCCACGACTTGTATTTCCTGTAATAAATGGCATAATTTTGAAAATTGTTGTATTGCGTCTAACGTTGCCGCAAAGGTCCTCGGTCGGCGTCCTGACGAATTACTAAGGGTTTCCAGCCCGGCAGAGGGCGGCCCTTACAGTGCTGCTGTTCTCCGAATCTTCTCGATTCCATTATGTCTTGCCTGTTACGGATCACAGGCGGAGGAGAATATTGAAATATTGGTCGAACGAGGATTTCGTAAGGTACCGTCTTTCTGGATCGGCTATATTTGCTTAGGAGTTCTCCAATGAATCTCAGTCTGGCGTCTGTCTTATCCGCCTGCGATTAGTCGTACTCTGTGGCTCCATTTTAAATTGCTCCGTACACACACTCCCAAATACGAGAATTTAGTGGATGTGACTTCTGCAATCCTGTAGTCATACAGTACCGGGCCTTTCTGCCTATTTGTGCAGTTGTTTATGTTGAGGGTCCCTGCTCCACACGTTCCATCTTCCGCTGGTCTTCCGTCATTTCGTTACGGTTTGCTCGAGTTGTGCCAACAGTATCCCTGACTCCTCCTGGCTGTGTGTAGCCCCGTATTTCCGTGTGATCGAAGTCTCTGTTTAAGATATAACGTTATCCATAGTACACTAGCGTCTTTCGCCTCGTACACTCTGCTGCCTTAAGACAGAAACTCCCCAACAAAATTGCGGGGGATTTTCAGGGCCATTTTTCGGTAAAGAGATCCAGTCTCCGGTGACTCCTGACACAATAATTGCATTTCGTTTGGTTTATTATCCTCACTTATCTCTGTATCTCTTGTACTGAAAATACCTGCACGACGTTGCACCAGCCAGTGGCATACGCTGTGTTTCTTGTTTGGAAACAAACTTCTTCTAGACACTTATAAATCAAGCTCATCTTTTGTCCCGCAATCATCATCTGTTTACAAGTAGGAACAGTTGATATGTGATAAGGGAGAGATGAACTTAATTTGTAAATGTCTGCAATTTTAACACCGCTTGTAAAGAAGACTTTTGATTGTGAATTGCGTCCTGTGCAGGGCAAGTAGGATGGCGTAACTTTAACTATTTACAGTTCTGTAAGAAGATAGCATGTACATAAAACAGAAGTGACCACGATACAGACACAAAACATGTGACTACTTACAACAAAAGTTTTTACATTTTTTTCGTAGTAAATTTTGTAGATGTGAGTTAAATTCAGATGTAGAAAGTACTGTTTAGTACCTAGTTTCATCGAAGTCATGGAGTTCACATTCTGTGACAACCTAAGTCTGTCAGTCATCGCAATATGTAAATAGATTAGTGGTACCAATAAGCGACCCACGTGTGTTTCGCACATTTAATTAAAAAATCAATAGTATTTTAATCAATAAAACGGGCAATTTTTTTAAAAAATTTTGGATCAAAGATCATATTTTCGCTGGAGATCAGAGATCTAACTTTCTTCTGTGTTAAACTTTGTCAATCTTTGTAATATGAGAAACTCGAGAAGCCGTCATGTTTATGTAATTTTTTATGAAGCTTAAGTATCGTATTTGGCGCTTTTTGTACTTATTACGAAATTATGCAGTTGATCCATGGCAATACAGATGTCGCCAAGACGCACAACTTTTTTTTTTATGCTCTGTCGTACGAAAGTGTCGGACAATAAATATTCTGTACATTTTAGTATTATGTAGTAGTTGAAGTAGATACAAAGTTCTTTTAAAGAGCCTTCCTCGAAAGTTGGTCCCTGTACACCAGTGGAACATATCTTGAGATAAAAAGTAACAAGGTTATATTATTCAGTTAGTTATCTTTTTCTAATGTACAACGTGATGTGTTGTCTTCCTCCCCCTTTCTTAGATGTTGCTTTATCAGGTGGTGGTGATTCATTTTAGTACTACTAGTAACATGGCCTCATTTACACCCAAGAGGCATGTAAACTGCCTTCCTGCTTACCATATTGTTTTAGCCACATACGTTTTGTACTGTTACAGAGCAGTAATAAAGTCGAGGGATGACAGCAGTGTGGCACTTGCTTTGAGGGTCTACAGTCATGTTATAGTTTATAGACTTGGATATAACATTGATACAATTTGAGGATCCAATGTGCGTTTAATCAGTTGGGGAACAAAGACCGAACTTCATGTATTCTCAAGTGTACGTTAGATCTGTAGTGTCAAGTGTGATGTAATAAATCGTTCAGACAATTTAGAAATAGCAATAACAAGAGTACAGTCATGTTTTAGTCATAAAGTGCAGTAATGTTTTAGTCATAAAGTGTAACTTAACCTGTAAGCTACACTAGTAGAGTCTTTATCTTCATTTATTTTAGATATAAAATAGACACATTTTATAGATGTGGAAATAAGACGATTGCACAGTTACGTTTTAGACATCAGATGTATCTTAACAAGGCATTCAACAATGTTGTGTGTCCGTAAAACGTGAGTAGGTATTTTGTAATATGAGACACTTACTTTAACACCAGGTACGTTGTGAAGCAGTTATGTTGTAGATTTCATCCCGCTTATCCAGCTTACGTAAATCATTCTCATTACTTATGCTTTCGAATATGATTAAACAAAAATAGGTTACTACTCATTTTTAGTGTGGAAACCGTTGTAACGTCAAATCTTTTTTCCTCGCAAAACGTTAAACGTACTTTCTGTTTGTTCTGCCTACAGGATTAACACATGTATATTTAGGTACGTGCTGCTTACAATAGCTGCATCTAAAACTATACGTAAATAGGATAGGAAGTCGGTAAAAAGAGCCCTGCAGCGTTTATGCGTTAGCGCAACGAAACAGCAATGTTTTCGTACCGCTGTGTCGTTTTCGAGAAGACAGCTGCGTACACAACAATTGTTATGCAGTAAAATACTGTTTTAGTGACAGAAAAAAACAATACTGTAGACGAATATTTGTGAATGCATTTCAAGCCATACGTAGAGCAATTATAAAATACACAACTGTTATCCATAAGCTGTATTCAAAAGTTCACAACCGCAAGTACCCCCCGAATGCTTGAAAATGCGATTTGCCTTTCGAAGCGCAAAAAGAAACTGCTTGTTGCCCCGCCCGTCCTAAATACGCCGCCACGTAAAATCGGTTTGAAGCAACCTCTGCCATGCAGTATTACTAAGAAGCCGCTCTGTCACTATCATTGATAGGAAGCACCATCTGCCACGTAGCACTGGTAAGAATCATCCTCTACACTCAGCTGGCGGCTACACGGGTAGCGGAGGCTGTGTGGCGTGAACTGGACGGTTTTTTAGGTTAGAAGGCCTCGGGAAAGTACGGGGTGGGCTGCCATCTCAAAGGGTGCATGGCAAATACAGAACGTGCTTGGATCAAGGAACAGTCGGAATTGTAGTTGTAAATTGTTGTAGTGGTGCTGGGGAAAGTCCCTGAGCTACAAGCGCTAATAGGAAGCACAGAAGCTGAAATCGTTATAGGTACAGAAAGCTAGCTAAAGCCTGAAATAAGTTCTGCAGAAATTTTTACGAAGTCTCAGACGGTGTTCAGGAAAGAAACCGGTGGTAGGCTGAAAACCTCTTCAGAGATTCTCCTAAATGCTTTCTCCGAAAATTATTTCGAGCAGTTAGTCCACGAACCCACGCGAATTGTAAATGGTTGCGAAAACACACTTGACCTCTTAGCCACAAACAATCCAGAGATAATAGAGAGCATCATGAGTGATACAGGGATTAGTGATCACAAGGTCGTTGTAGCTAGGCTCAATACCGTTTCTTCCAAATCCACCTTAAACAAACGCAAAATAATTTTATTTAAAAAAGCGGATAAAGTGTCACTAGAAGCCTTCCTAAGAGACAATCTCCATTCCTTCCGAACTGACTATGCATATGTAGACGAGATGTGGCTCAAATTCAAAGATATAGTAGCAACAGCAATTGAGAGATTCATACCTCATAAATTGGTAAGAGATGGAACTGATCCCCCATGGTACACAAAACAGGTCCGAACGCTGTTACAGAGGCACCGGAAAAAGCATGCGAAGTTCAGAAGAACGCGAAATCCCGAAGATTGGCTAAAATTTACAGAAGCGCGGAATTTGGCACGTACTTCGATGCGAGATGCCTATAATAGGTTCCACAACGAAACATTGTCTCGAAATTCGATAGAAAATCGAAAGAAATTCTGGTAGTAAGTAAAGTACACAAGCGACAAGACGCAGTCAATACCTCCGCTGCGCAGTACCGATGGTACTGTTACCGACGACTGTGCCGCTAAAGCAGAGTTATTGAACGCAGTTTTCCGAAATTCCTTCACCACGGAAGACGAATGGAATATTCCAGAATTTGAAACACGAACAGCTGCTAGCATGAGTTTCTTAGAAGTAGATACCTTAGAGGTTGCGAAGGAACTCAAATCGCTTGATACGGGCAAGTCTTCAGGTCCAGATTGTATACCGATTAGGTTCCTTTCAGATTACGCTGATACAATAGCTCCCTACTTACCAATCTATCGCTCACCGATAGGTCTTTACCGGCAGATTGGAAAATTCCGCAGGTCGCACCAGTGTTTAAGAGGGGTAATAGGAATAATCCATCGAACTACAGACCTATATCATTGACGTCGGTTTGCAGGAGCGTTTTGGAGCATATACTGTATTCAAACATTATGAATCACCTCGAAGGGAACGATCTACTGATACGCAATCAGCATGGTTTCAGAAAACATTGTTCTTGTGCAACGCAGCTAGCTCTTTATTCGCACGAAGTAATGGCCGCTATCGACAGGGGATCTGAGGTTGATTTGACTTCTAATCAAGCTGCAGGGCTATAGGGTATCGTCTCAGTCGTGCGACTGGATTCGTGATTTCCTGTCACGAAGGTCGCAGTTCATAGTAACAGACGACAAATCATCGAGTAAAACTGAAGTGATATCAGGTGTTCCCCAGGGAAGCGTCCTGGGACCTCTGCTGTTCCTGATGTATATAAATGACCTGGGTGATAATCTGAGCAGTTCTCTTAGGTTGTTCGCAGATGATGCTGTAATTTACCGACTAGTAAGGTCATCCGAAGACCAGTATCAGTTGCAACGCGATTTAGAAGACTGCTGTATGGTGTGACAGGTGGCAGTTGACGCTAAATAACGACAAGTGTGAGGTGATCCAGATGAGTTCCAAAAGAAATTCGTTGGAATTCGATTATTCGATAAACAGTACAATTCTCAAGGCTGTCAATTCAACTAAGTACCTAAGTGTTAAAATTACGAACAACTTCTGTTGGAAAGACCACATAGATAATATTTTGGGGAAGGCAAGCCAAAGGTTGCGTTTCATTGGCAGGAAACTTAGAAGATGCAGTAAGTCCACTAAAGAGACCGCTTACACTACACTCGTTCGTCCTCTGTTAGAATATTGCTGCGTGGTGTGGGATTCTTACCAGGTGGGATTGACGGAGGACATCGAAAGGGTGCAAAAAAGGGCAGCTCGTTTTGTATTATCACGTAATAGGGGATAGAGTGTGGCAGATATGATACGCGAGTTGGGATGGAAGTCATTAAAGCAAAGACGTTTTTCGTCGCGGCGAGATCTACCAAGTTTCTCTTCCGAGTGCGAAAATATTTTGTTGAGCCCAACCTACATAGGTAGGAATGATCATCAAAATAAAATAAGAGAAATCAGAGCTCGAACAGAAAGGTTTAGGTGTTCATTTTTCCCGCACGCTGTTCGGGAGTGGAATGGTAGGGAGATAGTATGATTGTGGTTCGATGAAACCTCTGCAAGCACTTAAATGTGAATTGCAGAGTAGTCATGTAGATGTAGATGGATAATCTCATGCTTCTGCCCCTACACGTGGGTAAGCCAAAGGTCAAACGTCACTAGCGTGTTCTTTCCTTGGCTGCACACACAGTGGCAGGAGGACCGTCTGCCACGCAACGTTGATAAGATGCACCCTTTGCCGTTGATGATGTTTTTCCGGCACCGCGGTCCTGCCTCTGCGTGTAGGTAACACAGATAATTGTGGCATTTTTATTACAAAGATGGCAGCACAAACTATGCAGCCGATAAATCCCATGGCTGCAGTACCTCTCGTGGGGAAATGTCGTTCATTATCATTGGCAATTTCTTGTAGCAGCATGCGAGGAGGGTACGAGTGTATGTTGCGTCTTGCAACTGCGCGTATTATAGTAGTACAGTGTGTGCGCTGCATTCTCATTTATAAAATAATTTGACGGAAAAAATCGCAACACCAGGAGTTGTGCGACATAAACGAAAGTTGGTAGGCGTGTTTCTACATCAGAAAGATGACCTCCATCCGAATTTCGTCCGAGGCGCATGAGAGTAGCGCTATAGTAGCGGCACTACGAAGATGCTAATCAGGTTTGCTTTACATGCACTCCTTAACGGTCATGAGCATTAGTTACCCTTGAGATTGGACGTGGCGGGTCAGTGTTAGTCAAGGTAGGCTTTAAGGCAACAAAGATGACATTATCACACCTCACAGCGTTCGAACGAGGTCATGTAATAGGGCTATAAGAAGCTGGATGTCCCTTCTGCTATACTGCAGAGTGTCTTGGCAGGAATGTAGCCACTGTACGTGATGGCTGGCAGTGGTGGTCGCGAGAATGTCCGGTCGCAAGATGACGGGGCTCCGGATGGCTACCTGGCATTACCGAGAGGGAAGCCATCGTGTTCGGCGTATACCTCTGCGTTTGCAGCAGCAATTTCAGTATAGTTGGCAGCACACTGACACAACGAACTGATACAAATCGGTTTCTTAAAGGACAGAAGCACTGTAACGTGCAATCCGCTGACCCTAAACGACCACCATTTGTGACTTCAGTGGTGTCAAGCGAGAGCTCAGTGGGGAGCAGGGTGGAGATTTGTTGTGTTTTCTGATGAAAGCTGGTTCTGCCTCGCTGCCAATGAGGCCGTGTGTTGCTTAGGAGGAGGCCGATTAAGGGCCTGCAACCAACCTTTATGCGTTCTTGACACACTGGACCGACACCCGTATGACAGCAGGAGCAATCTCGTGGTTATCCCACGCACCCTGACTGCGAATTTGCACGTCAGACTTGCTCTTCGACCTGTTGTGCTACCATTCATGAACGGCATTCCACGAGATTTTTTTCGACAGGATAACGCTGTTGTAAGCCAGCATGCTCTACAGAGTGTCTACATGTTGCCTTAGCCTGCTCGATCACCAGATCAAAATATGGTTCAAATGGCTCTGAGCACTATGGGACTCAACTGCTGAGGTCATCAGTCCCCTAGAACTTAGAACTACTTAACCTAACTAACCTAAGGACATCAGATACATCCATGCCCGAGGCAGGATTCGAACCTGCAACCGTAGCGGTCGCGCGGTTCCAGGCTGTAGCGCCTAGAACAGCTCGGCCACTCCGGTCGGCATCACCAGATCTGTCTCCATTCGAGCACATAAGGGACGTAATCGGCCAAAACTCCAGCGTCGTGCAAAACCAGAATTAACCATCCCCGTATTGATCGATGAAGTGCAACATGCATGGAACTCCATCCCACAAACCGACATCCTGGATCTATACAACACAATGCATGGTTACACCGGCTCTTAATACACCACCATTTCTCGTTTGCAACGGCCTATCTCGGGCTTACGTTAACTTCTAATGTTGTAGTGTTATTCACTTAAATATGTTAGCTAGACAAATGTGTCCCCGAAATTTCATTTCTCTATACTGTTTATTATTTGATGATGTGATTTTTTTCCGTTAGTGTAATATGGACCGTTCAGTGTACATCAACGGAAACCTTGGTGCCGAAAGGAAGCTGTGAGGGTAGAGCGGTGTTGAGCTTTGACTTGGTGGGAATCAGTGAAGCAGCCTCTTTGGACGCTCTGTCGTCGCGTCTTGCGGGCCGCGGCGCCGCCCAGGACAGGCGCCGTGTCACAGTGTCTGCCATTAAAGCGACGCCGCTGTGGCGACGGCTGGCGCCCATTTGGCCGGCAATCAATACGGCCGCAGACTCCGTCACGGGACACTGTACCCACTCACACTAGCATTGCATCGATCCACTTGTAACACATTATTGCCAAGCGCCTTTAAATGATCGTACGGAGGGGCAACTATCCAATTTCCGTTTTAAACGGGACAAAATATATGTTAATCACTCCCCTTAGAAGAACACAATGGTCGCTTTGGAGTGCTGTAGATCTGGTAACAGGTGGCCATGTGACGCTCCACGACATTGGGGTGGTATCGTGACTAAAAATAAAGGCACCTACAGCCGTCCTTATGATTTTATTTTGTCGTTACCAGTTTCGACGCTTCATTGCGTCTTCTTCGGGCTGTTTTGATGTGGTACAGGTTGATAGGATCCCCATGCATTGCCCATCAGTTGCATGGGGATCGTATCAACCTGTACCGCATCAAAACAGCCCGAAGATGATGCAATGAAGCGTCGAAACTGGTAACGACAAAATTAAATAAAATCATAAGGACTGCTGTAGGTGCTTTTATATTTTGTCACGATAGTAAACGGCCGTCGTCCCAGAGACGACCTGCTAAAAGGATTGACATACAAAAGCTTGGAGTGGTGTGTCTGTGCCAGTTGGTTATACGAAATCAACGCAGTATGATGGGTCGACGTGGAGACGTGACAGGTTGCCGGGGCCCCTGCCCACACCCTGATGGAAGTTGTCCAATTGGTTGATGTGTCGACGCAGACCGTTCATCGTGTCTGCGAGGAATGTTGTACCACTGGCAACAGCGTCAACAACAGTCATCGTAAAAAAGTGTCAGATCCTGAGACGAATCTCATGGCTTGTAAATGACTATCGTTTTCCAGTGCAACAGAAATTGCTGCTGTCAGTGAATCCAGGTCCATCTCAAATACTTTCCTAACAAGCATTCGAAGGGAACTGTGTGCAATGGATATTTGGAGTGAGGAACCTCGCAGAAAGCCATTGCTGACAGCGGCATTTCAAGCCAGGAGTATTCAGTGAGGCAACAATATCTGCATGGAGGCGTGTAATGTGGTCCGGCATGTCATGTTTCTCAGCCTCCCTTTCCCCCCCAAATGGTGCAGTCACGTTTCTCCCCCCTCCCAATGTCGCAAGGTGTCGAGTGCATCGACGGGACGGCCTAATATGTGTGGAGAACAGTTCACGTCACACATGATTTTGTGATGTGTTGAAGGAATTTTTCGTCCCATGGCTCGGACCAACGCATTCACCCGGATTTATCTGGGATACAGTCAAAAGGTTCGTGTATGCATAGATTGTTGAAATGTAGTGGCTTGGCTTAGTGTTGTGTTTATTTCGTTGCATAATAAGCCGGGTACTAAATGTTACACTTGGTATCTATTTCAGACAAGCATTTCAAAATGCTTGCACAACCGAAACAGTGCAGCATCAGAGGAAGCATAACGAAATAAAATCTCGATGCCCCTAACGACAGCAATTCCAGTAGACCGTTATCATTCAGCAGATTTGTTTTGATTGTAGACCACATTGCAACTAAAAGATCGTATTAGGTCGTGGAATATTCTGCTAGCGGCAGGTGCTGTTAAATGGAAGACAGACCTGGTGACGATTGAACACTTTCCCAGTTACGTCTTATTGGAGGGTTCAGTAGGAGCTATGAGGAACCAGTTGCGGACGGTGTATTGACTCTTAGCACTGCACTTTTACAGTCCTATGGTCAAATCTCGGAATCTTTCTGGATGAACTTAGATTGCTACGGGTTGCTGGAGTAGTGACAGTTCTAACCCCGTTCAATCGAGGCTGGCGATGATAATCAGTACAGTTGTTATAAGCGTATCAGCGCCGACAATCGACCAGGGCCCGCTAATAAACGTGTCGTTGAAAATCAGTGGTGTAATGTGTCCCGAGCTCCGCACGTCGCTCATTGCCAAGTATATTATGGCCGCGCCTGTGACTTGGCACGACCCCACTGCTCCTGTGTAGGCTAGTCGGAGGAACGTGTAACACTGCCAATATGACATTTTGTTCGCTGACGTAACTGAACAAGATCTAGGACGGTGTTCTTCGAGAGCCTGATGTTTACGGAACATCACTTGTAGAAAGTCCAAGTTCTTACATCTCTTTGTAGTCCTTTTGTCGAACACCATCCGTGGTATGCGTTCGCAGTATCCTGGATCAACAGCATCTCATCTCCTGCCTGCCGAACTCTCTTGCGAAACTTGCACATCTAGCACTTCTGGAAGAAAGGATACCTGAAAACGCGTTTTAACCACAGCCTGGAGGATGTGTCCAGAATGAAATTTTCACTCTGCAGCGGTGTGTGCATTGATAGGAAACGTCCTGCCAGATTAAAAATGTGCGGCGGACCGAGACTCAAACTAGGATCTTTGCCTTTTACAGGCAGGTGCTGTACTAGCTGAGCTACCCAAGCACGACTCAAGGCCCACAATCACAGCTTTGCTACCAACAGTACGATCTCTGTTACGGGTGGGGCGTGAGTCATGCTTGAATAGCTCAGTCGGTAGAGAGCTTGTCCACTAAAGGCAGAGGTCCTGAGTTCGAGTCTCACTCCTGCACAGTTTTAATCTGCTAGGAAGTTTCACATCAGTACGCACTCCGCTGCAGAGTGAAAATTTCATTCTGGAAACATCCCCCAGACTGTTGCTAAGCCATATCCCCGCTATATCCTTTCTTCCAGGAATACTGGTCTATCAAGTTTCGCAGCAGAACTTCTGTGAAGCTTGAAAGGTACGAGATGCGTTGCTGTCGGAAGAAAAGCTGTGAGGATGGGGCGTGAGTCGTGCTTGGGTAGCTCAATGGCAGAGCAGTTGCCCACGAAAGGCGAAGGTCCTGAGTCCGAGTCTAGGTCCTGCACACAGTTTTAATCTGTCAAAAAGTTTCGTTACGAACGTACTTTCGGTGAATTATTATTAAGTTTCAACCGCGACCAACTTCCATCGACCTGCGGCTAAAATTGAAGTAAGTGACATACGACAGTGATTTAAAAATAGTTCCTTCCAAGTTCACAACTGCGCAGCTTTGCACCGTTTGAATTCTTCCAGCCCCCTCGTGAATAGCCACCACAAGCACCTGAATCAGCGATAGAGGCTGGCCAGTGAGAGTGGATGAGCTCGAGCCGCCACTCTAAATGGACTGGGCGTGTGAGGTTCCAGCGCGGGATGGGCAAGATGCACAGTAGATCGTGACAAGGCCGTGGATGCTAGAAATGACCATCTCCGAGATCGTGTAGGCACGGGACTTACCACCTGCCACCGCACCAAGGCTGACCAGTGAGTGGCCCGCTTTGGGGAAAGCGGTCTCTAATTTATGTTGGGCAACAATGAGTCACTTTCGACCATCGTGGAAGGTACCAACAGATAGTGCACCAATCAGTTGTCAACTTCGTACTGGATAACAATAACTGGTAACAGCCATATGATGCAGACCCACTTCCATGATCTCAGATAGACACACCTACCTCTGCTCGCTATATGACACATGACACAAACTAGCAGCAGCGAAGGGACATAGTTATTAGACGCTCTAACGTCGAAAAAAGTTGAACTGGCTACTGTGACGCAGTACATGTTGGTACTAGTCGAGGTGATGCGACCACATGCCAAAAGGGCACCATTGGTGAAGGCGTGGGGGGGGGGGGGGGGGAGGTTGTTTACATGAGATGACATGTTGCAGCTGATGCCTCCTGCATCGTCTCCTATGACCGAACTATATAGGAGCTTGCAGCCCAAAATGTAAGAAACCGAGTCATGGACCCGTTAGAAACTGCTTGGTATATAAAAATAGCAAAGTATTGCTCCAGTTTTCATTACTGATGGGCCATTTTAGATAGTATAATGAAGTGGTGCAGTATACAGGGTGTCCCAGCTATCTTGTCCACCCAAATATCTCGGCAACAATAACAGCTATTGGGAAACGACTTTCAAAGGTATCAATGTAGGGGTGGGGCCCATGAATGTACATATTTGGAAACATTCTAAAACGAAAGCATATGTGTTTTTTAACGCAAACTTATGTTTTTTTAATGGACCTCCTATATTTTTGCTTCAGCAATCCATAGCATGACAAAGCACATACACAATGGGGTTGATTGCATCGCAATATTCCCATTACATACCGAGATATTAAGAAGCGAAGTTGACGCTTGAAACACCCGACATGCGCTGCTAGCGCACGTCCTGAGGCTCAGACGTGAACCCCATGCTGCCCGTAATCTTGATGTGCTTGACATGCGTAATCCCACTTCCATACTTATCAAGAGGTCCGAAACGAATAATACGGCCTGTTACCATCCTGCATTAACGTCGTACATTCCAGCAGGTTCTGTAACACATCTGTGTATCACAACGTTAGTCACAAAGTTAACTTCGCTTATCGTTAATCCGTTACTAAAAAGGTAATGCCGCTCAACGTTAAAACTTTACTTTACTGTACTGTAGATCTAGCGCAAGTGACAGTTAATCATTCACTCGTAATAGTAAAATTCATGTTGATGGTTTTAGTGAGACGAGCAAGTGGACTAAAAGTTTTACCGTTGTTTAGGTAAAAAGTTTTGATTTGGGAAGTTCAGGTAGGACGTAGAGGATGAATGTAAACATGTTTAACCAATTAGTTTTATTATCATTTAATTATCAATGTTATGTTTATTTAATGCGTTAAGTGACAAATTGTTGCAAACAAATGTTTCTTAACATCACTGGGTAAAATGGCCCTTTGCAGAAACTTCCACTGTGATACGTGCACTACATACTAAACATAGCGTTCACATCTCATGCTCAAAGTGATGCCCATTGGCTTGCATACATAGTCACTCTGCGGATGAAGGATGCCCTACTTCGTGCTACTGTTTCCTCTTTGATGGCTGTACAAGCATCAATAATGCGTTGCTTCATGTCCTCTAGTGTTGTTGGTTCATGTTGGTAAACAGCATCCTTCACTGCTCCCCAAAGAAAATAATCCAGCGGTGTAAGGTCCGGAGATCGGGCAGGCCACCTAACTGGGCCACCTCGTCCAATCCACCTGCCAGGGAACTTACGGTTCAGAATTCGTCGTGCTCGTAAGGCGTTATGTGCAGGACATCCGTCATGCTGATACCACATGACCATTCTCCGGTTCAGAGGTACGGTGACCAAGAGAACAGGGAGATTGTGTCGTAAAAATCTGGGGTATTGTCTGCCATTTTGGATGCCATTTATAAGGAAAGGTCCGATAATGGTATCTCCAATAATCCCACACCAAACATTAACTTTCCACGGACGTTGATGCTCTACGTGACGGAGCCATTTTGGATTGTCTGCGGACCAATAATGCATATTCCTCATATAGACAATTCCTTTGTTGGAGAATGATGCCTCGTCGGTAAAGAGAACAAATGCAAAAAGATTGGATTAGTCAGAAGTTTTTGCTGAGCCCGCCGACAAAATGTTACCCTATTGCGGAAGTCATTTCCATGAAGATCCTAGTGTAAATGAACTTGGTAAGGGTGAAATTTATGACGTTTAAGAATACGCTGTGCACTTGATTTCGACACACCAACTTCACGTTCAATATGACGTGTGCTGATTTGAGGATTCACAGCTATGGTAGAGAGCACAGAAACTTCAGCGCGTTCATCTGTGCGTGTTCTAGGACGATGTCGAGGTCTTGGATTTCAGCTACCCGTTTCACGTAGACGAGATGTGAGACGACCAAACATCCGGCGCGAAGGCGATGGCTTGTCAGGGAATCGTTTTCTGTACAGTCGTTCTGCCTGAACAGCATTTCGTCCACCTATAACAGGGTACAGTACAGGCATGTAGAGTAGGGTAGAAAACAGACATATTAACTTAATAATCATAATGTTCGCTAAAAGTACTATCAACAAACAAGCAATCTCATAACGTATTTCCCGTCAACGTACATTCTCCATAGATCAGCAGCATTTCTACCATACCTTCATGTGCGTTCATTATACTGTACAGTATATGTTCCACAACATTTATTCACAATGTGTACTACCTCCGTGCGGTCACAAGATTACTCTGATGCACGACGACACTGGCAAGCGGTGTAATGCACGCCAAAGCAACAACAAATGGGATGCTCGGAGGGTGGTGGAGTACAGGAGTTTGCATGGGCCGCAAATCATAAACAAGCGAAGTGGTAACTGTGGCAATAGTGGGAACTACGTTGGACACTTGACTAGGTAGAGCCAGGCCCTGCGCGACAGGCACAATGGGTCATATAACGGATTAGATAAACCTTATTTTGGGTGTGCAGAATAAATAAGAAAACCTGACGGGTGTACACCGATCGGTACTGGTTCATATTGTGTACGTAGATACGTAAAACGTGCAAGGGGGAAACCATTATGTGCTTATGAGAGTTGATGGCAGCAGACCTTATTATTCGTTTCGGAGCTCGTGATAAGTATGGAAGTGTGATTACGCATGTCAATCACATCGCGATTACGGGCAGCATGGGGTTCACGTCTGAGCCTCAGGACGTGCGCTAGCAGCGCATGTCGGGTGTTTCAAGCGTCAATTTTGCTTCTTAATATCTCGGTATGTAATGGGAATATTGCGATGCAATCAACGCCATTGTGTATGTGCTCTGTCATGCTATGGATTGCTGAAGAAAAAATATAGGAGGTCCATTAAAAAAAAACGAAGTTTGTGTTAAAAAACACATATGCTTTCGTTTTAGAATGTTTCCAAATATGTACATTCATGGGCCCCACCCCTACATTGATACCTTTGAAAGTCGTTTCCCAATAGCTGTTATTGTTGCCGAGATATTTGGGTGGACAAGATAGCTGGGACACCCTGTATAAACTCTTTAGAACAGGGCTGCTGATATATATCTTACCTTTGTCGTGCTATTTAAGCGACTGTTGTACACACTAATGTAAGCTTCATGACTTTATTCTAAAAAGGATGACTTTATTCTAAAAAGGTTGTTTATTAAAAACCGTAATTTTAATTTCTCGTTTCAGTAAAGGTGGTTTCTTTTAGACATTACTCATTTATTTACGAAACAGTTCAGTATTGAAATATTCTTAACTAGGTTGCCAATATGTGATATGCTTGTAGCCTAGTTTGCGTTTAAAGAAAATTTCCGTACAAAACGATAAAATCTGGGCGGCTTATTAAAATCTAAACGAAGTTGTACTTTGTGATCTGATGAAACCTGTACTATGTAATAGACGGCACATATAGCGTGTGCGAAAGACTACTTATACAGATTTGCGGTGTTATTAGAGGAGATAAACAGAATCGCTTTTGTTATGTGACACATTTCCCGAGTGCACCGTTTTTCCGCGAGTGGTCCATTAACGGTTCTACGCTGGACTTGCCTTAGCCCGGCATTCACAGTTGTTATGACTGCGTCGTACGCAGCACGTTGACACTGGAACATGATTGCCATCAAAATTACATTTTATTGCTAGGAAGACTAAGTTTTCATGATTGGTGGTGATGTCAACGTTCCTGGAAAAAGTTTACATTGTTATTGTTTATATTATCAGGTATTTACATGAACATTTCTACTGACGTTTATAGATTCTTGATGACTGGTTGCACTCTGTTAGATCAGACCGACAGGAAACTGGTAGACCTCGCAGTATACGGACTGTGCATCCATTAAAGTATCAGAAGGTAAAGACCTACAGCTGATGTCTTTCACCAGTGTGTGCGTTTCGGGTAATGCTATTTACACCAAATTATTAACATCCCTGCCTTCCATACGTCTTTTTTGTTTCGGACGAAGCTGTCTTCACAAGAAAAGAAATAATCAACAGCGGCAATAGACATGTCTGTGAGTGGCCCACGACCAACAGAGATTTACCGCAAATGTGTGGGCTAGTATTGTTCACGACCGTCAGATTGCTACGTATTACTGCCGAACACTAACGGTGAAGTGCTACCGGAAATGATGGGGAATGTCCCGCTAGCAGTCAACGATTATGGGTCAAGCATGACGGGGAACCAACCACACTTTGCCGTTGATGTCAGAGAACTTGTGGACAATGTTTTCCCCGATCGTTGGACAAGGGAGGAGTGGGCCAGTATCGAGCCCACCACCTTCTTCCGACGTGAATCACGAATTTTTTTGGAGGAGGAGGCAGAGGGGGAAGAAGGGGAGGGAGATTAAGTGTTTGGTGTACGAGTCTCTGGTAGATACTCCAGAAGAACTGGTTACCCGTTTTGGTAGAGCTGCAGCCATTATTGGTTAAACATCTGGTTGTTTTGAGCTTAGTAGACAATCGATATTTTCAGCAACACCTCTAAAACAATATTCACTCCAGTTATTGTTTCTGAACGTCACAGCGTCAAAACTGTAACGGATCTCTAGCGGCGAAACAGTGCACCAGTGACATTTTTTTGCCACATAACAAAGTCTCTCTTTATCTCCTCTATATAAACCAAAATTTCGTATACTTAGTTTTATACACTCTGTATATACGAATCGATTGCATCGTGTCCAAACGTACTGGCGATATACACATCTATGTATTATGTGGCATCAGGCGATTTCACTACTCTAAACTACTTTTTAGCATGTACATTTTCAGGCATGACGGTCTGAGTCCTAGTTTCATTGATCTTCCACAACCAATGACATAGATATTCTAAGTTATACATTTCTGATGAAGTTACTATCGATCTTATATGACCTCCGATATTCTAACTTGTAAGTAACATCGCTGTACTGGTGATGAAGGTGTGTGTGTGTGTGTGTGTGTGTGTGTGTGTGTGTGTGTGTGTGTGTTGATGAGCTAAAACGTTAAGGCCACTGCCCACCGTGAGATAGGCGTTGAGGGCACATCACCTGTAAGAAAAATATACAAGCGGAGCAAAGACGAATGGGGAATCCCCAGGCTTGGACATTTCCGAGCGTCAATGGCGTGGCCGGATCTAATATTTCGAAAAGCCAATTATCACCAGGAGACATCAGAGAAAATGGATTAATGGATTAGCAAGAAGGGAAAACAGAAATGAAGAATAACAAGGCAAAAAATAACAAAAATTGGATGAACAATCGCAAGGTTTTAACCCTGTAGAACAACAGGGAAAAAGAAATCCCAATGAAAATCCTCGTTTGTCATGGGGAATTATTCTACCGAGTATAAGGGCCGGAAATGGGGAACTCCATCTTCATGTGCCTAGGCTGAGAAAGAGCAGATTGTAAGGGCCTGGCGCCTGGGAACGAGCATTTCTGGTTTGCTGTTCGCGTGCAGCTGGCGTGGGCAGTGGCTGAAGGACGGCTAAGCAACGAGTAGGCGTCAGGGTGTTCTGAATAAGAGGCTTACGCATCATTTGCATAATAAGTATAATAAATATCACATGCCAATACAGCATACCTTTCTATTTAGCAGATTTTAACGACTTAACATTATATCAGGTTAAAGTTGTGTTCCCTGGCGTCACTCATATAACTGTTCAGTTGCAGCATCTAAATGAAATAAAGTACAGTACGCCAAGAGACATTAAAGTACATTGTATACATAGACTACTGAGGCAAAAAATTGTGACTACTTGCTGAAGAGCATGTTAGTTCGCCCTTGGCGTGTAATGGATCAGCCATTCTGCGTGACATGGATTCAACGAGTCGTTGATAAATTTCCGTAGGCAATGTAGCACTTGATGTCTACGCACAGGTAACTTACGGGCCGACGTGTTCCATTGGCCTCAGGTCAAGCATATCTAGTGGGGGGACTTCAACGTGAGTTCACTGTCGTGTTTCTCAAACCACTGTGGCATGATTATGGCCTTGTGCTATGGGCACTTATTCTACTGGAATATGCCATCGCTGTCGTGGTCCGCAATAATGTTCACGTAATCCATAGCTGTAAAGCTACTGTCGTGCAACTAAATGAACGCAGTACTAAGGCAGTCTTAAGATGTTTTAACAGTGTATGCATTTTGATTTTAATCAAAATGTCTGTCTCTGACAAATTATTCTCCTCTTTTATTTTATATTTTATGTTTTATTCTTTCGATTAAACAATAAATGATTTTTCATAGTTGAATATTAACTTCGTTACAGCTAGTGTGTATTGTACACAACCACTTGAAAATGGATACACAACCGAAACTGTGCAGTAGTGAGGAAAGTAAAATAAAAGAATATTTTAATTCAAACACCTAAATTCACTTTCGAATCTGGCACTGTGTAGTCAGTAAATCGTACGCCACATTACGTACAAGCAGTAGGAGGAGGGTTTCCATTAAAATCCCGTACCGAAATGCCATATCGGCATGCGGCAAGCGTAAACGATACGGTAGAATTGGCCAACAGATGATGATCACAGTGGAAAAATTCAATTGTGCAAACTTAGCCACAACTTCACTACTTGAATTCCAAACAAAAATAATAGTCGATAAACAAACTGTGATTCCAACACCAGTAATGAAACCAGCTTCATTCATGTAATCAACAAAAATTGGTCATAATTTAAGTGTTTTATTGGAATTTGTGTAGACCACCACCTCCTAAAACATTTACTGTTCGTCGTGAAACACCCTGTACGTCACGGTGGTCTACGGAGTTCCTACAGAACAGAGCGTTAGGGATAATATGGGGGAGTGTGCGGTAATGCAGTGG
Organism: Schistocerca gregaria; assembly: GCF_023897955.1. NCBI lineage: Eukaryota > Metazoa > Arthropoda > Insecta > Orthoptera > Acrididae > Schistocerca > Schistocerca gregaria. Next base: position 1,067,892,846 of record NC_064920.1, on the reverse strand, counting down.
AAGCGGCGCGCCAAGTAATGTGAGCGATTCTGAGCAGCAAGACCTTGATTCGTGTGGCCCCTGTGGGAACTCGATACTGGATGGGCAGTGTGCGTGCGGCAAGGTCGCCGTGAGCTCGGAACTGTGTGTGTGTGTGTGTGTGTGTGTGTGTGTGTGTGTGTGTGTGAGAGGGGGCGCACGCGCAAGACGCTACACTTTTTCCGGCTTACGACTGGAGCCTCGTGTCCAGTCTGTTCGTAATTCCATTACGCGCTTCGTCGGAATCCCCAGTGATTTGAACAGGGCCATTGTTTTAAATATCTTAGGCCACTGCTTTATAACTTTGCGATTGACCAACAGTAGTGAGAGTTCATCCTACAATCGAACTGCTGTTTCTGTCATAAAAAGGCTCATTACCATTCTTAAGAACTTCATTTTCGGAGCTGTGGTGCTACGGGTTGTCATATTGCTAACATTATTATTATTATTATTATTATTATTATTCAAAGGGACAGGATAAAATCCAGTTGCGATTTGATCTTCTCGAATAGCATTAAGAGACCCACCAAGCTTAACATCCCCTTATGACGGACGGATCATCATCAACTGAGTGGCATGCCCACATTGCATCTAACTCTCCGGTGAGGTTTGGAATTTAACCCAAGGCGTAGGATGTGCCGTGGCAGAAGAAAACTTTTCGGCAACAGGATTCGTACCCAGATTTCTTGCGTATCGCTAACAGTCGCCACGACGAATTACGTCATACAAGCATGTGTGCAGGACTGATCAAAACGTTGTGTCACTTAAGTGTTCCTACTACGTAGATCACATTATTCCCTTCATGAAGAGTTGCCCGGATGACATAATTGCTTAAGGGCATCGTTCGTTCACTATAAACAGAAGACCGTCAGCGGAGCGACAGAGGGTTCGAAGTGACCGAAAAGAAACCCTCAAGCTATGAGATTTTCACTCTGCAGCGGAGTGTGCGCTGATATGAAACTTCCTGGCAGATTAAAACTGTGTGCTGGACCGAGACTCGAACTCGGGACCTTTGCCTTTCGCGGGCAAGTGCTCTATCGACTAAGCTACCCAAGCACGACTCACGCCCCGTCCTCACAGGTTCGCAGAAGAGCTTCTATAACGTTTTGAAGGTAGGAGACGAGGTACTGGCAGAAGTAAAGCTGTGAGGACGGGACGTGAGTCGTGCTTGAGTAGTTCAGTTGGTAGAGCACTTGCCCGCGAAAGGCAAAGGTCCCGAGTTCGAGTCTCGGTCCGGCACACAGTTTTAATCTGCCAGGAAGTTTCTTAACCCTCAAGCTATTTCCGTTCTCAAGAATCAAGAATGGTCATCCAACAGATAGACTATTAATTATGTACATGTCGCACATGCCGGAGGTAGTGTTACAGGACAGTTATTGTCCAAGAATGATTGAAACGGGAAAAGGGGGAGGGGATCAGAAGTGCTATGCCCCACAGACTGTAAGGTATCAACGAATCACCTTACGACTGATAGTGAAATTGCTAGTGCAAACGCTTGTGAGCAGGTGCGCACGCGTTACATGGCTTATGTGGCGTAACTGTTAGACTTGACTCGCTGGTTATCATGTGGAAGCATCAGAGTTTGCAACTATTATAAATCTGTTAAAATCAAATCTTGAGAATATATTACCTTCGTTTGTTTGATTCGTAAATTATAAAGTGTGTTTATATATTCGTAAAATTTATTATTTACAAGAAAACATTTCTAATTATATGTGTTTTGACATATTATATGTTTGCAAAGATTATACAGATGCACAGCGATATTATTTTATTAAGTAAATGTTTGTTTGCTGCAAATTTTACTTCAGCTTTACCAATTTTTCTGTTCTAGAAGTTCAATGAAATATTTGGGGTAGTACCTGCGTCTAAATTCCTCTGTAGCGGTGGCGGAACGTAATGTTATTGAAAGGTCAGTATTGCTTCGAAAGGCGAGTTGAATATTTGTGTGCTTCTCAAAATTAAGACTGTTTGCTGTCTTAATATAAAATGGAGAGCTATGAAACAAGAACGATAAAGAGCTTGCTGAAAAAAAGATGTATTGATTTTTCACGAATTATAAGTATTTTCAGCTTGAAGCACAATTATATGTGGATGTTCTGCCGGACGAAATAATACTCGTCGGCACAGTGGTTCGTTCTTAGATTTACTTCTGTAGGAGGCCGATTTTTTTATACGATAACACACACAAAACTTTAGATAACTTTATCATAAATCGAACAACTTAACTTTGAATCAATGTATTGCCACAGGAATGTCACGTCGCCTGAGTCAGTAAAAGAGTCTTCTCTTAAAGTACAACTGTCTGTAAACTTTGGTGCATAGTTTCTGTCAAATACGACTGTCGTACTGCTGGGTGTAGTGAGAGAATGCTGTCGTGTCCGTCGATGATTGTACTCCACCCGGTCGTAAGGAAGCGCGCTGCGGCGGTGGTGTGTGAAACTCTGGAAGGCGTGTCTGCGCCAGCGTCTCTCATTTGCCGTTGCGTCTTGTAGCGACTGGGGTCCCGTACTGCACTTGCGTTGGGACCTCGTTCTTCGGACCATACCACAGTGAATATAATTAATATTAATAGAATCGTAGCAAACTTAACTACTCATCTGTATTAATTTCCTTTCAATACAATATTCGTTTATTCGACCCGGCAGGATAGCCGCTAACGCGCTGCTTCCTGGACTCGGTTAGGCGCGCCGGCCCCGGATCGAATCCCCCCGGCGGATTAACGACGACGGCCAGCCTGGATGTGGTTTTTAGGCGGTTTTCCACATCCTCCTAGGCGAATACCGGGCTGGTCCCCACGTCCTGCCTCAGTTACACGACTCGTAGACAATTGAAACACATTCACACTACCTCACGATTTACTCTAGAGGCAGACAGCTGGGGTACATTAATTCCGTCCCGGGGGGGGGGGGGGGGGGCAGGAAGGGCATCTGGCCACCCCTTCAATTAACCATGCCAAATCTGTACTTAAGCCTGCGGACCCTACGCAAGATGCGGGATAAAGGCAGAAGCGAAAGAAAGAATATTTGTTTGTTCATTTTCCACAATGTGCGTTAGGCCTAACAGTAGTTTACAGTTCAGTTAACTTTCATTTGACGTAAGTATGCATTTAATTACGGTTTTAGGATTTGTGTGTAGTGGTGCATTTGATTAGATTTCTTCTAATAATAAGCATTTACCATTAAACGGTAAACTTTAAACTGTCCATTATTCTTTTGGCTTGGAAAACTCCTGTTGTTACGACGGTACTATTGAAGAAATCTGTCAGTGTGCACATTAATTATTCTTGTTATGTAAGTGCTTAAGAAGAGCTGTTAATGCTACGCACCATGTTGGTGACTATTCATAAAGTAAATCATTAACACAGTGTGTGGCTGAGTATTAGCGACTACAGGCATTGTCCTACGCTTTGGCTTTACGCAGGTTATGCTTATACTCGTTACTTGAATTATCTTGGAAGTAACAGAATTATTTCAGTATTTTTATTTAATTTTAATATTTTGTTTTGCTGATTCGCGAAGATCAAAGACCGGATGGCATTAGAACACCGAAAGATGTGGAGTACAGTTGTTGATTTAGAATCCCCGTCTAGCATAAATTTTTAACTGCCCAGACACATTTATTACACTGCAGATTCGGTATTTCTCGTCGTGATTCACTGAAATTTTGCGCTAGTGATTTTCATTAGTATCGTCCCCGTCGCTCACATGTGTTTTATTTCAGCGAATTTAATTCATCTGACAATTTCACACTGAGTAGCGCTGAGGAACTGTACGCCACCACCTCTCCTTTCGTGCAGACCAAATACTGATGTAATTTTTTCCCTGGCTTATCCCCAGCGCGAGGACTGTCGCAGCGAGCTGCAGTTGCAACATCAAGACCGTATTTAGTGCATTAGTATACTCGATAACGCGGGGTATCTTATGGGAAACGGACGTCGTAAGAGTGGATAGCACACCGCTGTCGGCGGCGGATCATTCCCTTTGGGGGGTCCTGTGCTGTTTCGGTAGCAGTGGAACAGTGGACGATAGCGCAGTCTGTTGCAACACTGCTGGTATTTTGTGGCCATGTTAACGTGGCCAATGAGGGAAAAGAATACGCAGTGTCTGCAGACGAGCCATGACTGCGAGAGAGATGTTACGGTTGGATTTAAAACGCCTTCCATATAAAGTGAGGCTGGTTCGGCGGATCGAAGAGAGGTACTTCTAGTAATGGGAAGATATCGTTCTTCGTGTACATGTGACCTTTGAAAACGACTGGAATGCAATCCTGTTGATGGGCCGTGAAGCGCATTTCCATTGAAAATGACAGGTTAACGGACAGAACTATAGTTTTTGGACTCCTGACAACTTTGCATAGTTGATGAAAGACGTCTTTCTCCCTACGTGTGACTGAGGGGAAGGGCTGTAGCGGTGACAGTGAACTCCGAACGTCACGTACACATGCTGGACACGTTTTTCTGTCAGGACTGCAGATGAACCCGCGAATAATGTCAATTTTTTTTACAATATGGCGTCAGATCGCATCTCTGGACGCGTACTTCAAATCCCGATGACGTGCCGTGACCACCGAGGTCACAAAACTTGTCCGCTTTTGCCTTTTGTTGTTTTGGTGTGTTTGAAAGTGTGTGTCTGTTCTAACAAATATCAAACATTAATGTTTTTGGAGTTGAAAGACCCTTTAAAGAAGATAAGGGGTTTGACTGGCGAGCGATCTGGCACCTTCTGCCAGAAAGTTAAAAACTGTATTCGAGAGGTCGGCACCAAATGAATGACATAATTTTTCATAAGTTACCATGTGAATCAAATATGTTACTTCCTAAAATCCGAGCATGTGCTCCGTCTCTGATGACATCGTCGACGACGGGACGTTAAACACTAATCTTCCTTCTTTCCTACCTAAATTTTTGGTTGGTCAGTATGAATGTATTCGTGTTGCTGATACATCACTCCTTTAAAGTGCAAGAAATTCTTCAAAATTTCATCCATCATGGAAAACCTACACATTTGTCAGTAATGATTTTAATAGTAATGTTACTGCACGAGTTTTATCATTCTTACCAACCACATTTCTAAGAATTATTCGGAATTCCAGTTCTGAGGCAATTCACATAATTTCTGAATATGACTGCTGCGTACATTTGTCCCACACTCCTCCCGCGCAATCGTTCTATTATGTCACCACTACAATCGGAAAAAACGGGAACACAATTTTCAACGGAGTATGTTTTCGGCAGCCGATACTGTCACAATATCTTTGTACTATATTATCATTTAACATGAACAAAACTGCCTATGTTGTGCTGCGTGTATGTAAATTTCTGCTGGATGAAGGAAACACTACTTACACCTGGATCTCGAACAAATACTATCCTAAAACAACAGCATCTAAATTCCAGGACATCAGTAGAACTAAAAACCAGTCCAGAGTTGCAAATTTTCCTTTTTTATTCACTCGATGACTAGTTTCGGGCCGAGGCCTGTTTTAAAATCATCGTTACATAGCCGGATATGGCATTTTCCGAAGATGTGAAAACCGTATCAGTGCAACGAACAGTTACAGCGCATACAACTACTACTGCAGCATACTGGAAATTCGTCCAGGTCATCAGGCTTTACATTTTTGCTATTATGACTTATACTGGAAGATAGGTTGAACAAAGGCAACCCTTTGTTTGTAGCGTCTGTGCGTTTAGAAAATCGTATTTTCGATGTTATGCATCGAAATACCGTCTAAAAGCAAACATTTTTAGTAAAATAATATTGAGTCTAAAGTAAATAATGTTTCAGTTACTAAGGGTTTTGTGTTTTCCTGCTGTATCTTGGGTACACGTCATTGTACATGTCTAGCAGTGCGAGGTCAGCGGTCGAAATATCAAGGTGATAAGACTATCAAACCATTGGCCCATATTCTATTCTTGGTCGTAGCTTCTTTACAGTCGATATTTTTTCCCTTGTATCTGATCATATTCTGATAACTGGAATATTTTTCTTTGCCTTTTTTCCTAAATAAAATATCAGGTGTGATTAATCATCAAATAAGTGTATATAACGTATTGACAGGTATTTTCATTATGATACATGACTCACTACGATAGGACTTCTGTGGAAGATGACGATTAGCCGACCTGCGCCGGAAAGTGATACCACCGAAATGTTCCTCTCTATGTCAACACTGTGACATTTACTTTTTCCGACAAGTAAAGAATTTCATTGCACAACTTCAAAATTGGTTAAAAAGCAGAGAATTCCAACACAGGCCAGATGCTATCAACATCCATGCTTTGGTCCATAACTAGTTGTCTGCGCCTGTCTTTCGTGATATGCTTCTACACGCAAGCAGGTTGATATGTGATAGATATGTTTGTAGTATCGTGAATGAGGTAAGTTTCCACGACAATGTTCCAGAAAAAATGTCCATGCGACGAAATTTCTTTGGTGTGTTGCGCATGGCGAAAGAAATATTTATGTTTTGCCTGTTGCTGTGATAAGTTTCACCCCCCTGACTGCGAGAACGCTCACGAATAGACGATCGGTTAGGATTACGTAATAATATACTTTAAGTATAGTTTTATACTATCTGTGACGATGAAAATGTCAGCACTTATCTGTAATTTGATTATTAATCACACCTACCGATGTTATATTAAGAAAAAAGCTAATGAAAGTGATCTGAGTATCAGGATATTTTCAAATACGCCGAAAAATATCGAGTGGAAAAAACCGACAGCCAAGAATTGAACACGGACGACCGGTTTGGTAGTTGGTCTTGATCACTCGACGGCCGACTTCGCTCTGTAGAATGACGGGTACCCAAGCTGCAACATGAAAACACAAAAACATTAGTAACTGAAACATCATTAACTTTAGACCCGATATTAATAAAAGTGTTTGCTTCTAGACGAGTTTTTCGATGTATAGCATTGAAAGTACGATTTTCCGTTATCACCTCTGACATCAATTCTCTTCCAAAACCAGAGTATGTCTAGTAAAGAGCCGAAACACTTGCCTCTTTGTTTCCAATGTAGAATATCCCTGAAAAACATGATCAAAGTCGGTGACCCACTTGTCAAATCCACCCATTCTTAGAGAAAGCTTTTGACAATATTGATTGGACTACACTCTTTGAAATATTGAAAGTAGCAGACGTAAAATGCAGGGAGCGAAAGTTTGTTTACAACATGTACAGACTCAAAGGACACGAAAACATTAGTTGGAGAGAGAGAGTGATTCAAATGGCTCTGAGCACTATGGGACTTAACATCTATGGTCATCAGTCCCCTAGAACTTAGAACTACTTAAACCTAACTAACCTAAGGACATCACACAACACCCAGCCATCACACAACACCCAGCCATCACGAGGCAGAGAAAATCCCTGACCCCGCCGGGAATCGAACCCGGGAACCCTGACGTGGGAAGCGAGAACGCTACCGCACGACCACGAGATGCGGGCAGAGAGAGTGAGACAGGGTTGTAACCCATCTTCGGTGTTACTCAGTCTGCACGTTAAGGAAGCAGTAAAGGAAACCAAAGAAAAATTTGGAGAATGTTTTAAAGTTCAGGGAGAAGAAATAAAAACTTCGAAAATTGCCGATGAAATTGTAATTCTGTCAGAGACGGCGAAGAACTTGGAAAAGGAGTTGAACGAAATGAACAGCATTTTGAAAAGGGATTCATTATGAACATCAACAGAAGTAAGACAAGAGTGATGGAATGCAGCAGAATTAAATAAGGCGATCCTGACGGAATTACACTCCTGGAAATGGAAAAAAGAACACATTGACACCGGTGTGTCAGACCCACCATACTTGCTCCGGACACTGCGAGAGGGCTGTACAAGCAATGATCACACGCACGGCACAGCGGACACACCAGGAACCGCGGTGTTGGCCGTCGAATGGCGCTAGCTGCGCAGCATTTGTGCACCAACGCCGTCAGCGTCAGCCAGTTTGCCGTGGCATACGGAGCTCCATCGCAGTCTTTAACACTGGTAGCATGCCGCGACAGCGTGGACGTGAACCGTATGTGCAGTTGACGGACTTTGAGCGAGGGCGTATAGTGGGCATGCGGGAGGCCGGGTGGACGTACCGCCGAATTGCTCAACACGTGGGGCGTGAGGTCACCACAGTACATCGATGTTGTCGCCAGTGGTCGGCGGAAGGTGCACGTGCCCGTCGACCTGGGACCGGACCGCAGCGACGCACGGATGCACGCCAAGACCGTAGGATCCTACGCAGTGCCGTAGGGGACCGCACCGCCACTTCCCAGCAAATTAGGGACACTGTTACTCCTGGGATATCGGCGAGGACCATTCGCAACCGTCTCCATGAAGCTGGGCTACGGTCCCGCACACCGTTAGGCCGTCTTCCGCTAACGCCCCAACATCGTGCAGCCCGCATGGAGGGACGAATGGAGACGTGTCGTCTTCAGCGATGAGAGTCGCTTCTGCCTTGGTGCCAATGATGGTCGTATGCGTGTTTGGCGCCGTGCAGGTGAGCGCCACAATGAGGACTGCATACGACCGAGGCACACAGGTCCAACACCCGGCATCATGGTGTGGGGGACGATCTCCTTCACTGGCCGCACACCTCTGGTGATCGTCGAGGGGACATTGAACAGTGCACGGTACATCCAAACCGTCATCGAACCCATCGTTCTACCATTCGTAGACCGGCAAGGGAACTTGCTGTTCCAACAGGACAATGCACGCCCGCATGTATCCCGTGCCACCCAACGTGCTCTAGAAGGTGTAAGTCAACTACCCTGGCCAGCAAGATCTCCGGATCTGTCCCCCATTGAGCATGTTTGGGACTGGATGAAGCGTCGTCTCACGCGGTCTGCACGTCCAGCACGAACGCTGGTCCAACTGAGGCGCCAGGTGGAAATGGCATGGCAAGCCGTTCCACAGGACTACATCCAGCATCTCTACGATCGTCTCCATGGGAGAATAGCAGCCTTCATTGCTGCGAAAGGTGGATATACACTGTAGTAGTGCCGACATTGTGCATGCTCTGTTGCCTGTGTCTATGTGCCTGTGGTTCTGTCAGTGTGATCATGTGATGTATCTGACCCCAGGAATGTGTCAATAAAGTTTCCCCTTCCTGGGACAATGAATTCACGGTGTTCTTATTTCAATTTCCAGGAGTGTAGATTAGGCGAATATACACTAAAAGTAGTAGAAGAGTTTTGCTTTGTGGACAGCTGCGGAATTATGGGGCTGCGGAATTATGGGGAATGTAGGATGCAAACTGGCAATATCAAGAAAATTATTTCTGAAAAGGGGAGTTTATGACCATCTAATATTCATTTAACTGTTCGGAAGACTTTTCAGAAGGTATTTGTATGGACTGTAGCTTTGTGAGAAAGTGGAACGTGCACATAAGCAGTTGAGACATAAAGAGAACAAAAGGTTTTGAAATGTGGTGCTATAAAATGAATCAGAAGATTATGTGGGTAGATGGAATAACTAACGCGGAGTTGATGAATCGAACTGAGGGAAGAAGCAATTTATGGCACAAATGAAGGGATAGGATGCATCCTGAGGCATCAAGGAATTGTGAATTTCGTAATGGAAGGAATTATGGAGGATGGGTGTGGGTGTAAAAATTGTAGAGGAAGGCCAAGGCTTGAAATGGATGTAAGTTGCAATAGTTATGCACAGAATAGACTAATATGGAGAGCTGTGTGAAACCAGTCTTCGGACTGTAGACAATAATAATAATAATAATAATAATAATAATAATAATAATAATAAGACCATAAAAAGGCGACTGGTGAGACGGAGAGGAGAACACGCGCAGACATCGTATTTAAGATTTAAGTATTTGAAAATGGCTGTAACTTCTCTAAAGGCATTGTGTTTCGCATGGAAAAGCGTAGCTGGTGCATATTTAAATCAGTACGTGAATGAAATAAAAATTCACAGTTGCAGAAGTACGATTACTAGTTCAGTATGTATTGTCGCAGCAGCTCAATGGCTGAGGTGTTGGATGGAGCAGGCTGGCATCAGCTGCGCGAGATTGGTTTGTCTCCGCGTGGGCGGCGCCAGCTGACACCCTTCCCCCTTATCCGCCGCAGGCTGTCCGCGCTGCCCCAGCTGCAGACGGGGACCACGTCCGGACGGCGTCGATATCCGGCTATCCGAGCCGCGGCCACTGCCGGCCAAATCTGCCGACACAGATTGAATTCCGCGGCCGCCCCCCTGCCTGGCCTTAACACTGCTGTGTGTGCCTAGCTACCCGTAATTGGCACAGGGTTTGCCGGACACGTGCAGGGCACTGAGATACCTGTTGGCTACCTCAGAGTAAATCATCTGCGACTCTTACGTTAGAAGATATTTCATTTTTGCTGTACAAATATACTGACGGAGAATGAAATCTGAATACACAGTGGGACTTTAAACGAAATTTTGAACCTGTGTTTGCACATCTGAAAGATAACGCCAATACCGCTTTCGCACTTGTCGAATAAAGGGAGCGAAAATAACGTCACCGTGGCGTGTTAAAGCAGTTTGATATAAATCCGCCGTGTACACTGCGTAAGCTTTAGTTATCCGAATTTGACGTTGTGAGGTCGGTGTGACTTAAACGTGCCTTTATAAGGGGACGAAGAAGGCAGTGTCAGCAGATTATAGGCTTCGAATGAGGTCGTGTAATAGGGCTAGGGGAAGATGGATCTTCTTTCCACTATATTGCAGACAGACTTGGCAGGAACGTATCCCATGTGGATCACTGATGGCAATGTTGATTACAGGAAGGCATTTCTCAAGAAGACCACGGTATTACCTCACACGGGCCTCTACTTAGAGGGAAAACCGCCGTATTTTTTGCCGCAAGGCTGTGATGGGCTGTACTGCACCTGCAGCAGCCGTTAGAGCTCGTCGGCGCCAGAGTCACACCGCGACCTGTAACCAGTCGTTTATTCCAGGGACAGCTCCGACCCTGCCAGCAGCTACAGTACCGTTAGAACAAACCAATACGCCATGGACTATGGCTGTTGCAGTTGTGTCGTACGCGACCGATACAATGGTGATAAAACGCAGGAAGGAATATCAAATTCAAGTAGCATTAATGGATTCGCACCTGCAGTTTAGATCTGCTCGAAAAGAGAGAAATGAGGATGTCATGAAAGAAAAAGGCATCTAGTATGTGTAGGAACTAACGTAATTAATGTGTTGAGAGTGGACCAAACTTAGATTTACGTTACACTCCTTCAGACGCAGTATGGTGCCCCCCCCCCCCAGCAGAGGTGGACTGTTAAAACGGAACGTCGATGATTATGATTACTGGTTTGTATAATATGTTAATAAAGTAATGTGTGGAGGGGCGGGAGGGAGGGAGAGAGAGAGAGAACACAATATGAGCAAAAATCACTCTAAATTTATAACTGCTATAAGTACTACATAATGGCAGGTTTATGTATGTAGGTAAAAGAATTACTCTGTACATGTTTGTATGTCGCCGTCGGCTAAGACGTGTTTATAATTGTTTCGAATTTCAGGACAACTGCACGAGAGGTTACTCAATGGTTCAGCGCGAGTCAGCGTATGCAGATGTAAATACGTAGGCTTCTCTGGCCGGTGTCAGTTTCATTTAATTCTTTCAGGGCATTCTGCCGCGCATTCCTACAAAATACTTAAAATAGTAAAGCAAACACACGTTTCTCCCTTGCTGTAGCGGCTTTCCTCAAGGCGTGCACTGAGGAAGGCTGCTGCGACTGTCGACACGTTGATAATTTTAGTATTTTAGAATTTTAAGTGTTTGAGAAGATAAAGCGGCAGTTCACCAAGAACGATTAAAATGAGAATGCATGCAGATGTTAGAAGACTATTCCTTAGCTATTGGTTCGGGGAATTTTCCTAAAAACACACTGAATTTAACCACCAGCAAAGCTATTTGTTTGCGATTTATTAAATGTTCCTCTTATTTCGCGTCACCCACCAATATTATAAAGCGAAGCCGACAGACAGTTACCGCAAGAGCGTTTATTGCAAGGGGCACATCTCTACAGGAAATTTTGGGCTTGTTCGTGGTGCACCTTTATCATCAGCCCGAGTGATCTTTGTTGTCGTATTCGTACCTCGGCAGCGGAATTCCCAACTAGATTCTGGTTCATGTCGGAGGTGTCTGAAGACCTTGCACCATGGATACGTACCAACCACGCGTGTGAAGGCCCACGTTTCCCACGGAGTGCTCAGGGCTTGTGTCGGACCCCGCGATTAGCAAGCGGAAGCCTGTTTCGCGGCAAAACACTGAGAATGACTTCCAGTACATTTTGTAGGTACCAGTTTGCCTGCGCCCGTTTCTGGTAGTAATACCGCTGCTTGCTAAAAGGATCTCTTCGTATATTCTGTAGGGGATTTTTCGAAAAATACAGTGACGGAAAGAAATCGTAATACCAAGGAGGAGTTGTGCGACATATTAGAAAGTTGTAGGTGTGCTTCTGCATCTGGAAGATTTCTCTTCAGATTTCCTGCCAGTCGCATAAGAGTGGAACTAGCAGCATCACAGCGAGGATGAAAATAGGAGTTTACTTTAAATACACACTCTAACGCTCGTGAGAGCGTTTCCTTTGAGACTGGTCGTAGCGTGTTGATGTTAGTCAAGAACGGCTTTAAAGCGACGACGACGACATTATCAACATTTCACTGAGTTTGAACGAGGTCGTGTAATAGGACAGCAAGAAGCCAAGTTTCCTTTTGAGACATTGCAGAAAGATTTGGCAAGAACGTAATCACTGTACAAGATTGCCGGCAGCGATGGACGAGAATTTACGGTCGCAAGAAGACAGGGCTCTGGACGGCCACGTGGCCTACCGAGAGGGAAGACCATCGTGTTCGACGTATGGCTCTGGCGCATCGTACTGCATCTGCAGCAGCAGTTTGAGGAGCAGTTAACACCACACTAACGCTACGAGCTGTTACAAATCGATTGCTTTAAGGATAGCTCCGAGCCAGACGCCGTGTAGTGTGCGTTTCACTGCATTCCACAAACGACCACCATCTGCGACTTCAGTGGTTTCAAGCGAGAGCTCATTTGACGGTTGGGTGGAGGTCTATTGTGTTTTCTGATGATAGCTGGCTCTTCCTCTGTGCCAGTGATGGCGGTGTGTTGATTAGGAGGAGGGCAGTTGAGGGCCTGAAACCAACCTATTTGCGTGCAATAAACTGTGGACCTACACCTGGAGTTTTGCTGGTACGCGATTTCGTATGAGAGAACTCGAATGACACGAACTGACATCCAGCGCATGTACAACACAATGCAGGCACGTTTACATGCTTGAATTCAAAATTGTGGGCATGCACCGGTTATTGGTGTACCACCATTTCACATTTACGGCAGCTTATCTCGCGCTTTCATTAACCTGTGATCTTGCAATGTTAATCACATAAATTTGTTAACTAGACATATGAACTCCCTAAATTTTATTACTCTACTTTAATTATTTTTTAGCCCCGCGGGATTAGCCGAGCGGTTTAAGGCGCTGCAGTCATGGACTGTGCGGCTGGTCCCGGCGGAGGTTCGAGTCCTCCCTGGGGCATGGGTGTGTGTGTGTTTGTCCTTAGGATAATTTAGGTTAAGTAGTGTGTAAGCTTAGAGGCTGATGACCTTAACAGTTAAGTCCAATAAGATTCCACACACATTTGAACAATTATTTTCTGGTGTTGCGATTGTTCTACAGTCAGTGTATTTCTCTGCGCCGTCGTTACTGTATTTTTCGTGTCGAGAGATTAAAAATTTTTCAGCCAATAATCTTATTTCCTTGGTATTATTAATCGAAGGTATGTACTGGTACAATTCGGACAGGTCAGGGGTTGTTCCATATCCGGATATTTGCCACAATCACATCTGTCCTGTTGATCTACAAGACCCCACTTGACCAGGTTTGCCTTCATAAATGACACACCCACTCTGATGCGGTTCAAGCTTTTCCAAATATGCGATCTCAAGTGCTCGCTGCTGGTTATCACCTGGACTGTAGGATAGTCGTAAGGAGGCTCGTTGTTTTTTTTGTTCAGGGTTTAAGTATTGCAGGTCCACAGGAAGCTCCAAATAAGGAGTTGCGCTCATCTAAGATTTGCATGAGCTTCTGTGTGTTCGTAAGCAGATCTTTGGGAGATGGGGGGGGGGGGGGGGCATAAATCCGGTTTCTTTGTATAGTGTATCGAGAGGCACAGCGTTTTCCTGCGCTCGTTTAGGCAGTCTCTGGCGGGTTCCCAATTTCCTCCTCAGAAAATACGATAACAAGCAGTTAAAATGAGATAACAACAGTAGACTAAAATAAGATAACAGTAGACTAAAATAAGATAACAGTAGACTTGATAACTTTAGACAGTTAACAGGCGGCGAACACACTCCTCCACCCGCCCCCCCCGCCGCGTTAGGAAGTATATCCGGCCATAAAGTTAAATAATAAAATAAAATTTGCCGGATCGTGAAAAAAAGCCGATCCCTTTCTAGATGGGATGAATGCCAGGGGAAAAGACAGTTCGGCTTAATCGTGTAGTTCTAGTCGCCTCTTGTTATCCAAAGTTTCTTACATCATCTGAAATGCGGACGATTACGAGAAGCAGCCTTACGATGTTAATAAAATAATAATAATGTCATTTGGATGCGTCGTCCATTTATTGCAGTCGTTCAGAAAAACAATAATAAACAAATAACAATTACATAAGTGTCTGGTGCGAAATTCTTCGGCTGAATACTTGCCAATGTTAAAGTCCTGTGCGCTCGCACCACTTGTTGCTTATGTTTACCTAAGAGCTTATGGTTTTAACAAAAGAGCTGCAGAACCTAAGATACAGCAATTAAGGCTGAGGGTGCGCCCTAATCTGGCTTAATGCTGCGGCGGCTCAGCCGGCCGCCCAACGTACTGTAAGTCTTTTGCAGATACCTGCTCGGAATACACGACTCGCACATGTACTAGTTGTTGCTTCCTTAATACACTGTGGTGCATTGTGGTTAAAAGGATTCAGTGTAGTAAAAACATCGGCGAGTTCAAGGATGGGAGAAAATAGTGAAAAAGTCTTCCCTACAGCAGCTGGTAGAATGCAAGGTGAGCCAATTCAGTAACGTAACTATGCACCCTCTTTGCCTAACGACTTGGGGGGGGGGGGGGGGGGAGGTGTCAATCATCATCAGTCGAGGTGTGACCCCCAGGTCTACGGCGTGGAAACACACTTTTATTCGTTGTGATATGTGAAAAAAATGAACAAATAGCCTTCGAATATCATCTTGAAGGATTTCTTGCTTGCCTGAAACACCTAATGCGTCAGACCATGAAGATAGTTGCTCGAGACTGGTATATACGTCTTACCACCGCATCCTAAACATTATCTATGAGTGACAAATCCAGGGACCGGGCTGGTCAGTCAGGGATCCGAATTTCCCTTACAGTCTTCTTGGTGTGTGTGCTGTAGTGTGGCGAATCGTGTAACACCCCACCCTACCCCCCTCCTACCCCTGGAACATGTCGTCTGGTACGCTAGTCGGGAAAGATATGACAACAGGGCTTATCGTTCTTGTCGTACAGTGCGGAGCATTCAGCCGCCCTTCAACAGTAACCATATCAGTCCTGCTGTCGCATCCAATAGCTCTCTCAAATCATGGTTCGCTGAAGTAGAGAGGCATTGATATTAAGAATTGCTGCGTCCTGTGATATTTCATCAGATCGTCTAGGTGTACATTGGCGTCGATCTGACCACTGGAAACGAAAGCGAGACTCATCGCTTACGCCAAATTCCACTAGATGTCCCAGTTATCTGTGGCTCTATATTATGGATGTCCAACCCGCGGCCTGCATGCGCGCCAAAGCAAGTATCAGTGCGGCCCAAGAAGTGAGCGTTTGTTACATGACTGGAAAAAAAATCCTTAAAACTCCGTATATGTAAAGCTATGATAAAATGAATATTTCAGTTTTAAACTCCCACCATGCCTCCGGCCGCCCCACTTTCTCCCCCCCCCCTCTCTCTCTCTCTCTCTCTCTCTCTCTCTCTCTCTCTCTCTCTCTCTCTCTCTTTTCAGCATGTTAGTGTGAAGTATATTGTGTGCAGCCCAAAATTACTAACCTTCTTCCATTGTGGCCAGTTATGCTGAAAGGTTGGACACACCTGCTCTACACCATGCAGGTGTCTGTTGCTGCCTAATGGTGTCAGCAGTAACCACACAGGGTAAATGGAAATCTCATCCCAGGTTGCACTAATTTGTTCCAGTTAGTTCGTGTTGAGACTCTGCCTGTAACCTCTGTCCGAATATATCATTACCTGTCCACCCTCAGAGCCACTCGAATAACGCTACGATCTTCTCGTGGAGTAGTCTTTGTGGACGAACATGGGCCTACTCTTCCTGCCACACTCTTCCAGAGTCCTTCCCATTACCACTCGTTCTCTAGTCATGGCACTACAGCCAACAGTCTGTGAGATCCGTCGGTGTGGTGCTTTCATGTTCGTCATGGCAGTGATTCTGCCGTTCTCAAAGTCCGAACGACGGCCATAAGCTTTCCCTAGACATCCTCCATCTGAAAAGTTCCAGTAACTTTTGACACACCCCAATAGCCATCACTTACTCGCATCATTTTTCACAAGCTGGAATGGCGTTTTTATGTGGTGAAAATATACTGGCATAACATGAAATGTTAATCAACATATCCCAAGGCGTGGAAATAGTAGGCAGTCAGGCAGGTAGCATTCTATGTTTCCGTCAGGACAGTTAGCCATAGGTTCGACGAAGCGGTCTTGACAAATTCTTCTACGTTAAGAGTAAACCACTATGTCCATGAAAAAGATATAGTGAGTGCACAGTACTGAGCTGTTGTCCTGCACTTGTCCTTTCATGAAGTTTGTAGTGGCGGTTAGAAGAGGCAGCTGTAATTTAAATGGGTACGGCTAGCGCAGTCCATTGGTCAGCTACAGAAATGAGTCCGACTCGGCTCGGCAGCTCGCGCTCGGTGCCCACCGCTGCCCACAGAATGCACCATGTAAGGCCACAACTTCCACTGTACTGAGGGCAAAACCCCTATCACGATTCACGAGTTTACGCGAAAGCCGATTTAATGGATGTGAACGTTGCCGGGAGTTAAATGTCCGCCGACGCGTATGACAGGGGTGACCGCAACGGACCTCGCGAGTCGCATGAGTCTCGTGCCGACTTGGAATGCAACCTTATTGTGGCCTTTATACGCTGTATACAACTTATATTTTCAGTATCCACGTGTTGTGAACATAGTTGTAAAAATTTTCAACCGCATCCTCTCGAACGCCAACGTAGACCGAAATACTTAATGGAAAACAATGTATAATGAGGAGGTTCATTATGTATCTTGGTATTGCTTCGTGAGATGAGTATCAGTGAACAACATTCTAGGTGGATTTTGCAAATACTAAATCCAATCAATTTTTGTAAAAAAAAATATGATCTTTTTTCTGCTTGTTGATTCTTACTAGCCGTTAGATATGATTTTATTACAAATATTGTTAAGCATTCGCTCAATAAAAATTTCAGAAGGAAGTTAGTGAAAACGTGCCAGAAATCCAGGTGCAAATGGTAATTTATTTATGTAAAATATCTGATATCGCTGAAGAAAGAAATGGTAGAGATAGTGATCTGACGACATTAAAACGTTCATTTTTATTTCCGTTACTTGTAAAGGATTCAGCAATTGTAGAACTGGATCTACCGGGACTGAAGGAAGACTGAGGCTTTGGAGGGCCGAAGCTAACTGGTTGCTCAACTGCAGTTCAGTGACTCTAAATATCTATCTGAACTAACTAATGAACATTTAAGTGGACTTCGTCGAACTGGGCTTATCAGCCAGATTTTGGACGAGTCTCAGCAAAAAATGAAAAATCGAATCACAAAAGTATCTGCATAGTTCGTAATGTGTAATGGAAGGTTATACAGTGACGTTTCTTTTCAAATAAAATGATAAATGTTTTTCCCCTCTGGCCGTAACAACGGCCTTGACACGCCTGGGCATTGAGTCAAACAGAGCTCGGATGGCGTGCACAGGTACAGCTGCACATGCAGCTTCAACACGATACCACAGTTCATCAAGAGTAGTGACTGGCGTATTGTGACTCGCCTCTAAACAATTGGCTGTCGTCGAACCAGTTAATACGTTTGCGGTTCACTAAATGTTAGTGCACTCCCCTCTTACGTAAGGTGACGGTCTGCGAGACACCGAAACTTATTTAAACGACATCATTCTCCCCATAGACTGCACTATTTGATACGACATCCGCAATTGGAGTTTCGATTCTCAGGTCGGTTTTGAGTGATTAATGTGCAACCAGTGATAAATACTAAAGTTCCGCATTTCACAAGCAATAAGTACACTGTCCACTCACATTAATGTGACCAACTCTCAAAAGCCCGAATAACCAAGTTGGGTGCATAGATCCTGAGAAATCAGTACCCAGAACAATCACCTCTGGCCGTAACAACGGCCTTGACACGCCTGGGCATTGAGTCAAACAGAGCTCGGATGGCGTGCACAGGTACAGCTGCACATGCAGCTTCAACACGATACCACAGCTCATCAAGAGTAGTGACTGGCGTATTGTGACAAGCCAGTTGCTCGGCCACCATTGACCAGACGTTTTCAATTGGTGAGAGACATGGAGAATGTGCAGACCAGGGCAGCAGTCGAACATTTTCTCTATCCAGAAAGGCCCGTGCAGGACCTGCAACATGCGGTTGTGCATTATCCTGTTGAAATGTAGGGTTTCGCAGGAATCGAATGAAGGGTAGAGCTACGGGTCGTAACACATCTGAAATGTAACGTCCACTGTTCAAAGTGCCGTCAATGCAAACAAGAGGTGACCTAGATGTGTAACCAATGGCACCCCATACCACCACGCCGGGTGATACGCCAGTATGGCGATGACGAATACACGCTTCCAGTGTGCGTTCACCCCAATATCGCCAAACACGGATGCGACCATCATCATGCTGTAAACAGAACCTGGATTCATCCGAAAAAATGACGTTTTGCCTTTCGTGCACCCAGGTTCGTTGTTGAGTACACCATTGCAGGCGCTCCTGTCTGTGATGCAGCGTCAAGGGTAACCGTAACCGCAGCCATGGTCTCCGAGCTGATAGTCTATGCTGCTGAAAACGTCGTCGTCGTCGAACTGTTCGTGCAGATGGTTGTTGTCTTGCGAACGTCCCCATTGTCTAGCAAACTTCCCCATCTGTTGACTCAGTGATCGAGACGTGGTTGCACAATCCATTACAGTCATGCTAATAAGATGCCTTTCATCTCGACTGCTAGTGATACGAGGTCATACGAGGTCATTGGGATCCAGCACGGTGTTTCGTGAACCCACCGATTCCATATTCTGCTAACAGTCATTCGATGTCGACCAACGCGAGCAGCAGTGTCGCGATACGATAAACCGCAATCGCGATGGGATACAATCCGACCTTTATGAAAGTCGGAAACGTTATAGTACGCATTTCTCCTCCTTACGCGAGGCATCACAACAACGTTTCACCAGGCAACGCCGGTCAACTGCTGTTTGTGTATGAGAAATCTGTTGGAAATTTTCCTCGTGTCAGCACGTTTTAGGTGTCGCCACCGGCGCCAACCTTGTGTGAACGCTCTGAAAAGCTAATCATTTGCATACCACAGCATCTTCTTCCTGTCGGTTAAATTTCGCAACTGTAGCACGTCATCTTCGTGGTGTAGCAATTTTAATGGCCCGTAGTGTAATTATGGAAGGTACCGATCGGCATATGCAGTTACGCCGACTCCACTGCCGTGGCCAGCTGCGGTAGATTTCTCGGTTGAGAATCCATGACGCGACCAGCCCGAACGAGATGGTCCCACAATTCTCGGTTGAGTTTAAATCCGGGAAGTTTCATGGCCAGGGTAACACGGTAAACTCACCTTTTGATGCTCTTAGAACCACACACGTGCACTGCGAACTGTGAGACACGTTGCGTTGTTCTGCTGGTAGATGCCATTGTGCCGAGGAAAGACAAACTGCATTCGGTCCTCAAAGGCAGATGCATACTTGTGTTGGTCCACTGTGCCTCCCACAATGACGAGATCGCCCAGGAAACGCCACGAAAACATTCCTCAGACCACACTCTCTCTCATCGGATCTGGACCCTTCCGTCGATTGTTGCGAGCTGTTTGCTTTTTGACGTTTCACGTCTTGTAAGCCAACGGCCATCTGTCCGATGGAGCATAGAACGCGGTTCATCTGAAAAGGCCACCTGTCGTCCAGTTTCGGTATTGTCGTGTAAACGTGTAAATTCCAGCCTTCGTCGGCGATGAACAGTAGTGAGCATGGGTGAACACGTATTGAACGTAGCCGTTTCGGAAATGTTTTCACTCTCCGCCCAAAAGCTAGTTATCACGCCCTTCTGGACATCAGAGAAATCTCTCGGTGTCCGCATTACGGCAACGAGTGCGCTGTTTTCCGCGTCCCCTCGACACGGCTTATATACCTTCCACTGCTTCTGGTGCCGCCTGCCGCCTCTGAGTGGTTATTGCACGTTGATGTCGCACAGTGGAGGTGGTCACGTTAATGTAACTTGACCGTGTATGTACACGTGTCATAAAGTATTTAAGTTATTTGAAACAATCTGAATTGGTAATTGACAAAAATTACTCATGTGCTGAAAAATTCGTAGTTGTCAACAGTGAAATGGTAAAGAGGAAGTAAGCTTATGTGGCTCATGTCAGTATTCGCTACATCCACCATCTGTATACAGTTATTAGATCTCTAACGGTATGTCACACCCCAAATTAACTACAAAATGTCGTGCCTTATACCCTACTGCAATTCTCAATTTTACGAGGTTATGATAATCTAGGTTTAAGGCGTACAAGGGCGATAAAAAAAAATACTCTCAAGTGTCAAATATGAAGTATTAGAAAAACGAGTGAGACAACACTGTAATAATTATGATAAAAGAACACCAATCCAAACATTAGGAAATATATTAAAATGGTTCATAGTTATGAAGATACATACAGTATCATGGCGTAACTACAAAAATATTCTCACAGAGGCATCATGCACTTTTGTATGTGAAGCCAAGTAACAATAAGTACAACCACTGTATTAATTATCGCAAAACCAACATCCTTACAGTTAATAATAAGTAAAACATTGTATAATCATTCAGACAGGTATAAGATCATGTCATAGCCACATAAGTTTTCGTACTGTGAGAAATCCAATGGCATAAAAATTAAGTAAAGTATTCCGCTAAGGGAATGCGTTGCATCGCGAGAAGGAGATAATGAATGACAGTTACGTAGAACATTCAGATGTAGTTCACTATTGTTTGGAATACTGCATCGAAGTTATCCAGAAATCTTCTATTAAAGAAGTCTGTTTGGTCATAGAACAAACATAGCATGTCGTACTCAGTCGAGAGAAGTCTCAGACGTAAACCTGACTAGGGGCGTATCCCAAGGGATTGTTGTAAGTCATTTACTTGTCTCAATATGTGTAAATGACATGTTACGAGGGTCGGTCAAAAAGTAATGCCTCCCATTTTTTTTTCTACTTAAAAAAATTAAGTTAAGTGAAAAATTTGAATTTGGCGCCATTCCTCAAACCTTCTTCTGCAATCCACTGCAGTAGTAACTTTCTGTGTCAACAGGTGGCAGCACAGCAGAAGTTTGTAAGATGGCCGACATCGATGTTCGTTTGAGACAGCGTTGTGTGATTGAATTCTTGAATGCAGAAGGTGAAACGCCCATACGCATTCATGAAAGACTGAAGAAGGTGTATGGTGTTGTGACAGTGGATGTCAGCACTGTTAGACGATGGGTTCGTCGTTGTAAGGAAGCTGAAGGGCAAACACCGTTGACTGACGAAAAGCGGAGCGGCAGGCCGGGGACGAAACATGGGTGCATTTTTTTGAACCCGAATCAAAGAGGCAGTCAATGGAGTGGCGTCACACAAGCTCGCCGAGGAAGAAAAAATTCAAAACTGTGCGATCGGCAGGGAAAGTTATGGCAACAGTTTTCTGGGATACAGAGGGTGTGAATCTGGTTGATTTTTTGGAGCAGGGATGCACAATAAATTCTGTTCAATACGTCACAACCCTCAAAAAACTTAAAAGCACGTCTTCAGCGAGTTCGCCCAACAAAATCAATGGCAGATGTTCTTCTTTTGCATGACAATGCAAGACCACACACCAGTCGTCACACCTCTGACGAGATTGTCAAAATTGGATGGGAAGTTTTGCCTCATCCCCCATACAGCCCTGACCTGGCACCATCAGACTTCCATCTGTTCGGGCCACTAAAAGAAGCTCATCGTGGGATTCATTTTGAAGATGAGGAGGCCGTCAAAACATCCGTGCGTCAATGGCTTAGGAAGCAGAGCTGTGATTTTTACCGTGCTGGGATACATGCCCTTGTTCAAAGATGGACCAAAACTGTAGAGATGGGCGGAGATTAGATTGAAAAATGACAAAATGATCCTCAATGTTGTGGTTTTCAACCTATGTAATTGCATTTAAATTTCCTGACAATTAAACGTAGAAAAAAAATAGGAGGCATTACTTTTTGACTGACCCTCGTACATAGTAAGTTCCGTGGGGCTATGGTATGCAGGGAACTTATTTGCTAGAAAAGTGTAACGTCTTGAGTATACTTAGACAAATGACTCCACGATTGCAGAACAATCGCTAGAAGCAATTACTTCCACACAATATCTATGAGTAGGCGTGCGCACTGATTTAAAGTGGAACGGTCACGTAAAACTAATTGCACAGAAGCCTGATGCCAGACTGTGATTCAATGGAAACCTCGCTCGAGCAATACATGAATATTGCACGATGGTATGTGAGCCGTACCAGATAGAATTAATTGAGGGAATGGGGAAGATCCAGAGAAGAGTAGCGCGTTTCGTTACAGTTTCATTCAATAGGCACAAAAGCGTAATCGAGATGATCAACCAACCCCAGCGTCAGACGGTGCAAGAGAGACGTTCTGCATCGCGGTCTTATTTACTGTTCAAGTCTCGACAGCTACGTTCCTGTAAGAGTTTGAGGATATATTACTTTATCCTGCGTGTACCTCGCGAAAATACAATGAGTGTAAAATCAGAAAATGACTCGAACCCAAACGGAGGCTTACCAACAATCGGTCTTACGCGAAACATTCGCGACAAGGGGGAATTGACAGAGGTACACGAAGTACCTACCGCCAGACTTCGCAAATGGCTAGCAAAGTGTAAACGTAGAACTTACGTTCTGGATGAGACTGAATATGATCGTATATTTCCATTTCTTCCAAAATATTTGTGGTTCTCTCCTTCTGCACGATGTGCACCGACACTTCGCCACAATATGAGCCCGTATAAACGCGTCCATTTACACGACTGCGTCTGCATACGCCGATTAATGTGCTGCTCAGTCCGCTATTAAGCTCGCTCTCTGTTGGGAAGCAGATCTCTCACAGCGCAGCGAGGGCATGTTCTCATTCCGTCGCCCCTGCCCTTCCTTCCGCCGTCGCTCATTTTCCTGACGCCCTTGCGGAGTCACGGCGTCGAAATTTCTGCTGCGAAGGGCGGAGCAAGTTTTACCGCGAAAGCTTGGAAATAAGTTTGGGAAATAGCGAAACTCTTTGAAGGTTTTGGAGAACGGGCGCACAGCGCTGTGGGAGCTGGGAGCCAGCCGTATTCTGCCGAGAGGTGCAGGTTCAGAGAAAAGCGCTCCCGCGAAACACTGGTTGTTACATTCATAAACTCATAAATGAATGGTAGGCACAGGTGGAAAGGTAGATCCCGTCCTCCTAGATTCCCATAAAGCTGTCCTGGCTCGGTGCGCGAAAACGAAAGTGGACGTGGACGTGTTACTGCTCGAGTTTTGTGGCGTTAGGACGCCGAATTTACATCGCGGAGCATTCACAAGCGCGAAAGCAGAATCAAACACGTCATATTTTTGTTTCGTCGAGAAGAAGGTGGCGAATGAGGCGCATGATCGCGTGCTACCTCACAAGAACTACTGAAGAGGCGCCGTATTGGATTAGTCGTTTACAGCCGTTGAAACTCGTGTCTGCTGGTTTTTATATTACGTACCATAAATATACGCTATTGCACAGCACTGGCGCATTGAGCGTATCCCAAAAACGCGTCCTCTGTGTTACTTACCAGCTTTACCGATATGAAATGAGCGTTTTTTTTCTTATGAAAATGAAACACTAATTTTGAATTGAAAAGTAAAAACATTTATTCAAAGTACTGACCATTGCTTTCTATACATTTTGACCACCTTTCTGGCAATTTGTGGACACCACGCCAATAGAAATGTTCGTCTTTTGAAACAAACAAATGAGACACCCAATTTTCGACTTCTTCGTAGGAATCGAAGTGTTCCTCAGCCAATGCGTGTCCCATTGATGAAAACAAATGGTAGTCGGAAGGGGCCAAGTCTGGTGAATACGCCGGGTGGGTTAGCAGCTCCCAGCCAAGTGTTTTGATTGTATCCTGAACCAGTTTTGCTTTGTGTGCAGGTGCATTGTCGTGTAAAAAAATTACTGTGCCATGTCTTCTGACACACTCTAGTATTTTTCGATCAATGCATAGTTCAAATTAATCATTTGTTGTCTGTAGCGATTAGTATTAACAGTTTCACCGGGTTTTAGAAGCTCATGATACACCACACCTTTCTGATGCCACCAAACACAAAGCATTGTCTTCCTGCCGAATCGATCTGGTTTTGCACTCGATGTTGATGGTTGTCCCGGATTAACCCATGATTTTTTCCCGTTTAGGATTCTTAAAATAAATCCATTTTTCATCGCCAGTAACAATTCGATGCAAAATTGATTTTCTTTCATGTCTTTGAAGCAAACTTTGACAAATGATTTTTCGGTATTCCATCTGTCTTTCATTCAATTCATGCGGCACCCATTTTCCACACTTTTGGATCTTTCCCATAGCTTTCAAACGGTCAGAAATTGTTTGTTGTGCAACATTTAGCATTGCTGTCATTTGCTTCTGACTCAAAGTATCATCTTCATCCAATATTGCTTGCAATTTGACGTCTTCGAAATTTTTATGTGGTCTTCCACATTCTTCATTTCTTACATCAAAATCATTATTTCCGAACCGTTGAAACCATCTTTTGCATGTTGCTTCTGATAGAACATGATCACCATATGCCTTGACAAGCATTCGTTGCGACTCTGCAGCACTTTTTTAAAATGAAAACAAAAAACTATTGCTTTCCGCAAATCATCACTTTCTGGTACAAAATTCGACACTGTTAACACGATGAAAACATATGATGTTGTTTGTTCCATGACTTGATGTATACTAAATATCTTTGACAGATGTCATACCAATCAAACAAAAAAAAATTAAGGCTCGTTCACAACAAATGTTCCCTATCGACACATTTGTATCTGAACGCTCATTTCATACCGGTACACCTGGTACTTGATACAATAAAAAGTCGGAGAACTACATATGGCTGGTTAAAGGCTTTCGTATTTAGCTCTTTTCTTATTGTAGCTTGGGTGCTACGAAAGAATGCCGTTTCAAGGCATCGGCGCAGTGAAGATATATCAAAAACCCATAATTGTTGATGCGATCAGCTATAATTAAAAGTAAGTTAATGAGATATCATTGGTAAATACCTTCAGGGCATCATAAGATGAAAAGACGCAACTTGGCACCAGTCATCTGCGGTGAAGTGAATAGAGGCGCAGATAGTGTACTGCAAAACTGTTGGTTCACGTTCTGCTTCCTGCCTGAATTTTTTTCCCTATATTGTATTGAATGTGTACGCAACATGGCACAATTAATTACAAGACTGCTGTTACTTCAATGCCTGTGTCGCTCGTAATTCAGTATTTACGTAGTCATTCATCAAAAGATGTTTCCAGTTTGTGAACTGTAAAAGAATGACAAGCCTAATCGACTGTACACCGACTGATAGTATTCCTCAGTTTGTTTTACCGAGCGTCAGGAATAACAAGGAGCAGTTTTACTCTTTAATGGACAAAGAGTTGAGTAATTTCATGCCAATCAAAGGCACGTAGGAAATACATCGCTGATATGTATGTACACTTAGTATCGCGTTGGAACGCGAAAACGCAGTTGTATGACAAGTTGGAATTAGAAATGAATTTACCCCTGTCTGGAAAAATTACATTGGTCAACAAATTTAAACCTTTTTTCTCTGTCTGGTTTGTAAATGGGCGTATTTACCTAATTCTGGAATACTGAATTCATTGGTAAAATTAATTTGTCTCTGTTGCGCCACATTTCCTAGCTACGCAGCAGAAACAAAAGCAGTACTGGCGAAACTCACAGAATTAAAACAAACAAGAAATTCATATTCAGGAAGTTAGAAAGGACATGACGCCAATAGGTCTAACTTAGTCTCGTAACAAATAAATACCCCACTCATACGGTTATAGTTGGTGGGGACTTCAACCTACCCTCGGTATGTTGGCAAAAATACTTGTTCAGAACCGGTGGTAGGCAGAAAACGTCTTCCGAGATTGTCCTAAATGCATTCTCCGAAAATTATTTCGAGCAGTTAGTCCACGAACCCACGCGAATTGTAAATGGTTGCGAAAACACACTTGACCTCTTGGCCACAAACAATCCAGAGCTGATAGAGAGCATCATGACTGATACAGGGATTAGTGATCACAAGGTCATTGTAGCTAGGCTCAATACCATTTCTTCCAAATCCATCAGAAACAAACGCAAAATAATTTTATTTAAAAAAGCGGATAAAGTGCCACTAGAAGCCTTCCTAAAAGACAATTTCCATTCCTTCCGAACTGACTATGCGAATGTAGACGAGATGTGGCTCAAATTCAAAGATATAGTAGCAACAGCAATTGAGATATTCACACCTCATAAATTGGTAAGAGATGGAACGGATCCCCCGTGGTACACAAAAAAGGTCCGAACGCTGTTGCAGAGGCAACGGAAAAAGCATGCGAAGTTCAGAAGAACGCGAAATCCTGAAGATGGGCTAAAATTTACAGACGCGCGAAATTTGGCACGTACTTCGATGCGAGATGCCTTTAATAGGTTCCACAACGAAACATTGTCTCGAAATTTGGTAGAAAATCCGAAGAAATTCTGGTCGTATGTAAAGTACACAAGCGGCAAGACGCAGTCAATACCTTCGCTGCGCAGTGCCGATGGTACTGTTATCGACGACTGTGCCGCTAAAGCGGAGTTATTGAACGCAGTTTTCCGAAATTCCTTCACCAGGGAAGACGAATGGAATATTCCAGAATTTGAAACACGAACATCTGCTAGCATGAGTTTCTCAGAAGTAGATACCTTAGGGGTTGCGAAGCAACTCAAATCGCTTGATACGGGCAAGTCTTCAGGTCCAGATTGTATACCGATTAGGTTCCTTTCAGATTACGCTGATACTATAGCTCCCTACTTAGCACTCATATACAACCGCTCGCTCACCGATAGATCTGTACCTACAGATTGGAAAATTGCGCAGGTCGCACCAGTGTTCAAGAAGGGTAGTAGGAGTAATCCATTTAACTACAGACCTATATCATTGACGTCGGTTTGCAGTAGGGTTTTGGAGCATATACTGTATTCAAACATTATGAATCACCTCGAAGGGAACGATCTATTGACACGTAATCAGCATGGCTTCAGAAAACATCGCTCTTGTGCAACGCAGCTAGCTCTATATTCGCACGAAGTAATGGCCGCTATCGACAGGGGATCTCAAGTTGATTCCGTATTTCTAGATTTCAGGAAAGCTTTTGACAACGTTCCTCACAAGCGACTTCTAATCAAGCTGCGGAGCTATGGGGTATCGTCTCAGTTGTGCGACTGGATTCGTGATTTCCTGTCAGGAAGGTCGCAGTTCGTAGTAATAGACGGCAAATCATGTAGTAAAACTGAAGTGATATCAGGTGTTCCCCAGGGAAGCGTCCTGGGACCTCTACTGTTCCTGATCTACACTCCTGGAAATTGAAATAAGAACACCGTGAATTCATTGTCCCAGGAAGGGCAAACTTTATTGACACATTCCTGGGGTCAGATGCATCACATGATCACACTGACAGAACCACAGGCACATAGACACAGGCAACAGAGCATGCACAATGTCGGCACTAGTACAGCGTATATCCACCTTTCGCAGCAATGCAGGCTGCTATTCTCCCATGGAGACGATCGTAGAGATGCTGGATGTAGTCCTGTGGAACGGCTTGCCATGCCATTTCCACCTGGCGCCTCAGTTGGACCAGCGTTCGTGCTGGACGTGCAGACCGCGTGAGACGACGCTTCATCCAGTCCCAAACATACTCAATGAGGGACAGATCAGGAGATCTTGCTGGCCAGGGTAGTTGACTTACAACTTCTACAGCACGTTGGGTGGCACGGGATACATGCGGACGTGCATTGTCCTGTTGGAACAGCAAGTTCCCTTGCCGGTCTAGGAATGGTAGAACGATGGGTTCGATGACGGTTTGGATGTACCGTGCACTATTCAGTGTCCCCTCGACGATCACCAGAGGTGTACGGCCAGTGTAGGAGATCGCTCCCCACACCATGATGCCAGGTGTTGGCCCTTTGTGCCTCAGTCGTATGCAGTCCTGATTGTGGCGCTCACCTGCACGGCGCCAAACACGCATACGACCATCATTGGCACCAAGGCAGAAGCGACTCTCATCGCTGAAGACGACACGTCTCCATTCGTCCCTCCATTCACGCCCGTCGCGACACCACTGGAGGCGGGCTGCACGATGTTGGGGCGTGAGCGGAAGACGGCCTAACGGTGTGCGGGACCGTAGCCCAGCTTCATGGAGACGGTTGCGAATGGTCCTCGCCGATACCCCAGGAACAACAGTGTCCCTAATTTGCTGGGAAGTGGCGGTGCGGTCCCCTACGGCACTGCGTAGGATCCTACGGTCTTGGCGTGCATCCGTGCGTCGCTGCGGTCCGGTCCCAGGTCGACGGGCACGTGTACCTTCCGCCGACCACTGGCGACAACATCGATGTACTGTGGAGACCTCACGCCCCACGTGTTGAGCAATTCGGCGGTACGTACACCCGGCCTCCCGCATGCCAACTATACGCCCCCGCTCAAAGTCCGTCAACTGCACATACGGTTCACGTCCACGCTGTCGCGGCATGCTACCAGTGTTAAAGACTGCGATGGAGCTCCGTATGCCACGGCAAACTGGCTGACACTGACGGCGGCGGTGCACAAATGCTGCGCAGCTAGCGCCATTCGACGGCCAACACCGCGGTTCCTGGTGTGTCCGCTGTGCCGTGCGTGTGATCATTGCTTGTACAGCCCTCTCGCAGTGTCCGGAGCAATTATGGTGAGTCTGACACACCGGTGTCAATGTGTTCTTTTTTCCATTTCCAGGAGTGTATATAAATGACCTGGGTGACAATCTGAGCAGTTCTCTTAGACTGTTCGCAGATGATGCTGTAATTTACCGTCTAGTAAGGTCATCCGAAGACCAGTATCAGCTGCAAAGCGATTTAGAAAAGATTGCTGTATGGTGTGTCAGGTGGCAGTTAACGCTAAATAACGAAAAGTGTGAGATGATCCCCATGAGTTCCAAAAGAAATCCGTTGGAATTCGATTGCTCGATAAATAGTACAATTCTCAAGGCTGTCAATTCAACTAAGTACCTGGGTGTTAAAATTACGAACAACTTCAGTTGGAAGGACCACATAGATAATATTGTCGGGAAGGCGAGCCAAAGGTTGCGTTTCATTGGCAGGACACTTAGAAGATGCAACAAGTCCACTAAAGAGACAGCTTACACTACACTCGTTCGTCCTCTGTTAGAATATTGCTGCGCGGTGTGGGATCTTTACCTGGTGGGATTGACGGAGGACATCGAGAGGGTGCAAAGAAGGGCAGCTCGTTTTGTATTATCGCGTTATGGGGGAGAGAGTGTGGCAGATATGATACACGAGTTGGGATGGAAGTCATTACAGCATAGACGTTTTTCGTCGCGGCGAGACCTTTTTACGAAATTTCAGTCACCAACTTTCTCTTCCGAATGCGAAAATATTTTGTTGAGCCCAACCTACATAGGTAGGAATGATCATCAAAATAAAATAAGAGAAATCAGAGCTCGAACAGAAAGGTTTAGGTGTTCGTTTTTCCCGCTCGCTGTTCGGGAGTGGAATAGTAGAGAGATAGTATGATTGTGGTTCGATGAACCCTCTGCCAAGCACTTAAATGTGAATTGCAGAGTAGTCATGTAGATATGTAGATATAGATATAGTTCACAGCATATTTTCAACTTCCGTCATCGTCGGTATTCGAAAACTGTGACAAAGGTGCTCTTCTTGTGTTTCTTTATCATACCTGCCATCTAGTGATGAGTTGTAGATCTTCTAGCACTCCTGTAGCAAACACAACAAAGATTTTAAAAAAATAGATAGCGAAACAAAGAACACTACACAAACGCCGCCATTCTGGATCGTTAAGTGAAGGCTGTCGGCCAAAGCGTTGTCCGGGTGAGAGGTAAGGCCAGAAATGTGGTATTCTCTGCAGAATCGTGACACCATGGATCTAGGAATATTAAATTCCCTAGCGATTACCGAAATGGAATGTCCCATGCTTCTAGCTTCAACTACCATTCCGCATTCAAAGTCAAATGACAGCTCCGCCAATGCACTGCCTGTTTATATTCTTGTGTACGCGGTATTACTGCCATCTGTATTTGTGTGCATCTAGCTTTCCCACGACTTTTGTCCTCTCTCTCTCTCTCTCTCTCTCTCTCTCTCTCTCTCTCTCTCTCTCTCTCGAACCACATACTTAGAATAGTTCAGGAGATATGACGTTATAAACAGAGATACGTGAAAACTGACGCATCATGCAGGACATTTAAATTTATTACTCTGTTCGCAACATATTTTGCAGTCAGCAATCCACAAATGCCCTCGGTGTATCTACAATTTTATATCGTTGTTGTTGTTGTTGTTGTGGTCTTCAGTCCTGAGACTGGTTTGATGCAGCTCTCCATGCTACTCTATCCTGTGCAATCTTCATCTCCCAGTACTTACTGCAACCTACATCCTTCTGAATCAGCTTAGTGTATTCGTCTCTTGGTCTCCCTCTACGATTTTTACCCTCCACGCTGCCCTACAATGTTAAATTTGTGATGCCTCAAAACATGTCCTACCAACCGATCCCTTCTTTTAGTCAAGTTGTGCTACAAACTCCTCCCCAATTCTATTCAATAATATCCTGATAACGAGGTCCTCTTGAGTAGTTCCCTCCCGGAGATCCGAAGGGGGGACTATTTTACCTCCGGAATATTTTATCCAAGAGGACGCCATCATTTAACCATACAGTAAAGTTGCATGCTCTCGGGAAAAATTACGGCTGTAGTTTCCCCTTGCATTCAGCCGTTCGCAGTACCAGCACAGCAAGGCCGTTTTGGTTAATGTTACAAAGCCACATCAGTCAATCATCCAGACTGTTGCCCCTACAACTACTGAAAAGGCTGCTGCCCCTCTTCAGGAACCACACGTTTGTCTGGCCTCTCAACAGATACCCCTCCGTTGTGGTTGCACCTGCGGATATGGCCATCTGTATCGCTGAGGCACGCAAGCCTTCCCACCAACGGCAAGGTCCATGGTTCATGGGGGGGGGGGGGGGGGGTGGTATCATTGTATGACACAGATATCGGGAAAACGCAAACGGCTGTAAGCGAAAATAATAGCCGGGAGCTATGAACAGGTTTTATCGCAGACGTTTACAAAATAGCATTGCACACACTCGAAGGAGCTGTACTTGCATATTTGTACATTACGCATATTTTTTGTATGTCTGTTTCATAATTTCAAAGGCATTTTTAAGAATGCAAACACAGTTAAGTTTCTCCTTTCTAAATGAAAACCAGGGCAATGCCGGGTTTGTTAGCTAGTATATGTATATTCAAAATCATCACCGTGCAGCGGTAGTATTCCTCGCGCACGCTAGCATTGGATGGTGGTGATAGCAAGCTGCGAGGACCGCTATGGGTGTCCCGAAACCGATCGTGACCCAATAAAAAGAAACTGAAGATCTTTTTTGCTATCAGAAGCATATTTATTCCAGATTCAACATCGCTGATAGCTTTCAAAGTAGTAACGAATGTTTCAAGTGAGGTACGTCCTTTGCAAAGGTGGTTACCTACAGAAGGCGGATAGCCTCAAGGTCAGGGCGACGGAAGAGTTCGCGCCGGTCACATGCAGTGAGTGAGAAGTAATCCCGTCAGCAGAAGAGAAGAGAAAAGGGGGGGGGGGGGGTGTCGGCGAAACCCATCGCGAGCGCCGGACCTCGTTTCCGGCGAGGCAAGCCGACACTGAAACTGTTCCGTTCTGCTCTATTCTCTGGAGGACGGCTTTGGAGGACTTCCAGGAAGAATGGTTTCCTCTCCGCTGGTACATCGCAGTTCGCCTGGATCCTTTATCTATCACCCGTTCACATACACCGCTAGCTGAGTGGATCACTTCCATGACTGTGAAGCGAAAACGACGTTCTCTGCACAGTCTCACAACAGTAATACTGGATTTTGGTGCCAAACGTGTGGTTTATTAGTTATTCGTATGGCCAGGGCCCCCCGTAGGGCAGACCGTCGCTGGGTGCCGGTCTTTCAATTTGACGCCTCTTCGGCGACCGGCAGTCGATGAGGATGATAGGATGATGATGAGGACAGCACAACACCCAGTCCCTGGGCGGAGAAAATTCCCCGACCCAGCCGGGAATCGAACTCAGACCCAGAGTATTGACAATCCGTCACGCTGACCATTCATCTACCGGGGGCGGACATCGTGTGGTTATTGATAAGCAAAAGGTGGAGGACGAATGCGTGTCTCCCTTGAATACCGAACGCCCACATTGCAGATAACTTCACGAATTCTGAAAAGGGCAGATTCATGGACCCCCTGGAAGAGATGTAAATATCCTGCTCAATGAGCAAGTGCTGGTGAAAAGAGGCCAATTTTTGTAGGTTTTCGGCGGTCTCCTGTTTCAGGGGAGAAGGCGTCACGACCAAGGAAGGAACTAATATCCGGAAGTTGTACTTCCTTAAGTAAGACAATAGCCATTTGTTAATATGTTAGAACATAGCATATTATCATCATTGGATGGGTTTGTCTTCCGTTTTGTTGGTATTATCCTGTGTTATATCGGTTTTACCATCAAACAAGTATTAGCTTACGAGGCTAAGTATAAGGAAATGTGTAATATCGTTGTTTGCAAGCTTCACAATTGGAGCTACACCATACGTTACGTAAGAAATTTACGTCAATAGAGGACATTAGTAGGTTTTTATTAATTGCAGCTGGATAACGTAGCCTTGGCAGGCTGATTTTCAGTATGTTACTGTGATGTTACAGATCTTCAAAAAACGATTTGTACGATCTTTTATATTTCTTTTAAATTAATTATTTAGTGGATCACTTAACCCCTATGACACTAGAGACTATGCTGTATTTTATCAAGACGATCTTATAAAATGTTTTTAATTTTTAGTTCCGTAGGGGACAGTTGTTTGAACCAATTACGGTAATGATCTTTTGCATAAGATTTGGTGGATCGCTTCACCACTACCATACGAATTAATGCATTGTAAATCGGGATTTCCTGTAGTATTTTGGAGATGATTTGCAGATACATTTACTGTTTTTATTTTACATTTTATATCCTCTCTACTTAGACTATCATCAGTTATTTTGCTCCCCAAATAGCAACCCCCCCCCCCCCCCCCGAACCATGGACCTTGCCGTTGGTGGGGAGGCTTGCGTGCCTCAGCGATACAGATAGCCGTACCGTAGGTACAACCACAACGGAGGGGTATCTGTTGAGAGGCCAGACAAACGTGTGGTTCCTGAAGAGGGGCAGCAGCCTTTTCAGTAGTTGCAAGGGCAACAGTCTGGATGATAGACTGATCTGGCCTTGTAACAATGACCAAAACGGCCTTGCTGTGCTGGTACTGCGAACGGCTGAAAGCAAGGGGAAACTACGGCCGTAATTTTTTCCGAGGGCATGCAGCTTTACTGTATGATTAAATGATGATGGCGTCCTCTTGGGTAAAATATTCCGGAGGTAAAATAGTCCCCCATTCGGATCTCCGGGCGGGGACTACTCAAGAGGATGTCGTTACCAGGAGAAAGAAAACTGGCGGTCTACGGATCGGAGCGTGGAATGTCAGATCCCTTAATCGGGCAGGTAGGATAGAAAATTTAAAAAGGGAAATGGAGAGGTTAAAGTTAGATATAGTGGGAATTAGTGAAGTTCGGTGGTGGGAGGAACAAGACTTTTGGTCAGGTGAAGAGAGGGTTATAAATACAAAATCAAATAGGGGTAATTCTGGAGTAGGTTTAATAATGAATAAGAAAATAGGAGTACTGGCAAGCTACTACAAACAGCATAGTGAACTCATTATTGTGGCCAAGATAGACACGCCTACTACAGTAATACAAGTTTATATGCCAACTAGCTCTGCAGATGACGAAGAAAATGAACAAATGTATGATGAAATAAAAGAAATTATTCAGGTAGTAAACGGAAATGAAAATTTAATAGTCATGGGTGACTGGAATTCGACAGTAGGAAAAGGGAGAGAAGGAAACATAGTAGGTGAATATGGATTGGGGGTAAGAAATGAAAGAGGAAGCCGTCTGGTAGAATTTTGCATAGAGCATAATTTAATCATAGCTAACACTTGGTTCAAGAATCATAAAAGAAGGTTGTATACATGGAAGAATCCTGGAGATACTAAAAGGTATCACATAGAGTATATAATGGTAAGACAGAGATTTAGGAACCAGGTATTAAACTGTAAGAATTTCCAGGGGCAGATGTGGACTCTGACCACAATCTATTGGTTATGAACTGTAGATTAAAACGGAATAAACTGCAAAAAGGTGGGAATTTAAGGAGATGGGACTTGGATAAACTGACTAAACCAGAGGTAGTACAGAGTTTCAAGGAGAGCATAAGGGAACAATTGAAAGGAATGGGGGAAAGAAATACAGTAGAAGAAGAATGGGTAGCTCTGTGGGATGAAATAGTGAAGGCAGCAGAGGATCAAGTAGGTAAAAAGGCGAGGGCTAGTAGAAATCCTTGGGTAACAGAAGAAATATTGAATTTAATTGATGAAAGGAGAAATATAAAAATGCAGTAAATGAAGCAGGCAAAAATGAATACAAACGTCTCAAAAATGAGATCGACAGGAAGTGCAAAATGGCTAAACAGACATGGCTAAAGGACAAATGTAAGGGTGTAGAGGCTTATCTCACTAGGGTTAAGATAGATACTGCCTACAGGAAAATTAGAGAGACCTTTGGAGAAAAGAGAGCCACTTGTATGAATATCAAGAGCTCAGATGGAAACCCAGTTCTAACCAAAGAATGGAAAGCAGAAAGGTGGAAGGAGTATGTAGAGGGTCTATACAAGGGCGATGTACTTGAGGACAATATTATGGAAATGGAAGAGGATGTAGATGAAGATGAAATGGGAGATACGATACTGCGTGAAGAGTTTGACAGAGCACTGAAAGACCTGAGTCGAAACAAGGCACCGGGAGTAGACAACATTCCATTAGAACTATTGACGGCCTTGGGAGAGCCATTCCTGAGGAAACTCTACCATCTGGTGAGCAAGATGTATGAAACAGGTGAAATACCCTAAGACTTCAAGAAGAATATAATAATTCCAATCCCAAAGAAAGCAGGTGTTGACAGATGTGAAAATTATCTAACAACAAGTTTAATAAGCCATAGCTGCAAAATACTAACACGAATTCTTTACAGACGAATGGAAAAACTAGTAGAAGCCGACCTCGGGAAATATCAGTTTGGATTCCGTAGAAATACTGGAACACGTGATGCAATACTCACCTTACAACCTATCTTAGAAGAAAGATTAAGGAAAGGCAAACCTACGTTTCTAGCATTTGTAGAATTAGAGAAAGCTTTTGACAGTGTTGACTGGAATACTCTCTTTCAAATTCTAAAGGTGGCAGGGGTAAAATACAGGGAGCGAAAGGCTATTTACAATTTGTACAGAAACCAGATGGCAGTCATAAGAGTCGAGGGGCATGAAAGGGAAGCAGTGGTTGGGAAAGGAGTGAGACAGGATTGTAGCCTCTCCCCGATGTTATTCAATCTGTATATTGAGCAAGCCGTGAAGGAAACAAAAGAAAAATTTGGAGTAGGTGTTAAAATCCAGGGAGAAGAAATAAAAACTTTGAAGTTCGCCGATGACATTGTAATTCTGTCAGAGACGGCAAAGGACTTGGAAGAGCAGTTGAACGGAATGGACAATGTGTTGAAAGGAGGATATAAGATGAACATCAACAAAAGCAAAAGAAGGATAATGGAATGTAGTCGAATTAAGTCGGGTGATGCTGAGGGAATTAGATTAGGAAATGAGACACTTAAAGTAGTAAAGGAGTTTTACTGTTTGGGGAGCAAAATAACTGATGATGGTCGAAGTAGAGAGGATACAAAATGTAGACTGGCAATGGCAACGAAAGCGTTTCTGAAGAAGAGAAATTTGTTAACATCGAATATAGGTTTCAGTGTCAGGAAGTCGTTTCTGAAAGTATTTGTATGGAGTGTAGCCATGTATGGAAGTGAAACATGGACGATAAATAGTTTGGACAAGAAGAGAATAGAAGCTTTTGAAGTGTGGTGCTATAGAAGAATGTTGAAGATTAGGTGGGTGGATCACGTAACTAATGAGCAGGTATTGAGTAGGATTGGGGAGAAGAGAAGTTTGTGGCACAACTTGACAAGAAGAAGGGATCGGTTGGTAGGACATTTTCTGAGGCATCAAGGGATCACCAATTTAATATTGGAGGGCAGCGTGGAGGGTAAAAATTGTAGAGGGTGACCAAGAGATGAATACACTAAGCAGATTCAGAAGGATGTAGGTTGCAGTAGGTACTGGGAGATGAAGCAACTTGCACAGGATAGAGTAGCATGGAGAGCTGCATCAAACCAGTCTCAGGACTGAAGACCACAACAAACAAACAAACAACCATAGCAAACCTCCTTTACTACTTTAAGTTTATCATTTCCTAATCTAATTCCCTCAGCATCACCTGATTTAATTCCATTATCCTCGTTTTGCTTTTGTAATACCTGTAATTATGAAAAATTATTACACTTTGCATTGCTCAGTTGGAATCAGTTGTGATGATCTGTATGGCTTTGGTCTTAGGCAGCTGTGAGTTAAAAAGCGGCTGAATTTAGCGCTTTTTTAAAATCATGACGTGTACGAGGATGCTTCAAAAAGTAAGTTACGCATTTTTATGGCAGCCCAAGTAATTTTTATTGAATGCTGCGTTACACTTGAAAGTGACACAGATTAATCCCACTATTTTTTCAATATAGTCACCAAGTTTCTGTAAACGGTCGGAGCGTTCTACCAACCATTCACTTCCTCGACAATAGAAATCCTCCCCTTGGTCGCGGGTTCATTCGAGAGCCACTGTGAGAATATCGTCATCGTTTGAAAATATCTCTTCCTCCAGATTTTCTTTCAGCTCGCCGAAAAAATTGTAGACGTATGGTGCAGCATCTGGACTTTTCGGTCAGGAGCTGCCACGTCTGTCCAGCCTGCATTTGGTCCGTACACAGTCAGAATTTCATGGTGAATCTGTGTGAAATTTAGATGTTCTGCGCGCAAGAATCATGTTCGATAATGCTGGATGTACCTTCATGTGGCAATAGTGGGAACGCCTAATGCACCCAGGAACATTATCGAACATGGTCGTTTTGGTTTTCCGGGTGTTAGTGTGGGGAGGTATTACGCCTCGTGCGCTTGCTGACTACCAAATTTGTGAACACAGTGCACTCACCGGTCAGTGTTACTGAATCGCTATGTGCGTCTTTTCAGGGACGGGGATACATTCGGCCCAGAGTTAATTTTTATGGATGAGAGCCGGCCTGCGGTGGCCGAGCGGTTCTAGTCGCTTCAGTCCGGAACCGCGCGACTGCTACGGTCGCAGGTTCGAATCCTGCCTCGAGCATGGATGTGTGTGATGTCCTTAGGATAGTTAGGTTTAAGTAGTTCTATGTTCTATGGAACTCATGACCTCAGAAGTTAAGTCCGATAGTGCTCAGAGCCATTTTTTGGATGGGAGTGCGTAGCCGCATCGAAGATTCGCAGGTGGAGGAGCTCTCGGGAGGAGAGGATATTCAGCGAATGAAATGACCTGCCCGCTTCCCCGACTTAAATCCCATCGAGCGCGTGTGGGCCGCGATGGGAAGACGTACTGCAGCACGTCCACGTGGACCAACGACCATCCAACAGTTGCCAACAGCGCTGGTGGAAGAATGGAACGCCCAAATGCAGGACCTCCATTTCTACCCTTCGGCCAGCAAAGGATCACGTTGCAAGGCACGGATGGCTGTCCCCACTTATCACACACCATATTAAGAACTATGCCTTGCATTTTGTAGTGGCCAGGGGACCATCATGAATCGCAGTGATTTCACTGTAATTTTTTTTCAGTTTTTTAATTGTGTCGTCTTTCTGCGTATTTCTTTGATAGTTTCTGTACCATACCGTAGCAGTCCTTTCTATATATGGTCCAAGTGCTATCGAGCTATATTACTTGGCGATGACATACCATCAACATTTGAGGAACTAAACTCGTCATCAGCTTGATTTGTAATGGAATTCTGCATCTACGCTATCTGGTAAAAGTATCCGGACACCACTATGTAGTAGTACAGAATTGACCACTAGATGTCATGAGAGATGGACCCAACACTATAATAGGAGGTGGGGAATATTGTGTTGCCACTAGAAAACTAGTAACACCAGAATGAGTTGGCCAGTACAGTCTAGGGGCTTCGAACGTGGACTAGGCATTGGACATCGCCTGAATGACGTATACACCCAGGAAAATGTAAGCTACCAAGGCCACTGTTGATGATGTGATTGTGAAGTGGAAACAGGCAAACCAAGACCAGGCAGACTTCGTGTATCGCATGAAATCAGCGGACGGAATCACTCGTGAGTTCCAGAATGCTACCAGCAGTCCAGGTAGCACAATGGCTGCGCGTGGGGAGTTGAAAGGAGCGGAAAAAGTGGTCGAGCAGCTATTCGTAAACCACACCTTGCTATAGTCACTGCTAAGCGACGCTTGAGGTACTGTGAAGAGAGACGCCACTGAACAGTGGATGACTGGAAACGATTGGTTTGGAGTGATGAATCACGTTACACCCTGTGGCAATCCGGTGGACGGGTTTGGGTTTGGCGAATGCCTGGAGGAGGTTACCTCTCATCAGAGGAGGGTCGACAGTGAACTACGAAGGAAGTGGTGTTTCCCTACGGAGGTGTTTTTGTTGGTTAGGATGTGTTCCCCTTATTGCGCTTAAGAAAAAGCCAAATGCGGAAGGATAGGAACACATTTTCCAACATTATGTACTGTGTGCAGTAGAGCAACAGTTCGGGCAGTTACTTGTATCACCATGGCAATGCACCATGTCATGAAGCGGCATCTGTGAGGCAATGACTTGTGGGCAGTAACATTCCTGAAATGGAGTGGCTCGCCCAGGGTCCCAACCTGAACCCTGTGGAACAGCTTTGCGATGAGGGAGGAGGGAGACCGTCGACTTCGAACCCGACTGAACGCAACGTCCGTCATCACTACCTTCCCTGATTTTGGCTCTTGAGGAATAATGTGCTGCCATTTCTCTCCAGACGTTCAGACACCTCACTGACAGTGTCCCCAGCAGAGTTCAAGCCGTCATAAAGGCGAACGGGACACCGCTTTGAAACTATATCTCTAGCGCTCCATTGTGGACTACCGAATGGAAAAAGAAAACTTACAAGGACCGAGGATTAATTCTTGCGAACATGGCTGCTCTTATGTGACAGTTACAAAATAGCAGGTGAATAAGACAGCCAACCAGTTGGGGTAAATGGCGGTTTTCAATTAACTTTAACCATGTTTTCAATTAATTTAAACCCGTCTTCTTCAGAAGGACAAGAAACAAACTTCACATTACCAAACAGTCGATCAGTAAAGACATCTAACACCTCCACAAAAAATGTATTGGTAACAATGTGCACATCCACATGAAAAGTTAAGACCCCTGAGAACAAGGGCGTGTCATATCAGTAAAATCAATCATGTAAAATGCCAGACTTGAGTTGGCATATAGCTCTTAAGATGGTCTGGAATTTTATGTGACTGATTTTACTGATGCGAAAGCCCTTACTTTTAGGGGCCTTATCTTTTACAAGCGGATGTACAGATCGTTGCCGACAAATTTCATGCGGAGATGTTACACTGTTTGCTAATGTGAAGTTTGTTTCTCGTCCTTCTGCAGAAGCCTGCTTTAAATCCGTTGAAATCATAGTTAGGGTTAACTGAAAACCCCCATTTCCTGCAAGTGGATGGCTGTCTTACTCACCTGCTACCGAGGATTAAGATTTTTAACGTCCCGTCATCTAAGAGGTCGCTAGGGACGGATAGGGGAATGAAACCGGCTGTGCCCATTCAAAGGAATCATGCCTGTGTTCTCCTCAATCGATTTAGGAAAAAACAAAAAAGCCAAATCTGGGTAGCCAGACACCCATCTGAACCGCTGCCATCCCGAATAAGACCCCAGTGCCTTACGACTGGGCCACTTGAGTCGGCATAAACACCTTAATCTTTCCATGCCGACTGTGATATCTCTTATTTTATCGCGATCGTTGTCAGCTCGTGACAAAAAATATTTTTTTCGTTCAGAGGACACACCTGTTAGAAATTATGTGGAAATGCTTCGACGCAGTGAGAGAGTTGTTTTATTGCCATCCCAACTCATTTGTCATATCCGTGACACTCTCTCACTTCTTGATACATAGACGAGCCGAACTCCTTTGAAAGTTTTCGATCTCTTATGTCAGTGCAATCCTATAAGGATCCAAATCTGCGCAGTGATAATCTGTAAGGAGGAGGACAAGTTTAGTATGGACAATTTCTTTAGGGCGTATGTTGCACCTTCTATGTGTTCTACCAATAAAATGCAGTCTTTACTCGCCTTCTCATGATATTTTTCTAAATTATCGTCGCAATTTAAGTTGTTCCCAACTAGATATCTAATTGAAGAAGTGACACACACGAAATTTGTGTCGTTTATCACGTGACAGATATTCAAGGATTATTACTAGCAATCTTGTGAAAGACCTCACACTTCTCATTTTTCAGGGGTGAAATGAACTGCCCCTTATCACTTAATTGAGGGATCTTATCTATATCATTTTAGAGTTCGTTTTGATTTTCTGTTAAATTCACTACACTGTACACGATGGCATCATCTGCAAACAGCCTAGGAGACCTGCTCAGTTTATTCGTTAAATCATTTATAGAGCTCAGAAACAGCAACGCCAATTAAAACTTCAGTGTCACTGTAAGAGTTCGTTTCAGTTGTTGCGTATTATGTCCCTCCTGACATGACGCAACGAATCCGATCGTTTACCTGAGGTGGTGTTGCACAGGAACGCAATTTCCATCTTGTGTAAGTGATTAAAGGTCGACTGTCGCGACCCAAAGAAGCAAGTAGGAAAGTGGTGTTTAATTTTTCTCTCGCGAGTCGTGTTATTTTCTCGTCTCTGTAACCGCCTTCCACAGTAAAAGTATGAGGATAAGAAAATCGTCTACAATTGTTATTTATCGTTCCATTAAAAGCAGACGGGATGGTTTATGAACTAAAATATTGTTAGTGGTGTTGCTGTTACATATCCATATCTTCCCCTGAAGAGTTAAGTTTTTGAGGTTGTTTCTGAGCAATTGTACTGTCTGATACCTCGTTGTAAGATACCCCCTTAAAAGTGTGAGTTAATTACTAAACTGTTAAAAAAAAGGACAGCACTAGTCAACCCACGGTCACCCGATAGTTGCCCGCCTTCACGTTAACCAGCACTTGTACATACGCGCGAGACTGATGCGCAAACAGTACACTGGGGCTGGTGGATGGCAGTGGTCAGTTATCAGTTGCCTACCTGAGTTGTATTGACGTCACGTGCTGTAGCACAAGTCACTAGCAATGGAATGAGGAAAATCAAACAAACATGACAAAAGGAAAGACTAAATAGCCAGATAACCACTAACAGTTTATAACCCGAACACGATATTACTGCACTTGGTCTCCCGTGAGCGTTACCGGAAACACGCGGTGTACAGTAAACAAGCACAGTGGTGACAAAAGAAAGCACATCACACGGTGAATGATTTCAAGACAGTTGTGCGTGTATTATCAAGCGGTTCAGCGTGTCCTCGTGAAATATCACTATAAAAACTTACCATAAGCCGACCGAAGCGCACACAGTAACATTGTGGTCGACTAATACAAACTCCCTTAGACGCTTACTTCAAGCAAGTGTAAGGAAAATAATTGTGGCATTACTTGACTCAAATCTCGTGGATAATTGCTGGTTGCCTAACATGTCGGATGCACGCTCTAGCTTTCAATTATACCACCTGCTAGGTAAGCGTATTGATTTTGTGTGTTTGCTTGCGGGAACTAACTGTTTGTTTTCTTTGTGTTGCAGGTAAGCACGGATGGCTCTGTAATGCGCCACTGCACTGCGTCCTGATGTAAGTACTGGTTTATCTTGTAGCGGCCGCTGCACGTCTCCACAGTAACCTCACATCAGTCTCGTCAGGGCAGATGTTGTTCTGACCTGCTGCTTGCTGCCGTGTTGTTAAGGGCACTTACTTGTCCCGCGCTTACAGTTTACTGTACGCGACAGTCCACGAAGATCGTAAGCACGACCTTAAAGTCAGCGCCCATCTCTCGAATGTTTCAACCATTACTTCCCTCTCTAGACAGTACCAGCTTACTCGCCCTCGCTGGAGACTTGATGATGATGGTGAAAGCGGAAGCATCGGTGAAGATCGTATTTGATGAATCTAATGTTCAGACGTACTACCCGAGGAAGCAAACCGAACGGGGTTAACTTTGTCGTGCGAGAAAGTGCAGGGCAGGCACCATTTCAAACAAATCTGCGTTTTGTACGTTTACATGGGCTCCCATATTTTTGTTTCCAAATATCGATTCGGGAAATGTGGGTAGGCTGCCGGATTTCAGCTGCCACATTCGATTTTCTTTCCATTGAAACACACCACTGAATTTGAATCGTGATTCATATATCAGATCGCTAACAAACTTTTTAAATTGTTGGTTAATGTATACGAAATGATTTTATGTGCAGTTAACGAACAATAGCAGTGCAAGGGTGACCATTAAGTTACTCATTCCCTAGATTAAATTGATGAGAACTATATTTTATCTCTTTTAGGTGAAAAGAGATACGGAAACACTGATGTATTAGCAAAACGATTCAAATGGCTCTGAGCACTATGGGACTTCACTTCTGAGGCATCAGTCTCCTAGAATTAGAACTACTTAAACCTAACTAACCTAAGGACACCACACACATCTGTGCCCGAGGCAGGATTCGAGGCAGGAGTCCAGACTGTAGCGCCTAGAACAGCTCGGCCACTCCGGCCGGCATGTATTATCAGAATTAGTAAAATTGAAGTGCTTGTTATTAACTCTTACATCGTGCGTAACTGGCTAAATTACCAACTCTCCTTTAGTGCCAATAGTTCCCGTTCATAAACGTGGCTGGTGACAAAACATAGGCTAATTCTGTATACGGGTACAGGAATTTGCCTTTTTTCTATCTAAAGCTTTTTTATCCACTTCAGGTCTACTGAATGAAAACAACAATTTTCCACTAATGATCATTTCGAAAATTTTCACAATCACTCGATCTAGGTGGGAGTAATAAAACAGTTTTGTACGCAGTAATTCATGTGGATATGATTTTCAAACGTCCCGTCTCGTTAGTTGTCTGTGCAGGAAATTCGATTATTTTAAATTCACTCTGTGACATTGGAATGTTTGCTCTTGTGCTCTATAGGTAGCTGTACTGTACGCTAATCTTACCGGAAACTGGTGCCTTTTAAAGCTCAACGTAAGTAAGTTAAAATGAGCGGAATTCGTGGTGTGGATACTGAATTGCCTTTTCCTTGTACGGTTAATATTACCGCTTCTTCCATGTTGCTTGGGAGATTTTTTTTGCTTAAGCATGCTGGGAACGTTTAGGAATTTAGTTGAAAATTTACGCTTTCGTCGTAATTGATTATTGTATAGATGGATTTAAATATGTTTCTTCCTGTGGTATAAAATTGTGTACTCTTTAAAATTCTTCGCTCACTGCTCTTTTTTATGTAATTCCCCTCTATAAGCGGCTACACATTGTCGATGAATTGTTCCGCTATCTTTGCAACGTTGCACATCCCTTCGATGAAGACGATTTCGCCGAAGTGCGGACAATGCGTTGTGTGCCGCTTACAAGTTTTATCCTTAAACATTAGTTAACGTTTGAGAATTTTTGTAAAAATTCGAGAACGTTACAGACCTCGAAGTTTTTCGTCTTTCAAATACATTCAAGCAGAAGAGACAGGAGATATCGTGGCGACCACCACGATGTGATGGCGACCATTTCAGACATACCCCCGCATCCACAGAGGCTGCCTTTGCAAGGCCGCTGTAGCGCACGACGGGGGAACCAGATGCAAAAACACGTGATTGGCGGTGAACG
This sequence comes from Schistocerca gregaria, assembly GCF_023897955.1. Classification (NCBI taxonomy): domain Eukaryota; kingdom Metazoa; phylum Arthropoda; class Insecta; order Orthoptera; family Acrididae; genus Schistocerca; species Schistocerca gregaria. The sequence goes on along the minus strand of NC_064920.1, from coordinate 1,067,848,271 downwards.
GGTTCGGAAGTACGCCATCTTCACCCACAAACACAAAGGTACTGATAACCTCACTCCACTGTACTGGAGAAATAAAAAAAAGGGCTGATTACAGACGCCGATATTTGATCGAGCTAGTAAAATCGATTCAGCTCTAACACAACAGAGCACCAGAAATCAAATCGGATTCCGAAATTATTTTCATCTTTCACAAGTTGTGTCTTAAGTGAAACGTAGTGATTGTTAATCTAGCAGCCCGCCGTAGCAAAACTGTGTATGCTTCAGCCTAATAGTGGTACAAAGGACTGTTTTCAAAGTATCCTATCCCAAATATTGACTTCAGCTCCGCAATTAAGAAACGTGGCAATAGAACGAACCATCTACTGGCGGACAACACCAACAGATAGAGGAAAATTTTACCCCGAGTTCTGTTTTTTATTCAGTAGAAATCATCATTTTATCAAATGAATCTGGGCGAACTCCATCTATTCCTAGGAAGACCCGTATTTTTCCGAAGTTTTTTCTTAATTTTCAATTTCAGCCATCTGAGTCTGTCATTTAGGAAAATGGTTCACTAGGTCATCAGTCCCCTAGAACTCAGAACTACTTAAACCTAACTAACCCAAGGACATCACACACATCCATGTCCGAGACAGGATTCGAACCTGCGACCGTAGCGGTCGCGCGGTTCCAGACTGTAGCGCCTAGAACCGCTCAACCATCTCGGCCGGCGACATTTAGGAAAGATCGTGACCAATTATAAAAAGAACAAGGCGATACATTCTCCACTCCTGTATCTTTTGTTACGCGACAGTCGCTACTTGTATCATACAAATTTAGCTTGTTTCATGTAATTTAACATACGCCTTCTGTAGTTAAACTGAAGAGCATGCGATGTAATTGTAATGCTGAGAACTTTCAATATCCCTGGATCTCTAGAATTTTCATGGAAAGCGGTTGCAGCCGCTATATGTGGTCTCTACATAAAGTGAAAACGTCACAAAAAGTTGATCAGGACAGTACCAGAAAACAGTGTCACCACAGTCTAACACACAGCCACTTCTGTGAACGTTGTTACCGTCTGACGGAGGGACACTAGCGCCCCTGGCGGGAAGAAAGCTAGCCATCACGTAACGTCGTATGTGCTGTAAGATAACTATTCGTTTCTAATTCTTTTTCTACTTAATTCACCCCCCCCCCCCCCCCCCTCGCCAATGAACCGTGGACCTCGCCGTTGATGGGGAGGCTTGCGTGCCTCAGCGATACAGATAGCCGTACCGTAGGTGCAACCACAACGGAGGGGTATCTGTTGAGAGGCCACACAAACGTGTGGTTCCTGAAGACGGCAGCAGCCTTTTCAGTAGTTGCAGGGGCAACAGTCTGGATGATTGACTGACCTGGCCTTGTAACAATAACCAAAACGGCTTTGCTGTGCTGCTACTGCGAACGGCTGAAAGCAAGGGGAAACTACGGCCGTAATTGTTCCCGAGGGCATGCAGCTTTACTGTATAGATAAATGATGATGGCGTCCTCTTGGGTAAAATATTCCGGAGGTAAAATAGTCCCCCATTCGGATCTCCGGGCGGGGACTACTCAAGAGGATGTCGTTATCAGGAGAAAGAAAACTGGCGGTCTACGGATCGGAGCGTGGAATGTCAGATCCCTTAATCGGGCAGGTAGGATAGAAAATTTAAAAAGGGAAATGGAGAGGTTAAAGTTAGATATAGTGGGAATTAGTGAAGTTCGGTGGTGGGAGGAACAAGACTTTTGGTCAGGTGAAGAGAGGGTTATAAATACAAAATCAAATAGGGGTAATTCTGGAGTAGGTTTAATAATGAATAAGAAAATAGGAGTACTGGTAAGCTACTACAAACAGCATAGTGAACTCATTATTGTGGCCAAGATAGACACGCCTACTACAGTAATACAAGTTTATATGCCAACTAGCTCTGCAGATGACGAAGAAAATGAACAAATGTATGATGAAATAAAAGAAATTATTCAGGTAGTAAACGGAAATGAAAATTTAATAGTCATGGGTGACTGGAATTCGAGTGTAGGAAAAGGGAGAGAAGGAAACATAGTAGGTGAATATGGATTGGGGGTAAGAAATGAAAGAGGAAGCCGTCTGGTAGAATTTTGCATAGAGCATAATTTAATCATAGCTAACACTTGGTTCAAGAATCATAAAAGAAGGTTGTATACATGGAAGAATCCTGGAGATACTAAAAGGTATCAGATAGAGTATATAATGGTAAGACAGAGATTTAGGAACCAGGTATTAAACTGTAAGAATTTCCAGGGGCAGATGTGGACTCTGACCACAATCTATTGGTTATGAACTGTAGATTAAAACGGAATAAACTGCAAAAAGGTGGGAATTTACGGAGATGGGACTTGGATAATCTGACTAAACCAGAGGTAGTACAGAGTTTCAAGGAGAGCATAAGGGAACAATTGAAAGGAATGGGGGAAAGAAATACAGTAGAAGAAGAATGGGTAGCTCTGTGGGATGAAATAGTGAAGGCAGCAGAGGATCAAGTAGGTAAAAAGGCGAGGGCTAGTAGAAATCCTTGGGTAACAGAAGAAATATTGAATTTAATTGATGAAAGGAGAAAATATAAAAATGCAGTAAATGAAGCAGGCAAAAAGGAATACAAACTTCTCAAAAATGAGATCGACAGGAAGTGCAAAATGGCTAAACAGGCATGGCTAAAGGACAAATGTAAGGGTGTAGAGGCTTATCTCACTAGGGTTAAGATAGATACTGCCTACAGGAAAATTAGAGAGACCTTTGGAGAAAAGAGAGCCACTTGTATGAATATCAAGAGCTCAGATGGAAACCCAGTTCTAACCAAAGAATGGAAAGCAGAAAGGTGGAAGGAGTATGTAGAGGGTCTATACAAGGGCGATGTACTTGAGGACAATATTATGGAAATGGAAGAGGATGTAGATGAAGATGAAATGGGAGATACGATACTGCGTGAAGAGTTTGACAGAGCACTGAAAGACCTGAGTCGAAACAAGGCCCCGGGAGTAGACAACATTCCATTAGAACTAGTGACGGCCTTGGGAGAGCCAGTCCTGAGGAAACTCTACCATCTGGTGAGCAAGATGTATGAAACAGGTGAAATACCCTCAGACTTCAAGAAGAATATAATAATTCCAATCCCAAAGAAAGCAGGTGTTGATAGATGTGAAAATTACCGAACTATCAGTTTAATAAGTCACAGCTGCAAAATACTAACGCGAATTCTTTACAGACGAATGGAAAAGCTTGTAGACGCCGACGTCGGGGAAGATCAGTTTGGATTCCGTAGAAATGTTGGAACACGTGAGGCAATACTGACCCTACGACTTATCTTAGAAGAAAGATTAAGGGAAGGCAAACCTACGTTTCTAGCATTTGTAGACTTGGAGAAAGCTTTTGACAATGTTGACTGGAATACTCTCTTTCAAATTTTAAAGGTGGCAGGGGTAAAATACAGGGAGCGAAAGGCTATTTACAATTTGTACAGAAACCAGATGGCAGTTACAAGAGTCTAGGGGCATCAAAGGGAAGCAGTGGTTGGGAAAGGATTGAGACAGGATTGTAGCCTCTCCCCGATGTTATTCAATCTGTATATTGAGCAAGCCGTGAAGGAAACAAAAGAAAAATTTGGAGTAGGTGTTAAAATCCAGGGAGAAGAAATAAAAACTTTGAGGTTCGCCGATGATATGTAATTTTGTCAGAGACGGCAAAGGACTTGGAAGAGCAGTTGAACGGAATGGACAGTGTCTTGAAGGGAGGATATAAGATGAACATCAACAAAAGCAAACCGAGGATATTGGAATGTAGCCGAATTAAGTCGGGTGATGCTGAGGGAATTAGATTAGGAAATGAGACACTTAAAGTAGTAAAGGAGTTTTACTATTTGGGGACCAAAATAACTGATGATGGTCGAAGTAGAGAGGATACAAAATGTAGACTGGCAATGGCAACGAAAGCGTTTCTGAAGAAGAGAAATTTGTTAACATCGAATATAGGTTTCAGTGTCAGGAAGTCGTTTCTGAAAGTATTTGTATGGAGTGTAGCCATGTATGGAAGTGAAACCTGGACGATAAATAGTTTGGACAAGAAGAGAATAGAAGCTTTTGAAATGTGGTGCTATAGAAGAATGTTGAAGATTAGGTGGGTGGATCACGTAACTAATGAGCAGGTATTGAGTAGGATTGGGGAGAAGAGAAGTTTGTGGCACAACTTGACTAGAAGAAGGGATCGGTTGGTAGGACATGTTCTGAGGCATCAAGGGATCACAAATTTAGCATTGGGTGGCAACGTAAATATCGTAGAGGGAGACCAAGAGATGGATACACTAAGCAGATTCAGAAGGATGTAGGCTGCAGTAGGTACTAGGAGATGAAGGAGCTTTGCACAGGATAGAGTAGCATGGAAGGCTGCATCAAACCAGTCTCAGGGAAGACCACAACAACAACTTAATTTACGAAATAATTATTACATTTCAGTGCCCCAAGCGTTCGTAAAATATCAAAAGACCTCACTGATTGTAAATCTTAAATGGGGCCAAAATCTAAGAATGAAATTATATAAGCTACAATGTCTTCACTTACGAACATTACCTAACCTGAACATAATTGCAGCTTATGACGGTGAAAGTCAGGTTATATAAACAAAGTATTTCATGCATAAGGAGCATACAGTTGTGTTTTTGACTTTGCTTGGAATATATCTGCCACGTCTTTGTCATATAGGTTATGTTTATCTCGATGTTGTGAGCGTAATTTTTTTCCTAACCTCATAACTTTCGACTATGTCCGTCACATTGTTACTGCACGTCAGCGAGGCAAAGCGCCACTTTCGATTGTTTTAAGAAGCGATAAAACCGTACGCCGATGCGCCTGTATTTTACGTATAATCCCTGTATAGGTCTCTATCTAAATGCTCGTAATGTTAATTTGTTGCATAAATCGAGAAAATTGGTCTAGGTTCGGAACCGGCTTCTTCCGTCGGAACGCTGTCGAATCGTTGGCGGAGGTGCGATCACAGGAGCTGACGTAAACACTTGTTGGTCGCTTATCTTGCCCCTCTTTAGAAGCAATCTAGATAAGATTATATCTCAGCAGCCGTCGTGCTGCAGCTGAGAAGAAGATTTGTAGTGAATGAAGGGCCATTCAACAACCAACGAGGCATTTCTGAATATCGCAAACATTGGTATTGGTTACACGAGTGCAACGAGTCGATAAGTGATCTTCACACGGTACCGTACTACAAATTTTTTTATATTGAGTTATTATTTTTATCATGAGTTGAGGACGATACATATTGGAAACTAGACACTGCCATGTTCTAAGTGAAATTTTTACCTATTTCGTGTCTGGTATGATAATGGTCCGTTGTTTGGTGGGCTGGACTAGCGTCTAACCTATGGACAGTGGCTTTCGTGTCCACATCTAGACAGTCCATATTATTAGCTAAATCCTTACGGTTCGGTGGGGTGTAAGCTGATGGATTTCTCGTAAGAAAATGTGCGCTTTGCTGAAAAATAAGTAAGCGGTTTGACTGTTTCTATTTATTTTCTCGTTTGTTGGAAAGACGCCGCAGACGCCACGAAAAGACAGTTGTGAGTGTTGTTATGTATGGGACCGGATGTTTGAAACCTCTCAGAAAAAACAGTGAGCATAATCTGTTGTACATGAATCAGCAAAATCTTTTCGGCGTGCACCGCTTCTTCAACAAGTGGCAACACCACGAGTCCACCTCGGATCAGGGTGTTTTTTTACACACTCAGGCGTGGGCAGAAATCTGTTGTAGACGAAGGATTTCCTAGGAATTTGGTAAAAAAGAGAAAAGAAAGGACCATTTAATCCTTGAAGATAATTTACAATGGATCGCGGCCGCTCTGAAGTCAACGTAGACAATGTCGTTGCAAAACATCCGCGCTTACTGGGTGACCGAGTAGGAATGGTCTGCGTTCAGGGATACGACAGGAACGATCATTCGGAGCAAAAAATCCAGTAAATATGTGCTCTAAAATGCATACCTTAAGAAATATGAACACTTTTACATCTTTGCTACTGCGAAACACATGTATTCCACTGAACAAGTGCTCATAGCTCTTAAGGTATGCATTTTAGAGCCAATGTTCCCTTGACGTTTAAATTCTTAGACGCGTGAAAGTGCCGCATGATGCATGGCGTTTTGGTTTATTAAGTCTTTACTATTGTGGACCCAAATAAGGTGGGAAGGAGATGTAAAGAGGGGGGGGGGGGGGAGAAATGGAAAGAGAAACGAAAGTGGATGAGATGAACGGAGAGAGTGGAAAGGAGGAGATGGACAGAGAGGGGTTATGAGGAGGTAGCCATAGGGGGGAGGAGGAAATAGACTAACCGACTGGAAATCGTACTCATCTGGTCATGTATAAATCTTGAGGAACAGAGAGGTTGACGCATGATTCTTGCAACTCGGAAAGACCATGCATCATCTGCTAATAAATGTTTGAAATCTTTTCTTCGCTATTTGGCTCTTCAGACAAGTCTAGGGACACGCAACAAAGTACCAAAAATAATAGCACTGAAAAAATGGCACGTCCATCGTTTCAAATTTCCACTTTCAACCTTTGATGCAAAGTTAAGGACTTATTTGCAGTCACATCTGAGGTTGATGTTGAGTGCATTTGCGCATTTCACCCGGTTCGTTCTGGAAGGTGCATTGCGTACATTTTCTGGGGTTTTGCCTCGCCCTCCACCACTGCCACTGCCACGGCCACCGCCCCAGCCGCAGCCCCCCACAATTAACAAGCGGCCTTTTTCTCCTTTTTGCCTGCTCTCTTGCGCTTACGCTCCCCGCCCCAAGGCTTCAGGTGGCCACAGCTCTCGCACTTGCTCTCCCTCATTACACGCCCTCGCGCAGTTCCCGGCGTCTCTTAGCCGCTCCTCTGCTAGCGCGCAGTGCGCCGCTACGTTCCTTGTTCTGAGAAGTCACGAGGTACATTCCGCGGAACGTGGGAGACGGCCTTCCACTGTCCCAGTCCAAAAAATGCGAGAGGCAGTCATCACCTCGAAAAAATGAAGTTAATTATTAATTTTTTGTTCGTTTGCGGGCGTAGGGCACCACTCCTGGTACACCCGGAAATCCCCGCGGCACAGTACCGTACCACGTCACTAGATGGGCCAAAACAAATTGGCACAGCCTGGTGGTAAAATGGTGTCACGTATGGTAATTATAAGGGGCAGTCAAATGAAAACGAGAGACATGGAAAAAAATTAAATATACTTGATTATGTCAAAAGTAACCGTCGTAATTTTTCATTTTCCCAATGTGAGACAAGACGAGCAATGCCTTTCAGGGAAATATTTTCGGTTAATAAATAATTCAAAAACAGTCTTAATCGCATTTATTCTTATTATTATCCCGCCACTCGGTTTCAGCCCGACGTAGGGGTCATCTTTTTTCCTAGTTTCCTGCCGTTGTGTAGACAGGAGTGACACCACCAGCAGTCGACCAATGGTTTAAACGCCCAGTGATGACCGCCTACGTCGGGTTGAAACCGGTTGGCGGTATAATAATAATAATAATAATAATAATAATAATAATAATAATAATAATAATAAATGCGGTTAAGACTGTTCTTGAATTATCGATTAATCATACTAATCGCAGCTTCTCTCCACAACCATGGTGTCCAAAAATCTATGTTTTTGGTTGCCTACGGAACCATGATTGTCCACAGGATCGCACCTCTTCCTATGAATCAAATCGTGGACCACGAATGTCTTTCTTCAGGACTTCAAAAACATGGAAAATTCGTGGGGGGGATGGAGGATGTGTGAGGGCTTCCTGGCGGTACTTTTGCAGCGTAGTCGAAATGGCGAGGCAACGTATGAGCGCACGTTATCTTGAAACACAGTGAAATGAAATGATTGTACGGCATTGTTGGCCGGGAGACCCCATGCGGGGTGTTCGGCCGCCGAAATTGCAAGTACTTTTTACTGACACCACTTCGGCGACTTGCGAGTCAATGATGATGAAAGACCCACAACACTCAGTTATCTCGAGGCAGAGAAAATTTCTGACCCCATCGGGAATCTAAGCGGGGACCCCGTGCGCGGGAAGCGAGAACGCTACCATAAGACCACGAGCTGCGGACTTGGAACACAGTGATGCCATCCGTCAACCTGCTGATCATTGACTTTCTGGAACACAGCGCCACAGTTATTGCACATGGTACGTGGTCACTTTGCAATAATTGAAGCGGGACGGACGGCATCATTCTGTTGCAGAAGCCCTCTTGTTGCCAAGGTTGTTTTGACAATGCAGTAGCAGTTTTTTTCTGGGAAGCCCTTTATACGTTTTTCCGTCATACAGTCTCGCTCTTTCCCCATAAGATTTCCATGTTTTTAGAACCCTGAAGAAAGACATTCGTGGTCATCGACTTGCTTCGGACGAAGAGGTGCACGCCTCGGTACAATCAAGGTTCCGCAAGCAACGGCAAACTTTTTTCCGTGAAGGCATTGGCTGTTTTCTCTCACAGTGGGATAAATTTATTAACAGTTATGGTGATTACTTTTGAAACAATAAACAGTTTACTTAATTTTACTGTCTGTTTCGTTTTCATTTGACTACGCTGCACTTGAAGGGGGAGAACGTTGCAACAGTCCACGTGGAAACGTAGAACGTCTACGTCTTCTTCTACGAATATACTGAGCAAGTTACGCGTGTGGCAAGCAAGGTTCCAGTCGTGAACATTTCACCGGAAAATGGATGTTGCTAAGCGTCCGCGTCACCTCTAATCGCTCCAATGTTATGTTCATGGTATTTCCTCGAACTATACATAAGGAGAAGCAGTATATTGGTTGATTCTGCTAGGGACGTACGCTCTCGAAATTTCAGCAGTAAACCGCACCGTGATGCAGAACATCTGCATCTACGTGATTTCTGTGCTATTCGCAATAAAGTGCCTGGCAGAGTGTTCAATGAACCACCTTCGAGCTGTCTCTCTACCGTTCCACTCGAACGGCACGCGGGAAAAACGAGCTCTTAAATGTTTCTGTGCGAACCCTGATTTCTCCTATTTTATCGTGATGATCATTTCTCCCTATGTAGGTGGGTGGCAACAGAATGTTTTCGCAGTCGGAGGAGAAAACTGGTGACTGAAATTTCATGAGAAGATCCCGTCGCAGCGAAAAACACAATGTGGCATGGACTCGACTAATGTAGTGATGGAGGGGACTGACAGCATGAATCCTGCAGGGCTGTCCATAAATCCATAAGAGTACGAGGGGGTGGAGATGTCTTCTGAACAGCACGTTGCAAGGCATCCCAGATATTCTCAATAATTTTCATTTCTGGGGAATCTGGTGGCCAGAGGAAGTGTTTCAACTCAGAAGAGTGTATAATCGAGATGTCAGTTCTTGCACGAAATCGTGTCCCAGCAACACTTTCGCAATTATGGACAGCTATAGAGTCAACATCGCTGATTATCACTGCGACTTGTTCAGTTCACGCTGCACTATTCGAGGAAAAGCAGCTCCTACACTATATTAGGAGATGTCCTATGCCTTTTGTCAGCACAGTGTACATAACACTGTTAGACGCATCCACTCTACTCAAGCACATCTGAGTCATTAAGATCGATATGGGAGACCATCGCTCTGTGAAGAACTGCATGAGAAATGGAGGCCCCTGTGCGCCGATGCCATCGTATCAGTATTAAGGCTGCAATGGCAATAGTGTGAAAGTCAAGTCATGGATCAGTTTCCAACATCTTAAACGCCATTTTGAACATAACCAAGGTCGCCCTCCGCTGAGTTCGGAGACTGATCACATCTACTCTAAAACTCACAAGAAAAGAGACAGCAGCTGTGTCACGTCAGTCCCAGTGACTACTTTAGCAGTGTATTCACTATGGATGAGCGCCGTATGTACCACAGTCACTCTGACACAGTGGAGGAAAGCCAGCAGTGGAAAGATGTGGATTCACCAGCACACACAAATGAGATGCTGAATGTTTTTTTGGGACTGCCACTGTGTGGTGCTAACAAATTATGCTCGTAAAGGGCAAGCCGTCACAGGAGCTTCCCAGCTGTCCAATAGGGTGCGATTGTCCCCGACAAAGCCTCAGCCCTTCTTGCACAGAACACTGTCATACCTGTTATTGCTTTGGGCCGACTAATTTTGCCTCAACCCGCCCCCCTGTGCCCTCCGGACTTCTACACACAATACCTATGTCAAGTCACCCATCATTGGGGAAAGTCTGTGACATTCATGGCTGAATATCCAAAGAAGAACTAATAGTGCATCCAATTCGGAATTGAATTTCCCTTTTTTCCGAGGCGATAATTTAAACTATATAGCTACCTCACATACTCTGAGATAACAAATGTCGCATTGCTTATGCTCGGCGTAGCGCAGCAACTCGATGTGACCTGGACTCAAGTCGTTGGAAGTCCCCTGCAGAAATAATGAGCCGTACTGCATAAGTAATCGTCCATAACTGCGAAAGAGTTGCCGGTGCAGGATGTCGTGCACAAAATGATCTCTCAATTATGTCCCATAAATGTTTGATATGATTCTTGTCGGACGATCTGGTTGAACAAGTAATTCGCTTGAATTTCCAGAATGTTCTTCAAACTAATCGCGCGCAATTGTGGCCAGGTGAGATGGTGCATTGTCGTACATAAAAATTCCATCGCTGTTTGGGAACATAACACCTCTGAATAGCTGCAGACGGTCTCCAAGCAGCCGAACATTCCAGAGGATCCAGTGCATTCCATGTGAACACAGACCACACTATTCTGTGGAGCCACCACCAGCTTTCACAGTTGTTGACAACTCGGGTCGATGGCTTCGTGGGGTCAGCGCCACACTCGAGCCCTACCATCAGCTCTTACCGACTGCAGCTGGGACTCATCTGACCACGCTACGGTTTTCCAGTCGTCTAGGGTCCAGCCGATATGGCCACGAGCCCAGGAGAGGCGCTGCAGGCGATGTCTTGCGGTTTCGCTTCGGTCGTCTGCTGCCTTAGCACACTCACGCCAAATTTCGTCGCACTGTAGAAACATATGTTTGTCGTACGTCCCGCATTGATTTCTGCGGTTATTTCACGCAGTGTTGCGTGTCTGTTAGCACTGACAACTGTACGTAATCGCCGCTGCGTTGTACGTTGTAACACGTAATGCCTTTAAATTTGGTAATCACTACTCACTGTGGATTTCGGAAGACTTAATTCTCTAACGGCTTCCGAAACGGAATGTCACGTGCGTTTCGCTCTAACTACCGTCGTTCAAAGATTGTTAATTCCCATCGTGTAGCGATGAACAGGTCGTAAACCTTTTCACATGAATCATCTGAGTGCGAATGACAGATTCGCCAGTGCACTACCCATTTATACCTTGTGTAAGCAATACTACCGCCTTCTGGGTATGTGCATATCGCTATCCCATGGCTTTTGTCACCTCAGTATGCTTACATGATGAAGGCCGAGCGAGGTGGTGCAGTGATTAGCACATTGGAATCACATCGAGCGGACGACGGTTTAAATTCTCGTCGGATCATCCAGTTTCCTGTGACTGCCGATAAATCGCTCCAGGCTATTGCCGGGATGGTTACTTTGAAATAGCAAGACTGATATCCTTCTCCACTCTTTACACAGTTCGAGTTGGTGCTCCATCTACACTCCTGGAAATGGAAAAAAGAACACATTGACACCGGTGTGTCAGACCCACCATACTTGCTCCGGACTTTGCGAGAGGGCTGTACAAGCAATTATAACACGCACGGCACAGCGGACACACCAGGAACCGCGGTGTTGGCCGTCGAATGGCGCTAGCTGCACAGCATTAGTGCACCGCCGCCGTCAGTGTCAGCCAGTTTGCCGTGGCATACGGAGCTCCATCGCAGTCTTTAACACTGGTAGCATGCCGCGACAGCGTGGACGTGAACCGTATGTGCAGTTGACGAACTTTGAGCGAGGGCGTATAGTGGGCATGCGGGAGGCCGGGTGGACGTACCGCCGAATTGCTCAACACGTGGGGCGTGAGGTCACCACAGTACATCGATGTTGTCGCCAGTGGTCGGCGGAAGGTGCACGTGCCCGTCGACCTGCGACCGGACCGCAGCGACGCACGGATGCACGCCAAGACCGTAGGATCCTACGCAGTGCCGTAGGGGACCGCACCGCCACTTCCCAGCAAATTAGGGACACTGTTGCTCCTGGGGTATCGGCGAGGACCATTCGCAACCGTCTCCATGAAGCTGGGCTACGGTCCCGCACACCGTTAGGCCGTCTTCCGCTCACGCCCCAACATCGTGCAGCCCGCCTCCAGTGGTGTCGCGACAGGCGTGAATGGAGGGACGAATGGAGACGTGTCGTCTTCAGCGATGAGAGTCGCTTCTGCCTTGGTGCCAATGATGCTCGTATGCGAGTTTGGCACAGTGCAGGTGAGCGCCACAATCAGGACTGCATACGACCGAGGCACACAGGACCAACACCAGGCATCATGGTGGGGGGAGCGATCTCCTACACTGGCCGTACACCTCTGGTGATCGTCGAGGGGACACTGAATAGTGCACGGTACATCCAAACCGTCATCGAACCCATCGTTCTACCATTCCTAGACCGGCAAGGGAACTTGCTGTTCCAACAGGACAATGCACGTCCGCATGTATCCCGTGCCACCCAACGTGCTCTAGAAGGTGTAAGTCAACTACCCTGGCCAGCAAGATCTCCGGATCTGTCCCCCATTGAGCATGTTTGGGACTGGATGAAGCGTCGTCTCACGCGGTCTGCACGTCCAGCACGAACGCTGGTCCAACTGAGGCGCCAGGTGGAAATGGCATGGCAAGCCGTTCCACAGGACTACATCCAGCATCTCTAGGACCGTCTCCATGGGAGAATAGCAGCCTGCATTGCTGCGAAAGGTGGATATATACTGTACTAGTGCCGACATTGTGCATGCTCTGTTGCCTGTGTCTATGTGCCTGTGGTTCTGTCAGTGTGATCATGTGATGTATCTGACCCCAGGAATGTGTCAATAAAGTTTCCTCATCCTGGGACAATGAATTCACGGTGTTCTTATTTCAATTTCCAGGAGTGTATAATGGTCTCGACGTCGGCGGGACGCTAAACCCTATACTTCCTGCCTTCCTTACACGGAACTGTATGTTTAACAGTGGGATGACTATTGTAAGATGTGCTCTTCAGCATGTAGTATAGTGCAGAAACTCTTGCTCGGACCAGGTCAAGTGCCGTGCAGTGTGGCTTCTTTCCCCGAAGAATACGCGGCGACGTGACGGCTCCTGTGTTAGAGTATCGGCCAGGTGATCGATCACCTATTTAACGGGAGCCTGAATATTTTACGCACCTCCAGTGTCTACCCGTCCGGTCTCGCACGGCCTCGCTTATGTCAGTCGAGTACTGCAACAAAGGCCAACTAGAAATGCAAGCGTCCGATGTCTTCGAGGCTTCAAACAACAGTGACAACTTGTGCACCAGATGCGTGTAATGTGGAGTCATGGCGCCTTCGGCAAAATATAGTGTGACAGTTTTAGTCCTTAGTCTGGTTTAGGGCTCTGGGATTCAGCCGCCAGCCGATGTCAGTTTTGATAATATAGTAGAAATGCTTTATTATGTCAGTCCTCCTCTACATATTCACTTTTCAAAATGATGTATATTTTCCAAGGGCTGATAACTTGGTGAAGTCTGGTGTGTAAATGTCTCCATTTTGGCGTTGAGGCACGTTCAGTTTAGAAATCAGCTCCTGTCACTCCAAAAATGCCTGCCACGCTATCGTTTCCTCGTCGCAGGAAAAAGGAAGGAGTCACTGAATGGCATGTCAGGAAAATACGGGCTGAGGCATAATCTAAAAATGTGGCACGTGTAACTGGACCCAGAGCTGTGGCGTTGTCGTGGAGAAAAAACACCATCCTGCGACTTTTCGTCTTGACAGCCTTCCGTAACCTCGACATGAGAATCTGGTACTGAGTTCCCATGTCTTTTTGTGCCCGTTATGAGCGTAATATGTGGCAGTCCCAAAAGACACTCCGCACCACTTTGTCCGATGACGTTTGGATCTTCGCCTTCCTCGGCGTTGGTGAATTCACATGCTTTCACTGCTGCCATACTCCTTTGTCAGCACTCATCAATAGCGATTAGGCGGCTAAAGAAGTGAACTGGACTGGACTGGCCTAACTCAGCTGTACATTTTGACTGTGTCTCCGTTGGGGGTGCATTTTGAATAGGTGGGAGCAGTCGGAGAACTGAGCGGGCGGCGACCTCAGTAATGTTCAAAATGTCGTGCAAGATAGTGAAAACGTGTCTGTGAGTAGTTTGTACTTTTTCCACTATCGCGTCAATTGTGATCCGCAGATATTCGAGCACTAAGGACTCACCTTCTCTTGTGACTCCCGATTTTTCATAGAGAGGTAGGTACCACTTCGTCCTTCGTTACTGAGATTCGTTTAAGCCCACATGAGGGGTCAGCGCCACCTAAGCAATGTGACAGATGATGATTGTTGCAGTACACGTCCATCGACTCAGCGTGGATTATTTCAGCGTTGATCTCCTTAATATGCAGAAAAGGTGTTACCGCACTATACTTCACTAAATCAACTGGGAGCGCCGCTTTGCTTTTGATGTGTGTAGCGTCGTACTGCGGTAATCTGTCGCGGGGATTTCAATGTGTTCCAGAACTGGAGGCGGGTATAGTACATCCAAACAAACAAAAATATTAACTTTAAAATATAAAGTTTGTAATTGTCACTATTCTACCGCACTTTGTAGTTGGGCATCACACTGTAAGCGATAGTGAAATCAAACTAGCTATGTTGAATATTATAAACTCCCAGTACCTCCAAAGCTACAAAGAAGCACTGTAGACGATTTTTGTGGAACACACTGTGTCGTATGGGACAGAAATGTGGATACTGCCAAGTTAATGAATGGAAGGCTCCATACGATTGAATTGGTGTATTGGAGAAGCTGCAGTAGGACGTCAATAATGGAAGGAAAAATAAATGAAGTCATCGGATAGCTAACGGAAGAAATATATTCAACATTGATCAAGTTAACGGGCCGGCCGTGGCGGCCGAGCGGTTCTAGGCGCTACAGTCTGGAACTGCGCCACTGCTACGCGTCGCAGGTTCGAATCCTGCCTCGGGCATGGATGTGTGTGATGTCCTTAGGTTAGTTAGTTTTAAGTAGTTCTAAGTTCTAGGGGACTGATGACCTTAGAAGTTAAGTCCCATAGTGCCCAGAGCCATTTGAACCACTTGATCAAGTTAACAGAAAGGAAACAACCAGAATGGTGCGATCATACGAACATCTAACGGAATTTCTCAGAAAGTATGGGCAGGGAGACCTCCAGCTATATGGGTAAGAGGTAGATTTAGGAAGGAATGGAATACAGGAATGGCAGAGGCCTTACATGAAAGACAGGTAATATAACACAGTTGTACAGTAAAGAGTCGTGGAGATTGAGTTTGCCATAGATGGATATTTGCACTGTAAGACACTCGCTGAGGGACACATTTTCCGAGTGAAACGGAGAGGGTGACATTTCGTCCCACCGCGGCTGTACGTCGTTAAAAATTTGATGGCAGTCCGCAGTGAGCCACAGCGTGCAGTGTAACGATGCCACGATCCTGATGATGTTCTGTTCGGATGGGGTCGTAACATTGGGGATATTTTAATAACTGGAACACTTTCACGCATAAAACTAATCTTTTTGAGTCTTGAGCTGGACAACAGTCATAGAATTTAAACCTCGATAGACAAAATTATATCAGTGGTCCCGGTTCGTGTTCACGGTAAACTGAATCACTGGTCTCAAGTCACGGTACTGTGCACTCTACGCCTTGCGCCATTTGAAGGGAATCAGAATCTCGTCTTGTCGGACCACACTGTACACGGCTTCATTTAGACGATATCCAGTTTCTGTGTTGTTTGGCTCATTAAAGACGCACTGCTTCATGTGGTGCTGTGAGCAGTGGCCTTTTGCGAGGCACTCGACTGTACACGTCCACTGCATGCGGTTCTCTTTGCAGTTTTCATAGGGAAACTCGTTGAGATGGACTTCCATACACTGACGGGAACAGTTCCTGTAAGCTTTTGAAAGCGATTGTCGTTGATAAGGCGTGGCACGAGTCCCCGACGTCTGCCTTTAGTATCTTCCTACTACCACTGCACTTAGGACGTGCTACGTGGCTGCCAGTGGTACACCATTCCTTGTAGACAGTCCGCATTGATACACCAACATATCTAGCTACTCGATCCACGGTGCGCTCCGGCCTCGTCCAACACCTGCCATTTTGTGACGTCTCCACGTCGACGCAGCTGACCGGCACTCAGACACCAGTTCACCTCCACTTCGTAGCTGGATGATCACACGACTGCCCAATTCCAGTTGTGTACCGTCTGCAGCGCTCCAAAGCAGTGCGTTCTTTTAAAGGCGAGACTAACGTGTTTTCCGGCGAGCTCACAATGAGCGACGTGGTTTGCGTGCAGCCTGGCCGGTAATGCTCCCTGCTCAGCGCACGCCACTCCTACGGGGTTGCGGTCGACCCGCTGAAAGCCTGGCCGCTGCCCGCGCCTCAATGGCGCCGGCCATGTTTCTTTAACGAGCGCCACCGCAGGTTCCACGTGCCCATTCAGCGGCACACCAACACGGCGGGGAGGCCGGGCTCTTCGTGACGCGTTACCGCAGCAGCGGTGGCCTTTAGCCTCCTGTCCATTCTTAACACCGTAAACGGGCTTTTGGTTGTTTCTGTGTTTAGAAAGTGTGTGCTTATTCAACGAGAGGGCAAACATTATGCAGGGAGAACAAGACCCGAAGACAGGAAGCAAATTCGATTGCATACAGGGTGCAGCAGTAATGCAGATGTGAAGGACAGACTAGAGTGGAGATTTGCACCATACCACTGCGGCGGCGCGGTTCTTTCCGTCTCTTTACGACGGACCTGCACCTACCTGTGAACATTGTCTCAGCAGGTCATCAGTAGGAAAGCCGAGTGAAACCTACTGTACTTCGACGTGAACCAGGTTGCAATTTAAGTCACTAATCTACATTTCGGGAGAAACACGAAATGAAAGTTTGGTAATTTTGTCCTCAATTAATATATTCTGAAACTTAGGTGAACAAGTATCACTGCCAAGCCCGTGCTAGTCTTAACACAGTCACTCACAATCCCTTTCACTCACGTTAGCAAGTTTATGGTGTTGCATTTCCCGAAAACGTAATAGCTACAAAAATACTGATTGTTTTAGATCGATAATGCTCGCCAAATGTCAAGTCTGCTGGCACCAATTGCAGTCACAGTTTTTAGCCACCGGCCTGGTCAATACGCCAGGCGGAATATATGTCTTTTCTCGTCACAAAATTCACTTAAAAACTTCCCAAATTTCTGCACACACACACACACACACACACACACACACACACACACACACACACACACACACACACACATCGGAATAATTATGCCGTCACTTTTCAACACTTTTGATGTATGAAACACTGCTAGATCCGGCAACTAATCATTTCCATCGGAACTACTACTACACACGTCCGAACTGTTTCATGGCTAGGCTCCGACTCTTCTCTAGAATACTGTCTTCTCTACCAGCAGAGAAAGGCGCGCGAAGAATGTTGCTTTACCACTGGTCAGTTTACTCAACAGCCAGTAGCAAAACAACATTCTCCCGCGTCAGTCCGTGCTTTTCATCCATAACCAATCGAAAAATAGTAAACCTCACGACTGCACTTTTTACCGACGTAATTAGCTAATATGCTGAAGTTTGGCTCATGCATAAAGTTATTTACTATTGTTATTTATACCTGAATTAACTTTCCCTTTACCATAAACTTACTTTCCAAATCTATTCCACAAAAATCCCCTTTGTTCATATCTATACTTCTTCGAAATGTTTCCACACTAAATCCTACTACATAACTCGTCAAACAATTCTCTTCATATTAACCTTAAACTACACTGACGCATCATTCATACTGCTAAAACAAATTTACAACATTTTACATACACAGAAAGACATAATAACACTTTATGAAAATATTAGAACAGTTTACGGAAAACAGTCTATTGCTTTAGTGCACTCTAGTGGGCACAATCGAAACTAAATCACAGTCCCCTATCCAATACTGTCCTCTATCGGCTGATACATAAACTACGTGCGCGTCCAGTCTCGCGTCACCGTCTGTCACTGTCCAGCTCTGAGACACATCTCCCACTTAACCGCCTCCAAGGCAGGATCGTTATATGGCGCTACGCCTCACCAGTCTTCTGACGGCAGACCAAACAACCAGAAACCCAGGTTTCGTCGGTAGGGATCGTTTTGAGCCAGTTGTTTAAGTTCCCTGAAGACTTCTGCATGAAGGTTGTGATCGCCTTGAAGCAGTCGTTGCAAGAACATCGCCGTAATCTTACTCATAATCAGTTCCTTTGCAGAATACATTCATATGTACCATAACGTATTCCCAAGGCGTCGCAGGGGTTTTGGATTGTCTGTGTACGATCTTGCAGAGTCAGATATCTCGCTTTGTAAACATTTTCTGATCTGCTGGTAGTGGACGGGCGACTGGAACAATGTTCGCCAGTTTATGAAACGCTTATAACAAGTCTTAAGTCTGTGGCTGACCTAAACCGCTGTGTCAAAATTTTCTACATCTACATACATAGTCCTGAAACCACCGTACGCGCATGGCGGATGGTACCCTGTACCACTACTAGACATTTCCAGAATCGTTCTGTAGCCAGCTTCAAATGCCGGTTCTCTGTGTGTTCTCAATAGCTTTATTCGAAAAGAAATTCGCATTCCCTTCAGGGAATCCCATTTAAGTACACGAAGCATCTCCGTAATATTTGCGTATTGTTCGAACCTACCAGGTAACCAACGCAGCAGCCCACCTCTGAGTTGCTTCGATGCCTTCTTTTAATCCGGCGTGGTATGCATCGTGAAGGCGGCCGGAATGACCGAGCCGTTCTAGGCGCTACAGTCTGGAACCGCGCGACCGCTACGGTCGCAGGTTCGAATCCTGCCTCGGGCATGGAGGTGTGTGATGTCCTTAGGTTAGTTAGGTTTAAGTAGTTCTAAGTTCTAGGGGACTGATGACCTCAGAAGTTAAGTCCCATAGTGCTCAGAGACATTTTTGCATCGTGAACACTCGATCAGTACTCGTGATTAACTCGTACTAGGGCGCTATATGCACTCCTTTCATCTGCATTAACTTACATTTTTCTACATTTAGAGCTAGCTGCCATTTATCACACCAACTACAAATTTTGTGTAAGCCATCTTGTATCCTCCTAGAGCCACTCAACTACGACACCTAACCGTACACCAAAGCTTCATCAACAAACAACCACAAATTTCCTGCCCACCCTTTCCGCAAGATTATTGAGGTATGTAGAGAATAATAGTCGTCCTGTCACACTTCGCCGGGGCACACCTTACCATACCCGTGTTTCTGACAACAATCGCCGTCGAGGGCAACTTACTGGGTTCTATTGTGTAAGAAGTCTTCGAGCCACTCACGTATCTCGTAACTTGTTCCATGAAGTGGTATGTTAGTTAAGTCACCGTGTCAGATGCTTTCCGAAAATCTATAAATATGAAATATGCCTGTTGCCTTTTATTTTTTTAATATTTATTTATTTTGTGGGTCCAAACTGCTAAGATTATCGATCCCTAAGCTTACACACTACTTAACCTAATTTAACTTACGCTATGGACCACACACGCACGCACACACACGCACACACACACACACACACACACACACACACACACACACACACACACACGCGCGCGCACGCACGCACCCGAGGGAGGGCTCGAACCTCCGACGGGGGAAGCCGCGCGAACCGTGGGAAGCGCCTTGACCGCGCGGCCCTGTTGCCCTTAATCCATAGGAAAAGCTGAGTTTCGCACGAGCAATGTTATCCAAAATCATGCTGATTCGTGAAGATCAGCTTCTAAGTCTCAAGAAATTTTATTGTATTCGAACTGAGAGTATGTTAAAGGATTCTACGGACCCATTCTTTTGCCCGTCTTATATACAGGAATCACGTGCGCTTTTTCCATTAGCTTGGGTCTCTGAACTGGGCGAGAAATACGCGATAAATGCAAACAAGGAGCCAGTGCCGTAGAGCAGTCTTTCAGCTTCCACCTGCACCGGACTTATTTGTTTTCAACTCTTCCACTTGTTTCTTTACGCCAGGGGTGCATATACCATGTCGTTCATACGGGAGTCTGTCCGAAGGTCAGACGACTGTATGTTTCTCCGATCCTTCTGCGTGCCTGAACGATTTCTTAAATGCAAATTTTAAGACTTCGGCTTTCGTTTTGCTATCTCCAGCTGTCTCAACAGACTGTTCAACGAGCAACTAGATGGAAGCCTTAGCAGTTGTACATAGGAACAGAATTTTCTCGGGTTCTCTGCCAGATCTTTGCTAAGGTATGACGGTGATAGTTGCTGTAAGCTTCGCTCATAGATCTCTTCACAGACCACGAATCTCTACTAACCTATGCTCTTTTGAACCGAGGCTGGAACAGCTTCTGCTTCCTCATCATGTCTCGAATTTCGTTATTAATCCATGGTGGGTCGTTTGCACTTACTAGACACACAACTCTCCAGACCACGATTTATTAGCTGCTTAAACTTTGCCCATAATTCCTCTACGTCCATCTTAGAGGAACTACGCGATATCAGTTCACTGTCTAAATGAGATGCTAAGAACTGCTCATCTGCTCTTTCTTGCAGAAACACTCTCCTAGCCTTCTTAACTGATTTATTAACTTTCCCTGCTTCTATACTAATGCTGTCGATAAAGGTCCGACCTATTTGTAGCTACAGGGTCTAAGACGTTTCCATTGTGTGTGGGCTGCCGAACTAGCTGCTCATCAGAAAACGTGTTAAACAGTACTTGGAACGATTGTCTATCTGTACCGCGTCAATGAGCCCATAGACATCCCAGTATATATATATTCGGTAGGTCCAACTAGTATTGCATGATCGGGTTATTAATGCGCTACTGACCGTAGACTTTTTTGAATGACTCAAGAATTGTCATACAGAAATTGGGTGGGCGGTAAAAACAACCAACGTAACTTAGTTTCACGTAAACCTCTTATACTCAACGGGGTAACTTCACTGTCACACGTAACTTCGACTTCAATAGAGACAATACTTTGTGAACTGCAGTGAAGACTCCCCTTCCTATGGCCTCTAATCCGTCTTTCCGAGATACACCCCGTGGCTCGCTAAATATCTCAGACCTTTCTACTTAGGGTTTCAGCCAGCTCTCGATCCCAAGAGTAATTTGAACGCGAGAACTTTCCTGTGGGGCAGTCAATTCGGGAACTATGTTATTTCAGCGTTTAGTGCGTTTCTGTAATGGTTTTTCCAAGTTCAAACCGCAAGCTTTTATAGAATACATACTCGGTGCTCTGTCGGGTCAATCATTGCAAAACCGCAAATTCCTGGAATTGTGACAGTATAAATATGCGACAGCTAACTATACGACTCGTCTGGAATCCGTGCGCTACAATTATTCAGAAAAGATGTATGAGGTGACACCCAGTGATATATTAGTTTACTCGTAACCATTTTCGCGCAAAATTCAAATTTCTCGAAGTTTTGCGTACCCACTCGCACGAATAACCTAGTGTGTGAATGAGAGTTTGTATACAGGGTTTTCGGAAATTCCCTTTCAAACTTCTAGGACTTGTAAAGGGGAGTCTGTACATAATATTCTGAGTGTCTAGGACTTGTAAAGGGGAGTCTGTACATAATATTCTGAGTGTGAACACATTTCTGGATACGTCAACCAACGACGCTACAGACCGTCAAAGGGATAGGCTCCTGCGCCCGTAAATGTATGTATATACAGGGTGATTCCGTGATGATGGTTTTACAAACTTTCATGGATGGTGGAGAAAGATTAATGTATCGATATGATGTCATGGTCCCTCTGCTGGAAACGGAGTCGAAAAGTATAAGCGAAAACCGTTCTGATACCTCTGCAGCGGAATACATTTGCGGCTACTGTTGTTGCTAAGATTTTAGGGAAGGCAATTGTTGCTAAGATTGTAGGCAGGCAACTATGGACAAAAACAAGAAGAAATGTCGAGTAACCATGGGCTATGAGCACTTGTTCAAGGGAGGAAATGGGTTTAACACTAACAAAGATGAAAGATTTCTTATGGCTCCTCACGTGTACATTTTAGAGCCCATGTTTACTAGACATTTTTTCTTGTTTTGGTCCATTCTACCACCTCTGAAAGTTGCATACCCTGCATTCTTAGCGACAACAGTACAGGTACATGTGTTCTACTGTCAGAGGTATCAGAATGATTTTCGCTTGTAACTTTCTATCCCAGGAAGCAAGCGCTTCTCGAGAGGAACAAGTATGCATTCCTCTTCCGTTTTGTGACCTTGAAGAAGCACTCCATCGCTGTCATCTGCGTATTAACCGAGCAACGCGAAGGGGGAAAAAATAGCTCACTGAATTGTAGCACGTTGCTGTGCCAGATGTGCTCAGCTACGTTGCTGCATTCACTCAAGTCAGCAAGTTTTGACGGCTAGCTTGTTGAACGCCCTAATGACCTGTCTGTCTGCATAACGCAAAATCACGGGAAGCAGGACGTTTTCGAGGAATTCCAGTCGCTGCGCGCGTGTGACACCGTCATTGTACTGGCTCGGTGTGCCGCCTAATGTCTTCCTCTGGCTCGCATGCGATCTCGTATCATGTTCAGACAGCCCCACTTCTCACCACGTCACCGGGTCGTAACATCCTGACACTAGCTCATTGGGTAACCCGCTGTTTTTGAAGGCCTTCTAAACGCTTGCTTCACTCGCATTTTTCTGTATTTTTGTACGTGTGTTTTCGCAATTTGTACTGTTCTTACCAGGCTGTTTTCGGATAGTTCTCACATTCCCTATCGTGTCATATTATCGCCTGTTCACTACGTTATGACGCTGGCCGGTGTGGCCGTGCGGTTCTAGGCGCTTCAGTCTGGAACCACGTGGCCGCTACGGTCACAGATTCGAATCCTGCCTCGGGCATGGATGTGTGTGATGTGCTTAGGTTAGTCTAGGGGACTGATGACCTCAGATGTTCAGTCCCACAGTGCTCAGAGCCATTTGAATCAAGTTATTCCTGCAACAACACAGTGCGGTATAAGTTGATCTTAACATTGGCAATATAGCGGTTTTTATTTGACACATTACACTCATTTCGTAAAAAAGATAACATACTCTATTGCCCTCTTATATATATCTCCCTATGCGTTTTTGTCAAGCAGAAGTCTCGAGCATTTATTCCACCACTATTACATCACGCTCAGTTTATTATCTCCCTTGAGTCGTCGCTTCTCAGAGCGTTCTCCGGTGATCATTCGAAACTGTTAGAGAAACCCAGTTCTGTAAGTTTAGCACTTACTTCTCCACATTTCCACATGAATTTCCTGTTCTGAATGAGCAGTGAGCACTGTCCTTAAGCATCAGAGAACAGCTTTTCTAATCCTTGTTCGTCCACCAGATTTATAATTTGCTTGGTTTCGCTAAAGCGTACTAAGGCAAATGCGGAGGTAGTTCAATTGGAGAGCTTCCTCGTTCCCAGCATGTGTTCAGACATTGTTGACTTCATCGTCGATAGCACGTTAAACCCTAGTATCACTTACTTCTTAACCGCAAGACGGTTCTGATGAGAAGCCCAAAAATATTTTGGTGATGATAATTTTCGAAAACTGACATTCTGAGCCGATAGATGTGTACAAAATACAGTTTGACTCATACAGAGAAGAGAATAGCAACCAGCAAATTTTTTAACTTGCTATTTGTTTAGACAAAGTATCACAAAAATTCCAAAATTCATCAGACAGCAACGCTGCACACCAGATAACCACTCAGTTGACACAAGACACAGTAGAAAACAGCAAAAAATATGTAGCACTACCTTTCCTAGTGTAAATATCGTATAAAATAAGCAGTCTATTTAAAAAAAACATTAAAATAAGCTTCCACACCAACAATAAACTTCAGTAGACAGCAATTCATAACTTAAAAGAACAATAAATCCCCATACAAAAAAAATCTGGTATACACAAACTCAGCTGTCGAAGTTGCTTCTCCTACCTTATAGGACAAACTGCGAGAAGCATTGAGACTCATTTCAAAGAGCATGTAGATGCCGTACGTTTGAACAACGTATCAAAACCCACAATTGCCATTCACAAAACTAATAACAATCATGGAATAAAGACCATTGAAGACCATGCTGAGAGAGGTAGATTTAAGAATTTGCTGGAAGGCATTGAAATACACGTACGTAAAAGCAAATCGCCACAAAATCTCCTTACTGAACTGACAGAGTCAGCCAGTGCAGCTTTTCTTCAAAATTTCACTCACCTGCTCTCCAGTGTAAAGTAAGCACAACTCCACTTCCCCTTTAACAGTAACAACATGCAACACTAATCCAACATGGAATAGTGGATAATGTATATCTGCTTGCTTTGTCATACAACGTAAGTAACGAAAACATCTCCATTAGAATAATTTGTTTACATCGTCTAAAATCGTTGAGGCACAATTACAGTTAAAAATACATTGTTTCACATCTTGTTTTCTTTGTAGGACACTACCGCCCAAGGAAATTTTATCATTTGGGGAAACAAAAAATGAAAGCTAATATAAAATGTATCGTAACTTGAACTTGCCGTCTGTAGACGGACATTTCGGTACGAAACCTGTAACGGAGCTATGAAAATAAATAAATAGCATTGTAAAAAGTGGATGGCTGCTGCTGTCGTTTCTGTAAGAGTCAGCCTGTATTTTAGTGATACTAAACATCAGTAAACGGATCAAAATAAAGTACCCAGGCGCTCAGTGGTCATACAAGCACCGAGCAGGAAGGTTTTTGCGTGGTGGCGTAGTGGTAACGCGGTAAAGCGTGTACCTGAAAACCGAAAGGTCGTGGCATCGGATGCCGGGTCGGACAACGGAATTCTCAGCTTGCATTCAACCTAACCTTCCTCTGTGATGTGAAGATCCTCCACGGACCCCACGTGCTGCAAATTCCACGTTAAGCTGCAGATTCCTTTCGCCGGTAAGACTACTGGAGTGGGTTAGGGACACGCAACTCGCCGTAGCGGCGTCCCATTGAAAGACTCCCACCAGGCTTTTGAGCCACACAGAATTATTATTTCTTTCCTTTCTCAGACATTATGTCTGATTAAAAATGGAAAGTGACACAGACCTTGATCAAGCGTGACTTGCGTTTAACTGTACAGTATATGTTTATTGCATTTAGGAACTTTCGGGTAATTGAACATGTATCAATAATTACGGATTTCTGTAATTGTAGATATAAGTTTGGATGTAGCTGTATTGCGTTGATGTACTGGTGAATATTGAGTGGTATGACTCCTTTAGTTGATAGTATAATTGGTATAATGTCAACTTTATCCTGATGCCACATGTCCTTGACTTCCTCAGCCAGTTAGATGTATTTTTCAGTTTTTTCTCTTGTTTTCTTCTGTATATTTGTTGTATTGGGTATGGATATTTCGATTAGTTGTTTTAATTTTTTCTTTTTATTGGTGAGTATGATGTCAGGTTTGTTATGTGGTGGTGTTTTATCTGTTATAATGGTTGTGTTCCTGTATAATTTGTATTCATCATTATCCAGTACATTTTGTGGTTCGTACTTGTATGTGGGAACGTGTTATTTTATTAGTTTCTTGATGTATTATTTTTACTACATTGTCATGTCTTCTGGGGTATTCTGTATTTGCTAGTATTGTACATCCGCTTGTGATGTGATCTACTCTTTCTATTTGTTGTTTGCAAAGTCTGCATTTATCTTTTGTGGTATTGGGATCTTTAATAATATGTTTTCTGTAATATCTGGTGCTTATTGTTTGATCCTGTATTGCAATCATGAATCCTTCCGTCTCACTGTGTATATTGCCTTTTCTTAGCCATGTGTTGGATGCGTCTTGATCGATGTGTGGCTGTGTTAGATGATACGGGTGCTTGCCATGTAGTGTTTTCTTTTTCCAATTTACTTTCTTTGTATCTGTTGATGTTATGTGATCTAAAGAGTTGTAGAAGTGGTTATGAAATTGCAGTGGTGTAGCCGATGTATTTATATAAGTGATTGCTTTGTGTATTTTGCTAGTTTCTGCTCGTTCTATAAAGAATTTTCTCAAATTGTCTACCTGTCCATAATGTAGGGTGTTTTTTTTGTCGATAAATCCCCTTCCTCCTTCCTTTCTGCTTAATGTGAATCTTTCTGTTGCTGAATGTATGTGATGTATTCTATATTTGTCGCATTGTGATCGTGTTAAGTGTATTCGAGTCTTCTAGTTCTCTGTCACTCCATTTCACTGCTCCAAATAAATAGGTCAATATTGGTATAGCATAAGTATTTATAGCTTTTGTCTTGTTTCTTGCTGTCAATTCTGTATTCAGTAGTTTTGTTAGTCTTTGTCTATATTTTTCTTTTAGTTCTTCTTTAATATTTGTATTATCTATTCCTATTTTATAGTCTGTGTCCTAGATATTTATAGGCATCTGTTTCTTCCATCGCTTCTATGCAGTCGCTGTGGTTATCCAATTTGTAATCTTCCTGATTAGTGTGTTTTCCTTTGACTATGCTATTTTTCTTACATTTGTCTGTTCCAAAAGCCATATTTATATCATTGCTGAATAATTCTGTTACCTTTAGTAATTGGTTGAGTTGTTGATTTGTTGCTGCCAGTAGTTTTAGATCACCCAGGTATAGGAAATGTTTGATTTTGTGTGGGTATGTTCCAATAATATTGTATCCATAATTTGTATTATTTAGCATGTTGCATAGTGGGTTCAGAGTAAGGCAGAACCAGGAAGGACTTAATGAGTCTGCTTGGTATATTCCACGCTTAATCTGTATTGGCTGAGATGTGATATTATTTGAATTTGTTTGGATATTAAGTGTGGTTTTCCAGTTTTTCATTCCTATGTTTAGGAACTGTATCAATTTAGGATCTACTTTGTATACTTCCAATATTTGTAGGAACCATGAGTGGGGTACACTATCAAAAGCTTTTCGGTAATCAATGTATGCGTAGTGTAGCGACCTTTGTTTAGTTTTAGCTTGATATGCCACCTCTGCATCTATTATCAGTTGCTCTTTACATCCTCGTGCTCCTTTGCAACAGCCGTTTTGTTCTTCATTTATAATTTTGTTCTGTGTTGTATGTGTCATTAATTTCTATGTAATGACTGAAGTTAATATTTTGTATATTGTTGGTAGGCATGTTATGGGGCGGTATTTTGCTGGGTTTGCTGTGTCTGCTTGATCTTTAGGTTTTAGATAAGTTATTCCTTGTGTAAGTGTATCAGGGACTGTGTATTATTATTATTATTATTATTATTATTATTATTATTATTACCGAAGCGAAAGATGTTAGAGAGAAGCCAAAATACTGAATTCCGTCTCCTGAAAATTGTTTGACTACGGAAGACGGGAATGTAGTTCCTCCTAAGAATCCTTACAGCGTGGAAGCGCTGTAACAAATATGTTCGAAAAGGCCGCACGCGGATCGCGGGTTGTGAGTGTGTTGGTGTTCGGTTCCTGTTTAAGCGAGGGACATTGGTTTAGCCATTTGTATAGCCATTCGAACTTCTGTCTTACTGTAGTTACGTTACACTACACTGAGCAACGTTTTGAACGACGGGCCGGAGCTGCGACCAGGCAGATTGTGCGAACCGATTAATTCCTTTTGTTAAAGATTTTAATTGAGCTGAAATTAATGCTCACCTAGTGGCACCATATTTCTCTGCACCTTCCGGATTTTAACGTGCAAAAACAGTCACCCGTAAGTAACTCAGGACTGGAGCGAGACTGTCCAAATTCGGCCCACTGGTGTGTCGGACCTTGTTCTAAGATAAGTTTTAAAATATCTTGTTTCGTTTGGATTTTAGGTGCGAAAAACACATTTTTCTGAGAGGTTTCTCAAGCACGCCATTTCTATACGATAAACTTTTACGAGTCGGTTTAAACTTTTCACGAAGATAGATAAAATCAAAAAGAGATTTTTTTTGTATCCAGTAATGATTGTCAGTTGTCGAAATACGATCGTTTCAAATCGAGCTAAACGTAGTACGCAAAATTTGTTCTTGGGCGAATTGCATGCGCGAAAACGGTTTGAAGTGAATCAAATAAATAACGTATTCTTACGATAGAACTGAAAATTCGCTTCCAAAAATCTAGCTTCATTCGCTTCTTACGTGGAAGAAACGTTCTTTTGAGTTTTTTGACGCACTCCACTTCTATGTTTCAAACTTGTACGAATCGGTTCAAATTTTGTAAGAAGGTACACATACACATGCAATTATTGGTTGTCATGTTGTTTTGTGAAAGCTTTATCCGCTGCCACGATATAAGCAACACGGTTTGAACAACAATTAAAAGAACGTATGCCGAATCAGTCGTCGCCCGAGCCATCAAAAAATCTTCATCGTCTGCCTAGCTATGGCTGCTCACGCTTACAGTAGAGTAAACGTTGGAAACCAGAAAAAAAACTACTACTATCATAGCACAAAAAGGCTAATATTACTGGACAGGGTTGTTGTTGTCTTCAGTCCTGAGACTGGTTTGATGCAGCTCTCCATGCTACTCTATCCTGTGCAAGCTTCTTCATCTCCCAGAACCAACTGCAACCCACATCCTTCTGAATCTGCTTAGTGTATTCATGTCTTGGTCTCCCTCTACGATTTTTACCCTCCACGCTGCCCTCCAATGCTAAATTTGTCATCCCTTGATGCCTCAGAACATGTCCCACCAACCGATCCCTTCTTCTAGTCAAGTTGTGCCACAAACTCCTCCCCAATCCTATTCAATACCTCCTCATTAGTTATGTTATCTACCCATTTAATCTTCGGCATTCTTTTGTAGCACCACATTTCGAAAGCTTCTATTCTCTTCTTGTCCAAACTATTTATCGTCCATGTTTCACTTCCATACATGGCTACACTCCATACTAATACTTTCAGAAACGAATTCCTGACACTTAAATCTATACCCGATGTTAACAAATTTCTCATCTTCAGAAACGCTTTCCTTGCCATCGTCAGTCTACATTTTATATCCTCTCTACTTCGACCATCATCAGTTATTTTGCTCCCCAAATAGCAAAACTCCTTTACTACTTTAAGTGTCTCATTTCCTAATCTAATTCCCTCAGCATCACCCCACTTAATTCGACTACATTCCATTATCCTCGTTTGCTTTTGTTGATGTTCATCTTGTATCCTCCATTCAAGACCCTGTCCATTCCGTTCAACTCCTCTTCCAAGTCCTTTGCTGTCTCTGACAGAATTACAATGTCATGAGGACGAACCTCAACGTTTTTATTTCTCCTCCATCGATTTTAATACCTACTTCGAATTTTTCCATTGTTTCCTTTACTGCTTGCTCAAGGGTTAGGGTTGTAAAAGACGGCAACTAGCTTTTCGACTTATCTAGCAGCGTTTTTACGAGTTAACTCTACTTCCCCAACGCAGAATGCGCTCTTAGCTGCAAGTTTTTGGTACAACTGTAGCTTGCAATTTATAGGCTACAATCTCCGATTCTTTGCCTGAAATCTAGAAGATTCGCCGACCAAACTAAATAATACATTATCATTTATCATATAGCTGAACAGCGTACATGTAATAGGCAAAAAGTTTCTCTGGGGGACAAAATTTCCTGACGGTTGATGTGTGTGTGTGTGTGTGTGTGTGTGTGTGGGGGGGGGGGGGGGGATAATGACTTCATGGAGATGCAAAACCCAAAACACACTCCAATGGCTGACGCAGCAAGAGAGACGTACTACATCGCCACACTGCAGTGTGCGACAAGTTGATGATTCGGTTACAACGGGAAGTGTGCTCTTACAGCCAAAGCGATTAAGGCGACCGCTCGCGTAAAGCGGGAGAGCCAGATTCGAATGCCAGTCCGGCACAAATTTGACTTGTAGCCATTGATTCATTTCAGTGCCCAATTGTGGCTGATGTCAAAATTTATTTCGGTGCATCAAATAAATGACTGAATGATTCAGTCTGTTATCTCCATTTTTCTGCATCTGTTCATAATTTCCAAGTATCGTTTTACGATTTCCTTGTAGCGTCTTAAGTCGCTCCCTTTCTGAGCATTTTCTCTGTGTGGAGTAAGCACATGCCCATTTATTTTGCTTCGGCGCGTCATTTCCTGTGCATTTCCGAATCGCGAATTTCCATCGCATTCGTTGGTCTACGTCCTATCTCGCATCAGTGATCTCTCGTTAACGCGTGCGAGTTCGTCGTGGAGGTTGGCGCTGCAGCCACTGGAGCGCTGCTGTCGCCGTGGCGCCAGTGGCTGCGGCAAAGCTCAATAGATGGCGCTGATGTATCCTCTTATGGTAAATAACGCAGGAAGCTGCGAAATGCTTACCTATGGGCTGGAATAGAGGGATATAGATCTATAACAAATACATACAAAAAAATTTATATCTGCCGCGTGAATACAAAATAACACGAAACACATAGGAAATGGCAGAAGTGGGGGTTATGGGACAAAAATTCTGTCCATGGAGAAGACTGATTGACATGTATTAGACACAATCGCGGAACTTGATTGTAATCATACCGGCAACTGTTTTCGTCCGTGCATGGGCTTTTTCAGATTCTATTCGTCATAAGTGACATTTGGTAAACAAATCGCTTACGAAAGGCGTCATGACAATAGCAAAAATCCTTATAAGGTATAGATTTTGAAGATAGCCAGTTCGTAGGCAAAAGGGCTCATGATGGCTAACGTATTCTTTGTTTATATCTAAAATGAATAGCAGTGCACAGACAATTTTATTGCCTCATGGAGGTGGATGATCACTACGTGTTTAATATGCTATTCTTTTTACCAAGTACCGGTTCACTTACCTAAAGTCCTGAAAGATCGTGTTTACCTAATAGAAGTCCAGCCTGCAGTTGTCGAGCGCTCACTTCTCTTATAAAATAAATTCTGCTAATCTGGTTCGGGTGAACCGTCCATAAGAAGAGGTCTAATGTAAAAAATCCCCGATTATAGCAACGTATCCAATATTTAAAGTCCTACTGGCGCATAAAATTTGCGTGTGACTCCCTTGTCTCACGTAACGACCTGCAATATTCAATGTTCTACTGCCCCGGGCGTGTAACAATTTCAAGGAGTAATCCAATAGAAGCAAAACATAATTATGTCTTCCTTAAAACATTAATATCCATGATTGCTTCTTGTAATATCCATCTGTCTTGACAATTTCTGTCAATGTCTGTTATGCTGACCTGGCGCATGCGAGTACGTCAATCAGGATGGACAAATTGCAAAAACTATGACGCTGATACACATATTACTGCTTATTCCGCATAAAAAATGAGCAGGCGGGTTGTGTAGAACCGCCCGTTCCTTTCGCGCCTCCCACTGCCTCCCCTTCGGTCAGCCGGCTACTCTGTCCCTAATAGATTCACATCTGCATCTATACTCTGCAAACCACCATTAAGTGCACGGTAGAGTACGCCCCATTGTACCAGTTATTAGGGTTTCTTCCCTTCCCATTCACGTTTTAAGCGCGGGAAGAATGATTATTTGAATGCCTTTGTGCGTGCAGTAGTATTGTTCTAATTGTATCCTCATTATCCCTATGTGAGCGGTACTTAGGGGGTTGCAGTATACCTAGAGTCATCATTTAGAGCCGGTTCTTGAAACTCTGTCAGTAGACTTTTTCGGGATAAAAAGTCAGAAGATGGCCTTGTAAGTCGAAAACCGGTTAACAATAAAAGTAATATTGTAGAACAAAACGAAACTGGTGCTTTTCGTTTATTATAATGTTGTTCTACCAAGAACTGGCGGACGATTCTGTTAATATTTCTCGGGATACTTCACATAGATCTTCAAGAGTATTCCAGTTGAGTTTCTTCAGTACCTCTGTGACAGTCCCGCTGATCAAACAAATCTGCGACCATTCGTGCTGCACTTCTCTGTATATGTTCAATATCTGCTGTTAGTCTTATTTGGTACGGGTCCCACACACTTGAGCAATATGCTAGAAATGGTCGCACGAGTGATTTGTAAGCAACCTCCTTTGGGAACTGATTGCACTTCCCCATTATTCTACCAACAAATCGAAATCTCCCATCAAGTTTACACACGACTGAGCCTCCATTTCAAATCCCCACAAAGTGTTACACACAGGTATTTGTATGAGTTGGCCAATTCCAACTGTGACTCTTGATATTGTGGTCAGAGGATATTACTTTTTTGTTTGTTTTGTGAAGTGCACAATTTTACATTTCTGAACATTTAAAGCAATTTTCCAATCTTTGCACCGTTCTGAAATCTTATCCAGATCTCACTGAATATTTGTGCAGCTTCTATCGGACAGTACTTCATTATACGAGGGTCAGTCAAAAAGTAATGCCTCCTATTTTTTTTTCTACGTTTAATTGTCAGGAAATTTAAATGCAATTACATAGGTTGAAAACCACAACATTGAGGATCATTTTGTCATTTTTCAATGTAATCTCCGCCCATCTCTACAGTTTTGGTCCATCTTTGAACAAGGGCATGTATCCCAGCACGGTAAAAATCACAGCTCTGCTTCCTAAGCCATTGACGCACGGATGTTTTGACGGCCTCCTCATCTTCAAAATGAATCCCACGATGAGCTTTTTTTAGTGGCCCGAACAGATAGAAGTCTGATGGTGCCAGGTCAGGGCTGTATGGGGGATGAGGCAAAACTTCCCATCCAATTTTGACAATCTCGTCAGAGGTGTGACGACTGGTGTGTGGTCTTGCATTGTCATGCAAAAGAACATCTGCCATTGATTTTGTTGGGCGAACTCGCTGAAGACGTGCTTTAAGTTTTTTGAGGGTTGTGACGTATTGAACAGAATTTATTGTGCATCCCTGCTCCAAAAAATCAACCAGAATCACACCCTCTGTATCCCAGAAAACTGTTGCCATAACTTTCCCTGCCGATCGCACAGTTTTGAATTTTTTCTTCCTCGGCGAGCTTGTGTGACGCCACTCCATTGACTGCCTCTTTGATTCGGGTTCAAAAAAATGCACCCATGTTTCGTCCCCGGTCACAATTTTTTTCAGAAACTCATCTCCCTCCAAACGGAAGTGCTGCAAGTGTTGGGAGGCTATTGTTTTCCTTGCCTCTTTATTCTGATCGGTTAACATTCTTGGAACCCACCGTGCACAAACTTTTGAGTACCCCAATTGTTTAATAATCGTGATCACACTGCCTTTACTAAGAGAAATAATGCGACACACTTCATCTGCAGTCACCCGACGGTCACCACGAATGATGTCATCAACTTGCTGAATGTTGTGTGGAGTCACTGCACTCACCGACCTGCCGCTCCGCTTTTCGTCAGTCAACGGTGTTTGCCCTTCAGCTTCCTTACAACGACGAACCCATCGTCTAACAGTGCTGACATCCACTGTCACAACACCATACACCTTCTTCAGTCTTTCATGAATGCGTATGGGCGTTTCACCTTCTGCATTCAAGAATTCAATCACACAACGCTGTCTCAAACGAACATCGATGTCGGCCATCTTACAAACTTCTGCTGTGCTGCCACCTGTTGACACAGAAAGTTACTACTGCAGTGGATTGCAGAAGAAGGTTTGAGGAACGGCGCCAAATTCAAATTTTTCACTTAACTTAATTTTTTTAAGTAGAAAAAAAATGGGAGGCATTACTTTTTGACCGACCCTCGTAAATAACTGCGTCATCTGCAAAGAGTATGAGGTTACTGTTAGTACTGTCTGCAAGGTAATTAATATACTACATGAACAGCAATGGTCGCAACCAAATTCCCTGGGGCACAATGAAGTTACTTCTACAGCTAACGATGACTTTCCATTCAAGATAACATCCTGTGTTCTCCCTACCAAAGAGTCCTCAATCCAGTCACAGATTTCACTTGATACCCAATATGATAGTACTTTTGACAATAACTGTAGGTGGAGTACTGAGTCAAATGTTTTTCGGAAATCAAGAAACACTGCATCTACCTGGTAGCCTAGATCCAAAGCTTTCTGTATGTCATGTAAGAAAAGTGCGAGTTGGGTTTCACATGATCAATGTTTTTGAAAACTTCGGAGATCGGGATTGAGGAGGACATTATGTTCAAGATACCTCAGGATGTTTGAGCTCAGAACATCCTACAACAGATCGATGTCAGGGATATTGGACGGTAGTTTCGTGGATCACTTCTGATACCTTTCTTGTAGACGGGTGTGATCTGTGCCTTCTTCCAAGATCTGACCACGGATTTTTGTTTGAGGGATAGATTATAGTGAGAAGAGGGGTGAACTCAGCCTCAAAACCAGTACAGAATCTGACAGGCATTCCATTGGGGACCTGGAGCTTTGTTAAATTTTAACGATGTCAGCTGTTTTGTCAACACCGCAAACACTTATTTCATTCATCTTTTCAGTGGTACAAGGATTAAACTGGGGCAGTTCTCCTGGGTTTACCTTTGTAAATGAGCATTTGAAAACGGAGTTAAGCACAATTTTACATTTCTGAACATTTAAAGCAATTTTCCAATCTTTGCACCGTTCTGAAATCTTATCCTGATCTCACTGAATATTTGTGCACCTTCTTTCGGACAGTACTTCATTATAAATAACTGCCTCATCTGCAAAGAGTCCTATACTTTGCTACCATCAATTTCAGTTCCTGCCTCATTCGTTAATGCTGGACGCTAACTTTGGCGACAGTAACAGCCTTTGCATACGACCAGAATCTCTTTGGGTTTTGTGAGATATCATTTGACAATATTCTACTTCAGTAGTCACTGAAGGCATCACGCGTCGTTGTCCGTACAGCCAAACGCGTTAATTCAGCATGTCTCCGTCCATAGCCCTACGCTTTGTTTTACTCCTGTTATACAGTTATCTCTGCTTCTATAGAAGTTTCTTTAAAGTGACTTTAAACCATCGAATCTGTGAATGAACTTTTTCCATGTACTGCAGAGAAATTACAACAAAAATTTTCCAGTACAAAAACGACGATTCGTGAACGCCTACCGTGATCTGATTGAATACAAAAGGCTGGCACTTTTTTCTTTTAGCGCAATCTGTGGAGTTACTTGTTACGAGCTTGTGGTACATCTTTACTAAATTGAGAGTCAGCACTTTCTTCCGCTGATGCCTTCAATTGTAAATGTTTTCTGCAGGTGATTGATCATCAGTGCTGGACGAGACGATTTGGCGTTTTTGTAGATTTAGAGCTTTATGTAAATCGTAAAAAATCATCAAACGAACTTCAAATTTCTTTGCGACCATTGTTTTAACAGTAATGAATGACAAATTTTGAGACGGTGGTAATGTCCCTTCTCAGTAACACCACCTACTGGGCGTTCCTAAAAACTTAAAAAAAGTGGAACCACGAGTTTTTACTTCACATTGCGCAGGAGCGGCAGACCGTGGCAGATAACCGCCGGGACTGAAGAGGGAACTGTGGGGGCGATCTCGTAAAAAGCGTGGCTGACGGTCAGTTAAGGCTCTGTCTGAGGGCGATTATGGCATCTTGTGTGGAGCTATTCTTAGGCGCCTCTGCGAATCGCGAAATGGAACAGATTGTTCTCTTGTCCTGTGGAAGCTGTAAGCGGCCGTCTTCAGGAAACATGCGGTGCCGACGGCCACGCAGACGCTGACAGCGCCTGTTTGTAGCTGGGACTGCTCAACACTTTTCTTTTCCACTAGCATTTACTCGCTCTAGCACGTGCTTTGCTGCACTCAAGTTTTGGCAAAAATATTTCTGTTTAACTATATGGTCCGGAAGCCCTTCTTATCGTCAAATGTGCGCCACGTGTCTCTGAACTGTGGAAACTTTAACCTATGTGTAATCTTATTTGAACTGTTTGCTTATTGTGGAAAGTGGGGAACAGCCCAACATTTGCCCCGACGACTGAGGAAACGGCCTAAAAACGTCTCTCAGACTGCCCGGTGCACCAGATACAGTTGTTACCCTGACATGCTGATTCGGTCCTGTTTTGGCTCACCGGCCAGTGTCGCTAACGAGCGCACTGTGTTTTACTTTATACCAGAAGATGTGGGAGAGATGAACGCTGTAGTATTTATATGTTCTGATACAACTCCCTGCTCCCTGCCGCCGTTGGATAAGCAGCTGCAGCAGCAAGTCGTATAACCCTAGCTTACTTATTTGTTACATAGTTTAATTAATTTCTTTGCGTGTTTTTGGGTACTTGCATTGTTTAATTCGTATATTTCGGGCGTATTATAGTATTTGAGGGTTGTAGCATCGCGCCTTAGTACCTGAATAGTGCAAATTCGCGTAGTCGTCTGTCTTCTGTTTTTGTTGTGAACGGCCAGAGTCGGTTGGCCAGTCAGTGTGCTCCCTGCCGCCGTTGGATAAGCAGCTGCAGCAGCAAGTCGTATAACCCTAGCTTACTTATTTGTTACATAGTTTAATTAATTTCTTTGCGTGTTTTTGGGTACTTGCATTGTTTAATTCGTATATTTCGGGCGTATTATAGTATTTGAGGGTTGTAGCATCGCGCCTTAGTACCTGAATAGTGCAAATTCGCGTAGTCGTCTGTCTTCTGTTTTTGTTGTGAACGGCCAGAGTCGGTTGGCCAGTCAGTGTGCTCCTGCCGCCGTTGGATAAGCAGCTGCAGCAGCAAGTCGTATAACCCTAGCTTACTTATTTGTTACATAGTTTAATTAATTTCTTTGCGTGTTTTTGGGTACTTGCATTGTTTAATTCGTATATTTCGGGCGTATTATAGTATTTGACAGTTGTAGCATCGCGCTTTAGTGTTTACTTCGTAGATTCTTATTCAAATTGCGTGTGAGTTTCGTATAGGGGGTGCAATTTCGAGTTTTAGTTACTGTAATCGTAAATTCAGCAGATTGTAGCGCAGTCGTTAGGCATTTGTACAGGTTAGTTGATACATTCTTTGCGTGTTCCGCTTGCGTTATCTAGGCACCGACTCGTGTTTCAGTAACTGTTGTTAAACATCGATTAGAATGGACAGGGACTGCGATTGCTGTGTTCGGATGAGGGCTGACTTGGCATCGCTTTGCTCACAGCTGCAATCGGCGCTGACTTCGGTCGCTCAGCTTGAGGCTGTTGCCAATGGGCACCACTGTGGGGAGCCGGACTCGGGTATCACGGGGATGTCAACCTCGTCCCGTCTGTCCCCAGATCGGTCTGCCGCTGTGGTTGCCCCGGTTGCTGCCCGCAGTGGGACTGAGCCCTCGCCTGTGGTTGATTGGGAGGTCGTTCCAAGGCGTGGCAGGCAGCGAAAGGCGTCCCCGGAGGCTGATCAGAAAGCCTCGCCGGTGCGTCTGACAAACAGGTTTCAGGCACTGTCTCTGGCTGAGCCGGATGCAGCTGCCTGCCCTGTTTCAGAGGATCATTCTCAGCCTTCAAGGTCCGGGCAATCGCAGAGGTTGGGCTTACTGGTAGTTGGGAGCTCCAATGTTAGGCGCGTAATGGGGCCCCTTAGGGATATGGCGGCTAAGGAGGGGAAGAAATCCAGTGTGCACTCCGTGTGCATTCCGGGAGGAGTCATTCCTGATGTGGAAAGGGTCCTTCCGGATGCCATGAAGAGCACAGGGTGCAGCCAGCCGCAGGTGGTGGCATATGTCGGCACTAATGACGTGTGTCGCTTTGGATCTGAGGAAACTCTCTCTGGATTCCGGTGGCTATCTGATTTGGTGAAGGCTGCCGGTCTTGCTTACGAGATGAAGGCAGAGCTCACCATCTGCAGCATCGTTGACAGAACCGACTGCGGACCTTTGGTGCAGAGCCGGGTGGAGGGTCTGAATCAGAGGCTCAGACGGTTTTGCGACCGTATTGGCTGCAGATTCCTTGACTTGCGCCATAGGGTGGTGGGGTTTCGGGTTCCGCTGAATAGGTCAGGAGTTCACTACACTCAGCTGGCGGCTACACGGGTAGCGGAGGCTGTGTGGCGTGGACTGGGCGGTTTTTTAGGTTAGAAGGCCTCGGGAAAGTGCGGGATGGGCTGCAATGTCAAAGGGTGCTTGGCAATTACAGGACGTGCTTGGATCAAGGAACAGTCGGAATTATAGTTGTAAATTGTTGTAGTTGCGCTGGAAAAGTCCCTGAGCTTCAAGCGCTAATAGAAAGCACAGAAGCTGATATCGTTATAGGTACAGAAAGCTGGCTAAAGCCTGAAATAAGTTCTGCAGAAATTTTTACGAAGTCTCAGACGGTGTTCAGGAAAGATAGATTAGGCAGAATTGGTGGTGGAGTGTTGGTGTCTGTCAGTAGTGGTTTATCTTGTAGTGAAGTCGAAGTAGATACTCTGTGCGAATTGGTGTGGGTGGAGGTTATACTTAACAGCCGAATTAAGTTAATAATTGGCTCCTTCTACCGACCCCCAGACTCCGATGATACAGTTGCGGAACAGTTCAGAGAAAGTTTGAGTCTCGTAACAAATAAATACCCCACTCATACGGTTATAGTTGGTGGGGACTTCAACCTACCCTCGGTATGTTGGCAAAAATACTTGTTCAAAACCGGTGGTAGGCACAAAACGTCTTCCGAGATTGTCCTAAATGCATTCTCCGAAAATTATTTAGAGCAGTTAGTCCACGAACCCACGCGAATTGTAAATGGTTGCGAAAACACACTTGACCTCTTGGCCACAAACAATCCAGAGCTGATAGAGAGCATCATGACTGATACAGGGATTAGTGATCACAAGGTCATTGTAGCTAGGCTCAATACCATTTCTTCCAAATCCATCAGAAACAAACGCAAAATAATTTTATTTAAAAAAGCGGATAAAGTACCACTAGAAGCCTTCCTAAAAGACAATTTCCATTCCTTCCGAACTGACTATGCGAATGTAGACGAGATGTGGCTCAAATTCAAAGATATAGTAGCAACAGCAATTGAGATATTCATACCTCATAAATTGGTAAGAGATGGAACGGATCCCCCGTGGTACACAAAAAAGGTCCGAACGCTGTTGCAGAGGCAACGGAAAAAGCATGCGAAGTTCAGAAGAACGCGAAATCCTGAAGATGGGCTAAAATTTACAGACGCGCGAAATTTGGCACGTACTTCGATGCGAGATGCCTTTAATAGGTTCCACAACGAAACATTGTCTCGAAATTTGGTAGAAAATCCCAAGAAATTCTGGTCGTATGTAAAGTACACAAGCGGCAAGACGCAGTCAATACCTTCGCTGCGCAGTGCCGATGGTACTGTTATCGACGACTGTGCCGCTAAAGCGGAGTTATTGAACGCAGTTTTCCGAAATTCCTTCACCAGGGAAGACGAATGGAATATTCCAGAATTTGAAACACGAACATCTGCTAGCATGAGTTTCTTAGAAGTAGATACCTTAGGGGTTGCGAAGCAACTCAAATCGCTTGATACGGGCAAGTCTTCAGGTCCAGATTGTATACCGATTAGGTTCCTTTCAGATTACGCTGATACTATAGCTCCCTACTTAGCACTCATATACAACCGCTCGCTCACCGATAGATCTGTACCTACAGATTGGAAAATTGCGCAGGTCGCACCAGTGTTCAAGAAGGGTAGTAGGAGTAATCCATTTAACTACAGACCTATATCATTGACGTCGGTTTGCAGTAGGGTTTTGGAGCATATACTGTATTCAAACATTATGAATCACCTCGAAGGGAACGATCTATTGACACGTAATGAGCATGGCTTCAGAAAACATCGCTCTTGTGCAACGCAGCTAGCTCTTTATTCGCACGAAGTAATGGCCGCTATCGACAGGGGATCTCAAGTTGATTCCGTATTTCTAGATTTCCGGAAAGCTTTTGACACCGTTCCTCACAAGCGACTTCTAATCAAGCTGCGGAGCTATGGGGTATCGTCTCAGTTGTGCGACTGGATTCGTGATTTCCTGTCAGGAAGGTCGCAGTTCGTAGTAATAGACGGCAAATCATCGAGTAAAACTGAAGTGATATCAGGTGTTCCCCAGGGAAGCGTCCTGGGACCTCTACTGTTCCTGATCTATATAAATGACCTGGGTGACAATCTGAGCAGTTCTCTTAGGTTGTTCGCAGATGATGCTGTAATTTACCGTCTAGTAAGGTCATCCGAAGACCAGTATCAGCTGCAAAGCGATTTAGAAAAGATTGCTGTATGGTGTGTCAGGTGGCAGTTGACGCTAAATAACGAAAAGTGTGAGATGATCCACATGAGTTCCAAAAGAAATCCGTTGGAATTCGATTACTCGATAAATAGTACAATTCTCAAGGCTGTCAATTCAACTAAGTACCTGGGTGTTAAAATTACAAACAACTTCAGTTGGAAGGACCACATAGATAATATTGTCGGGAAGGCGAGCCAAAGGTTGCGTTTCATTGGCAGGACACTTAGAAGATGCAACAAGTCCACTAAAGAGACAGCTTACACTACACTCGTTCGTCCTCTGTTAGAATATTGCTGCGCGGTGTGGGATCCTTACCAGGTGGGATTGACGGAGGACATCGAGAGGGTGCAAAGAAGGGCAGCTCGTTTTGTATTATCGCGTTATAGGGGAGAGAGTGTGGCAGATATGATACACGAGTTGGGATGGAAGTCATTACAGCATAGACGTTTTTCGTCGCGGCGAGACCTTTTTACGAAATTTCAGTCACCAACTTTCTCTTCCGAATGCGAAAATATTTTGTTGAGCCCAACCTACATAGGTAGGAATGATCATCAAAATAAAATAAGAGAAATCAGAGCTCGAACAGAAAGGTTTAGGTGTTCGTTTTTCCCGCTCGCTGTTCGGGAGTGGAATAGTAGAGAGATAGTATGATTGTGGTTCGATGAACCCTCTGCCAAGCACTTAAATGTGAATTGCAGAGTAGTCATGTAGATGTAGATGTAGAAGTGACACATTCTCCTAGAAGAGAGTAGTTGGTTCATGTTTCCGAACATGAGCTCTGTACAGACGGTGCTGGTTAAAATTCTTGATGTAAATAAGTTGTTGATATTTTCATGCACCCTTTCTAGACAGCAGACGGTTTTGTTTCATCTGTTTCAATCATTTACCTTCAAGCTTAGCTTGCCAGTGTTCCTAGTCCGACAGAAAACGCTGAACTATTTAATTCATTTTCCTGAATTTCTATTAGAATCGTGAACTGAAGCTGTTCTGTCAGCGAACGAGTCACTATGTAATTCGCACAATGGCGATAAAATTTAAATGCAAAATTTAAGAAACTGCGTCTGTGTCTTTGCAGAATTTTTACTGTTGTTGTGTATATTTGGAAGTCAAGACTTCTTCATCGGGGCTTTCTGTTGTTACAGAAGGTAAGGACCTTTATTGCAGTTTCAAATGTTCAAATGGCTCTAAGCACTATGGGACTCAACACCTTAGGTCATCAGTCCTGTAGACTTGGAAACTGTTTAAACCTAACCAACCTCAGGACATCACACACATATATGCCCCTGGCAGGATTCGAACTTGCGACCGTAGCAGCAGCGCGGTTCCGGACTGAAGTGCCTAGAACCGCTCGGTCGTAGAGGTGGCTGTTGCAGTTTCTACATGTCGTAAATATGTATCTGTGAATTCTGTTGATTTCTTTTGTATGTGATATCCTAACGGAGTAATTCGCACATGTTTAAGTACTCTCAAATACACAGCAATTTGTGTGTATTACACATATGGGAGTTGCTCCGTTAAGATTGGCAAAATACGCAGAAATTTTCTCAGCTTTCGGCTCTTGAAGAAGAATGGGCTGCCATTCCTCCGCAGACATTCAGACACCTTATTGAAAATGTCCCTGGTAGAGTGCAAGCCATCATACAGAGAAGCTTGGAGACATCACATATTAATGTCCACTGATAGGTGTCTGGATACCTTTGATCATCTACATCCATACTCCGTAAGCCACCTGACGGTGTGTGGCGGAGTGTACCTTGAGTACCTCTATCGGTTCTTTCTTCCATTCCAGTCTCGTATTGCTTGTGGAAACGAGGATTGTCAGTATGCTTCTTTGTGGGCTCTAATCTCTGAGATTTTATCCTCATGGTGTCTTCATGAGAGATACGTAGGAGGGAGCAATATACTGCTTGACACTTGGGTGAAAGTAAGTTCTCGAAACTTTAACAAAATCCCGTACCGAGCTACTGAGCGTCTCTCCCGCAGAGTCTTCCACTGGAGTTTATCATCTCCGTAACGCTTTCGCGATTACTAAATTATCCTGTAACGAAGCGCGCTGCTCTCCGTTGGGTCTTCTCTATCTCTTCTATCAACCCTATCTGGTGCGGATCCCACACTGCTGAGCAGTATTCAAGCAGTGGGCGAACAAGTGTACTGTAACCTACTTCCTTTGTTGTCGGATTGCATTTCCTTAGGATTCTTCCAATGAATCTCAGTCTGGCATCTGCTTTACCGACAATCAACTTTATATGATCATTCCATTTTAAATCACTCCTAATACGTACTCCCAGATAATTTATCGAATTAACTGCTTCCAGTTGCTGACCTGCTATATTGTAGCTAAATGGTAAAGGATCGTTCTTTCTATGTATTCGCATCACATTACACTTGTCTACATTGAGATTCAATTGCCATTCCGTGCACCATGCGTCAATTCGCTGCAGATCCTCCTGCATTTCAGTACAATTTTCCATTGTTGCAACCTCTCGATACACCACAGCATCATGTGCAAAAAGCCGTCTGTTTCGAAACCCATGCTGATTCCTACAGAGTAGATTTCTAGTCTCCAGAAAAGTCATTATACTCGAGCATAATACGTGTTCCAAAATTCTACAACTGATCGACGTTAGAGATATAGGTCTATAGTTCTGCACGTCTGTTCGACGTTCCTTCTTGAAAACGGGGATGACCTGTGCCCCTTTTCAATCCTTTGGAACGCTTCGCTCTTATAGAGAAGTACGGTACATCCTTGCAAGAAAGGGGGGGGGGGGGGGCGGCGGCGGCAAGTTCCTTCGCGTACTCTGTGTAAAATCGAACTGGTATCCCATCAGGTCCAGCGGCCTTTCCTCTTTTGAGCGATTTTAATTGTTTCTCCATCCCTCTGTCGTCTATTTAACAACGAAGTACGGTGCGCAAGATTACGGAGACTTCTCAAGTGATTGTAAGAGAAGTGTTGTAAAATGTTCACTGTACGTGCCTCCCCACCAAAGAGTCGTCTGCTTCCGGGATCTTTCTGGTGTAAACTAGTTATTGTGCGTCTCCTGTTCTTCAAGAACGCCTCCGAAGTCAAATGTTGTAGTCAGTGAGAAAGCTACACACTGGAACGCTGGTACTAACTGTCACGACGGTGGGCGGAGCGCGCACGTGGCGAATGCGAGGCGCTGTTGTTGGAGTGGCGTGCTGTGTGGTGGGTAGGGCTTCGGCTAATGGCATTGCCCGTGCCCCTGGGGGTCGGCTTTGGCGGTCGCGGGCGGTGACCTCCGCCTCGCAGAAATCGAGATGGGCCGGAGCCGAGGAGCTGACGTGCAGCGTGGAGGCGTCAGGCGCTGGTGCTACGTCACAGGCCGCCTCTGCACTCGCCACGCTAACCTTCCTGTCGTCCTGAACGTCTCCTGTCTCATAGCCGCGCGACACGGCGCATCGGAAATGGCGGTATTTCCGGTTTAAAAAACAAGTGACGGCGCTGAACTGGTAATGGATCCATTCTAATTAACGAATACACACTCTGCTTCTGACAAGAAACTGCGCTATTTGAAAAATTATCGCGCCATTTATACAGTTTTCTTGTCGCGACATTCACGGCCTGAGCTTAAGTTGAATGACTTTCCTGGAGACTAGAAATCTACTCTGTAGGAATCAGCATAGGTTTCGAAACAGACGGTGGTGTGAAACCCAGCTTGTTCTATTCGACAAGAGACTCAGAGGGCCATAGACACGGGTTCACAGGTAGATGCCGTGTTTCTTGACTTCCGCAAAGCGTTCGATACAGTTCCCCACAGTCGTTTAATGAACAAAGTAAGAGCATATGGACTATCAGACCAATTCTGTGATTGGATTAAGGAGTTCCTAGATAACAGAACGCAGCATGTCATTCTCAGTGGAGAGAAGTCTTCCGAAGTATGAGTGATTTCAGGTGTGCCGCAGGGCAGTGTCATAGGACCGTTGCACAGTATACATAAATGACCTTGTGGACGACATAGGAACTTCACTGAGGTTTTTAGCAGATGATGCTGTGGTGTATCAAGAGGTTATAACAATGGAAATTTGTACTGAAATGCAGGAGGATCTGCAACGAATTGACGCATCGTGCAGGGAATGACAATTGAATCTCAATGTAGACAAGTGTAATGTGCTGCGAATACATAGAAAGATAGATCCCTTATCATTTAGCTACAAAATAGCAGGTCAGCAACTGGAAGCAGTTAATTCCATAAATTATCTGGGAGTACGCATTAGGAGGGATTTAAAATGAATGATCATATAAAGTTGTTCGTCGGTAAAGCAGATGCCAGACTGAGATTCATTTGAAGAATCCTAAGGAAATGCCATCCGAAAACAAAGGAAGTAGGTTAAAGTACGTTTGTTCGCCCACTGCTCGAATACTGCTCAGCAGTGTGGGATCCGTACCAGATAGTGTTGATAGAAGAGATAGAGAAGATCCAACGGAGAGCAGCGCGCTTCGTTACAGGATCATTTAGTAATCGCGAAAGCGTTACGGAGATGATAGATAAACTCCAGTGGAAGACTCTGCGGGAGAGACGCTCAGTAGCTCGGTACGGGCTTTTGTTAAAGTTTCGAGAACATACCTTCACCGAAGTGTCAAGCAGTATATTGCTCCCTCCTACGTTTATCTCACGAAGACACCATGAGAATAAAATCACAGAGATTAGAGCCCACAAAGAAGCATACTGACAA
Source organism: Schistocerca gregaria (assembly GCF_023897955.1). Classification (NCBI taxonomy): domain Eukaryota; kingdom Metazoa; phylum Arthropoda; class Insecta; order Orthoptera; family Acrididae; genus Schistocerca; species Schistocerca gregaria. Next base: position 1,067,803,397 of record NC_064920.1, on the reverse strand, counting down.
TCCTCGTTTCCACAAGCAATACGAGACTGGAATAGAAGGGAGAACCGATAGAGGAACTCAAGGTACCCTCCGCCACACACCGTCAAGTGGCTCGCGGAGTATGGATGTAGATGAGTGACTGCTTGCGCGTCTATGTGCAAGGTGTCATTTGCGAAATTTTATCTGCACCACTCAGCTAGATGGGTAGGGGCGTCAACAATACACGTCGCTTCTGGCTTGCAAGACTGTTTTTTGAATTTTTAAGGAAATTTTCGCTAGATGTACGGTGTCTTTCTTCGAATGTCTACCAGTGAAGATTTTACAAAACTTCTCTTACAATCCCTTGAAAAGTCTCTGTACTTCGTTGTATAGCTTTGTCCCTGCTACTAGTCCGATGCACGCGAGCAGTAGTCATACATGGGCCGGACACACGTTTTGTGAGCAATCTGTCCCTGCATACGTGCTGTCGATAAGACCAGCTTAGCACATGATGAAGCAGTCGGCACCAGTAAACCCTATTTTCTGTAAAGAATCGGACTCCCGTCTGATAACTGTACAGATGAGTTAACGTGCAAAATATCTTACTTTGAGTGTACGCGCGTAATGCTGTGTTCATTGGAAAGTCTTTGTTCTAATCGCCTGCACTGCGCCTTTCTACATACGGCTCACGCATAGCACTTTTGACCGTAGTGTGTTGTTCTTTCTGCTCTTTCTGCTAATATACAATACGATCGTGCTTGGCACTCTTCCATAGTGTTGACATGCAGTCGAAGACCATTCGAGGCTCTTTGGCGCAACTACTTGCACTAACCGGATCAAGCTAGTGTCTGTGCAACTGGTTGCATTTCTCGGTTGGCGCCCACAGCGCTCCCGCCCCTTCTGCCTGTGTCTTTGCCACCTCATCATTTTCCTGAAGCACTTCTTCCGTGCTTTTCCTACGTACACTTACATTAGATTTCCTTTTGCTATGCAGTAATCCTATACATTCATATATATACAACAACTAGCAACAAATTCATTTTAGGTTACTTTATTGAAAAAGTACCGTTACCGGTTTCGAGTATATTTCGAATTTCACGCTTTCCTCAAAACATTTGAAGCGTCGGTTTAGTGGTGAGTTGCCCTAGTATAATCAGTAATTCACAGCTGCGTGGTAAAGATAGTTGCGTTACAGACTTGTGTTAGACTGCAAATTACTTGAAATGCCGTCTGGAGCGTTTGTTTTCATTGTTTTTCAATAAAAAATGGTTCAAATGGCTCTGTGCACTATGGGACTTAACTGCTGAGGTCATCAGTCCCCTAGAACTTAGCTACTTAAACCTAACTAACCTAAGGACGACACACATGTCCATGCCCGAGGCAGGACTCGAACCTGCCACCGTAGCGGTTGCGCGGTTCCAGACTGTAGCGCCTAGAACCGCTTGGTCACTCCGGCTGGCTCATTGTTTTTCACCAACGAATTATATTCGTAATGTTGTTTGTATTTTCACAGTCACATACGTCAGTTTGCATTACTAACACTATTGTTGATCACAAAAAAATTTCCAATGCGCACCACATGTTTGATGAACATCGTCTGAAAACAAATGCAGTGTGTTTAGAAAATACGCGAGTGTCAAAGATGCTGTGCTGTGGTGATACATTACAAAGATGTGAAAATTCGGGAAATGACGCACGTATTACTGTTACGTTAAATTTAAAAAGTATTTTACATTAAATGTAGGGCATTAAATACGGCGATATAAATGGGATTTTATGTGCCACAGCGTTACAAACTTATTTACAAAATGGTAGAGGAATACATGTGAATAAAATGCCGGGATGTTTTCTTTGCAAGGGCATGGCCAATTTCCTCCCCCCTCACTGACGCAGTCCGAGCTTGTGCCGTCGTCTCTGGTGACCTCGATGTCGACGGGACTTGAAACCCAATCTTCCTTCTTTTTGAAGAAACTAACCTAAAACTAATTTGTGGCTGATTGGTGTACACCAACAACAATTTATATATAATACGGCGGCATAAAATTTACAATACGTTGCAAAATTTAGTTAAATATTCATTCATAAAATTTAATTATAAAGATCGAAAGACTTATATGCTACATGTGTAGTGGATATGTGACACGTGAATTGTGCTATACGCTGAACGCCGACCAACGTGAATGAGCGACTAATTAACTGCTTGTCCTAACGAGCACACGTATCAAGGATCGCCGATTTTACCCACCTTTCGCACGAGTGTAGTACATAGTTAGGTTGCCAAATCCTGCTCTAGCCTGATGCACTTCTCGAGCCTTTTCGAGCTGTCGAGTTTCAAAGTCGTGCGAGCCTGTTGGATACCATACGAGAGCGCCAGCCATCAAGCGACGGCTTTAGCCGAACCGACCGATGTAAAACGGCAGTTTACAGTATGCCCATGTTGCCTTTGATTCTCCTGATTCCCCCCCCCCCCCCCTTTCCCCGTAATCTTCCTCCAAACACGTATATCGCTACGAGTCATGTTTCTGTCGTCGTCGCCGCCGCAGCCGCTACCGCCGCCGTCCTCGTGGTGTACCCGTGACGAAGTATAATCCGAATGTAATAAAGAATCGTGTCGAAATGGAAGACTTCTCTGTCGGTACATTCGTGCTTATATTAAAGTATTATCGAGCCGAAGCTATAATATCTTCAACGTCGCTGGTAGGCCGACAGCATCGGGAGTGGTAGCTAACAAACGGCCGTCCAGTCACAGTTAACAGTTGCCTATCTAACGACTTGCAGAGGCAACAAAAATTCAACTTTTAATGTAGTTATTGACCAAATTTTGAATGTCATAATCTACTCATTACGAGCTATAACCTTACGTTAAAGGTTTAACAGAGTAAGGTAAGTATTAGAGCTACTAATTGTGTAGCCTTTGTGTCTCGAGGCGCGCAAATTACCCACACAATTTCAGAATGAGAACACTTAGCGACGTTAAATAAAGCACATAATTTCAAAACTTTTCGAACCTTTCTCTCGCTGACGGCACCACTCCTCCGCCTTGTCTCCCCCCTTAAAATAATGGAAAATAGAGATTTATCGCTTACTACCTTTTCGGTATACATGTAGTAAAACTTGAGCATCCGGCGTGACATTTTACTTTATTTCTTTTTTACTGCTAGCTCTCTCGGCAACACATTTTTCACACGGTATCCTTATATACTGCTGAAGGTAACGCCAAAATTATGTAATTGTAAGACTCGTTCACGAAGTATGACGACATAAACATTGATATGCGAGAAAAACCAGCGTCTCTTTAAGACGGAGCACAAATTACCCGCACTATACTCATTCGGTATTTGATAATAAGGCTGCTTTCTCCATGATCGTGAACGAGTCCCATGGTAAAAAAATGGACAAAGTGGGAATATTCCTTTTAGAAACAGTTGTCTTCTGACATTTCCGTTAATCTTTGAATGAATAATTCTTAATAAATAAAACCAGCGTAATTAAGGTTTCACGTTTTCAGACATAAAGATTTGCGTGCTTAACGTCAGATATTTAACTCAGTAACTCATTATCAAAGTAATGAGACGTTCGATGCTGTTTAATTACACTACTGGGCACTGTTTAATTACAGTACTGGCCATTAAAATTGCTACACCAAGAAGAAATGCAGATGATAAACGGGTATTCATTGGGCAAATATATTATACTATATCTGACATGTGATTACATTTTCACAAATTTGGGTGCGTTGATCCTGAGAAACCAGTACCCAGAACAACCACCTCTGGCCGTAATAACGGCCTTGATACGCCTGGGCATTCAGTGAAACAGAGCTTGGATGGCGTGTACAGATACAGCTGCCCATGCAGCTTCAACATGGTACCGCAGTTCATCAAGAGTAGTGACTGGCGTATTGTGACGAGTCAGTTGCTCGGCCACCATTACACAGATGTTTTCAGTTGGTGAGAGATCTGGAGAAGGTGCTGGCCAGGGCAGCAGTCGGACATTTTCTGTATCCAGAAAGTCCCGTACAGGACCTGCAACAGGCGGTCGTGCACTATCCTGCTGAAATGTAGGGTTTCGCAGGGATCGAATGAAGGGTAGAGCCACGGGTCGTAACACATCTGAAATGTAACGTCCACTGCTCAAAGTGCCGTCAGTGCGAACAAGAGGTGACCGAGACGTGTAACCAATGGCACCCCATACCACCACGCCGGGTGATACGCCAGTATGGCGATGATGAATATACGTTTCCAATGTGCGTTCACCGCGATGTCGCCAAACACGGATGCGACCATCACGATGCTGTAAACAGAACCTGGATTTATCCGAAAAAATGACGTTTTGTCATTTGTGCACCCAGGTTCGTCGTTGAGTACACCATCGTAGGCGGTCCTGTCTGTGACGCAGCGTCAAGGGTAACCGCAGCCATGGTCTCCGAGCTGATAGTCCATGCTGCTGCAAACTTCGTCGAACTGTTCGTGCAGATGGTTGTCGTCTTGCAAACGTCCCCATCTGCTGACTCAGGGATCGAGACGTGGATGCACGATCCGTTACAGCCATGCGGATAAGATGCCTGTCATCTCGACTGCTAGTGATACGAGGCCGTTGGGATCCAGCACGGCGTTTCGTATTAGCCTCCTGAACCCACTGATTCCTTATTCTGCTGACAGTCATTGGATCTCGACCAACGCCAGCAGCAATGTCACGATACGATAAACCGGAATCGCGACAGGCGACAATCCGACCATTATGAAAGTCGGAAGCGTGATGTTACGCATTTCTCCTCCTTACGCGAGGCATCTCAACAACATTTCACCAGTCAACGCCGGTCAATTGCTGTTTGTGTGTGAGAAATCGGCTGGAAACTTCCCTCATGTCAGCACGTTGTAGGTGTCGCCACCGGCGCCAAGCTTGTGTGAATGCTCTGAAAAGCTAATAATTTGCATATCACAGCATCTTCTTCCTGTCGGTTGAATTTCGCGTCTGTAGCATGTCATCTTCGTGGTTTAGCAATTTTAATGGCCAGTAGTGTACATGAGGATTGGAGTCTTAAAAGAATTAGGGATCTGTCATAAAAGCATGAGAAACATAGCACTGAGCACATTTTGTAAATGCCTCTCTCTCTGAAACGGTGACACGTAAGTTTGATTTTTGGAGAACGCATCCTATTGACGTTTGAAAACAATGTCCGTTCAGAAATAATTTTTGATTGAAGCCACGCGTATTTCATTGTAGAAACTCGTACACGACCTATTACAGATAGGTACGTACTAGAGCCGTGCGAAAAATGAGCGAAGTCGGTGACTCGTTAGATGTGTGATGCCGTAGTGAATGTAGGGCGAACACCAGTGACGAGCGTGGCCGGGAAGCTGCCCATCGCGTCGCGTCTCGGCAGGCACAGGATCGGCTGCCTATTGGTTACGCAAGGCCTGTGTCACGAGCGGCGGTCTGTGCGCTGCCGGAAGAACTAAACTAAACTCCATCCGGCCTTGGAAGAAGCCGCATGCATAATACAGCACAGCAGGGGTTTAGTTCGGCGTCTGGCAGTTTCTGACACTTGCACTAAGTGACATTTGTACGGAGAGGAAACGTGTTGACATTTGCACCGAGTCCATCACGCTGCAGGTAGTTCCAGAAGTCGCGTGTCAGCCACTACCTGCGACGTTCTCTGGGAGAGCACAAAGCCGTTTCCTGCAAACTTCCCTTTCCCCGCACCGGTTCTTAGTGTGCGTGGCTTTCTTCCAGGTTTCAGTATGGTAGGTGACGTCTGACTGGCTAGTGGTGTTGCGTGTTTGAGATAACTGCGTTCACTGAGACCGCCAAAGGGAAGCTTTTACTGATTCACAATGGGTATCAGTATATAATGTACTATACAAACAAACAATAAGTGAGTTAATGGCTTTGCGCAAACTTTAATAACAATAAACGCAAAGGAAGACTATCCACAAAAGTAACACAGTTTTAGGGAAGGTAGCCACGTATGTATTCCAGATGAAACAGCAAATGAAGTGCGGAAACATTTTGGCAGCGCGAAGAAGCGGGCAAAAGAAACAGACACTACACTCTACAGTTTCATCAGTTTACGTGAGAAAGTAGGGCAGCTCTTCAGTCGAGGCTACGACTTAATAACATCGTTACCGTCACACAGAAGTGTAAAATAAACGTAACATCGTATTAGGCGAAAATATTCGGGCACTACACAAGACCTCGCCGATTCTGGAGGAATATTCTTCCAAGAAAATAATTTGCTGATGCATGATTGTAGCAATTTTTTACTTGCAGATGATAACAGGGGACCGAATGACAAATACTGGTGTTTGCCAGCGAAACGGGGAAAATCCTGTTTATCAAACTACGAATCTTTTTTTATATAGAACGTTTAAGAGTTCGAAGAAGCAGTTTGGACAGTTGTTTATACTCCACGCCGAACTTAATAGTTCTTGGGAGGAAACTACCACTATTCCAGTTGTTACGCTTTATTCACAAATAAAAAGCGGAAAACACATGAACGTTTTTTTAAAGCTATTGCCTGGATGGAACCTTGCATATCTGATGATGGACTTCGAAATTGCCATAGACCAAGCAGCTAACAGTTTGTTTCCTGGAACAGAGCCTACTGGTAGCAGTTATTGTTTTAATCAGTGTTTGTGGAAACAAGTTCAGTGTTGCGGCCTCGTTCAAGCCTACAGGGAAAACGAGATACACAGCCACATAAGAATGTGTTCTCCTCTAGCACATCTTCCCCTGGAAACGTTGAATGATGATTGCCCATGTATTGAGGAGAGCACGCCTGAAAATCTTCAGGACGTTTGTAGCCATTTTGTGGACCAGTGGCAAGTTAATGAACATATGCCAAGAGAGATGTGGAAGGCTCCATCGCAATAGTAACGTCTCAGGAGGATGGAACCGAAGAATAAACACATTAATATCAAAAGTTCGTTCGAATGTTTACTTTTTAGTGAAAAATCTTCGAGAAGCTGCAGGTACCACGGCCACCAGTTTGATCGACTAATTTTGAAACTTGAAAGGAACGGAAGAAAAATATCAGCAACGAATACTGGCGAAACTATTGCAGAAGCATTAAAGAAACTCCGAACTGATGGGAACTTATTATCGTTTTTGACTTGAGTGGCCTACTCACAGAAATTGCTCTGGCCAGCGTTCTGAAATCGTTCGTATTGATTGGACAGTGTAACTGCTGTTGCATTCGTAAGGAATTGAAGAAATTCCAGGAACACTGAGAACAAGGCTGTCTTTTTTTTTCTGGGCGCAGCATCTCTTCAACTTCGCTGGGTCGGAAAATGGATCGAATACCGTGTCTGCCCAAGACTCTTCCTGTTTTATTTGCTGGAGTTCCAAGAAAGGAACGAGTGCTATGTGTTGATTTTGTTGTAACGATCATCTTCGTGTTTTCATTTCTTAGAGGTGCTTAACTTGATATCTCATTCACTACAGCCGTTCTTCCGGATTACTTTGGTCTCAGTGTCCCACCAATGTATAAAATTCCTGGTGAATGTAGTAACAGTTACATTAGGCTGGCTACATGTACGATTTGAAAATATTTATTTAGCAATGTCGCCTGGATGAACTACGTTCTCATGTAAACGTGGATTGTCTTCAACTGGCGCTTAATTGACGGTTGTAAAGGAACGCAAAAAAGATTTCTACTGCATATTTTAATTTCCTGGTAGATGCCGATCTCTAATGGAATAAGAGAGCGTGCTGAATAGTAATGTCTTTGAACTTTTTATATGAAAACCCTAATGATTTTGAAAAAAATTTTATAATATTATACATATTTACATTTTTATTCCCCAACATAGTCACCCTGCCGACGAATACATTACTGCCAACGAGAGGCCATTTTGTTGATATCATCATTGTGTAATTTTTGACTTTGTTGACAGAGCCGCAACCTCACCGCTGCTTGCACCACTTCATCAGTGTCAAAGTGAAGTCCTAAAAGCTGTCTTCTAAGTATTGGAAACAGATGAAAATCGGATGCGGCATTTCGGCACTACATGGAGGGATAATAGATGTCAGCGAACCCAAGGCTTCGGATTGCTGCGGATATCTCAGCGCTCGTCTGTGGTCTGGAATTGTCATGCTGAAGCAGAGGGTGTTCGTCCATATGTGGACGAACTCATCCTTTTCATGCATTCAGTTTTCTGAGGGATTATAGCACACTGTTTCTCACGCTGCGACACAGCTGCGTAACACACCGCCACGTTACACGCTACATTTCGGAGCCCTCTGGCGGTAGAGGACTGCAATTTTTTGTTGTTGAGTTGGGGGAGACCAAACAGCGAGTTCATCAGTCTAATCGGATTAGGGAAAGATGGGGAAGGAAGTCGGCCATGCCCTTTCAAAGGAACCATTTGCCTGGAGCAATTTAGGGAAATCACGGAAAACCTAAATCAGGATGGCCGGACGCGGGATTGAACCGTCGTCCTCCCGAATGCGAGTCCATTGTGCTAACCACTGCGCCACCTCGCTCGGTGCTGCAATTTGTGCCAGCGAAGTGGGAAAGTCGACCTATCTCAACCGAAATTGAGAGCAGAATAAAAATTTCGTAGGCATTACTTTTCACCAAGCCCACATAACTTATCCATTTAATCACGTTTTACTCGTTAACCCTTTAATGCTAAAGTAGCTGGTATGAGGGTGTATGTCGGACTCCAAAAGTATACTATTGCATCAAACAGAACAGTCTTTGTCGTTTTTTATTATTACAGCATATATTTTCAGTAACATGACAGCAAAAAAGACAATGTTTATAATCGAGAAAAAGTACGCAATTGGTGTTCCTGAGAAGTGAACGTGTCTCAAAAATCGGGAAATAAAACCTTCAAATATTAATCGTGCGGTATTCTAGTCTTTCGTAAACAACCAAGAATTATAAACAGAATCCAAAATCTCCGGAAAATTTCACGGATAAATTCGCGTTTGATGTTAACTTTCAAGTCTGTTGAAGGCCACAATTTTTATCGCTTAAGATACTGTTATTTTTCATGTATGTTAGAGTGCTGTATATGACAGTTCTAGCTAAAATTTCGAAAATCTAAAAATGTGTTATACATTCTCCAAATTTGTGAAACACCCGCGTATTTCGTTTGTCATTTATCACCTAAACGTTTCCCACATGTTTTTGTCGCACTCGGGGCAGATCAGTTTGCCGCAGTTTTGGCAAGGATACTTTGTTGGCTTCTTCATGTTAGGCACATTTTACGAATCAGAAAAACGCAGGCTGTTCAGATCTGCCAGGTTCATGACTAGTCTTTCGAATCCTCCTCGCGCAGAACGGTAATTCACGTGGAAGACTCTCAAACCCAAGAAGCCTACGACGCAAGTATTGATACACTAGCGAGTCCTTATGAAACTACTCTGGACGTTTGATGAACATTCGAGTGAGCCTCAAGAACAATGTAAGCATGAACATCACACCCCACGTGAACAACAATAAAAAAATGTGAACATTGGCCACCGACGAGTTCTTGTGCAGGATAGCTAGATCGTATTCCACTAATTTAGCCCCTCTGTTATCTTGTAAAGATTTAGCAATGTCTAGACTATATGTTATAGAATGGTTCATGGTGTGGTATTCATCACAATTTTCGACCTACATTTGTGTGTTTTGCCTGATCAACTTACCTCTGTTGTAAAGAGTTTAATCCTTGTGAAGGGTGTTTCAAATCGCAGGTGGGAATCCAGATTTTGTCTCTCTTCCTGTAGTCTCGCTCTTCTCTGAATGTGTTAGCCAGCAGTACGCAAACTGGCTGTTCCCGTAATCGCACACGTTAATATGTATGTATCCGGTCAGTTGGACATCCGACGCAAGGGTCGAGTCTTACGTATGTTGAACGACTATGAACGATACTGAATAAACTTGAGGTAATTCTCAACCTCTCGTTACTTATTTGAAGTGCAACAAAGATCATCCTTTATTGTTATTAATCACGAAATTCTCTGTTGAAGTGTCTATAATAGTAAATAGTATTACGTGGCGTCCCATACCGTTAACGTGCTATGCTGCTGCGAGAAAGATTATAGAGGTATTTTACTTTGTCATTCTCACACATCTACGTCTTTATGATTATTCTGCAATTCACAATAAAGTACCTATAATAATAAAATTTATTTATTTTAACTGACGATAAAATGGAAAAAGCCAAAATCACTGCCGTCGACGCCTTTAATACACAAGAAAGAAAAGTTGTATTCTCTGCAGATATATTACTTCGCTGAAATCATGGTGGGATCTCTCCCTTGTTTTTCGTCGCCATTCATACTGAATTTAATTCTCAGACGCTCGTTGATAGGTGCAGCAGAGTTAACCACTTGCGAGCAGTGATATTTGGAACGTGTTTTGAAATGGTGTGGTAAGCTTCAATACAGATTATGTGGGTATAATCAATTTCTGTTCTCGTATGGAGAGATTGTGTCCATCACTGTCTTTCCCCGAATAAATACACCGAAGCAAAAAATCGCAGCACCAAAAAATAATTAATGTAGAGTACTCAAATTTCGGGAATACATTTGTCTAGGTAACATATGTAAGTCATTAACATCTCAAGATCACATGGTAATGTAAGCGAAAGGTAAGCCATTGAAAGTGTGAAATTGTGGTAAGTTAATAACCGATGCAACCGCCAGGATGTTGAACGTAATCATTGAAACGTGCATGCATTGTGTTGTACGGGTGCAGCACGTCAGTTGCTTGTAGAGTTTGGTCGATCAATACTATGACTGTTAATGCTATTTGTGGAGGACGCTGGAGTTGTCGTTCGATGATGTCTCAAAAAAATGGTTCAAATGGCTCTGAGCACTATGGGACTTAACGTCTATGGTCATCAGTCCCCTAGAACTAAGAAATACTTAAACCTAACTAACCTAAGGACATCACACAACACCCAGCCATCACGAGGCAGAGAAAATCCCTGACCCCGCCGGGAATCGAACCCGGGAACCCGGGCGTGGGAAGCGAGAACGCTACCGCATGACCACGAGATGCGGGCGATGATGTCTCATACGTGCTCAATCGGAGACAGATCTGGTGATCGAGCAACCCAAGGCAACATTTCGACTCTTTGTAGAGCATGTTGGGTTACAACAGCGTTATGTGGGCGAGCGTTATCCTGTTGAAAAACAATCGATGAAATGCCGTTCATGAATGGCAGCACAACAGGTCGAATCACCAGACTGAAGCAAAGATTTGCAATAAGGTTGCGTTGGATAACAACTAGAGTGCTCCAGATGTCAAACGAAAAAGCTCCCCAGACCATAACTCCAGATGTATGTCCAGTGTGTCTAGAACGCAGACAGGATGGTTTCAGGCCCTCCTAACCAACTCACGGGCATCACTGATGCTGAGGTAGAACCACTTTTCATCAGAAATCTCAACAGACCTCCACCTTGTCCTCCAATTAGCTCTTGTTTGATACGACTGAAGTCGCAGATGGCGGAGATTTGCGGTCAGTGTAATGCACGCTACAGGGCCACTGGCCTCGAGCTGTCCTTGAAGTAGCCGATTTATAATAGTTCGTTGTGTCACTGTCGTGCCACCTACCTCTCAAACTACTGTTGGAGATGCAGTGCTATGTGCCGAAGTCATCATGTATGATGGTCTCACCTCCCAGTAGTGCCACGTGGCCGTCGGAGCCCGGTCACCTTGCGACCGACTGGGTGTTTGTGTTGACCTCAGCATTTCATCATCTTCATCATTCATGACAGTGGCTAGACTGTAGTGTGAAAAAAATTGGACTGTGAAAAAATTGAGACTTTGTACGGGCCCTGAGGACCGCGCAGTTGAGCGCCCCCAAATTAATAATAATAATAATCATCATCTTGCGATCGTACGATCGTATGACCACCACTGATAGCACTAATGTAAAGTGGCTACATTTCCGCCAAATCTTTGTGCAGTATCGCTGGAGGAACACCCAGCTTCCCGTAGCCGTGTTACACAAACTCATTCAAAGTCATTGAGGTGTTGATAGTGGCGTCTTTGTTGCGTTAAAGGCATTCTTGACTAACATAACTCACCCGTCCAGTCTCTAAGGTAAACTGTTGCTGACGACCGTTACAGCATGTAACTAATTTGTGTATTCATAGTGACGGTAATAGCGTCTCTTACGCGACTGGCGTTAAATCTGAATAAACATCATCTTTCAGATGTAGAAACACGCCTGCCAACTTTCGTTTATGTCGCATAACTCCTCCTTGCTATTGCGAGTTTTTTTCCGTCAGTGTATATAAGTTGTATAAGTACTGGATTCTGGCTTCCATACTCAGCAGGTTTTCTTGGCACGTACATCCGAAATCCACATCGACCTTGGAATGGCATAAGCATTTCAACACATAAAGTAGAGCTTGTTGTCGTTGTGGTCTTCAGTTTCGAAGACTGGCTTGATGCAGCTCTTGATACTAGTCTATCATGTACTGGCCTCTTCATCTCGGAGTAACTACCACAACATACATCCACTTGAACCCAGCTCTCTGTATTCAAACTTTGGTATGCCTCTCCAATCTTTATCTACCGCTCTTCACTCCATTGGCAGATTGACGATTTCTTGATGCCTCAAGGTATGTATCGTCAACCGATCCTGTCTTTTAGTGAAGGTATCCACTAACTGTTTTTTTTTTCAGTTAGATTCAGTATCTCCTCGGTAGCTATTCAATCTACTCATCTAATTTTGAACATCTTTCTGTAGTGTCACGTTCCAAAAGCTTCTTTTTTCTAATTGTCTGAACTGTTTATCGTCCACAGTTCACTTACATATAAAGCAGCATTCCGTACAGATACCTTCACCTTCAGATAAGACTTCCTATCATTTGAAATGTACATGTGGTGTTAAAATATCGTCATGAACTTATACGAAAATCGAAGAATGAGGAACATGGTGGTATACAGCTGAAAAGAAGATATCATCTGAACGCTCTGCTATATACAGATGATGTAGTTTTAATACAGAATAAGGCAGCCGGATCTTTTGGTCAGTCAGTGTGTGTTCCACCAAAAGATTTTTATTGAAGAAGAGGCACTGAAACATGTCTGCAGTTCTAGATATGTAGTGTGCCATGTCTAGATATCTAGGGTGCCAGGTAAACTTTAATAACGAAATTGATGTACAGAACGAAATCAGTAAATTTAATCACTTATTTGGAACTATAAATAAAGTCTTCAATAACAAGACAAGGGAAGGGACAAAATTAAAGCTGCCCAAAGCACTGGCTCAAATGGTTCTGAGCACTACGGGACTCAACCTCTGAGGTCATTAGTCCCCTAGAACTTAGAACTACTTAAACCTAACTAACCTAAGGACATCACATACATTCATGCCCGAGGCAGGACTCGAACCTGCGACCGTAGCGATCTCGCAGTTCCAGACTGTGGCGCCTAGAACCGCTCGGCCACGTCGGCCGGCGCACAAAACACTGGCTGTTCGTGTCTTGCTATATGGCAGTGAATCTTGAAATGAAAAAAGAAAGAAAAAAGCAGCATAAAATCGGCTGAAATGAGGTGTTTAAGAGGTGTACAATTTGCTCAAGAAGTGTTCTTATGAAAGTGAGATTATATGAGAAGAATTAGATACGTTTAACTTAAACGATGAAGGGCAGAAAGACAATTCCAGTCATTACATGCAAGTTCAAGCCCTCAAGAAAAGGAGACATTGGGAGGCCGAGAAGAAGATGCTCTTACAATTATAAAGCCGGAACAGGCATATTTCCTAAACCCTAAAGTGGTGGTGGTGGTGAAAAAGAAAAAGAAGAATAATCTTAAAATATTTTTCTTTTTCAGAAACACTGTTTTTGGTACTGCCAGTCTGTATTTCATATCATCTCATTTCGCCTATTTTTAGTTATTTTGTAGCCCAAGTAGCAAAACTCATCTACTACGTTTAGTGCCTCATTTTCTAATCTTAATTCCATAAGCATCGCCCATTACTCTTGTTTTAATTTTGTTATTATTCATCTAATAACCTCTTTTCAGTTCACTGTTCGTTCCACTTAGCTGTTTTTCCAAGTCATTTACCGTCTGTGACATAATTAGCATATCATCGCCAAATCGCAGTATTGTTATTTATTTTCCACGAACTTTCTGACATCCTTCTCATCTACTTCTACAATTGATTATCAAGATGGTATAATTATTCCAAAATCAAGGTAAAGCTGAAGTTACTTAAATAAGAATTTATTGCGTTTTGCCTTCACACATAATAAAAAGCAAATAAATCGTTTAAAAATGAGTATACATAGGTGCGTATGGGCCCCGCAGTTGATCAGTGCTGGGGACATGGCACGACCTTAAACGGCGTTGGCTGTAAGCAGGTGGTATGCATTGCGTCGACTTAGTTTTTGACGTACCCACTACCGTTGCTATTTCAGTGCTAGTCTCTGACACTGCGACATGCGATGGGGGGAGGAGCACGTTTGGAACAGTCGGGGGGGGGGGGGGGCTGCTACTCGATACTGTGGCGGTGCTCTGAGCAAAATGTGGTGGAACCGAGATAGCGGCAGTAGGCGAACTGCAGCTTCTACTTGCACTGCCTAGAGAGGTACAGAGCGGAGACGCTACTGAAGGAAAAAATATTGCGCCGGCAGATGCAGCCTTTTCCTACAGATTAGGGCGCTTCGCTTGGGAAGTTTCTGTAGCGAACACATCCCGTGAAACTGCAGAAAAATGAGCAGCTCTACAGGCAACCCTTGTGCGCTGCCAGAAAGGCGTGAAGCAACGCTGCACGATTCTGTGCAGCGGTCTGAATCGTGACGTACATCGCTGCTATTTGATGTGGTGGCGAGAGAGAGAGAGAGAGAGAGAGAGAGAGAGAGAGAGAGAGAGAGAGAGAGAGTGAGTGTGTGCTGCGTTGCTATTACCATCTGGTGTCGATTGCTAGGTCGTCGCCCCCCCCCCCCTCTCTCTCTCTCTCTCTCTCTCTCTCTCTCTCTCTCTCTCTCTCTCTCTCTCTCTCTCTGTCTGTGTGTGTGTGTGTGTGTGTGTGCGCTAGGAAACACAAAGCGTATAGAGGAGGTGCATCGTTTCACGCTGCTTCGGTCACCACTGGCCATAATTAGCTGAACACACTATCCTACACATTGGCGGCTCGTGGACATTCATTCTGGGTTTTCACAGATTTTTAGAGTCAGATTTTTAGAGTCAGATAAATTTGAGAATGTGAAATCCATAGGATCTCCTGTATATTCGTTATGCTGATCAACAAATTTGTACAACTACAGCCATTGCAAATAATAATACAATATTATTATTATTATTATTTGCGTAATTTATCTGACAAAAGAAAGAATTGTTGTTGTGGAATTCTTTTGTTTTGTACATAATTAAGTACAGTTTAGGGTAATAATGAAATAATGTGTAAACTTTTGCAACTATCGATGTCGCAAATTTTAGTGCTTTCCCATTTTTTTCGGACAAATGTACATGATTGCTGAGAGATGTATTAGATGACGAATTTATTTGCGTGCTGAAAATAATATATTCGTATGCTGCACCCAGACATCATCTTGTGCTAACTGTACATTTCCTTGTTGTATGTTGTCACGCTTATTTGATTTCGTCACTCTCTCAATCAAAGGATCTTTTCCCGGAAGTCCTAGTACTTTTGCGGCTAAATTTTCCTACTAATTTAATTTTCTGTTCCCAGAATGAGATTTTCCCTCTGCAGCGAAGTGTACGCTGATACGAAACTTTCTGGCAGATTAAAGCTGTGGTCTCTATGGCGACTCGAACTCGGGACCTTTGCTTTTCTCGGGTAAGTGCTCTACCGACTGAGCAACCCAAGGACGACTCACGATCCGCCCTCACAGCTTTACTTTTCTGTTAGCATTTAAAATGGATTGAATATAGTTCGTGTTCACACTGCACGCGAAAGCCGATTCTCGCACAGTAAACAACCAACTCCAAACACAAGGTGCCGTTTGTGGAAATGATTAAACTCGATTAGTAACGTCTACCAACAGTGTAATTTGACTAGAACACAAATGAGGCGCTGAGATCCACAAGGGCCTAAAGCACACCGCCACCGATCTCACATTCAAGTGAATGTCAGAGAAATCAGTAACACAGTTTTTCGTGAATTATCATGTATGCAGTGTGGGCCTACACGACAGAACAACCTGGCTCACCAAAAGATCAACAGATTTCAGAAGCATGAACAAACGCTACAGTCTCACAATCGACGGTGATCTGCTTTAGGGCCGTATGATTCTCAGCGCCTCTAATGGATTATTGTATGCTAAAATTCACATCTTAATATAGTGTAACTCATTCGGAAACCCTCAAAATAGGCTTACTGTCAGTACAACTTTAACATATATTGACCTCCGATCTAAGTTTACTACAGTGTTTTCTGAGTGAATCAGCATATTTGAGGAGTGTGCTATCATCTAGCAGGATTTATGCCGAGCCAACGGGTATAGAATACTGCTTGTGGTACTGACGTGAACTTCTAGTTGAGTGGCAAGGGCTAGCTGTACGCATCATGAACCGTGCATATTATTTTTCAAATCCGTATGCATTTGACCCTTAAGGCTATTATGTCACGGGAGTTGCGCATGCGCAAAAGCTCCTTAAAACATTCAGAACGGAAGGTGCGCTCGCGACCTGATGCAAGTTTCACGGAGTCTAAGAGGAGCAGTGTGGAGGTAGATTAAGTGGCTTATCTTTCTGATTGCAGCATCCATGTTACGATTCACAGCGTTCATAGAAAAATAACCAATAAATTCGCTAGGCGTGAAATTTAGGGTTAATGTGCTCTTGTGCTCTAATACAGCAGCCCCCACTTTTCCCATTATTATAACACCATTTCTTCGTAACGACAGAGAAGTTGGACTTATGAGATTATTTGATGTGCATACTGAATTCACATCCTCAGTGTACTTGGATGATCGGTTGGCTAATGGGCATGTTTACGTAATCGCGCTACCCGTCAGTGCGGTCTAAAATATAAAAAGGACTTTACAACTTCGAAAATTCATATAAATTAATTCATAGTACCTACAGAGGTGATTGCAGTGTCAATTTTTAGGGAAATATATCACGTTTTGTCTCGCGTAGTTCGCTAGTCCCAAATCGCACCGTAAGGAGCGTTAGCGGCAGTTGCGTTAAAGATGGGTGCCTTCAATGGTTCCGAGCTTGCTAGCTGTGTGTTTCGGTTTAAAGAATCGAAGTCGGCGACAACAGTTCAGCGTAATTACCACACCAAGTACGCTAAAGATTCTCCTAGTAGGCCTACAGTTTATGAGTGGCATAAATGTTTTGTAGAAACAGCGTGTTCGGTAAGACATGGGAAATCATCAGGTCCTCCAAGAAAATCTGACGACGTCGCTGAACGAGTGAGACAAAGTTTAGTCAACAGCCATACAAAATCGACCCGGCGTGCATGTTGCGAACTGCAAATCCCACATACGACTGTTTGACGGGTATTGAGAAACCGTTTCCATTTGAAAACGCACAGATTGACGATCGTACAAGCAATACAATGAAAGACACTTATAAAATTACGGATATGTCAAGTCGATTACATGAGGATGAACATTTCTTGGATAAAATCGTCGTTTCTGACGAGTCGATTTTTCAAGTGGCAAGGTTCACACATACAACTGTAGGATTTGGGGCAGTGAAAATCCACATCAAACATTGCAACATGTTCGTGATAACCCTAAACTGAACGTTTTGGTGCATTGAGCAAGAACAAAGTGTGCGGCCCCTCTTTTCCGGAGAGAAACATCAACGGGGTAATGTATCTGGACATGTTACAACAATTTTTCATACCACAGATCGATTAGGATAACCAAGATGGTTCGCCACCCCTACCTGCCTGATGTCTGCAATTTACTCAGTGACCGCTTTCCAGGTTAATGGATTGGCCGTGATGCGCCAATTGCATGGCCGCCACGTTCCCCACACCTGACACCAGTCGATTTATTTTTTATTTTTTTATGGGGATTCATCAAGGATATTGTGTTTGTACTTTCTGTGCCGGCTTTTCTACCTGAACTTACAGAAAGCATTTACGCCGCCACTGAGCAAGTTATGCCTGCAATGCTGTAGTGGGTTTGGGAAGAAATTAACTTCCGATGGGATGTGTGCTGGATAACCAAAGGAAACCACATACCATACATCTTTATTTTAAGGTAAAAAAGACTTGTATGCGTTTCTCTACAAAATAAAAGTTATAAAGTCTTTTTTGAAACATCCCGTTTCAAGCATAAGCGTCCGTTGTCGATGGAACATCCTCAGAGTCCTCAATGTCACATGTGAACAATTAAAAATTTCATATGGCTTCCGGAGCGGGTTTTAATTTACCATCTTTTGTTTAAATCACCAAACATCGGAAACATAAAATTGATGAAATTTAAGTATTGTTTATACATCATATTTCAAGATTGTATGACGACGTTCATTATCTGCAGCGAAATGAAAGATAACTTTAAAATGTACACCGTCATTTAACATCCTGTGGTGCTGACGTACACTGCGTTCGTTGTGAATACCTATTGTCTCTAAATCAAAGTACTGTCTCTGATAGAATCAAATATGTAGTTGCCAAACACTGTACATATGAGGTTTCCAGATCCAGGCCAATTTCATTGTTGCCCAGTGTTTCCAAATTCGTATAGAAACTTATGTTCGAGAAAATTACGTATCGTCTCAATAAACACAAGAACTTTCATAAAAACAAGTTAGGATATCAAAGCTGTATTTCAAATGAAATGGCCGCATTCTCATTTGTTAACCAACTTCTCGAATCAATGAACAATAAATCGTTATCATTTATTATTTTCGTGTTCTCTCTAAAGCTTCCTAACGTGTAGATTACAAAATTCTACTTACGAACACTGAGTACTATTGCTGAAATGGTAAAATAGGGTTGTGGTTCGAATCGTGTCAAGATGGCAAAAAAGCAGAAGGTAGTGTTCGATAATCCTGCAGTGGCTTGCTCTGACTGGGACACAGTGAGATGTGGAGTGCCCCAGGGCTCTATTGACACTCTACCCAAATGAGTAGGACACTGTGACCACTATATGCAAAGCAGCTCTAGATCGGTTCACTTCAGACGGACAATTTTTCAATGTTAACATGACTCAGGACATTCAGTTTCACACAGCACATGAAAAACTGGAAGATACTGCCATAAAATGTCACGACAAAGAAATATTGAGCTGAGTCTTCCAAATTTCTGGGATTACCTATTAATAGCAACTTAAACTGGCCAGTTCACATCGTGAATGCAATTAAAAGTTCTGC
Source organism: Schistocerca gregaria (assembly GCF_023897955.1). NCBI lineage: Eukaryota > Metazoa > Arthropoda > Insecta > Orthoptera > Acrididae > Schistocerca > Schistocerca gregaria. The sequence continues at coordinate 1,067,784,184 of NC_064920.1, read as the reverse complement.
TGCGTTTGCCATACGCTTGGTTACATCTGTTGTGAATTGGAAACAATCAAAGCAGCAACCCTGGGAGATTTCTACTCATCTCTTATTTATGGTATCATAGTCTGGGGAAAGCAGTAACTAGCAAATAAAGTCTTTATGTTACAGAAGAAAATCATCGGAATTACGAGTAGAGTCCCCCCTAGAAGTTATTACAGAAATTTATGAAAACAGCGAGGGATCCTCACCATGCCATGCTAGTACATGTTTTCCATTTACGTACTTTGTCAACAAGAATTGTAAAATTTACGAAATAAACAGTGCATATCATGATACAGGAAGTAAACATGATGTTCCCAAAAGATATAAGAAAAAGTGATGCATGGTACAAAGGTGAGTACACTATCCAAGCGTAAATGCATACAATAAACTTCCGTTCACCTCATATAAGTCACTGGGGATGTGACTAAATAACAAGAAGGTTCAAAATTTTAGCTTTTGGATAGCTTTATTATTTACAGGAATTTTTTGACAGAGTAGTAATTAGAGAACTGTGTTAAATTTAATGCATTACTCTGTGAACTCTCTAGCCGTGGTATCTCACTCATTGACGATACTCTTTATATATGAATTAGAGTGTAAGCTTCATAATTTGTTTTTGTAATTATTATTGATACAAATATGAGTTTTTATCGTGCACTTGGCTCTCGCTTTCACGTATATCTGTTTACAGATGATTTTTAGAATGTAAACGTTATGGCTATTTTTATGTTGTTGTTACTGTGATAATCTGACGCTTGTTTACATCTTGGCGATACACTCGCGCCAAGGATCGACGGAACGCAAAATTACGTGAATGAAAATAAAGACGTGGTGATCAGGCAACACCGTATCGTGTGAATTTGTTTCGAAACTGTATGATCCATAAGCTCAGTGCATTGCATTTCAAAGTGTTTTTGTCACACCTGAGTTTTATTCTCCATAAAAGTAAACAACAGCGTTATTTCCTATTCGTATAGGAGACAGGCGCTCTGGTGGGTTTATCACAGTGATATAGTGCGAAGAACATCTTGTGTGTCAGCTGCTAAGGCAAACATTGGGCGTTAAGTACGTCCTCCCAACATCTTTTTCCCGCATTAATGGCTGCCGAGGCCGCGAGACCAAGCGTATGTGGCTTGTTTATGGGGCTACTTTGACGCAGGTGTATAGAATCAGCCGATATTGAAAGAAGCCGTACGCCGTCGTGTGTCAGGAGCGACAACTGGACGTCTATTCTCTGCCTTGCCACAGCCAACAGCAGTTTTCGGGATTTATGGCCGTCGCTATTCAACGTTTGTGCCCCTGTGCCACTTCGCTTTAACGGCTGTTGACAACTAAATCTGCCAGTGAAGAAATCGAAATACTTGGGAATTACATTTTTCGCGTCACTGCAAAGAAGTCCCAGCTGAGGCGTGTGTCTTTTATTCCTACGTTACTCGCTAGCTGTCTGTGTAGCGTTTGTGTGTGGCTCAGTTGAGTTAGAGCGCTGGTCGTGATAACCCCGTATTACGGCAAAAGAAAAGAATCGTTTATATGACGTCGTAGCCCTTCACGGCAGCACGTGGCGTAATCTGTGAACGCTTACTGCAGCTTGGTGCGCTCAGTGGGAATACCTTGCAACTGCGAATGTGAAGTACAGACACGAGGAGTAAATGTGCTGGGCAGCAAAAGTGTACCGCACGTCCTCGTTCGATATACACGGGGGACGGAGCAGATGTCATTTCACGGAGTCTGAGCGAATCACTTAGCCAATGACCTATCGAGTTTGACAGCAGCCGTTGCTGACACTGGGACGTTTGAAAGTGGATTCACACTGGATGTCATAAAACGGAACGGAACGACAAAACATCCCACAATGCATTTTCAATGACGGCATTCATATAGCCCGTCAGCGCAGTGGGACTGAACGTCAGCGTCAAGGATTCTCAGTGTTCTGCTAACGTCGAAAGTTAACCTCTTCTCAACGCCCTAAATTATGCCATACATTGTAGATTTCGAGCTGTTGTGTCTTCTTTATCCTCATTTTATTGTTTGCTTTTTTTTCACGAAGCCTAATGAAAGTTCCTCGAGGAGTTGGATATATCTTGCACCATCAGGCCAAATATCTGGAAGTGGAAAAATTATTTAGGGTGTGATATAGCTAGACAAAGAGGTGGCTCACGCTGAGTATAAATAACAACATAAAGTGATGAAGCAGTTTTCAGTAAAAACCTTTAACTGCGAAAAGTCAGGTCGCAGGAAAACTACATACAGTTGTTAGTGACCTTATTTTGTGCTTAGAAAGAAAACTAGTCACAGAGAAAACTGTAAAAAGATTTTGTATGTATATACACTCCTGGAAATTGAAATAAGAACACCATGAATTCATTGTCCCAGGAAGGGGAAACTTTATTGACACATTCCTGGGGTCAGATACATCACATGATCACACTGACAGAACCACAGGCACATTGACACAGGCAACAGAGCATGCACAATGTCGGCACTAGTACAGTGTATATCCACCTTTCGCAGCAATGCAGGCTGCTATTCTCCCATGGAGACGATCGTAGAGATGCTGGATGTAGTCCTGTGGAACGGCTTGCCATGTCATTTCCACCTGGCGCCTCAGTTGGACCAGCGTTTGTGCTGGACGTGCAGACCGCGTGAGACGACGCTTCATCCAGTCCCAAACATGCTCAATGGGGGACAGATCCGGAGATCTTGCTGGCCAGGGTAGTTGACTTACACCTTCTAGAGCACGTTGGGTGGCACGGGATACATGCGGACGTGCATTGTCCTGTTGGAACAGCAAGTTCCCTTGCCGGTCTAGGAATGGTAGAACGATGATTCGATGACTGTTTGGATGTACCGTGCACTATTCAGTGTACCCTCGACGATCACCAGAGGTGTACGGCCAGTGTAGGAGATCGCTCCCCACACCATGATGCCAGGTGTTGGCCCTGTGTGTCTCGGTCGTATGCAGTCCTGATTGTGGCACTCACCTGCACGGCGCCAAACACGCATACGACCATCATTGGCACCAAGGCAAAAGCGACTCTCATCGCTGAAGACGACACGTCTCCATTCGTCCCTCCATTCACGCCTGTCGCGACACCACTGGAGGCGGGCTGCACGATGTTGGGGCGTGAGCGGAAGACGGCCTAACGGTGTGCGGGACCGTAGCCCAGCTTCATGGAGACGGTTGCGAATGGTCCTCGCCGATACCCCAGGAGCAACAGTGTCCCTAATTTGCTGGGAAGTGGCGGTGCGGTCCCCTACGTCACTGCGTAGGATCCTAAGGTCTTGGCGTGCATCCGTGCGTCGCTACGGTCCGGTCCCAGGTCGACGGGCACGTGCACCTTCCGCCGACCACTGGCGACAACATCGATGTACTGTGGAGACCACACGCTCCACGTGTTGAGCAATTTGGCGGTACGTCCACCCGGCCTCCCGCATGCCCACTATACGCCCTCGCTCAAAGTCCGTCAACTGCACATACGGTTCACGTCCACGCTGTCGCGGCATGCTACCAGTGTTAAAGACTGCGATGGAGCTCCGTATGCCACGGCAAACTGGCTGCCACTGACGGCGGCGGTGCACAAATGCTGCGCAGCTAGCGCCATTCGACGGCCAACACCACGGTTCCTGGTGTGTCCGCTGTGCCGTGCGTGTGATCATTGCTTGTACAGCCCTCTCGCAGTGTCCGGAGCAAGTATGGTGGGTCTGACTCACCGGTGTGAATGTGTTCTTTTTTCCATTTCCAGGAGTGTATTTTGTGGAATAAATAAACGTAGCTGTTCTGAAATGTTCAAGCGGCACTTTTCCCATTCATTCGCATCTCAGAAGTGTTGAAAGTTTTCCATACAACCTTTGTCAAGACCATCTGTAGTGTTGCGTTGGCCATTAATGAACTTCACCATCTATATTACTAACAGGCTAAAACGGTACACGATCCTAGTTGAAGGATGCCTAGCTAACGCCTTCCAGGGGACGTTTGCAAGACGACAACCATCTGCACGAACAGTTCGACGACGTTTGCAGCAGCATGAACTATCAGCACGGAGACCATGGCTGTGGTTACCCTTGGCACTGCATCACAGAAAGGAGCGCCTGCGATGGCGTGTTCAACGACGAACCTGGGTGCACGAATGACAAAACGTTATTTCTTCGGATGAATCCAGGTTCTATTTACAGCTTCATGATGGTCGCATACGTGTTTGGCGACATCGCGGTGAACGCACAGTGGAGACGTATATTCATCATCGCCATACTGGCGTATCACTCGGCGTGGTGGTATGGGGGTGCCATTGGTTACACGTCTCGGTTACCTCTTGTTCGCATTGATGGCACTTTGAACAGTGGACGTTACATTTAAGATGTGTTACGACCCGTGGCTCTACCCTTCATTCGATCCCTGCGAAACCCTACATTTCAGCAGGATAATGCACGACCGCATGTTGCAGGTCTTGTACAGAAAATGTTCGACTGCTGGCCTGGCCAGCACATTCTCCAGATCTCTCACCAATTGAAAACGTCTGGTCAATGGTGGCCCAGCAACTGACTCGTCACAATACACCATCACTACTCCTGATGAACTGTGGTATCGTGTTGAAGTTTCATGGGCAGCTGTACCTGCACACGCCATCGAAGGTCTGTTTGACTCAATGCCCAGGCGTATCAAGGCCGTTATTACGGCCAGAGGTGGTTGTTCTGGGTACAGATTTCTCAGGATCTGTGCACCCAAATTGTGAGAAAATATAATCACATGGCAGTTCTAGTATAATATATTTGTCCAGTGAATACCCGTTTATCATCTGGATTTCTTCTTGGTGTAGCAATTTTAATGGCCAGTCGTGTAGTTACCGATGATGTGTGCGTGTATAAAGTTGCATTGACATTCAGCCAAGTCTTCTGGGTGCTTACCTTTTTTACACACACACACAGTGCAGAAGCTGACAGTGGCCCGGCCGCACTGCCAGTGAGCGTCAGATGTGAACAAAGTACTGTTTACGGGCTAATGATGGTAGTATACTGTATGTGGAGAGCGTATGTCGGATGTGGGTACAGAAGCGGTTGCACCAGGTGAGACAATCGGGGAAATTCGCACAGAGGCAGCTACAGAGGGCGCTGGACTAGGCGCCGCAGTGTGGCAGGTGGTGGGGGAAGCGCGGTGATAGTGGTGGGGGGAGGGTGGAAGCCCTGCAGCAGCGGCGCGGCGCTCAGTCTGCCGGCGGCCGCCCGGCGCAGCGTGCTCGATCTTGTGTGGCCGGTGCATCTCGTCCAAACTACTCGCTCACAGTTAAGTCCGCACCTCCAACTTGGTGCTCACATCTTTCTACTCGTCTCATCTTAACTATCACTCTTTCCGTCCTTCCATTCAAGTATCTCTCCTTACTGCTCGCGTCTTTCAGTCTACGTAGTTACAGATGTTTTACATACCTCTGAGTGGCTAGATGTGTCTAATCGTTAACCAGCATTACTTACTTGCATTCTATCTCGCAAGCTGAGGTACTGTGCGTTATGGATCCGTGGTGCAGCCAAGACCCATCCGCTCCTTTTTTTATTTTTTTTTTAATGGGCGTACGCATTTTTGTGTACGGCCGAACGCACCTTTGATGTCACAACATATTTGAGAAAGTGTTGGAATGTTGAAATTTTTACTACGTATCATTTCTGTATTTTTATTTAACCACTTAATTTCTAATCCTGCTTTTTTCTTTGTTAATAACGAATCTTATTCGGTTACTATGTAGGAATTAAGTTTTAGATATCTGGCACGTTTCGGAGTTCAAAACTTAGTCCGCATACTGTATTGTAGCGCGACATCTGCTTTAATTCTTGACCTTCCTCCACGACTGAATTTTTCGGGAGCCCTGTTTCAACGATGGCCAAGTCCGCTTTCGAGAGAAGGCTGAAAGGAGCAGCACAGCACCAGCTGAATGTGAAAATGCGCTTTAGAACCTCGTGTAAACAGAGACAAAACCTATCACTTTCATAAGCAGCAAAATTCAGTATAACTTCCTTCGAATTAGCGTTAGGAAGCTTTATTTTTCGCTCTGTACTTAAAACGAGTGTCTGTTTCATTTGAAAATGAGTCATTAGAAGGAACTTCTAACAGATAGAACGACTGGTGTTACAATTGCCCAGAGTAAGTGTACTAGTCCCCTGTCTGCCATACACAAAATAAAATCTTATTTAGGTTTTGTTCCACAACTATTTTTTATATAAAATCTGTTTAAAAAACCTTATTGTGTTGTAACTAATTTCGGCAGTTTTATGCCATCATTCGGCAGGCTTTTAGAGCCTTTGTGTTGTGGGCTGAATAACTGAGGACTGTCGGATGTGCCGTCCTTCAGACCCATTCAAATCCACAGTACTAATTTCATGTACGTACCGTATTTTATAATGATGTATATGTTATGCATCTTTTTAAACTTCATAGGCTGCTGGATGATATAAAATAGCCGAAATCAATTGCTGGCCAATAAAAATTTCAAATTTTTGTGGTTGAATACATAATACTCGGAATCTCTATTATAGAAAATAGTTGGACTTGGCTGTCGTTCAGGCTACACTCTTTGCTTAGAGCCAGCATCACTGGAAAACATGGACTCCGTGTCCAAGACCTGCCGTAACACGCTAGAAAGAAGGTGCGAAAAGCGCGCTTTCAGTCCTTAAGAATTATGTTTTAACTTGGAAACGTGCTCCCCGTGGAAAATAGTAATGTCATAACCACAGATAGATAGCTGTCGTTAGCTATTGTAACTTGGGTCTCCGTTCGCTCAGAGATACTACTGTGTACATGGTGTTAAAAAGTGTGTCGAATGTTTTGAGAGCTGTACTACCCACCAGTCCAAGGAAAAAATTTTAGTAAACATGGGCTCTAAAATGCATACCATTAGAACTATGAGCACTTGCTTAGTAAAGGAGATTTTTCACAAGTGCTTGTATCTTTTAAAGTATGCATTTTAGAGCTCTTGTTTTGTTTGGTACGATAACCTCTCAAAATATTCGATTTTTTGTTATTTTTTTCACTCTTATCCTGGGAGAGAGAGAACGTTTTTCCAAGAACGGCTGACTATGTTTGTGCCTAGTATGAAGGTCATTTCTTTAAACCTCTCCCTTTACCCTCTCAGTTCCTAATTTTTTCTTGTTTCATACACTTTTCAAATAATAAGTGCTTATTGTTCTTACAGTTTTTGTATTTGGTCGCAACGACCATCATGAGTAAGAAACTTATTGTAATTTTAACTTTTTACGGATGGATATTTAAGGTTTAATGTTCCGTCGACGACCAAGTCGTAAGATACAAAGCGTAAGTGTATAGTGAACAGGAATGGCGAAGTAAATCTACTGAGTCATTTTCAAAGAAAGTATTTAGACTTTCGCTATAATTGATATACGAAAATCACCAAACACTTAAACCTGGATTTATGGATGGAGATTTGAACTCCGTTCGTCCCGAGTGAGGCTACAGTGCATTAACCACTGAGACACCTCTCTCAATAGGTGTATGTGCGAATAGCGATCTCCTTAACAGAATCCTTCTTGCTACTGCCTACGTACATGTGACAACATTTTTCAATCTTCCGCTTTTCTAAATATATAGAAGTTGCGCCCTGTTCATAAACGCAGTAGCACTCTGTCAGTTTTACAGGGAATGAGTTGTATGTCGAACTGCTTTTTCTCTTGTATTTAATGCGCAAGTGACATTATCTCATCCTCATTGTTACAAGTAAGAACTATGTAGAAGTTTTAATTTTATTTTAGTAAATTAACTTTCCCAAAATGGCTCACTCTAACCGTTCCAAATAAACGAAATTAAAATGTACGGTTTCTATCCCAAATAAACTGAATGTCTCTAACCGCAGCTGAATGATAGAATCCTATGTTGAGATTTTCTTTAGTTGAGAAGTGGGTCTTATCTTCCGTACGGTGTGTGATAAATCTGTGTTTGCTGTTCCCAAACCTGCGTCGGCGGAGGATGTTGCTTGTTTTCTGTATTGATTCCTGTGGTTTATTTACGTTCACATGCTTGGATGGCTGCCAGTATTAGATCCGCTGTTTCTGAATTTGCTTCATGACAGATTGAAACTACGATCCGTACTCGAATGCCATTTATCATATACAGTGGATTACCTTTTCACGTTGTTTGCAGTACTAAAGCCGTTAAAATGAACTGGAAGAATTTTGTGTGGCATCATAAGATCGACTGCCATGAAGAAAATCAGCTGCAAGGTATTTACCTGTCGTTCTTGTATGACCGTGTGCGAAAATTACTTTATTATAGACAGTTCACTTTCTTGGCGACAGCTAATTCATTGCTCTGCGGGTACGAGATTAACATCTCAGAATCTTGGGTGTTTATGATCAACTCTAAAAGGATAAGTGTACTGTCGAAAACTCTCGACTAATATTATCCTGGAGCCTGTGTGAAGAGTTTGAATATGAAGTGTGGCCTACCAAATACAGTTGTTGCACTCCTCGCAACAGAAATGAAGCCTTTTTCATGTTCATAATTCGTAAAGTGTAATGTTTGTTTGGTGTTTACTGATTATGCCCCTCTGTTGCACACACTCGCTAGGTCTGCATTTATAACAGGCAGCAAATCATTAACTCGCCGAAATCTGTGTGTAGCGTGACAAAGTGATTTACATACACTTATGACATGGCTTTTCGTACTTTCGAATACAAGTTGGTGTGTCGTAACCAGTTTTGTGTGTAAATACATGATGACTTTTTGAAGGCAGGATGATTAGGGTTTAACATCTTGTCGACGATTAGGTCATTAGAGACGGAGCACAGCCGCGAGGGATTGGCCGAGCGGTCTTGGCGCTGCGGTCATGGACTGTGCGGCTGGCACCGGCGGACATTTGAACATTTTTGACTGAGCACAAGCTCGAATTGATGACGAAAATTGATGGGCCTTTTCAGAGGAACCATGCCTGCCTTATGCACTTTTAGGAAACCGCGGAAAATCGATGTATGGATGTCCAGTCGTTGATTTGAACCGCCGTCCTCCAGTGAGCCACGTCGCTTGGTATGACTTCGTGATACTGAAGCTAGTAGCATAATTTATTTAACAATAGTCCGAGTGACTTAACGTGAAGGTTTTTATCACAGAATGCTTCCGAACTGAATCTTTGGAAAGATAACAACAAGATCGTCCACCCTTAAGTTATGTGTTAGACATTTAAGAAAGCTTGGTGCAAAAAGAAAACGAATTAATTTTTATTGAAATTATGTGCTCGATTCGCTATTGCATAGAGAGGTAACCGATATTCATGTTATCCGTAAATTTCTGTAGACTCAAGCGCTCAGCTGTAGAAGCGCCGTTGTTATTCATTCCATATATGTTAGGGCATTGCGTAATGGCACATCGATTTAGAAAGCAGGTGTCTAGACTGAAATCTGCTTCTTCCCAGACTCCTCCCGAAATACACTGATAGGGAAAAATAACAACACCGAAAAGTCATTAATGAAGAGTAGTTAAATTTCGGGAATACCTTCGTTTAGGTAACATATTTAAGTCATTTACATTACAAGATCACAGGTTAATGTAAGCGCGAGATAAGGCGCTGCAGATGTGAAATGCTGAACTGATGTAACCGTCAGAATGTTGAATGCAAGCATGCAAACGTGAAAGCATTGTGTTGTACAGGTGCCGGATGTCAGCTTGTGGGACGGAGTTCCATGCCTGTTGCACTTGGTCGGTTAATACAGCGAGGATCAATACTGTTGGTGGAGTAACGAATTGTAGGGGAAACTGGAATTGTGGCAAAACAACAACAAAAAAAATCATCGAAAGATTACTTGATTAAACAGCGAATTTGAAAAGTTTGTTGTTACACTTCTGTTCCAATGACATCAAGAAGTGTGATCATGGTGGTGTCCTTGTTACTGATCACTCTGGCCTCCACCACTGTGAGACAAATACAGATGTTTGCTGTTAGAACGGTTTCCAAACCTTACATTTTAAATAGTTCTGCAGTGACATATGAAGTTTATATATAAGTTTGTACATATCTCAAGTCGGTTTAACTCGGAGTAATCTGCTTCCTGCCGCTGCTGCTGAAGTCGTCGTCCCGGTCCATTTCATCTGCAAACTGGATCCAGTTACGTGAATTCCATGAAATAACTCAGCTACCAAGTCGTTTGATAGTGGTTTGTTAATGACTAGCTGCACAACGTTTTCTTGGTGTGAGCCCTCCCCACACAACAGGCTACATAGTCATAAAACCATCGTAGTACAACAATTGTGTTATTACACCGACGTGCAAAAACGTTGTTCGCGACTATGAAATGTCTCCAACTGAACCTCCCGCGATTCTTCTGCTCCCCCTATTTGTGTAACAATGAAGTTAACGAAACTATCGTGAAAATTTATAAAATTAACAATTAAAAGTTCATTGTTATTGTGAATGACTATACACAAAACTATTCGTATTTTAGGCCCAATTTGACGTATACAATTCAAAAGATACATTAGCTATTGTAGAAAATAGTGGGAAACAGTGATGCCAATCTAATGTTAATTAATTATGGCTTAATGAGTGAATGCAAAATATTGTTAGCATATATTGGACGAACATGATATACAAGTAAACAAATTAAATAATACATTTTACGAAATTTAATGTTTTATATGAAATCACTTATGTTGTACAGGTATATTAAATACAGGTGGAATTACCAAACTTCCAATAAATTGCCTCATGGGAGAGCATTTCACTAGGGTATCGAAAAAGGAATGTAAAACAAGGGGTTCTTTCATTTCAGTGGATGACGCTGGATCGGTCTATCCGATGACATGCCGTTGGATAGAAAGTTTTCTAACAGATAGAGAGCAATCTGTCGTCCTGAACGGGGTGACTTCAACAGAAACAAGCGTAACTTCAGGTGTGCCCCAGGACAGCGTAATAGGTCCGCTGCTTTTTTTACGATTTACATACACGATGGTATTGACAGCGGCATTAGACTGTTTGCCGATGATGCTGTAGACAACAGGAAAGTAGTATCACACGAAAGTTGTGAACAAATCAATGAGGATTTGCAGAAAATAAATGCGTGGTGTAATGACTGGCAGTTATCTCTCAATATTAGTAAGTGTAACCTACAGCGTATAACAAGTCCAAAATCCCCATTAATGTAAGAGTACAAAATAAATGCTCAGTCTTTGGAAGCAGTAACATCCGTCAAGTATCTGGGTGTGACTATTCGAAATGATCTCAAATGGAATGATCAGATTACACAAGTAACGGGTATCTAGATTGCGGTTTATTGGTAGAATCCTGAAGCGATGCAGTTCGTCAACAAAGGAAATAGCTTACAATACGTTAGTTCGTCCAGTCTCACAGTATTGTTCGTCTGTATGGGACCCTTACCGGTTGGGTCTGATTCAAGAGATTAAGAAGGTCCAAAGAAGAGCGGCAATATTCGTGACGTAAATTTAGCCATCGCGAGAGCGTTACAAATGTCATGCAAAGTTTTAAGTGGTACACACTTGCAGATAGACGACGCGCTAAACGGAAGGGGCTGCTCACTAAATTCCGAAATCCGATCTTCGCCGAGGAAGTAGAGCATACATTATTACCACAACTTTCAAAACGCGCAATGATCATCATTCAAAGAGAAGGGAAATTAGAGCTCGTACTGAGGCGTTCAGTCGTTTATCCCTCGCGCGATCCGCGAGTGGAACAGAGGGGGGGAAATATGACTTTGGCGCGAATTGTGCCCTCCGCCACACACCGCTTGGTAGCTAGCGGAGTATACATGTAGATGCAGATTTGTCGTCCGATGATTGTCCCATATGTGTTCGACTGAAGGTAGAAGAGGAGATCGAGCAGACCAAGACAACATGTCGACGCACTGTAGAGCGTGTTCGGCGATTGTTATACCATTGGAAAACACCGCTTGGAATGCTGTTCATGAACGGCAGCACAAGAAGTCGAATCACCAGACCGACGCACAAATTTGCAGTCAGGTTGCGTGGGATAACCACGAGAGTGCTTCTGCTGTCATACGAAATCACAAGCCAAACCATAACGGCGATTTAGGTCCAGTGGTGTAGTACGGAGACAGGTTGGTTTCAGGTCCTCAACTGGCCTCGTCCTTGCCAACATACGGCAATCATTGGCACAGCGGCAGAACAAGCTTTCATCACAAAACACAACACCACCACCACCCGGCCCTCCAGTGAGCCGTTGGAATGCACGCCACAGGTCGTCTGTCTCGGACCTGTCCTTGAATTAACCGATCCGTAACAGTTCGTTGGGTCACTGTGATGCTAACTGCCGCGCAAATTGTTGCAGGTGCAGCGCGATGCGTCAGTCACGCGCCTGACACGACGGTCTTTCCTCTCGTTAGTGCCACATGGCAGTCTGGAGCCCGGTCCTCTTGCGACCGTACATGTTCGAGACTGCCGCTGCCAGCAATCATGTACAGTGGCTACATTCTTGCCAAGTCTTTCTGCAGTGTCGCAGAAGGAACTTCCAGCTTCTCGTGGACCTGTTCGTTGATAATGGCCGCCTTGTCGCCTTAAAGGCATTTTTACTAACATCAACTCACCACTTGCAATCTCAGACAACTAACTTCCACGACTGTTACAGCGTGTATTTCAAGCAAACCTCATTTGTATCCTCATCCGCAACTATCAACACTCTTATGCGACTGGCACGAAACTTGAATAGACAGCCATCATCTTTCGGATGTAGAAACATGGCTACCAACTTTCTCATTTATGTCGCACAACTCCTCCTTGGTGTCACAATAGTTTTCTGTCAGTCTATTTCTGGTTTTCCAATCATTTGCAAGAGAGTGTGGGGCATTCAAATTGTCCATTTCCTAAAACTTCCTGGCAGAGTAAAACTGTGTGCCGGACCTAAACTCGAACTAGGGACCTTTGCCTTTGGCGAGCAAGTGCTCTGCGAACTGAGCCTTATCACTGAACACTAATCTGAATGTGTCCTCTCGTAGCAAGTTGTGCATTTCAGTGCGGGAGGTACCGCGTTTTGGCTCGTCTGTTGGTCTCAAGGTACGGACTGGCGATTTCGTAGAACACATACAGTGTGCCGAGGCAAAATTAATATGCGATCAGCGTAGTTTAGATTGGACACGACTCGGATATTCTCGACTGTATCTGTTGACATCCTAAGAATTTTTACGGGACGCGAACACCCAGTGAATTACACTGTTGCAACCAATGTGCGAACGCATTTTTAAGTAGTAGACGCTTGTTGAATCGTGTTCTATAGGAAGTCTGCACTGCTACAGCACATCATGTTTGATCTATTCCCCCCCCCCCCCCCCCCCCCCCGCTGAAAAAGTAGTCTCATGCTGCATGGTTCTCATGTTAGTAAACAACAAAACCGCGCTTTCTGCGGCAAGTGCGTGAACTGGACAGACATGACGCTACCGGACAACAAAGGTACTAGGGTAGGAGAACAGCGTTAATCGGGTACACTATTACAGCCATAATACATCTGCTTTAATTTTCCATAGTCTTTTCGTGAGTAATCGGGTACACTGCCGATGCCCCACATATGGTTTAGGGCATCGAAAGTTTGTTTACGGCAAGCGGTAGTCTGTGAAAAGGGAGGGAGCGGAGCGATAATTTTGCTGTGAGTTTCGAACCTGCTACTTCATTATGTGCAACGGTATTAAAGAAATTATTTTCTCCTAAAGTAACTACACATTCTTGCAACATTCGAGAGCTCTCGAAAAGATCACGTTATCGTAGCACTTGTTACTGTTGGAAGTGGTACTTTTTGTGAAGAAAGCCGAAAATGCCCCTATTGCCGGGATAGCGCAATAGAAGCTCTTATCTCGACGCCATGTCACTGCCGACTTATTGGGAATGAAGTTCTTTCTCTAACTTTTACCAGCGGTACAGATTTGCGACCTAAATGGTTCCCTTTTTGGAAAGGTATAACTTTAATCACTGTCGCTTAAATCTTTAAATAACGCGCGGAGTTGTGTCTTCGGCAGTCTGGCTACACTTACGTGAATAATTAAGACTGTCAGCTTGGAGTAGCGTGTTCACATAGTGATGGCTTTCTGGTATGATTCTCGGTCCTCTTTAAAGATGCCTATCAGTTTGTCTATTTAGATCTGAAATAACTACGAAGACAAATTGAATCCCTCCCAGCACCCCCCCCCCCCCAACTCACAAATGTCTTCCCCTCCCCCTCTCCTAACTACTACACGCCTGTCTGACGACAGCTGCTTTGCAGTGTCTATGACGGTTCCCATACCAGGCTTCTTGAATCTGTTTATTCAGTTGTCTTGGGTAGCCTCGTTTTCACAATTGTAAACACCCACTAAAAGAAGGTATTATAAACACATCTTACATGGCATTTGAGGCCTTTAGGTGGTAGTGGTGGTTGTGTTGGTGAATGTGGCTGAGGTTGTGGTTGTGCTGGTAAATGTGATTTTAAAGAGGTAAAATAATGACAGACGTTGGAGGATCGAGGATCGCGATTGGGTATTTTCAAACAGTAAAGCATTGGGCAGAAGTGAACATTCCAGGCGGTTAGAGTTCTTGGACGAGCAACGTGAGGCAAGTCTTTGGAAGCGCCTGTTCACACAAGACCCCAGGAGTTGTGCAGATTGCCTATACTCACTAACCCCCCCGCCCCCCGTGTTCCTGCTGCATGTTGCACGGAACGGAAGGCAAGTCTGTGCGTGAAAGCGCATACCGTTGTACACGGACGCTGCCGATAGATGCTGAAGCGTCGACTGTGCTGTCAAGTAGAAGACGTCCACAGCTGCCACTTCGCGACTCCCGTAGCGCGCTGACAAAGTAATTTCCAGAATAAGAAAGAAACAATAGGATAACTGGCGGGAAATAACGTGAGAGTGTTTCAACTGAACAGTAAAAACTGAAGCTGTATCTATTTTACGTCAGAAGTAATTATCAGAACGGGAACAATACACCATTTAACGAAATACGCTGTACGTTAGAGAGTGTAGGATGCAGACGACGGTGGAGGAAATGAAGAAAACAAACTGTGTTCTCAGTGATACTGAGAAAGAGGAGTGGTAATGGCAGCGAGGATGTTCTGCTTCGTTAATTTCTATTTCAGAACATCCAGTAGGAATCGGTAATAATCCTTGTTAAATCTCAATTAATTGCGAAACGAGTATTCATCCTCTGAAAGGTGTTATTTTCGATAACAGATCACGATTCATCTCTCCCTCTGTCTGCTTGTCCAGTTTTGTGAACCATAACGAACGTTTTCTTCTTTCCATGTCGTTCAGTGCCGTAGCGTATAATGCAGCGGCTGCAAGAATTCTTTCGTCACTCGATTTCCTGTCTGCTTGTGCAATACCGACGTGCCCTTCGTGGCGCATCGGTTTTTCGGAAGAAACAGCTGCCTTTCCCAAGGACGCGCTAGACGCTACCGTGAATGACAGTACGCAGTTGTCTGTGATATGTCTTAAGTGTTGTCCACGGTCGATAATTTGCGAATGGCTTTCGGAGACGGAGCATTCCCCCTTACCCAGGGACTGGCAGTTATGCATTTAATGTATGGCAAAGCAGGGTGGCTGTTGTGGTCTTCAGTCCTGAGACTGGTTTGATGCAGCTCTCCATGCTACTCTATCCTGTGCAAGCTTCTACATCTCCCAGTACCTACTGCAACCTACATCCTTCTGAATCTGTTCATTGTATTCATCTCTTGGTCTCCCTCTACGATTTTTAGCCTCCACACTGCCCTCCAATACTAAATTGGTGATCCCTTGATGCCTCAGAACATATCCTACCAACCGATCCCTTCTTCTGGTCAAGTTGTGCCACAAACTTCTCCTAAATCCTATTCAGTACCTCCTCATTAGTTATGTGACCTACCCATCTAATCTTCAGCATTCTTCTGTAGCACCACATTTCGAAAGCTTCTATTCTCTTCTTGTCCAAACTAGCTATCGTCCATGTTTCACTTCCATACATGGCTACGCTCCATACAAATACTTCCAGAAACGACTTCCTGACATTTAAATCAATACTCGATGTTAACAAATTTCTCTTCTTCAGAAACGCTTTCCTTTGCCATTGCCAGTCTACATTTTGTATCCTCTCTACTTCGACCATCATCAGTTATTTTGCTCCCCAAATAGCAAAACTCCTTTACTACTTTAAGTGTCTCATTTCCTAATCTAATTCCCGCAGCATCACCCGACTTAATTTCACTACATTCCATTATCCTCGTTTTGCTTTTGTTGATCTTCATCTTATATCCTCCTTTCAAGACACTATCCATTCCATTCAACTGCTCTTCCAAGTCCTTTGCTGTCTGTGACAGAATTACAATGTCATCGGCGAACTTCGAAGTTCTTATTTCTTCTCCATGGATTTTAATACCTACTCCACATTTTTCTTTTGTTTCCTTTACTGCTTACTCAGTATACAGATTGAATAACATCGGGGAGAGGCTACAACCCTGTCTCACTCCCTTCCCAACCACTCCTTCCCTTTCATGCCCCTCGACTGTTATAACTACCCTCTACTTTCTGTACAAATTGTAAATAGCCTTTCGCTCCCTGTATTTTACCTCTGCCACCTTCAGAATTTGAAAAAGAGTATTCCAGTCAACATTGTCAAAAGCTTTCTCTTAAGTCTACAAATGCGAGAAACGTAGGTTTGCCTTTCTTTAATCTATTTTCTAAGATAAGTCGTAAGGTCAGTATTGTCTCACGTGTTCCAATATTTCTACGGAATCCAAACTGATCTTCCCCGAGGTCGGCTTCTACCAGTTTTTCCATTCGTCTGTAAAGAATTCGTGTTAGTATTTTGCAGCCATGGCTTACTAAACTGAGTGCGCGAGTGGGAGGTGAGGTGCTGTAGGCGGCGTAAAGGCAGTGGGCAGCGCCTGCTGTGCAGCTGCTGTGGGGACAGCGGCGTCAGCTCGGCGCGTGCCGCGACAGATAGGAGAGCGGGAGCCATGACTCGGCGAACACAGCGACTGCCTCACTGCTATGCAAAAACCGCGTTACGCAACCACCTGCTGCTTTCTCGCTACTTCTCAGTTTCCACTTAGTCGCGTAACAGCGAGGTTAGCCCACTAATGGGAAATGAACAGCGGGAAAACCTGAGTGACACAAATACCTTATGTAGAAGAAAAGGTTGTCACCAACACAGTAACCTGGAGAAAAAATTAGTCACATCCTAGAGACATCAACCTCTACATCTACACTCGGCAAACCACCTGACGGTGTGCGGCGGAGGCTACTTCTGGTACCACTGACTGATGCCCTTTTGCCGGCTGGTGTGGCCGAGCGGTTCTAAGTGCTGTTACGGTCGCAGCTTCAAATCCTGCCTCGGGCATGGATGTGCGTGATGTCCTTACGTTAGTTAGGTTTAAGTAGTTCGAAGTCTAGGGGACTGATGACCTCAGATGTTAAGTCCTATAGTGCTTAGAGCCATTTGAACCATTTGATTCCCTCTTCTCTCTTCCATTCGCGAATGGCGCGTGAAAAAGAATGATTGTGTTAGCCGTGATTTCTCGAGTTTCTTTGTTGTGCTCATATCACGGTACGTGTGTGGGAGGAAGTGGTATGTTGTCAGACACCTCCTGGGACGTACCCTCCCGTAATTTCAATACTAAACCTCTCCGTGATTGTAACGAAACGTCTTTGTTACGTTACGTGGGAAGGCAGTGAAATTTTGCTGAGGCGAAATTTTTACCATCGAAAAGAGATTATTTGATTTAACCACAAAAACCTCAAAAATTAGTCTTGTGTTCCATACACATTCCAGAAACGTATGATCATGATGGTGTTTCTTACTGATCACATTGGCGTCCACCACTCAGACTTACTTCGAGACAAATTTAAATGTTTACTGCTAGAACAGTTTCCAAAACATTACACTTTTAATAATTAGTTCTGCAGTGACACATATATAGTTCAGTTGACTTCTTATAAGTATCTTAGTTTGGTGTAACTCGGAGTAATCTGCTTCCTGTCGCCGCTGCTGTTGTTGCTGCTGAAATAGTCGTTGCCTCGGTCCATTTCATCTGCTAACTGGATCAAGTTGTGTGAATTCCATGAAATAATCCAGGTACAAAATCGTTTTAAATTGGTTTATTTATGACAAACTACACCACTTCTTCTTAGTGGGAGCCCACTCCACTTAACAGGCTACATAGTCACAATACTCTATCACAACAATTAGATTATTGCACAGGCGTACAATACAGTGGTTGCGTCTCGAAACTGTGTCCAACTGACCTTTCTTGAGCGTTGTTCTCCTACTATTCATATGTCTCTTAATAATCAAGCCAACAAAGTTACGGTGCAAATTGATTAAATTTACAATTAAAAGTTTAACAATTTTATGAGTAATTATCCACAAAACCTTGCTTATTTTATGGTGACACGGGCGTATACAATAAAAAAGACTTCTACATAGGATATACATCATTATATAAAATACTGAAAGATAACAATACTAACCTAAATTTTCTTAATTATGGCTTCATTTCTAAATGCAAAATATTGCGAACATATATTGGCCAAGCTTGACCTACCAGTACACAAATGGAATCATAAATTTTATTAGATTTAATATATTACACGAATCACTTATTAGATACCATTGGAATAACAGAAATGTAAAAAAAAAGGCTGTTTTATTTCATAATGCATAACGCCTCTCCTGCCATTGGAATTCCTTGAGCATCTCTATAACGTGGCCGAGCGGTTCTAGGCGCTACAGTCTGGAACCGCGCGACCGCTACGGTCGCAGGTTCGAATCCTGCCTCGGGCATGGATGTGTGTGATGTCCTTAGGTTAGTTAGGTGTAAGTAGTTCTAAGTTCTAGGGTACAGATCACCTCAGAAATTAAGTCCCATAGTGCTCAGAACCATTTGAACCATTCTCTGTAACGCTCTCGCGCGTATTGAACGATCCCGTGAAGCGCCGCTTTTCGTTGGATCTTCTCCTTTTTTCTACCAGTCCCACGCTGTAACGATCCCATTTTGATAAACAGTACTGATTACTCGGTCGAACAAGCGCCTAATATGCCACTTCTCTAGTGGACGAATTACATATCCGTAAGATTCTGCCTATGAATCTCTGTCTAGTGTCTGCTTTTCCTACTATTTGTTTCATACGGTCATTCCACTAAGGTCGCTTATTTTACCGTAGTTGCTGTTTCAGGCAATTTGTAATCAGTAGCTTAATACTAAAGTAGTTGATTTATATTCGTATATAATCGCAGTATGTTAATTCATTTACAGTGAGCTTCAATGTGCTAGTCCCTACAACATTCACCAATGCTCTCTGGTCTTTCTGCAAATCCTCTTACAGAGAAACGTATCATCTGCGATCAGTGTTTCGGAGCTTCCGACGTTATCTACTAGATTATATTTTATATGTGTTGTAAAGTCCTGTTACGCTGCCATACCTAGCAAGGTGCGCAGACTGGATTAGCATTCGGGAGGACGACGATTCAAATCCCCCTCGGACCATCCTAATTTAGACTTTCCAGGCAATTGCTGGGATTAGTTCCTTTGAAACAGTTCGACCGATTTCCTTCCCCCATCATTGAAACAATCCCAACTTGGGCTGCGTCTCTAATGACCTCTTTGACGACGGGACGTTAAACTGTAATCTACCTTCCTCCCTTCTAACTGCTCACTGATTTTACTTAAGACCGTAACTACTAAGCCTTTGTAATCAAATCGTTTGGAAAAATTTTACTATCGAAGTCACTAAGCGCCTAGCTCATTTCTGTTCTCTCATTTACAATTCGTTCAGCTTTTGTTCGTCAGCTAGGTTTTCACTTCTCTTAAATCTGTGATGTTCTCTTTGTGTACGTAGGACTTTCAAATACGCTTATTTCACAGTAGTGGACCTTCCCCATCCCATAATACTAATTCTGGAAAGAGCTCTTCTATCCATGATAATAGTCTAATCGGCCGAGCAAGGTAGCCCACAAATTTCTGATGGTTTCCTACATCCTGTAACAGTCAGGTTCCATATTTCTAGGTTTCCGGAAAGCATTTGATACGGATCCCCACTGCAGCCTGTTAATGGTGGTATGTGCATACGGATATGTGAGCGACTTGAAAAACCCAGTATGTTTTCCTCGACGGCGAACGTTCATCAGAGACAAGGGTATCGTCAGGAGTTCTCCAGGGAAGTGTGATAGGACAACAGCCGTCCTATATACATAAATGATTTGGCGGACAGGGTGAGCAGCAATATGCAGTTGTTTGAAGATGATGCTGTGGTGTGTGGTAAGGTGTCGAAGTTAAATGACTCCAGAAACATTTCTAGTTGATGTTATGAATAGCAGCTATCTCTAAATATATATAAAAAACTGGGCTTAACGTTGCAAAATAGTATGAAATGGAACAAGCATGTGAGAACTGTGGCAGATATGGCGAATGATCGACTTCAGTGTATTCGGAGAATTTTAGGAAAAGGTGGTTCACCTGTAAAGGCGACTGCATTTAGGACGATGGTGCGACCTATTCTTGAGTATTGCTAGAGTGTTTGGGATCCGTAGCAGGTCGGATTGAAGGAAGACATCGAAGCAATTCAGAGGCGGACTGCCAGATTTGTTACCGGTAGGTTCGAACAACAGGTGTTGCGGAGATACTTCGGGAACTCAAATGGGAATCCCTGGAACGAAGGTGACATTCCCTTCGGGAAATACTGTTGAGAAAATGTAGAGAACCGGCCAAACGATTCTGTTGCCGCCAACACAGATTGAGCGTAAGGACCACGAAGATGAGAAACGAGAAATTAGGGCCAACATGGAGGCATAGACAGTCATTTCTCTTTCGCCGTTTGCGAGTGGAACAGGAAAGTAAATGGTTAGTAATATTACAGCGTACCCTCCGCCGCGCTTTCGGAATATCGATGTAGATGTAGAAGAAGCTATTCACTCGAGTAGTCCTGTGGAACTACCAACTTGCGGGTATGTTGACTGCAACGTTTCACCCGCTGTCCCAAATAGTTCCAGACAGTTTATACCCGAATATGAGCGGCTTATTTAACGAGCCGGTCGCTGTTCGTCAAACCAGGATAGTACTGGTGTAGCCCAGTGTCACCTTGGAAGACGAGACTTTCCGAATCGTACTCTTCACGAAGATGTAGGAAAAAGGGCACATTTGGTCACAGAGTGCTGATGTAAACATCCCGGTCCACGTTCACGATAACGTGTATGAGTTAGTCCAAGTTACGGTACGAAAACACCCCACAAAAATGACAGCCACCTCCGGCCAGCAGCGCAATAACAGGAAGAGACAAACTCGCGACTCGTCGGACCACACTACACGCTTCCTGCCAGCCACTGTCCATTATCTGCGTTGTTTGGCGCATTTAAGACGTGTGGCTTCGCGTGGCACTGTGGGCAATGGTCCTTCGCGTAGCAAGCAGTTCCCTTAGCAATATTCGCTAGGAAATAGATTGAGATGGACCCGCATTCGATTACAGCAGCAATTCTTGTCGCGCTTCAAACCGATTGATACTGAGAAGGCGTGTTATTCTCTGCAGTCGCTGTCAATTAGAATTTATTTACTTTCTTATGCAGTGTTACGTAGTTGCCAGTGGTTCACCATTCCGTGTATACACATTAAGGCAGTCCGTGTTCACAGGCAAATCGGACAACTTCATTTACCTTTCTCAAAACGTCATATTCTCCGTCGACTGTAGAAGTATATTTCACACCTTCTACAGTTAGCGGCGAATACGATGGTTTTTAAAAATTTTACCTGACTATGAACCCAGACTATGAGAAATTACTCCATTGACTATGTGGTCATGGGCTCCTTCAAACACGATAGCTCGTTTCTCTCATGTCTACGTATTGCGCTGATTCCACACAGCAAACAGCACTTAGCAGAGCGCACCCACCGCTGCTATGACTTTCGTCAGCGCTGGAGGGTAAATGGCAGCATCGTAGTATTTCTGCACCGTACTGTGTACCTCATACATACATATTTATGAAGTCAATATTATACGAATGGAAGTGGACGTAGATGAAGATGACATGGGAGATATGATACTGCGAGAAGAATTTGACAGATTACTGGAACACTTGAGTAGAAAAAAGGCCCCGGAAGTAGACGAGTTTCGCTCAGAACTTCTGACAGCCTTGGGAGAGCTAGCCATGGCAAAACTCTTCAGTCTGCTGTGCAAGATGTATGAGACAGACAAGTACCGCCAGACTTCGGGAAAGGTTAGTTTGGATTCCGGAGAAATGTAGGAACGTGCGAGGCAATATGAACATACAACTTACCGTTACAACGTGGGTTGAAGAAAAGCAAGCCCACATTCATAGCATTTGTAGACTTAGAGAAAGCTTTTGACAGTGTTGACTGGAATACACTCTACGAAATGGCAGCTACAAGAGTCAAAAGGGAAGCAGTGGCTGAGAAGGGAGTGAGATAGGGTTGTAGCCTGTCACCAATGTTATTTAATCTGTACACTAAGCAAGCAAGCAATAAAGGGAACAAAGGAAAAATTAGGAGCAGGAATTAAAGTTCCGGAAGAAAACAAAACAACCTTTGATATTTGCCTACGACATGCAATTCTCAGACACACGAAAGGACTTGGAAAAGCAGTTGAAAGGAGTGAACAGTGTCTTGAGAGGAAGATATAAGATGAATATCAACAAAAGTAATCTAATGTAGTCGAATTAAATGACGAGATGCTGAGAGAATTGAATTATGAAACGGACAGTAACAGTAAGGTAGTAGAGAAGTTCTGTTACTTGCGCAGCAAAATAACTGACGATGGCCAAAGTACAGAGAACATAAAATGTAGACTGGCAATGGAAAGGAAATTGATTCTGAAGAAAAGAAATTTATTAAAATCGAATATAGATTTAAGTGTTAGGAAGTCTTTTCGGAAAGTATTTTGAACATGGACGATTAACAGTTTACACAGGAAGAGAATAGAAACTTTGAAACGTGGTGCTACAGAAGGATGCTGAAGATTTGGTGGGTAGCCCATGTAACTAATGAGGAGGTACTGAATAGAATTAGGCAAGAAATTTGTGGCACAACTTGACAAGAAGAAGGGGAGGGGGGTGGTAAAAATTGTAGAGGTAGACCAAGAGTGAAAAACAGTAAGCAGATTCAGAAGGATGTCAGTTACAATAGTTATTTGGAGATTGAGAGGCCTGTACAGGGTAGAGTAGCATGGAGAGCTGCGTCAAACCAGTCTTCAGACTGAAGACCGCAACAACACTGTATACAGGTCTCCAAAGTGACCAGTGTGCTCTTGTATGGGCCCGGGGGGTGTTAATATTTTGTCCAGTGAATACACCTTATTGAAATAAGTGTTTTACGTACTGTGCGCAGCAGGTAGCCTAGCGACCGCGACAGACTGGAGGCGTGAAATATGATTTACAAATAGTGAAATCGTAAAAGTAACTGACGGTTTTCGACGTACCGTGTTCAGTACTACACCTGTGGACTCAAACAAGAAAAATTCTGAACAGACATTTAGGACACATGTACCGTAACCCTCCACTGGAATAGGATCCATTTTATGTGCAGGTTACTGTCTTTCAAAATGTCCGTGATTAGTCTATAAGCTCTCTCTCTCTCTCTCTCTCTCTCTCTCTCTCTCTCTCTCTAAGATGGGCGGGCAGCTTGTATGGTCTCTTGCACATAGTGACTTACTGATCACGAGTCACTGAAGCGAAAATGTCATTTTGAATCACCTTCGGGCAAGTTGAGGAGACTGACCCCTATTCTCTTTAACTGCCTGGGGAATTTGCGGTGAACCCGTAATATTAATCACAATCAAGAACTGAGTGAACAGCCGTAAACAGGAAAGTTAGAGGGTTTCAGAACCAGGTTAACATTTGTAGTAACATATTTAGCATACAATAGTGTTCAAACTCTGAAATAATTATTTCAAAAACCGTAAAGATTAGTTCGTAACGACATGAATAAATAGGGGATATGGCTAGTCCTAACTACCAGATCTGTCGGCAGTAATATTGTACGCTCTCTAAGACATGTTTGAAGAACTTAAATGGTAGTCGATCCTATTGCCGAGAAAACTGTTTCAAGGTCAGTATCAGTCCTCAACATTGGCTGATAGCTTGTAATTCGTCCTCCTTATCGCTCTGAAATGACGTCTGTACTCAAGGTTCATTTAGGAGACTTGCGAGCCAGTCATATGGTGTATACCTTCACGAGCTAGAAAGGCATTCACAAGAAAAGCCTGCTGTGGCCGGCCATTATTGTACCGTAAACGAAGCCCGGATCAACTGCACCGCTGAAATGTCGCGCAAGTGGTTGCAGTATCACTTCTCTCTACCTCTGGGAGTTGACAAAATATGCCTCTGAACACGAATGAGTATGTGAAGCTCCATGCGTTCATCCAGCATGATGCCTTCCCATGCCGAGACCCAACCACTTAACAACTGCCCCCTCCACGATGTTCCTGGTGTTTCTCCGCCAGCCCCTTCCTCCCACCGCCCTCCCCTCACACGAATGTCCAACCAGAATTATTCCGGAAACTGTTTCGGGATCCTTTCATGATTCTGTGAAGAGAGCATTCCTCCTTTCAAAACTTAATATCGAAGCACCGAACCGGTAGACTGCCGATTCAAATCCCTGTCTAGTAAACCAGGTTAGGTTTTCTATGATTTCCCTAAACCGCTTGAGTAAAGTACTGGGATGATTACCTTTAGATTTCCTTCCAGAATCCGAATCTATGCTCGGCTTATGTCATCGATGAGAAGGCAAATCGAATCTACCTTTCTTTTTTCGACAACTACACCGCTGACTCCGTGATTAACGGACCTCTCTTTGCACCTGTGAGAGAGTACCAGAAGATGTTAACGCTTCCAAATGTTGCTCTGTTGTGGAAGAAGAATTTATTAGACATTAATAAGGCGTTGTGAGTATAATGCACCACTTTACGATTTGCTTCAGTCCCGTCCCAACTGGAAACTGGAAAGAGTAAAAGGTCCTTTCTTGTTCAGAGAGCACAATTCCGACTTACGAAGGAAAACTTTCTTCTCAAAAAGGTTGGTTAAAAAAACCTGTTCAGAGACTGATGGAACTGCTGAGTCCATCTTGCTTTCTGTCTAAGATTGACTGATGACCTCAGAAGTTAAGTCTGATAGTGCTCAGAGCCATACTAAGATTTACTTCCCTACGGCTATCATTTACCTCGTGAATTTCCTAAAATATCATTCTTGATGTTTCTGTGCATCTCATACCTTGTTAACTTGGTGTCCAGGTCTCATTTCGGTAAAACAGACAAGGTTAACAGACTAGATTACACATTCAGATTTTAAGAACTTTCTTAATGTGTTTCCCCAAAGTGCCCATTACGGCGTCCATTCATTTTGTATTCTATGTTAGCGTTAAATCTGTTGACAGATATGTTGCAAGTCCTATGTTCAGAAGTAGTTAGCTTTTACATTAATTCGTCATTAACCACTATTTTAGCGCTATATAAATACTTCCTGTGCGTAGCCATTGTTTCCGGAGCACTGGAAGATATTTTCCGGTTGTGCGTCGCTAGTACCCCATTTAGTTTTGTTGAATTGCTGTTTCTTCTGAATCTGCAATTAGCAGCTGGTCGTCTGCGAAAAGTATGGTGGTAATGTCACAGTCCGTCCCCATCCATATTCATTTTGGGTATGTCTCTTGCAGTTCGTGTAGAGTCTATTACAATGGTTGACCCAGTGAAGATCTAGAGTTCGCAGTCTGATTGTTCAATAAAAGTTTTATATGTGTTGGTGCCAAATTAGAACTCAGACTACCGTTTTCGAATGTTGAACGATGATGTTCCGATCATAAAATGCTGAGTCACATTAGGTAAAATGTTTTGGGCAAATATTTACCCATTTCTGTCAGTATTAACTCAATCGTGCTCGTGTGTAGGTCAAACAATGAAGGTGACAAGCCATAGTAGCCTTGCCCCCAGCCGGCCGCTGTGGCAGAGCGGTTCTAGGTGCTTCAGTCCGGAACCGCGCTGCTGCTGTGATCGCAGGTTCGAATCCTGCCTCGGGCGCGGGTGGGTGCGATGTCCTTAGGTTAGTTAAGTTTAAGTAGTTCTATGCCTAGGAGGCTGATGACCTCTGATGTTAAGTCCCATAGTGCTTAGAGCCATTTGAACCATTTGAACCTTGCCCCCAGCCCTCGACTGACTGACTGACTGACTGATGAGTTGCGACAGTATTATTTATTTATTGACACGTGTAATTTCGTAGAGCCATTGTCGTTGTCACTGGACTAGGCAGTGCAAGAAATTACATTGGAAAATTTGATGATAAAATTACTGTTACATGAATCCTATGCAGACGAGGTCCTGATTATATATTAGCGTAATGATAAATATATGTAACACAAGACTTTGCTTAATTTTTTTACCAGGCGCTTTGAGGAATCTCATTTGCCGTGAGTGCTCAGTTCTCATCTTTCCATTTCCTTCCTTTCGCGAATAAGCTTAGTATTTTGGTCGTTAGTGTACCTAACCATGTCGAACCTAGAGGACAGGAATAGGAAAACACGTGTTATACCTCTAAGCCACTTTGATTTTTTCTTTCATTTCTGTCAGTAATATGTGAGTAAGATGCACGACGATTCGGAATGGAAGTTGAACAGTAGGCCCCCTGTTATTGGCCATATAATTCAGTACAAGGAAAGAAAATCACCACCAGTAGAACCATCCCTAGTAGAGGGCAGCCATACTTTCCTCCTGTTGCACAACGCAAAGCGACATCCTTGTTTAGATACTCGGAATTATTTGCGAAATGGTAAGCGTGATTGCACTACGTGCTGATATATGTGAGGGAAGTTTCATGTGGCATGTATGACACGAGAGGGACTAATGACGAATAATTCGCACAGAGCTGTAACGTGCCAGCACCATATGGAGTTTTTCGCAAGAGTGGCCGCCAGGCGTCAGTAATTCCCAGCTGTGTTAAACGACGCTAATGTCAGCAGCCACCCGTGGCCTACTCTACACGCGTATCGTTCCACTGGCTCCTACCGTGGGTACTGGCACACCAAAACGGAGACTATACGTTTTCCAACGCTATTCGTTCACATCGTACGTTTTAATACGAGGGTCATTCGATAATTAAGGAGACAAATTGGTCTGGAGAAAAAAGCGTTTATTTTTACGAAACAATACTTTTTCTATTTTCAACGTAATGTGCTTGTTCCAACGGGCTACAAGCTTCTTTATTCCGGCTGCAAAGAACTCTTTAGCTTGATGTTTGAACCAATTTCCGACCATCTTTTTCGCGTCCTCGTTGTCCTGGAATCTCTTCCCACGTAATGCCTCCTTGAGTGCGCCAAACAAGTGGAAGTCACTAGGTGCTAAATCAGGACTGTAAGGGGGACGAGGTACTACTTCCCAGCCCATTTTTGTCGATGGTTTCACAGGTTAGCTTAGCAATGAGGACGTGCGTTTCTAGCTGGAGAATTACATCTCTCCTCTGAGATCCATGACATCTCTCTCTCAGGGCTGGCTTCACCTTGTTTAAAAGCAAAACAGAGTAGTATTGGCTGTTCATTGTACGCTGCTCTTCGAGGCAATCGCAACAAACTGGACCTTCAGCATCCCAAAACAGCGTCAACGCGACTTTTCCTGCTGATGCTTCGATTTTGAATTTTTTCTTGGCAGATGAGTTGGTGTGCTTCCACTCCGTGCTTTGTGCTCATAATAGTGAACCCAAGTTTCGTCATTAGTTAAAATTTTATTGAGGAAGTGCTCACCTTCTTTTTCACAACGTTCCTTTAGTTCTGTGCCCACTCTCAACCTTGTTTCATCGAGTAGCCGCGTCAACTGCTTTGGGACCCATTTTGCACATGTTTTGCGGTACTTCAGCTTATTATTACAGATAATATTAGGAACTCTACCAGCACTAACTTGAACCTTATCAACTATAATTTCCACAGTCACACGGCGGTCTGCACGAATCACTTCATCAATTCGACTTTCAAGTGAGGGAGTTGAAGCTTCAACTGCTCGTCCAGAACGGCGTTCATTAGTCACTGAGTCGCGTCCATTTTTGAACTGCTGTACCCTCTTGTAAAAAGTTTACACGATTCATACCACCTTCACCGTAAACTGTAGACATTCTACACTGTATATTCACTGGTTTCTCGGCTTCAGCAAGTAAAAAACGAATAAGAAATCGTTGTTCAACTAATGTGGACGTTTCAAGCGGACTCGCCATCTTGAAAAGTTTTTTGGAGGTTATAAACAAAACATCGTCGATACATCAGCTGATCATGGCTCATCCCAGTGATGCCAACTTAAAGCGATAAAAGTACCAAACTTGCCCCACTAGTAGTATTTTCCCCAGACCAATTTGTCCCCGTAATTATTGAATGACCTTCGTAGAACAGTTTGAACCCCCCCCCCCTCTCCCACCACACACACACACACACACACACACACACACACACACACACACACACACACACACACACTTGTGCGCCCGCGTATATTTATCGACTGTCATTTTCGTTGATGTTCTGAAGTTCGTGTTTTTAAGTTGATCCTGAGTTTACATAATTGTTTCCCTGTAAGTGTTTGACATGATTGACAGTCAATTGATTGGGCCTCCGGTGTTACCACATCGTCTTGTAGGACATCATTACCTGTATTTTCTTGAAAACGAACTTCTAGCACTATTGGAAAAGTGTCCTTTGGGTGCAAAGCGCGACGGGACTCTGCACATTCTAGTCGTCCGGTGATACATCTACACCCAACGGTACCCAGAAGATAGGTCGACAGAAGTGGTCAACTTTCTTGGCCACCGATGTCCTCTGACCATACCCCTTTAGAGTGTCGCCTATGAAGGTGGTTGAATGGCTAAATCTTCAAAGAAAAAGTAAACATAAGAGAAGACTTGACAATTATGGTTACGAATAGTGCTGCCTCCATAAAGGAACGCCAAGACGACCTCAGAAGACTTGCACGCGGTGTTGTCAACAGAATTCGAAAGTGTTGATTTTGGTTAATCCCTTCAGAGAGTATTTGTTTTTATTTCATGCTAACAGGTACAAATCTGTGACAAAAATTGGGCGCAAATTGTATGGAATTTGTTATTGATTTAGTCTATATTACTACGTCCGAAAGTGTTTACTATTCCTGCTGCAACACCCTCTCTCTAGGTATGTGTGTATATGTATACAGGGTGATTTTACTAAATGGGGACATACTGCAGGAACTTATTCTTAAGATGACCAGGAGCAAAAAGGCCATATCGACACATGGGCAAAAATTCTTTCCAAGGGTGGTACACCCACCTGAAGATTGAGATCAAAGATATCTTACAACGTAGGTTCAATGATTGAAATCACAATTGAGAACACACGAGGAAGTGGAAATGTTCTGTCTGTACCAGTGTTTTAGCTCCACACTTACGAGGGAATTGAGCTGGAGCACCGTCATGTAGTAGCCACTTTACCCTATATCCCACCAAAGGCACGTCTTCCAGGAAAGAAGGCTGGATGACCCGTAGGGAGTGTAGATATGCCTCGCCTGCGAGCCGTTTAAGGACGACTGGTCCCACGAGGCGGTCGCAAATCCCCACCCGCAGACTTGAGGCTGAACCAGTGCTGACGGTTCGCTGCCACAATACCTTCGCGACTCTCCGTGGTCCACTACTGTGAACGTTGACGATATCGCCAGTGGCGGCTGCTGTGTTAGAGCTCAAGAGCGTGTGAACACCTTACCGTTTGACACCTTGCAGATTTATTAGTTATTTTTCTTTGAAAGCTGTTAAATGTAACATAGATGCTGCAGTCTGAAAGATACGCCACTTGAATCTATCTCACTACTGCTCCCCTAGATTCCGTGAAACTTGGCTTCAGGGTCGCGAGCACACTTTCCGTTGTGCACGTTTTAAGGAGCTTTTGGTCATGTGCTACTCTCGTGACGGGATTTATATGAAGATGGTATCTGTACTTTCGGACATGTCTGAAAGAACATATACCATCGGTGACCATGCAGCTCATTAGAATGAAATTACAATGAAATGAGCACCCTTAGCTGCTTACAGACGTTGATATGTCAACGGGGACATATGAAAATATGTGCCCCGACCGGGACTCGAACCCGGAATCTCCTGCTTACATGGCAGACGCTCTATCCATCTGAGCCACCAAGGACACAGAGGATAGTGCGACTGCAGGGACTTATCTCTGGCACGCCTCCCGTGAGATCCACATTCGCGTGAGACCTACATTCGCAACTTATTGTCATATAGCCCCTGCCCATCATACTCATTACTTGCGTCGTGGCTTCAGTGCCGATTCCCGTAAGAGTTCGGGCACTGCATTGCAGAGGAGTTGACTCTTTTGATTTATTTATCGCTAAGGCACACAACTCGTTAAATTACAGTCCTTCTTTCCGCAAAGTTGTTTTTGTCTTTTTAAATTTGTGTCCTTGTACATTCTGACATGATAGTGATCGGCGAATCGCATTTTGTGGTTCCCTGGTCCAGACGGCGATTGCTCTTGTGTTTTAAAGTCGGGTATTAATGTTTATTTTAGGGAAGTTCCTGTATTGTAGACCTGGCAAGCGGTGGGCATAGACAGCATTCAACACTGTGTCAATACAAATGGTAGGAAAACTTTTCCTTTGTCTGGTTCTTTTTAAACAGAAGATCCAGGTTCTTTAAGGTATTTTGCCCTATTTATCTCTGCATCAGAATAGCCATTTGTTCTCTAAGTAATTGTGAAGTGGTCGAACTCTTCCTCCAAGTACTGTATCTCACAGGTTGTTTTAGACTTAAACAGTTTGGCTTGCTGATCTTCGTCGAGTCATAAAACGGACTAACGAAGGCTTTATAGCCTCTGAGGGAGTCTCAAGCAGGAGGAGAGGAAACGGCACACACAGAAACGTCCCTAATGTTCATAAAAGTAAAATCGTCAGCCGTGAAAGCGTGCATTGTATGATTGAGTGAAAAGGTGTACGTTCATAACTTTCTCAATTGTTTTCAGCATTTGGTAACAGGAGACAAATGA
Source organism: Schistocerca gregaria (assembly GCF_023897955.1). Lineage (NCBI taxonomy): Eukaryota > Metazoa > Arthropoda > Insecta > Orthoptera > Acrididae > Schistocerca > Schistocerca gregaria. The sequence continues at coordinate 1,067,753,219 of NC_064920.1, read as the reverse complement.
TGTGGGGCCAAGACAACAGTAGGACATTATTTGTTGAGTTATTCGTTAGACCACAATGATATTTCTTTTCTTTTTGCTTGCAAATCTACCTCCTTCAACGTCGTGGCAAAATCTGTTTTTCGTATGCTAAACTTTATCAATCTGTCATTTTTACACGCTTCTGATCCTTCCGGTGCCGAAGTCTGCTTTTCCAGGGAGTCTTAAGAGGTGCCACACTATATAGTCCGTCGCCTTGTGCTGATAAGACTTTTATTCCCGCGCCTATCGCTTTTGTACGTCATAGCGTCCTTTATCTTTGCACTTAATTCCGCGCGGAACCAAACATAACGCTCACCTGGCACGACTGTTACAGCCTCGTGCGGAACCGATGGTCCGTGTCAGGTGGGCATCGTAAACTGTTGCAAGAACGGTTGCCCTCCTACTTAGTTTTGTCTATCGATGCGGTTATGTTCATGTTCCCTTGTACAGATTTCAGTATCCTATTGGGAACGCGTTTCACATTAATATTATCTCCCATTTCTGTAAGTAGCTTAAATTTAGTACAAGACACTTCAGTCCGGTACCGCGCTGCTGCTACGGTCGAAGGTTCGAATCCTGCCTCGGGCATGGATGTGTGATGTCCTTAGGTTGGTTAGGTTTAAGTAGCTATAAGTCTAGGGGACTGATGATCTCAGATGTTGAGTCCCATAGTACTTAGTCATTTGAACCATTTTTAAATTTAGTACACATTTTGAGTTCAACCGTACTGAAATCAAAGGCAAAAGTGATCCACAAGGAAGGTCAGCAGGGATTCCTAAAACGCCTATGATGCGCAACCCAGTGAGAAGATTACGGCAGCGTACAACAGCGATGCCTGGCAAAGAAGATATGCCTATCCGGCTTGCAGCTGGACCGAGGACTTCGTGACTGGCAGGATGATGCCATTTATTTCCGTGTTGAGAGCCATCCATGGACCCAGAAATGTGGTCGGTTTCTGGATGATGGCCGCGCTTCTACTTTCGAAGCGGAGCGACGACAATCAAGAACTAGTCGCTTGTTTCCCAGCGTGAAGGTCATCACTGTATCATGGTTCTGCTGACGACGGAATTAGCTGACCCTTTGCTCCATCTCGGGCATGGCGCGCGTTGCGTTCGGGATGATTTGGAGATGGTATGTCTTTCGTGGAACTCTGCAGCAGTCGAGGTCTCTCACATAGACGTAAATAATGTTAGCGTAGGTTACAGATGTAGAAGTCCGCAGTGGGAGCTTCATGAAGAGTATGACGTGTCCCAGTGTTTAAGATTAGGAACTGGTAGTGAGTCATAAATGATAAACGAATGTAGCCGCATGCTTTAAGGATTTGAGTTGTCTTTTCCTCCTGTTGTATATTTATTACCACCAGATATCATAAATGCTTAAACTACATTACAAATCAGGAAGCGACTGTTTAATTGTAGTTGTATACGGCTTTTTGTATACGACCCGCATTAGATTGCAGGTGGCGGGAGTCAAGATTGTAAGCTACAAAAAATAAATGTCTAAATAGATAAATGCCATCGCCGGGCACTGGTGCGGCCTGGATGCTGGACTGGACCAGGACACAGGTGGGGCCGATACTTCACGAAAGCGAGCCGGGCGCGCTGGCTGGCGGTGCAGCTCGCGACCCACATACCAGCTTACTGCACTTCGGCGAAACCCGGCAAGCTGCGCCTCCGCATTAAATTTCGCAACGTGGGCTCCAGCAACAAGCGAACTGAGTCTCAAGGCTCCCACGACACGTGCTGACATACTCGTGTCAAATTTTTTGCAACGAGGCGCGCTATTTGACTTGCGACCTCTGCCATACACTTCATCATTTGCCGAGTTACTGTTGTTGTGGTCCTCGGTCCGTACACTGGTTTGATGCAGTTCTCCACGCTAGTCTGTCCTGTGCAGGCCTCTTTATCTCTGGATAACACACACACACACACATATATATATATATATATATATATATATATATATATATATATATATATATATATAATCGTAAATCCTTGAAGCGTTAAGATGTACCCTGCCGATCCTTTGCCGAAATTATGAATCCATGAAGCGTCAGGATGTACCCTGTCAATCCATCCCCCCTTTTAGTCACGTTGTGCTAAGAATTTGTTCCTATTTCGATTCAGTACCTCCACATTAGTTATCCGTTTTATTCAACTAATATTCAGCGTTCTTCTGCAGCACCATATTTCAAAAGCTTCTATTCTCTTCGTGTCAGGGCTGTTGACTGTCCACGTTTCACACACCAGATGAATACCTACAGAAAATACCTTCTAACAGGTAAATTTATATTTGATGTTAAGATTCCTCTTCTCCAGAAATGCTTTTTTTGCTGTTGCCAGTCTGCATTTTTATGTCCTCTCTGCTTCGGCTGTCAGTTATTTTGTTGCCCATACAGCAAAACTCATCTATTAATTTCACTGTCTCACTTCCTAATTTGTTTCCCTTAGTATCTCCTCACCTAACTCGACTACAATCGTTTACCCATGTTTTGTTGTTCGTATTATAACCTCTTTTTCAAGATACTGTCCATTCCCTTCAACTATTTGTCCGAGCCCTTTTCCTTATCTGACAGACTTGTGTCATCAGCAAACCTCGAAGTTATTGTCTGAACCCTCTTCCCAAACTTTTCTTTGGTTTCCTTTACTGTTTGCGCAAATCGAATAACATCTGGGGTAGGCCACAGCCGTGTGTCACTCCCTTCTCAACCATAGCTTACTTTCATTCTCTTTCGATTCTTGTAACTGCAGTCTGATTTCTTTACAAGTTGTAGAAAACATTTCGCTCCCTGTATTTTCTCGCTACTTCATCCTGAATCCAAAAGCAATGTATGTGTCTATAAAAATGGAATAGTCATTACCGACCATTAATTCCTTAGCACAAAGTACTATGCTTGTCTCCTACGATCTGTATGATTTTGCCCCGTAACCGTTTGAGCTGCGCAGGAGAGAGAAATGTTTGTGGACTGCGTCTGACAGGGCCTGGCCTCGCCTCGCCAGGGGTGAGCTACGTCACGTCTCGTCACGCTTCTTGTGGCACGGAGCCGTCTACATTGTCTGCTAAGGCTCCGGCCACCGCCCCCACTTGCAGCACGGCCTGTGGAAACTATGGAAACTACTTGCAGGGACAGTTTACGGCGCCCGGAGTTAGTATACCGGTATTTAGCAATGTTCTTGCGTCTGTCACGGTCGTTTCACACAGACTGTCAACGGGACGGAACGTCGACTTTCTCTAAAAGAATGTTTACACGTTGACTTTGATGGAGGAATGGTGGCGCCATCTGCTAACATCGGAAGTTAACGTGTTCTCGCCACGCTCACTCAGGTTATAGGAAAGGGGTAAGTGCTTTTGTCTCTTCTCGGGCTTAATTTGATTTCGTTACTTGTTTTGGAGACACGTTGCAGTGGTTTCATGATTTCTTTGACACGGTAGAAAGGCTCTTTGTACAGCTTTCTTAATACTGTTTGATGTTGGCAATTTATGTAGGTATAAAATGCAACCATCTTCATCTTTATCATCATCATCACCACCAGTGATCTGCCCTAGGAAAGGTATCCACATGTAGCTCTCCATGCAGTCCTGTCATTTGCTACCCTCTTATTTCCTATCCTTGTACTATCCACAATCTGGCATCTTCTGCGTCCTGTTCTTCAAGTCACCGTTCCGTCCATAGCATCCATTAGTAAAAAACCTTCTCATCCAGTGTCCAAGCCAGTAATGTTTCCTCTTTCGTATTATCTTTAAAATTTCTGTCTCCTCCTCCACTCTTTTCAACACCACCTCATTTTTTACTTTGTTTACCCATTCTATCCCTTCCATCCTCCTCCAAATCCACTTCTCAAATGTTTGTATTCTCCCTTCTTCCTCATTCCTCAGTGTCCATCTCTCAGCGCCGCATAATGCCGAGCCCCACATGAAGCGCTTCGACAGTATCTTCCTCAGGTCGCTGCCCATACATCCATGTAGAGGCCGCCGCCTATTACTAAATACCTCTTTCGCAGGTGCCGTAGGTGTTTTCATCTCGACTCCCAAATATTTGAAAACACTAACTCTATCTTCCTTCCTAACTTATTTTTTTCTCTTACTTTTCTTGTACTTATCTCCATATATGTTGTATTTTTCTTATTAATTCTCATTCCGATTTCCTGATAGGTCGTATTTAATAAATTCCAGTCATACTTCTTTCGCTCTCTGCCAATAACACCGTATCATCCGCAAAACGAGTACATACTAACCTCCTACTACCAACCCGCACTCCACTATTTTGTTTCAAACATTTCTGAACAATAGGTTCCAAAGATATGTCAAGCAGCATTGGAGTAACCTTGCCTCCCTCCCCTTCCAGTTGTGCTTTCCTGTGTCATCTCAGTCCAAATCTGTTCTCGTATTTTGTGTTGTAGGTATAGATTTTTAATCAACTTTCTATCCCTTCAGTCGATATCATTCTTCCTTAAAATGTCCGTTAATGTATTCCACTCTAACTTGTCAAAGCTTCCTCGAAGTCAATGAAAAAGTGTAAATTTATCGTCCTCTTTTCAGTGTATCTTTCATCTATGATTCTCAGCAGTTCAATTGCATCTCTTGTACCTTTCCTTCTTCTAAACACATAGTGCTCCTCTGCCATACTTTTTTCCAGTCTGTCGTAAAGTCTTCTATTTATCACCCTTAATAAAACTTTTTTTGCATGATAGACCAAACTCATAGTTCTAAAATCATCGCATGTCTTGGCATTCCTTTTCTTCTCAGTCGGTATTATTACTGCCCACAGAAAGTTATCTGGCTTTTAACTTTTCTCATACCTCTTGTTACACGGATTCTCGCGACTAGTCCCAAGGCTGGTAAACAACTCTGGTGGTATTGCATCAACTTCACTTGCTTTATGATGCTTCATCCCTTTCTACTTCTTCCAAGAAGCAGCATCCTTTGTCGTCCTCTGTAACTCTTGTCTTCTCTTCTAATTCATTATCCTTTGGTTTTTGATCAGCCTCATATCGGCAGGCACTCTGCATATTCTTGCCACCTTCCCAGCACTTCCTCCAGTTTATGAACCGGAGTGCCATCCCTTCTTTTCATTCCCGTACTTGTCTTGCTTTTTCTTTTTTTTTTTTTTTTGCTTCAAAGACTAGAACAGCAGCTAATCTATGCATCATTTCATATTTTCCATCTTTCTCTAGTTTGTCTATTTCTTTACTACTCTCTTCCATCCGTATTTTCCTTGCCTGTTCTGTTTCTCTTCATAATTGGGTATTCAGCTTCCTGTGCATTCTTTTTCCTTCATCTCTTCCTGCTGTCTTCCATTTTCTTCTTTCTTCCATCTTACCCAGCATTGTCTTAGTTAACTTTCTCATCCCTACAACTTCTTGTGCAGATTAATTAAGGTTTTGTCTCATCCTCTTCTATTTCTCGTTTACACTTTCTTCATTGGGCTATCTATCACAAGTTGACATAGATGTGTTTTCCAACTCAGCATCCTTATCTTTTTCCTCTAGTCTCTCTAGGTCAAATTTCTCTTTTGGTTTTCTTCCTAACACTCTCTTCAACTTTATTTGCAAGTCAGCCGAGATACGCTCTGGCAGTCTTTAGGCAGTGGTTGTACCTATTCTGAATTACGATATAATCTACTTCACCCTAGATCTACTTCAACCTAGATAGCCTTGTATATCGTCGTCTTCTGTGCTGTTCAAAGTGTTTCCAATCACAAGAGAATTTTCTTAATGCAGCCAGTCACTTTATGAATTTGATTCGTATTTATTGTACCATTAAATAGTTTCCGAGCCACCGCAGACTCATCAGGTGCAGGTGTCAGAAGAATTGTATATTCCGCACCATGTGCAGCTAAACGTGCGGTCGTGGTTCTAGCGGAACTAACGGAAATTTAGCCAACTTAATGTCTAAGAAACGAAAAAGTCGTTATATTTTAGGATACTTACAGAGCACTCGTAACAGGGAACGATTTTTCCTTTTCGTTAACTAAATTTCCACTATTTTCGCCAACTGCACGACCCTAGCGTCCAGCAGGATTTGGTCCGAGATATAATATCCGGGTAAGACCACCGTCTGATGATTAGCCTGCAGCGGCTCGAAAACTACTTAATGGTACAATAAAGACATATGAAATTCGAAAATCATCTGGTTGTATTTCACACTTACATGAATCTACATTTTAAATCACAGTTGCAGTTAGTCATCTACAGTGGATATTATGTATTGTTTGATGTGTTTGAGTGTATGCCGGCTGAACCAGAGCTCCATCGACAAACCTTCAGAGGTGGTAGTATGGACCAAAACAAGAAAAAAGTCTTGTTTAGTGAAGGAGATATGTGGTAAAAGCCACTGTACCAAGTTGGCGCAATAGTTAGTGCATCTGTCTAATGAGCTAGGGACCCCGTTCGAATCCCGGTTTTGGTAGAAATTTTCATTCGTCGCTTCAATCTGCATATATACATCATAAATGTTTGAGACAGGTAAGATCCCTGGAACCGTATATTTCATGTAATAAACTTTAACATTGCTTGTCCTTCGGTGCTGGTATTATATTCCGACTTTTTGTATTGCGGCTGGTGTCTCATAACCGTACTTCCACCGTTCGGTACTGGGCTAAGACAAATTACGTCGTGCTGACGTTCCGCTAGTCCGCTAGTGTGAACACTCCGCTGTTTGACTGCTTTCTCTTTCCGTTGACGTCTAATGTGAATCAATCTTTGCTAGAAGCTTGGGGGGGGGGGGGGGGGGGGGGTTGCGGCCGGAATCTAAGCACTCTAGATGTGAGAGAGAAACTCATTGGTCCGAAGATTAAGTACGGAAAGTATATGACCGACCGTAAAAATTGGCGTCGCTGCTGCACTAAGGAATCAGTCCAAATAATGACCAACGATACTGTGTAAAAATTGTCAGTACACCTGTAACACTAATGAAAATGTCTTCTAGCAATGTATAATAATTCGTTTCAGAACGATTCCGAGATCCGGCCACTGGACTGGAATAAGTACAGTGGTTGATACACCGCCTCTAGCTGGCTGCTAGCAGCTTCGCCACAGTCAGCATTTCCACCTTATTGCCTCGAATTAGACCTCACCTTCACAAACGCCAGCTCAATGTAGCTGAAGACTGCACGCTCTGATGTGAGGCCGCTGCCTAGCGAGCACGACCACGGTATCTAAACAGCCAGTCTCGCCCAGAAAAACAGGAAGATGAGTAAGCAGAATCCCGCGCCCGCGCACAGGAACGCGCTTTCGAATTCTTGTACACTCTTAGCCTTCACCCCACCGAGAAGGTCTGGCGGCCGACTCCTAGCAGTTCCACAAAATTTCGGGCAATCAGCTCCAGTAGCAAAACGCAGGCAACTTGATTAACCTTTTTGGGCCTCTTTGCAAATTGCCTGTAAAACTAAAGAAACAGAGACTGTTGCATAACAGATTTAAAACAAAGCATAGGACTACAGATAGATGCTGAATGAAAATCGTTTCGCTGTCAAGAGAGCCTGAAGTCTTTAATGATTACCGTAGCCGAATACTCCAATGAAATTTCACAGAACCCGAATAAATTCTGGTCTTGCGTATATGTTGTTTGTGGCATCCAAGTTCATGTTCAGTCAATCGCAGATGCCTCAGGAATTGACACTGAGGGTAGCAAAGCGAAAGCTGAAACGCTTAACTCTGCTTTCAAATGTTGCTTTACAAAGGAAAACCCAGGGGAATTGCTCCAATTTCATCCTCGTACCCCTGAAAAAAAAGTAAAATCAGTATTAGCGTCAGTGGTGTTGGGAAACAGCAGAAATCGTTAAAAGTGAACGATGGAATCCCTATCAAATTCTGTATTGATTCTGCGGCTGAGTAAGCACTTCTGCGTTCACAGACCTCACTTGATTAAGCTGTATGGTCCAGTACCTCAAGTACCTGATTTTAAGAAACTACTTTATCTTTAGTTTCTTTTTACACTATTTTGGTAGATATCCGATAGCACTATTCAAAATGACCTCTGCCGGTCATTAGATATTAAGGGCGATGAAGCGCTTAGAATTTAATATAGTAACTTTACACGCTTATCCAAGCGTAGTCATAAATTCTATCACAGACCCCAAGTAATTGAAAAATGGGTTACTCATCCCCCACATTTTTAGCCTGCTTCTTGCTGATGGTATTTTGTCTTTCCTGTGTGCATGCGTTTTGACCATCCGTGGAATTTCCTATCCCACCTATATAGATTCAGCCTATCCACGTTCTATAGCCCTATAAAATCGTCCTCGAGCTAGGGCATTATACATACACACGCATTAACTTCCTGCACCTTTGACCCGGTCATCTGACCACTTTCGTAACACATTTTATGCCAATCACATGGAAGAAGACGACTTCTCGATTTGCGCAGGCGCATTCCTTTCCGGCATTCTCGCAGCCTAGCTGCCGGCGCCACCTCAGTTTACCTGAGAACCCGTGGCCCACCGAACGTTGGCTGGGATGAGGAAGCACGCTTCTGACGTTTGAGCTAAGTACAACTATTGACATGGTACACACGTACAGTTTATTTTAATTTTATGCGAGTCTTTTCCCCTTTTGGGCGTTCTGTATTAATGTTGTACCCTGCCTCTTTAGGCAGTTTGTAGTTTTAGTGTGTTCCGAAGAAGGCGTGGGTATCCGCGCCGAAACCTAGGTCAACATCCGGTTTCTGTTTGCAGTCCAGGCGGATTCTCTATAATCATTAAATTATTCACGATTGCTGACGCGTTGCAATGTTAAAAGTTCTCATATCCTGAGAAAGTCTGTTAACAAAGTTTCAAGAACTGAGTTTAAATGATTACTCTCAGGATATACCACAACCACTACGTATCGCCCACTTAGGGATCGTGAGGCTAAGATTCGAATAATTACAGCACGCACACAGGAATACAATCACTCATTCTTCGCGCACTCCGTACGTGAAGGAAAAGGGAGGGAACCCTAATAACCGGTACAATGGAAAGTACACACTCTGCCACGCACTCCGTGATTTGTGCAGTATGGATGTCGATGTAAATGTAGATTGCTGCTTCCTGTTAGGGCTTCAAAGTTTTTTTTTTTTTCCTGACATGTGCTGGACAATCAATCAGCATCCTGGGAAAGTTTCTACCCTTTGAGGCAACGTAGGTCACGGCACAATCGTTTAGGAGGGTTACGGAAAGACCGACGTATCATCTCAGTGTTCCAGCCGTTATACTCTCGTCGTTTTGCCTCGCGGGATTAGCAGAGCGGTCTGAGGCGCTGCTGTAATGGACTGTGCGGCTGGTTCCGGCGGAGGTTCGAGTCCTCCCTCGGGCATGGGTGTGTGTGTTCGTCCTTAGGATAATTTAGGTGAAGTAGTAAGCTTAGGGACTGACGACCTTAGCAGTTAAGTCCCATAAGATTTCACACACATTTGAATTTTTGAACTCTTTGTTCACTGTTTTGTGTATCTCCTCTTCCTCTATTGTCGTAAAGCGGGATGCGGTGTGGATCGAGAAATTCAATTTTAACTTTCTGAGAACTTTTAGATTGTAATAATTACGTATTGTAACTGACCGTCTTCTCTATGATCGAGCTTCAGAGAACACTGATGAAAGTAAAGTTCTGCGTTCTGACCCTAGGCGAGCCCGTCGAGCCCGACACGTCTTCCTCTTCCGAATGGCGTCGTTGGATTCAGTGTGGAGAAGTATATGGCATCAGCACGCAACTCTCCCGGTCGTTAAACGGTTTGTCGGCTTTGGAGCCGCTACTACATCGCGAGGATGGCTGTGCCCGTTGCAGTCCTCTCACAAAGGGAATTCCCAGGCAGTACGGGTAGTCGAACCCGGGTCCTCCGCGTGGCAGTCAGCTGCGCCGACCACTCAGCTATGGAGGCGGGCAGAAGACAGTATACGAATATGCACTACCTATAACTGATCTACCTGATCAGGAATTAAATGAAATCTTGGACCATTTTACGCGACCAACTACTACACTCCTGGAAATGGAAAAAAGAACACATTGACACCGGTGTGTCAGACCCACCATACTTGCTCCGGACACTGCGAGAGGGCTGTACAAGCAATGATCACACGCACGGCACAGCGGACACACCAGGAACCGCGGTGTTGGCCGTCGAATGGCGCTAGCTGCGCAGCATTTGTGCACCGCCACCGTCAGTGTCAGCCAGTTTGCCGTGGCATACGGAGCTCCATCGCAGTCTTTAACACTGGTAGCATGCCGCGACAGCGTGGACGTGAACCGTATGTGCAGTTGACCGACTTTGAGCGAGGGCGTATAGTGGGCATGCGGGAGGCCGGGTGGACGTACCGCCGAATTGCTCAACACGTGGGGCGTGAGGTCTCCACAGTACATCGATGTTGTCGCCAGTGGTCGGCGGAATGTGCACGTGCCCGTCGACCTGGGACCGGACCGCAGCGACGCACGGATGCACGCCAAGACCGTAGGATCCTACGCAGTGCCGTAGGGGACCGCACCGCCACTTCCCAGCAAATTAGGGACACTGTTGCTCCTGGGGTATCGGCGAGGACCATTCGCAACCGTCTCCATGAAGCTGGGCTACGGTCCCGCACACCGTTAGGCCGTCTTCCGCTCACGCCCCAACATCGTGCAGCCCGCCTCCAGTGGTGTCGCGACAGGCGTGAATGGAGGGACGAATGGAGACGTGTCGTCTTCAGCGATGAGAGTCGCTTCTGCGTTGGTTCCAATGATGGTCGTATGCGTGTTGGGCGCCGTGCAGGTGAGCGCCACAATCAGGACTGCATACGACCGAGGCACACAGGGCCAACACCCGGCATCATGGTGTGGGGAGCGATCTCCTACACTGGCCGTACACCTCTGGTGATCGTAGAGGGGACACTGAATAGTGCACGGTACATCCAAACCGTCATAGAACCCATCGTTCTACCATTCCTAGACCGACAAGGGAACTTGCTGTTCCAACAGGACAATGCACGTCCGCATGTATCCCTGCTCTAGAAGGTGTAAGTCAACTACCCTGGCCAGCAAGATCTCCGGATCTGTCCCCCATTGAGCATGTTTGGGACTGGATGAAGCGTCGTCTCACGCGGTCTGCACGTCCAGCACGAACGCTGGTCCAACTGAGGCGCCAGGTGGAAATGGTATGGCAAGCCGTTCCTCAGGACTACATCCAGCATCTCTACGATCGTCTCCATGGGAGAATAGCAGCCTGCATTGCTGCGAAAGGTGGATATACACTGTACTAGTGCCGACATTGTGCATGCTCTGTTGCCTGTGTCTATGTGCCTGTGGTTCTGTCAGTGTGTTCATGTGATGTATCTGACCCCAGGAATGTGTCAATAAAGTTTCCCCTTCCTGGGACAATGATTTCACGGTGTTCTTATTTCAATTTCCAGGAATATATTTCAGAAAACATCATCTGCAGACGAATCATTTCAAAGTCTCGGTCTTGCGACCGACCCGTGCGACAAACTACCACCACAGCCCGCCATCGACTTGGTGGACCGACTGCCACTCCCCGCGGCTATCAACAGAGGCAGAGATGCATCTTTTATTTATGTTCACAACTCGTTAACGCTATTGCCCGCTAGAGTCGTATGCACACATCAACTTTCGGACGAGATGTGACAACAGCATCCTCGAATCTTCGGACTTAACAAAGCCCTCTTATCCAAGTAACGGCAACCCGTTCTAGCGTCCATACGAGCCAAAAGGGCGATCCCAACGGGTTAGTCATGGATGATACGTTACCTTTCGACAGTGATCAACCGTCTGCGTGTTTCCTACTTAAACCTTACGTTTATCCACGTCCTTCGTTATTTTTAATGTATATGACGATTCAGTATTGGTTCGGCGCTGATAAGTAAGGTGTCCAGTCCCTAAAAGTCAACGTGATTAAAGATGAACTTGAGTCCCAGTGTAGCACTTACCATGTCACACTCGTTATATTGTACGTTAGGCATTTCTGAACTCACTACGCTGATTTCACTTCATGGTACTGTATCTCCATTGATTCTGTTCCCACTGGCTAAATTTCCTTTAAGCAACCTTAATTCGATTCGTACGTATCTCTTGAAATGTTATGCGAAACTCCTCCAACAAATCTGTTCCATGATGCTGCTGTTCCCAGGAGCCACGTAGAACAATCTTTGCTTGAAGTGTTCTGAAATCGTAGGTGGAAAAATCTCTGATTAATGAGATTTTCACTCAGGCGTTGATGGGATTGTCTGTTGCTACATGCGACTGTTCTCGAAAACCAGGTGATCCGGGCTACATTCCACAGCTGGCGCACAAATTTTCATTCGTTACTTTAAAACACTCGCACGAATTATTTACACAAGAATGGAAAAATTGGTAGAAGCCAACCTCGGGTAAGATCACTTTATATTCTGGAAAAATTTAGGAACACGCCAGGGAGACTCTACGACTTGTGTTAGAACATAACCTGTAGAAAGACAGACCTACATTTATAGCTTTTGTGGATTTACGTACAATCTGTAATATTCTGGCCATAGAAGGTACAAAATGCAGGAAGTGTGCAGTTACAAGAGTCTAGAGGTCATAAAAGGGAAACCTTGGCTGAGAAGGAAATGAGGCAGAGCTGTAGCCTGTCCCCGATGTTATTCTGTCTGCAGAGTGAGCAAGCAGTAAAGGAAACCAAGGAAAAATTTGGAAAGCGAATTAAAGTTCAGGGAGAAGAAATAAAAATTTCATTGTAAGCCTATCAGAGCGGCAAAGGACTTGGAAGATCAATTGAACGAAATGGCCACTGTCTTGAAGAGAAGATATAAGGTGAGTATTAACAAAATCAAAAGAAGAGTAAAGGAATACAGTCGAATTAAATCAAGCTATACTGGGCAAATAGACTAGGAAATGAGACACTTAAAGTGGGGTCAAACCCGCGTCCAGTCGTCCTGATTTAGGTTTTCCGTGATTTCCCTAAATTGCTCCAGACAAATGCCGGGATGGTTCCTTTGAAAGGGCACGGGCCGACTTCCTTCCCCATCATTTCCCCAAATCAACCAACAGTGGCATTAATTGCATTCCAGCAAGTTTGTTTTAGATGGTAGTCACTGTTAGTTTGGCCCCGTAACGCTGGCCGGAGAGAAAAGCGACCCCACGCTTATCTGTCGGGCGTAGCGCGCGTGCAGACTCTGCCGCGGTTGAGCTGTCTGATTTACGGCATCGCACGCATCTTGAGGTCGCCCCAGGCCCTCAGCCGACCGGACTACAGCGGCGCAGAACTCTCTGCGGCTACAGCTCTAACTGCAGGGTGTGTGACGGAGGGTGCATAGGGAACCTCTCTCGTTCCCATCGTCCCTCTCTGTTCTCGGATAGATCGCGGCAAGAACGGAATTTACTGGATAACGCAGAAAGCTCTGTGAGACTTCTCACCGACAGTTCAGTTGCATACAGAGAAATGCAGTAAAAATTCTAGGTAAGAACATCAAACGTAACGTATTGCGCATAAGGAGGTGGTAACATGAATTAATGTATGACTAAGCGATTGCCGAACAGTCTCTGCAAATATTCATATCCATTAAACATTTGGAAGTGTTCGGCGGGGTGATCTAAAATGATACGTATCATGATGAAATACACCGCTTCACTTCGGTGATAAATATTTGTTTCTGACCAACTATTTTCGCGGCGTTAGAGCCACGGCGTCAGAGATGCATCTGTATGTAAACAAGAGCAAAACGTATAAGGATCCTGTTTGGTTTAGAATGTAGTAGAGGCACACACCGAAACTATACAGAAGAATTATGCACCAATATTTTTTTCATAATTTATTTCAAACGATAACGCCGGCCGCGGTGGTCTCGCGGTTCTAGGCGCGCAGTCCGGAACCGTGCGACTGCTACGGTCGCAGGTTCGAATCCTGCCTCGGGCATGGATGTGTGTGATGTCCTTAGGTTAGTTAGGTTTAAGTAGTTCTAAGTTCTAGGGGACTAATGACCACAGCAGTTGAGTCCCATAGTGCTCAGAGCCATTTGAACCAATCAAACGATAACCAGTAGATGACCCAACATTCTTTGTCCAATTGTGATAAAAATGTTGCCGGCCGCAGTGGCCGAGCGGTTCTAGGCGCTACAGTCTGAAGCCGCGCGGCCGCTACGGTCGCAGGTGCGAATCCTGCCTCGGGCATGGATGTGTGTGATGTCCGTAGGTTAGTTAGGTTTAAGCAGTTCTAAGTTCTAGGGGACTGATGACCTCAGAAATTAAGTCCCATAGTGCTCAGAGCCATTTGAACCATTTTGGTAAAAATATCCAGCCGTCGAGATTTCGGCAGTCCAGTTTAAAATAGGGCACAGTGCAGGGATCGTCATCCCAACATAGGAAATCGAGTATAAATATAAAGTGGTGAAACAGATTGACTGTAAAAGTAAAAAACAAGCGATGTACGGGTGATGAATCCTACGTATACTTGGTAAGGTAATAAGTCTCGGAAAGCGGAGCCTATATATGATTATAGGAGATTTGTTTTACCGTACAAGGTGAACATAGGATTCATCACACATATCATCTGTTTCGTTGTTACATCCATCTGGATACGAAGACAGGGCCCAGAGAAGAGCAGCGCGTTTCGTTACAGTTTCACGCAGTTAACACGAAAGCGTCACGGAGGGTGTTCAGTCGACTCCGGTGGGCAACGTGGCAAGGGAGGCGTTGTGCATCAGGACGTAGTTCACTGTTAAAACTCCGGGAGCGTAAGCCAGTATAATGCTTCCTCCTACGCATATCTTGCGAATAACCACGAAGGTAAAATGGAGAGTTATGCGAGCTCACACGAGAGTTTACGAGGAAGTGTTCTTATCGCGCACTTACCGCGACTATGACAGAAAAGCAGGGAAATGACTGGTACACAAAGTACACTGCGCCACACAACACAATAGGGTTGCTTCAGGAGTGTGGATCTAGGTGTATTACGCCTCATTTTTTTCTGCTGCTGCCGCCATCACGTAGATAATAACACTTAAAAGTTGCGAAATTGATGACAAAAACAAAGATTACTGTTAGATGTCGAACACGTGCATGTCCGGTAAATAGCAAGCATGTATCGACTGCAGAAATACAAGTCTTCACAAGGCACTGTACAAACCATGGCGGAAGGTACACCGTAACAGCGTTATCGATTTTCTGTCCCTTTCCATTCGTGTACTGAGCGAGTGAAAAGACTGTTTAAGTGTCTCTGCACGCGCGCTAATCTCTCTTTATCTTGTTCTCATAATCTCTACCCGAGATATATGGTGGCAGCATAGTTGCCCTTTGCGAGAATTAAGTCTTCTTTCCACAACAGATTTACTTTTAATTTTCCTCAGAATGTTTGTACTATCTATGCCGACCTGTTACAATCCTAGCAGCGCGTTCCTCAGTTTATGCAGTGCCTGCTGATAAGGACTCTAACACTGGAACTGGTTACACTGGCGTCTGTTATGCGATTTCTTGTACAGATGCATTGCATTCCCCAGAACTCTGCCGACAAATCAACTTCCGGTAGCTATTTTGATTTTGTGCAATGCAGTTCATTTTTTAGGGTTCCATGCCTTAATTGGTAAAAACGGAACCCTTATAGGGTCAGCATGTCAAATTAAACGCTTTTCAGCCGTCCAGTTTCCAAACTTATTTTATTTGGCTACCAGTTTCGGCGATTTGCTAGGCCATCTTCAGGCCCCTGGTGTGATCAGAACCGAGGTGGAATCTTCCTACACGTTGGTCAGGGCCCTGAAGATGGCGTAGTAAATCGCCGAAACTGGTAGCCAAATAAAATCTGTTTGGAAACTAGATGGCTGAAAGGTGTTTAATTTGACATTCTGTATCGAACAGCCGAGTCCCGGAACCATCTCTGAAAAGATGGCAGCACGGAGACTTACAGGATCAAGTTGTTGGCGCGCGCTCTCTCTCTCTCTCTCACTCACACACACACACACACACACACACACACACACACACACACACACACACACACCTTTTTCTCAGGAACGAGTAGAGAGATAGCAACTTGAAATTCATGTCACATACTAAGGTCTACAGTCCCTTAGCGGTGTGAAAAATTGAAGCTTCTAAGTCAAACTCAACGCGCGCGCGAGCACACACACACACATTTGGATACTCGTAAACTCGCTCATCAAAACCTATAGATGAACCGAGAGGTCGCGGAATCGGACTTTGGTCGGACTACCGATTTTTCAGTCTCATTTTAATCTAGCTTTCACCTCTCAACCACGTGAGGAGACGCCAGAAATAACGTGTGGTTAGGATTCCACGTTAAACTGTAGGTCCCTTCTCCCCAGTTGCATACCCGCGGTTGGTTAGGGACAAGTAATTCGCCGAACTGGGGTCCAATTGAAAGACTTGCACCAGGCTATTGAGACACACGAAATTATTCTTATTATTATTATTGTTGTTATTATTATTATTATTGTTATTAGTAATTAAGCTAGTACGGAAGCCTTAGAGCGCGAGCCCTACTCGCATTTGTCAAGTTTTTTGTATCTGATGTGGCAAAGCAAGATATCCGAATTATGGTATTATTCCACACTGGCTACCAGTGGATAGATTGAAAGGTCCGTTAGGTTCCATTATATTGCCTGTTATTCGCTGTTGTTTACATTGATGGGTAGTCATTTGAAAAGTCTTCAGCCGAAACTGCTCACTAATGAAAGCAAAATAAAGGGATTCTGTATCCATCCAGTGGCAGCAAATATGGCAAAAGGTTTTCATTCAGATAATTTATGATGGTTGTGGACAGTGTTACAAATAAAATTTTCAAGGAAGATCCGTTAGTGTAAATAATAAAAGCGAATTCTCGGTTGTAAAATACACTAGAGCTATTGGTAACTCTGAAAGGAATCGAAAAGAGATACATTATTTTTGGAGTTGACTAATGTTTGCAGACTTACCGCTAACTTTCTGTCTTTCACAAAAGATAAGTCGTAAGATCAAAAATTTACTAACTCAACAAAAAATGATCAGTATCATATATTTCATAGAAATGCATCAGCTAAACGAAGCACTTTGGTCCCATAATGCACGAAAAATTTCAGCTGTGAAGCAAGTGAAAAAGGGGGGTAGCTTTGGAAACACAACCACGTACTTCCTCCGGGCTTGGCTGGTACTGCTGTTCGGCGAGTGCCTTTGAGCGTAAGCAACATATTATTAAATGTAATGTTTTGAAATATGTGTGATAAACTATTAAGTATTTACTCTTGTATCACCAGGTACGTTCTTTTTATGAACATAATACATCGGCAGTAGTGGTATTTTATGTCAGATTTTCACTTACATCGCCTGCTCGCACATTTTTTGAGGTATTCGTCCCCTTAGCAGTGCTGTTCCTCTTTTTTATTGTTTTCCTAACCTCACGTTTGCAGCACTTCACATTCCTTGATGTGAAAAACGACAAAACATAGCATTATTTTGCATAATCGGGCTAAACGTGTGTCTGTGGTATAAATAATACTTTCTCAAATATGTTCACTAACTGTACAGGAACTGCGGCCACGCAAATGAAGAATTTAATGTGTCACATTAGTCAATCACAATATCATTGCACCTGTCAGTGAAGGTTCTTCGGTCGGTTTATCGTGTTTTTATCGTGATATTCACGAGGACTCGCTGAACCACTTGATAGTATACGAACAACTGTCTTGAAATCATTCACAGTGCGATGTGTTTTTCTCAGTCTTCTCTGTACTTGTTTACTTTAACGTCACCGCCTGTTTGTGATAACGACCAAAGGAGGCCAAATGCAATACTGTCGTGGCCGGGAAATACTTTCCCTTGTGTCTATTCGCTGCACGTTGTCAACACAAACCAGGAAGTCTGTTAGTTCCCACATCTGGCCACAGGCAGTACCCACAGCTCATTCGTATAACTTTGACCAACAGTGTAATAAATAATTAATGTCAAACAAAAAACCGATAGAGGAATTTTTGTTAGCAAATCTTCGGTACGTTTTGTCGGCGGCGTTGAATATGCATGGAAGAGTCGTCATTTGTACTGACTTGGTGAACCAGAACTTACTGGCAATATTTTAGAGGCCGATCAGGGATAGTTTCTGCGTATTAAGATGTAAATGAGCGGTGGTTTCTGGTGCCTCGTCAGAGTTTTGTCTTTATCTGTGTAGCACCAGCGTTAATGTGGACGGTGTGCACTGTTTACCTTGTTTGGAAACAAATGTGTTCCATTCATTTAAGATACACGCTGTTGGCAACAATAATGCTCGTTTCACTGTTGCGCTTAGTATTGCTCGGGCCTACCTCGGGTTTGTTTTTGCGGCAGTGCTGGTTGTGCGTTACCGGTGATACATAGCAGTATAGATAGGTGTGCTGACGAAGAGTTGTCCGATATGCACCTTGCGTATGGGTTCCGTAAACATAAGGAAGAGCAGTACGACGACGCTAAGGTGCTATTCCCGCAGTGACGCAGCCACCGCACAGTACTTTTGCATCTGCACATGGCCGTCTCCTTTTACGAGGTTCTTTCGGTGCTAGAGTGGAAAATACTGGTTATATCGTAACAGATGTTTTCAAAGAAACAAACGTAATTACAGCAACGAATCGATGACATACTTAACGTTTTTCTTACTCTGTAACGAGCCGTCGGGGACCCTGGAGCCTTAGAACCGAAATACTTGGAAGATATTTCTGAACAACCTGGAAAATTTGGTTGCTGGCGTTCAGTTTCCCCCATATAAACGAAGAACGCTAAAAGAAACGTGTTGATGATTTTGATTATAATTCCTGTGGTAGAGCAGTTTACGAATTAATAATACGCCGATAGCGAACTTCGGAAGATAAAATGCTGTTAAAAGGAGGACAATGGTGGACTGAAGTAGAGCGGCAGCGCGTCGTGGATAAAATTCTGGAACGGTGTCATTTTTGAGACTGTGGAAGCGTGGCGGCCGCTCCCCTGTTTGCTTCTGCTGCGCCTCCTTTTTGCCAGCCTGCTGATGTCAGGCTGTGCTGTCTGCGGGCCCTGGCGGCGGCGTCCTGGGAGTTTTCCTCTCTGTGCCTCTAGGCCTCTGCTCCGTACCAGCATTGCACTCGTGTTGTCGGGGTACCAAACAGCTGGACCGCCCTCGGGGTGTGGGGTTCGCTTCTAATCGGGCACCCCTGGACCATGTAGGTGTACGTTCATCATCCATTACCCCGACCTCTGTCAGCACACAACTATAGTCCGAATAAATTTTCTTGAAATTTGACACTTCACGCCTTGGTGTTGGTTCCTTCCAATCAGAGCACTCAAGTGACGCCCGAACCGCGCGCTGTTCCCAAACAGCCACAATAATTCCTTGTCCGACATTTTCTTGATATATTTGGGTTTCAAATCCCGGATTTTATTTCGTATTTCATTACACATGATTAACCCCCCCCCCCCCACACACACACACACACAGTGATGCTAATGAAATACACACGTTTAATACACAGTACTAAACGGACACTATTGGAAATTTCCGCACTAGACGCGATTCGCCGTCGCACATGCAGTTGCTATAACCACAGAGATTGGGTTGTATTAGGTAAGCGTGAAGCTAAATTCTTGAATGCTGCAGTTCATCGTTGCGACTGCGTCATCGAAGTCATAAATACAGCAGCCTAACAAGGTGTAGTGTTGTAGCGCAGCGATTAGGCAGTAAACGTGGTTTATAAAAGATAGCAGGGTTCGAATCTCGTCAGATGTAGCGAAAGCTTTGTAATTTCTGAATTTAATCAAAATACTTTATTATTTCTATTCAATTAATTGGTTTAAATTTGTTTTATTTCTAATACTTTGGTGCGTCATTTTCATTATCGTATTCACTTTTTTACTTGCTCTTGTTTTTCTTCCAGTTTTTTTTTTTTTCGTTTTGAATACGCCTTTGTTACCTATAATCTGGAGCCAAGTGCTAACCAGGAGTGCTCATCGGTTGGTAATGCGGCAGCTCGTGTAACCAATACGAGGATAGTTTCAGGTAACCAATTACAACGAGAAAGTACAGTTTATGTAAAAATTATTGGGACCTGTGGAAGGTACATTAGCTTATTTGTTTTACCTGTAAACATTTGTCATATATTAATGTTTGTCTGACAAGTTCTACATCCTGGAGGACCACCTCAATACGGATCAATTGGAATGAAAGTAAATCTAATCTTAACACTGAACTTCAAATTTTTCTTTCTTGAGTTTGTTCGTAGAGGTTGGAGCTTTAAGCGCTGTGAACAAAGCGATTATGATTGCAGTTTCCGCTGCAGATTGTTCACCGCCATTTTCTCGGCTACATTACACATCATGAGGTTGTAGTTAGTTTGGGACATGAAACTCAGGTTACAAAACGCGTCGTCTGCTGTACTTCAGTCACTGGTCACGTAAAATTAGCTGTCGTCAGAGCGTCCCGAATTTCCGTCATACGTCGCGGTGACCGCTTCCACGTTCCTCCGCGTTAAGCGTAAACAGCATATGTGAAGTGACCCACCTGTTTGTTTGTCTCCTGTAACCGAGTAGTAGGCGGCAGCCGACGTGGCAACACTGTAGCGCCAAGTGATGGACGTAGACTACCAAGTAATTTTAATCATACTATAGTGCTTCCCCATGTGCGGTCTTTGTGAGTGTTCCAGCAGAACTCTGCTAGAATAGATGCCAGCAACACCGCGCAAGTCTACACAATAAAATTTTGTAAGCCACCATTAAGAAAGAAATTTGGGAATATACTGCAACATTCTTCATATCGCTCCCTTAGGCACCACAAAGACAAGATTAAGTTAATTATAGCGTGACAAGACACTTTCAGCAATCATTCTTCCTGCGATCCACACATCGGCGGTATTCTTTTTGAAGCACCGTCTGCAATGCAGAGTATAGATGTAATTTTAATAGTAGATCGATTTCATGCTAGTCTCTACGCTAGTCCATCCGATGCGTGTCTTTCCATCTCTACCACTGTAACCTACAGTTAGATAACAAAAGCCATTCCGTAGCGATATGCACTTATACAGATGGCAGTAGTATCGCGTACGCAGGGTGTAAAAGGGAGATGCATTGCCAGAGGTGTCGTTCGTACTAACGTGGTTCATGTGAAAAGGTTTCCGATGTTATTCTGGCCACACCACGGGAATTAGCAAACTCTGAACGCTGAATGCTTGTTACCCGCCAGGGTAGCCGAGCGCGCTAACGCGCGGCATCCTGGACTCGGGTAGGCGCGCCGGCCCCGGTTCGAATCCGCCCGGCGGATTAACGACGAGGGCCGGTGTGCCGGCCAGTCTGGATGTGGTTTTTAGGCGTTTTCCACATCCCGCTAGGTGGTCCCCATGTTCCGCCTCAGTTTCACGCGTCGCAGACATTTGAAACACGTCCGCACTATTTCATGATTTACACTAGACGCGGACAGTTAGGGTACACTGGGGGGTACGGGGTGGTGGCAGGAAGGGCATCCGGCCGTCCCTAACACTAACACTGCCAAATTAGTCGTAACCACGCCGACCCTGTGATCGCTGCAGGACTATGGCGCAAGCGAAAGCGAACGCTGAATGCTTGTTGAAACTAGGCGCATGGGGCAATCCATTTGTGAAATCGGTTGGGAATTCAGTATTACGCGATCCACAGTGTCAAAAGTGTGCAGATAATACCAAATTTCTGGCATTACGTCTCACCACGGACAAAGCAGTGACCGACGGTCTTCACGTAACGACGGAGAGCAACGGGATTAGCGTATAGTTGTCAGTGCTAACAGACAAACAACACCGCGTGAAATACCTGCAGAAATTAATGTCGGACGTACGCGAACGTATCCGTTAGGACAGTGGCGAAATTTGGCGTTAATGGACTATGGTAGCAGACGTCCGACACGAGTGCTTTTGCCAATAGCACGACATAGTCTGCAGCGCCTTTCCTGGGCTCGTGACCATGTTGGTTGGCCCATAGACGACTGGAACATCATGACCCGGTAAGATGAGTCCCGATTTCATTTGGTAAGAGCTGATGACAGGGATCAAGTGTAGCGCAAACCCTACGAAGCCATGGACCAAAGTTCTCAACAACGAGCCGTGTAAGCTGGTGGTGGTTCCATAATGGTGTGAGCTGAGTTTACATTTAATGAACTGGGTCCTACGGTCCGACTGAACCGCTCTTTGACTAGGAATGGTTATGTTCGGCTGCTTGATAACAATTTGCAGCCATTCATGGACTTTCTGTTCCCAAACAACGATGGAATTTTTATATGTGATGATGCTCCATGTCACCGTGCCGCATTTATTCACGACTGGTTTGAAGAACAGTCTGGATAATTTGAGTGAATGGTTTGGCCACCCAGATCACCCGACAAGAATCCCATCGAACATAATCCAGAGGTTAGTTAGTGTACAAGTTCCCCCTCCGCCAACACTTCCGCAATTTGGACCGCTATAGGCGGAGCATGGCTCAGTATATTTGCAGGAGACTTCAAACGACTTATTAAGTCCATACCACGTCGAGTTGCTGGATTATGCCTGGCTGAAGAAGGTCCGACATTATTGTAATTTGATCTCCCTCTGCAATTTCTACCCCACTATCTCACAGTTCTCTTCATCACGACAGAACTATTCTTAGATGTGACAGGATGTGTCCTATCAACCTACCCCTCCTTTTAGTAGAGTTGCGCAAAGCATTTCTTCTCTAGGCTATTCGATTTAGTACATCGTCATTAGATACTTGATATTCGCATCTAATTTTTAACACTTCTCTAACACCACAGTTCAAAAGCGTCTATACTGCTCTTGTATGTTGCTTATTGCCTTCATTTCATTTCCGTGGCTACGATAAAGATAAATATTCTAAGTAGAGACTTCCGAACAGTTAAATTTATATTCTATGTTGAAAGGTTTCTCCTTTGCAGAAATACTATTGACTGTCTGCATTTTAGATCCTATTTAATTTTGCTGTGCAAATAACAAAACTCATCTCCTGTTTTTATTACCTCGTTCCTAATTTAATCCCTTCAGCTTCATCTGATTTAACTCGGCAACATTCCATTACCTTTGTTTTACTTTTGTTGATAATCTTCTCACTACCATTCTATTCAACATTTCTTCTAAGTGATTTTTCTTCTCTGACAGAATTAAAATTTCAAAGTTTTTACAGCTTGCTCCGTGTACACAGTGAGTAATGTGAGGGATAGGCTGCATCCCTCTTTAAGTCCCTTCTCAATTACTGCGCCCCTGCGCCAGTCTGGGTACACATGTACACAGCCGGTAGAAAAAGTACTGTGGAGATAAGACACCTGTAGAATCGGGATGGGTTAACCATGACAAGGAATGTTTGGTGTGATGTGCTGGCGTGAAAGAGAGCGAAACAGAAGTTGTTCATCAAAAACTCTCATGATCCAGAAAGAGTTCTGCGAAGGTCTGCTTCCACTTAGCCCAGTACCCGGAGCTGTCTCCCGGTGGATGCCGTCACTCTTACGCAAGGCGTCTGAGCCGTCCCGAAACTCCTCAGCAGATCCAAAACACGCGACGCGGAGGATTGGGCAGCACTTAAAGTGCTCGCCGGAGACCTTGGTGGCGGCTGTGCGCTCCCGCTGACTCACCTGTATCCGCCGGCTTATCTCACAGCGCCGTTGCTTCCGCACGCGTGTTTGCTTTCGAGATGATGTGGGAGAACAATTGCCGCCACAAACCTGACACCTCCTGCGTCGACTCGTTCTGTGTTACGTGCCGAAGATCATGTGAGCGTACAGAACAAAAGTGAGCGTAGAGGAATCAGGCCATCTTTGTGACTGGACCGAGGAGTTGCTAGTAAGTGGAACATAGCATGTCACTCGTAACACACAGAAGTTTTCATTGGGCTTTGAGCAGGTCTTGATCAGAGGAAATGTATCACCGAATAAAAAGATGCTTACGGCTTTTCATATCTCCGTAACGAACTATTTTAGAAGAATGCAGTTATGCTCGTTAACGTACCTGGACAAAAAAAATTGTGTAGGGTGTTGAGGATAAATAAGTCACACTAAATATATCACGAAAAGACGGTGAAACTAAAATGAAATTCGAACTCACTCGAAGGCCTTCCGACAGTCGTTTCTCACGAGCACCATTCGTGACTGCAGCAGGGCTGTAATGCCAACTATACCCTGCGGTAGACAGTGCGAGGTCGCCTGCGCAGGACATAGATCCAGATGAACTAGTGGCGCCAGTCGTCGACAAACTCATTAGTCTAAACAGCCAGATATCAACAGCACAACGGCTGAAATTTCGTTTTAAAGCCAGGTTTTTGAAATTTCATTTATGTTGGTAGGTACATCATTATTTACTTAAATAAGGTCATCCTAGAATGAGATTTTCACTCTGCAGCGGAGTGTGCTCTGATATGAAACTTCCTGGCAGATTAAAACTGTGCGCCCGACCGAGACTCGAACTCGGGACCTTTGCCTTTCGCGGGCAAGTGCTCTACCATCTGAGCTACCGAAGCACGACTCACGCCCGGTCCTCACAGCTTTACTTCTGCCAGTATCTCGTCTCCTACCTTCCAAAGGTAAGCTGGCCGTCGGTAAAAAAAGCCCTCAACCTTACGGAGATACGTTTATTGCGGTCGACCTCTTTGAACTCTCCCACCGGCCCACGTCTCCTATACTTGTTCCGTCTATCTCCTTTCGCTTACCCTGTTTGCATGTCCAAGCCATCTCAATACACCTCTCTCAGTACTCGACACTACATCATCTTTCTCTCCACAATGCTCCCTAATATCAACTTAATAAACTTCATCTAAAGTTTTAAGTCTTAGTTAAACTTCAGGTTCATTGAATATAAAACATGACATAATACATAATAACGATATTCTTTATTGATAAAACTAAATTGTAACGTATTCATAAAATTAAATAATGATAATGACTGCCAAAAATTAGCGTGAACAATGGCTTTGCATATTCTTGGAAGGCTTAAGTTAGTCAGGTTTGTATATTGTTTTTAATTTTGTCGCTGAGAACCTAGAATCGCCCGTAAGACAGCTTCTTAATTTACTCTTGGTGTAAGGTGTGAATAGGCGCGAATAACTAAAGAATGGCAAACGCTAACTTCGCTTCAAAGCACTCGCCCCAAGAAAACGCCACACCAACCATGGTTGTAAAAATAGATATAAGAAAACCACTCCTGTCTAAAAGTACTTTTATTTGTTATTACACAAGGTTGTATTTCTTTGTCAGTGTCATCGCCTGTTCACTTATTTCCGACTCAGAATTATTATTAAATCGCTTTCCAAATGGTCCCTTGTTAGTTCATTAAAACATAATTATCTATCTTCGCTAAATCGCTCGCTTTTTTCCACATTTCTAGAGAAACTGCTGACATCCTCCAGCGGAATACATATCCTTTCAGGTACTTTATTTAGTGTCAACTTCAGCACGTTAAAAATTATCAGTCGCCACCAGTTCCGAAGATACTGCCGCAGTCAGCAAAAGCGATGGGAGTGACAGCTGCTGCACGTCGCCTGAGCCACCTACATCCCTGCCTAGCGCGCCGGTCGGGTGCCGACTGGCGCCCATGGTTCATTCGCACTGTCCGTGAGCGCTCGCACGTTTATTTTCTGGAGGAGACGCTCTCAAGGGGGCCAAAGAGCGCGGTTTGCCGACCACTGCCCTACGCGAACATCTGGACATCGGAGCAAAGTCTGGCCAAATACATCACCTACCATGCTCCCTACATCTACAGCTACATTTATACTCCGCAAGCCACCCAACGGTGAGTGGCGGAGGGCACTTTACGTGCCACTGTCATTACCTCCCTTTCCTGTTCCAGTCGCGTATGGTTTGCGGGATGAACGACTGCCGGAAAGCCTCCGTCCGCGCTCGAATCTCTACAATTTTACATTCGTGATCTCCTCGGGAGGGGGAAGCAATATATTCGATACCTCATCCAGAAACGCACCCTCTCTAAACCTGGACAGCAAGCTACACCGTGCCCTCTCTTGCAGAGTCTACTACTTGAGTTAGCTAAACGTCTTCGTAACGCTAACACGCTTACCAAATAACCCTGTGATGAAACGCGCCTCTCTTCTTTTGATCTTCTCTATCTCCTCTGTCAACCCGTCCTGGTACGGATCCCACACTGATGAGCAATACTCAAGTATAGGTCGAACGAGTGTTTTGTAAGCCTCCTCCTTTGTTGATGGACTACAAATTCTAAGGACTCTTCCAATGAATCTCAAGCTGGCACCCGACTTACCAACAATTTAATATGATCATTCCACTTCAAATCACTCCATACGCATACTCGCAGATATTTTACAGAAGTGTTATTTCCGCTATCATATAATCATACAATAAAACACCTCCCTTTGCTGGCGAAACTGACGGTGAAATTTTCTTCCACCGCCAAGATTTGAACCCGCTGCCTCCAAGTCAGGCACCGCTATCATTCCACTTCAAATCACTCCATACGCATACTCGCAGATATTTTACAGAAGTGTTATTTCCGCTATCATATAATCATACAATAAAACACCTCCCTTTGCTGGCGAAACTGGCGGTGAAATTTTCTTCCACCGCCAAGATTTGAACCCGCTGCCTCCAAGTCGGGCACTGCTGCACGGCGACTTCGACTGCAGAGGTGGCGGGCGAAGTGACGTGTGGGCGCTGTGCCCGTTTGTGGCGAATCCGCGTTGTTTCTTTCCGGCTTAGTTTTCGCTGTTGGGCGAGTGCGCTGCTCTGGTCGCGGATGTGGCCCATCCGGGCGGCAATTTTTGAAAACGGCAGCGATAGCGACGTAGCAGGGCAGTGGGCACATCCGGCTGGCGGAGCTATCTCTATCTGCGGAAGGCGACGACGCCGACGCCGGCGCCGGCGCGTGGGACCGCGCACGCGCAGATAGGTCGGCCACGTCCGCGGAGAGCTCGCAAAAGCGTCACAGCTCGGCACTTTCCGCTCTGCCCTCCGCGCCCACCTTCCGGGTCGAAGCGACCGCTCATTCTGCCGTATTCCAGCAGTCTTACGTAGCAGGGTTGTCCACTAAACGTACCTTTGGAAGCCGCCTCCTTACTGAAATTATTCGAATAGATCTGCATTGTTAAGGTACTAATGTAGAGGGTGCTAATCAGAATTCGCAATTCAAAGTGCGATGCTGATGGCAGTAGAGCGGGCGATTTATTTATTGAAATACTTTTGAGAAAAGGTAGAGCCTGTGGTAAGATAACCTTGTATAACTTGGTATGCCCTATTGTACAGTATTGGTCCATTGGCTATAGTTCTTAATACAAAAACTTGACAGCAGAAATCGAAAGAATTTGAGATGCGCACTGAAAGAATATTAGCAGGTTAGTCTCACAAACTATGAGCGATGTGGGGGAACTCATATGGAAATTGTTATATTTGAGACAGGGCAGAGTTGTAACCTATCACACCTTTTTTCAGTTTTTAGGTAGAGCAGGCGGTGAAGAACAGCAAGGAGAAACATGGAAATGGAATTAAAGCTGAAGGCGTCGAAATAGAAGCTTTGAGGTTTGCCGACGACATTGTAATTCTGTTAGAGACGGCAAATATCTTCGAGGATGATGTGAACGTAATGGATAGGGTATTCAAAAGACTTCATGAAATCAGTTTCAACAAAAGCTATAACAATTGTGACTGAGAGTAGTATAATTGAATCAGGTGATGTTGATGAAATTTATATTAGGAAATGAGACAGCGAAATTATACGAAGAGTTTTGCTATTTGGGCATCAAAATAACGTAATGGATGATGTAGACAGGTTATTAACTTTCACTGGCAATAGCAAGGAAAGGATTTCCGAGAATGATAAATTTATTTTCAACGTTAACATATTTAAGTGCCTGCAAGTCTTTTCTGAAAGTATTTATCTGGACTGTAGTTCAGTGCAGAAGTTAAACCTGGACTATAAACTGGAAAGGCGAGAAGAGAATAGAAACTTACGGAATGCAGTGCTTTAGAAGAGTGCCAGAGATCAGACGGTTAGATTTCTTTAGCAGCACTTGCCGTTGCTCTTTTGTAGAGTTGCGCTCTACCAAAACTATGATCCGGTAGTTATGGTGCAGTACATAATGACGTAGTAAATGGTAGGATTACCAGTAGTACTTGTAGAGTTCTCCTTATTTTTTGGTTAGTTTGGTTGCCTGTTCAGCACATAACCAGGACTGCACATCATCTGAATGTTGGTCCATTTTGTTTTTAGATCATTACAGAATGTAAGTTAGATTATATAAGTAATAAAAATTACTTGGTCGCGTAACTTTAGCCCTTTTATATACCCACGGCAAAAAAGTTTGATGCAAGTACAGTTTACATGCACAAACATAAAAAAACACACACAAACAATTATTGTTCTTATTTTGTACTCAACAGGACGTTCATCATCGTGATCAAAGGCAAGAGTTTCCAGTTAAAGATACATGCGAAAGTTGTATGTCAATAAGAGAAACATGTTTATATAACTTCGACGAAAAACTGAAGCGACGAATTCGTGGAGAGCGATGAATTCATGCAGAATATATTCAGTATTAGTGATTAACAGGATGAAGGAATCAAACAAATAAAACGGATAGCCTCCACAAAAAATAGTAAGAAAAGTTACGGCAGAGTGTAAATAATATAGGTGATAGGTGTAAATGAGACCACTCACCAAACAGCAGTGTCATTGAGTCGTCGAGAGGCAATCTCCCCCCCCCCCCCCTCACACACACACACACACACACACACACACACACACACACAATTTATTTTCTTTTGTGTGTGCCGTTAATGATGCACTTTATTTTATGGCTAGGTTTGTTCACAGAAGAGAAGCTCGTTTTGTATTATTGTGAAATAGGGGAGAGTATGCCTCGAATATGACACGTGAATTGGGGTGGTAATCCTTAAAACAAAGGCCTTCTCGTGAAATTTCAGTCGCCAACTTTCTCCTTCGATTGCGAAAATGTTCTGTTGGTGTCCACTTACATAGAGTGAAATGATCTTTGTTATAAAATAAGAAATCAGAGCTCGCACAGAAAGATGTAATTGATCATTTTTCCCGCTCGCCATTCGAGAGTGGAATGGTTGAAAAGCTTTGAGGTGGTTCGATGAACCCTCTGTCAAGCACTTAATTGTGAATTGCAGAGCAATCATGTAGGTATAGATGTTAGATATATTTTTGTATTGCGGTTTTTTAATTTTACCTTTTTGTCTACGAATTTTCGTTTTTAGCGCTATATGATAAATCTGTATGGTATTATTTATTTTTACTACAACTGCCCTCTGTTTCTCGTTACAAATCATCAGTTTTCGAGTAAAATCTGAGTTAAGCATTTTAAGCAACAGACAAGAGGATATAGATCAAAAAACTGTTCCGTATGTTACACGGACGTTTATACATCCTCACTCAGTTTTTAAGACGGTTTGCATCTGCCGGTGTTTAGGGGAATCTATTAAGACACTGATCGCATATGTAAAGAAAGCTATCGTTACGTGGTAATGCCTGGTAGGTATGCAACAAACCTAATGTACAGGTAACGTGGGCACGACCTTAACTGATGATAGCTACCAGGAAAACTACCGTAATCTGTGCTTGCTTGTGGTTGTCTATGGTGGCGTACAGTAGTTTTACAACTCTACTCAGTTGTCGTCTAGAGCCATTGCGGTTAGTGAATATGAATTCGTTTATCATCGAACAACGCCTTGTCTTCGTCAAAGGTATTACAACTGCAAGGGAAGTTCTTTCCAGACACTTTTCGTATAGTGTGTAATTTTCGGTCGGTGACACATTCCCCATTCAACCACAATGGAAAATTTGAGGAAAGTTGATTAGTTGCAGTTCTTAAGACACCACAGTGACGTCATAACCCCCCTCCCCATATCCGACAGTGATGCTCGATGACGTAGCTGTCCAGTTTGAGAGTGCGCCTCATCGCCGAAGATGACATCCACATTTTGGTTTTCCAACGCCCAGATGGTCGGTTCGCCATACTTATGACGCCAGTTGAACTTGGCACTGGTGTAGATCATCATACTAGTGCTTTAGCATTCGCTGCATGGGGCTCCTTGAAATGTTCAGTTTCTTGTGATGGAATTTGAATCGAAGTTCGGGATCTTCGGGATATACCCTCATTTATTCTTCAGAAATTTGAAATTGCCGAATGCTTGAGGCTCATATTACGTACGAAATGGTCTGCTTTTTATGAAAATTAAATACGGGCCGCGTTATGGCGTCACACGCTCTGTAACATTTTCTTGGCATGGTTGTAGTGTTCGTAGTTGGCCATTGGCATCATCGGACTTGTTGTTGTTGTTCTCCTCAGTTCAATGACAGATCTGGCCCAGCTCTGAATATTAGTCTGCCGTGCGCAAGTGTCTTCATGTCTCTTCTATTGCAAGGTACCTCACCAGAACCAGCTTAGTATGGTCAACCCGTAGACATCATTACAATTTTTTGCCGCCCCCCCTTCCCTCCCTTCTATACCCATACACACTTTCTCCTGTAAACAAATGGACGATTCCTTGAGGATTCAGGAGGTATCTTAGCAACTGATCGCTTCTGTTATGTTTTACCATAAATTTCTTTTTTCCCCGCTTATATTAAGTAACTTGTCGTTACTTACTCGATCTACCCATCTAATCGACAGCACGTTTCTGTAACGCTACATTTCAATTGATTCCACCGTTTTCTTCACTTCTTCTTAATAAAAATATTTATTTTTCAGAAAAGCGTTTTCTGTTCTTACCAGTCTGCATTTTATATTCTCTCTGCTTCCACCACTGTCAGTTATTCTTCCCAAACAGTATCTCTTAAGCCCTCTTTAGTGTGTCATTTACTGATCTGATTCCCTCAGCATCAACTCATTTAAGTAGGCTACTCTCCAGTATTCTTGTTTTCCTCTTTTTTTTACTTCATCTTATACCCTGTTTTCAAGACACTATCCATTCCGTTCTGATGGTCATCCACTGTTGCGAATCATTCTTAAAATTTTTAATTTTTCTTCCTGAATTGTAATTCCTGTCGCATGAGATAAGAGCAATAGGGCAGTAGAATGGACGATATATTTAATGAGATAATTTTGAGAAAAGACGAGTCTGTGGTAAGACAACACCTTGTAACTTGTTACGCTCTATTTTACAGTATTGGTCCATTGTTTAGAGTTCTTAACATGAAGACTTGACAGCAGAAATCAAACGAATTTGAGATACATACTGAGAGAATATTAACAGATTAGTGATGGTGAGGGAAGTCGTATGGAAATTGTTGTAAGTGAGCCTATCCCACCTTTTTTTTCAATTTTTACGTAAAGCAAGCTGTGAAGGAAAGCAAGGAGAAAGATGGAATTGGAATTAAATCTGAGGGCGTAGAAATAGAAATTTTTAGGTTTGCAGACGGCATTATAATTCTGTCAGTGACGGCAAAGGACTTAGAGAATGATTTCAAAAATGGTTCAAATGGCTCTGAGCACTATGGGACTCAACTGCTGTGGTTATCAGTCCCCTAGAACTTAGAACTACTTAAACCTAACTAACCTAAGGACATCACACACATCCATGCCCGAGGCAGGATTCGAACCTGCGACCGTAGCAGTCGCACGGTTCCGGACTGCGCGCCTAGAACCGCGAGACCACCGCGGCCGGCGAATGATTTCAACGGAATGGACAGGGTCTTCAAAAGACGTTATGAAATCAGTATCAACAAAAGCTATAACAATTTTGATTGAGAGTAGTATAATTGAATCAGGTGCTGTTGATGGAATTTATATTAGGAAATCAGACAGTTAAGTTATTCCTTGATTTTTGCTATTTGGGCATCAAAATAACACGATGGCTGATGTTGACAGCATGTAAAATGTAGACTGACAATAACAAGAAAAGGATTTATGAAAACTATAAATACATTAGTGTTGAAAATAAATAAATTTGAATGACAGCAAGTCTTTCTGAAAGTATTTGCCAGAAGTGTAGTGCTGTACAGAAATGAAACTTCGGCGATAAAGTGGAAAGGCAAGGAGAGAATAGAAACTTATGAAATGTAGTGCTATAGAAGAGTGGTGAAAGATTAGATGAGTGAGTTAAATAGGTATTGAGGATGTACTGAATCGAATTGGAGAGAAAAGGAGTACATTGCTCAACTAGATTGAAATAGGTTCTTAGGGATGACGGTGGTGGTGGTGGTGGTGGTGGTGCAGAGATAGAGATTTTTAGTTGCCACCTTTCAGCTGCAAAGCGCAAACAGGTTGCAGGCGAAAACATAGTTGTCTACGTAGCTGCGACAATAGGGAGGCGTTGCCGTAGAGACGATAAAAAACCGCGTTACATCACAGGTTGAGGTTAGGCGCGAGATACATCTGCGCCGGCCCACTGAGACAGGACCGAGTGCTACAACAATAATTTACACGCGCTCCATACTCGAAGGGAACAGGGAGTATTGGATCGAACCACCTTCAGAGGTGCGCTACACAGTGGCTTAGAGATAATGCTGACGTGGTAAGGGATGGAGAATGGAACTGCCCAGGGGATGGCTGATGGAAGCTAATTGAGGGGAATGGGTACCCGTCCGTACCAGCGCGGGCAGGACGGCACTTGGTCCCGGGCTTCGCAGATCGTGTTCGCAGCTAAGCCGATACGGAGCCGGGAAGCCCCAGCAGCTCAGCAAGCGCACGCACAGCTAGGGACGCCGCACGCGCCTCCCGAGCTTAATGGTGGCCGTTTCGTAGTTACCTGCGGGACGTTGCTGCCAACATTTGTATGTCAGAAATGTGAACACACTCAGAGGCAGCAGATTTATGTTAACTTTTCAAAGTAATCCTTAATGATTTGACGTGACACATAGAAACAGTTAGGACATTAATTTTGTGAATAAGAGTTCTTGAAGTGTCTTGCTTCGTATGCGTATTTCGGAGCGGAAGCTGTATGATGAAAGTCGTTAGTGTAATGCGCTAGATTCTTTAGGCTGAAAAATGTAAATAATAGCACACGCTCACTTTCAATCATTAGTTTCTGATATTGATGTCCTCAATTTGGGATGTAGTGCCAACAGTGTAATTTTGGTCGTAATTGTTGGTCAATATTTAGAGGTATGACAGGAACGCTCGTTTGAAGCAAACATCATATCGTCATATTATACCTTGTTCCAAGTAATTTCCGAGATAGCGCACGTTAAGCGTCACTTTTTTACGTTTTGCTCGAATACCTCGTAAACCGCGATCTCTGACGAAAACATGCCGCACTCAAAATTGAACTATATTAAATTTTCGACGAAAATGGTCCTGTTCATTTTTTCTCTGTGTATAATAGTTCGCGTGAAGAGAGACAGAATATTGAAAATCTTGCGTGACGTGCATGCTCTGTATGGTAGGTGGTTTTTGCAGGCAAATTTGAGATAGTTCCCGACATGATAGACCACAAGTGTCCTATATGGAAGTGCTCATGACGACTTCCTCTGCATTACTGTCCTACGTTGTAAACAATGACGAAGTGCTTGAAGAATAAAGAAAATAAACAAGAGTACGTTAGACGTGTTGTATCTCGAAAACCGATCGGAATAGGCCATACGTCAATGGTTTTTTTTTTTTTTTGCCTCAAATGGTCGTTCCCGTCACTTCCCTGAATATTGACCATTCCTCCTGGGTCACCCTGTATAGAACTCACATTGTCGGATACGTTATGTTAGGTGGTGTATAGATCCGAAGTGTTTGCCACAGGACAGAAAGAAATGGAATTCGGCGCTTGTTAGAACTAGGAGACCATGAAGGCGGCATGCAACTGACTTCCGATTCGGTATTGCAGAGCCTATGTAGTTTAGAAGTACGATGCAATGTTCCTTTGGACATGCATGCATGGCCGTGAGTCGTGCTCGGGTAGCGTTATGGTAGGGCGACCGCTCAAAATTAATCGAGAAATCCGGATTCGAGTTCGGGTTCGACGCAGATTTTCATTGCCGTAAGGAAAAAGAAAGGAAGAAGAAATAAAAACTTTGAGGTTCGCCGATGACATTGTAATTCGGTCAGAGACAGCAAAGGACTTGGAAGAGCTGTTGAACGGAATGGACAGTGTCTTGAAAGGAGGATATAAGATGAACATCAACAAAAGCAAAACGAGGATAATGGAATGTAGTCGAATTAGGTCGGGTGAGGCTGAAGGAATTAGATTAGGAAATGACACTCTTAAAGTAGTAAAGGAGGTTTGCTATTTGGGGAGCAAAATAACTGATGATGGTCGAAGTAGAGAGGATATAAAATGTAGACTGTCAATGGCAAGGAAAGCGTTTCTGAAGAAGAGAAATTTGTTAACATCGAGTATAGATTTGTCTGGAAGTCGTATCTGAAAGTATTTGTATGGAGTGTAGCCATGTATGGAAGTGAAACGTGGACGATAAATAGTTTAGACAAGAAGAGAACAGAAGGTTTCGAAATGTGGTGCTACAGAAGAATGCTGAAGATTAGATGGGTACATCACATAACAAATGAGGATGTATTGAATAGAATTGGGGAGAAGAAAAGTTTGTGGCACAACTTGACTAAAGGAAGGGATCAGCTGGTAGGAAATGTTCTGATGCATCGAAGGATCACCAATTTAGTGTTGGAGGACAACGTGGAGGGTAAAAATCGAAGAGGAAAACCAAGAGATGAATACACTAAGCAGATTCAGAAGGATGTAGGTTGCAGTAGGTACTGGGAGATGAAGCAGCTTGCACAGGATAGATTAGCATGGAGAGCTGCATCAAACCAGTCTCAGGACTGAAGACAACAACAACAACAACAACAACAACAACAACAACAAGGAAAAATGTCCGAATACGACATCGGCAGGATCGTTGCCTTTCGGGACTATGGTATATCTTTCCGCGATATTGCTGGTCGCATTGATCGGGATCCCGCGCCTGTTGTACGAATATGGAATCGACCGGTTCAGGAGGGCTGTACTCGACACAGTGCAGGCTCTCAACAGCCCGCCATGCGACTAGCGTCCAAAAGAGCAGACATATTGTTCTCTCGGCCGTGTAGGACTGGTGAATCACGTCGTGCATCTAGAGCCAGGAAATGGGCTTATTTGAAGATACCGGCGTGACGGCGTAGGGTGTCGATTAGAGCTCAGAAATGAGCTCCGGGTACTAGCTTTAAACTGTCCACTGAGTCCCGTGGCGTCATTTCCGAACCCGCCGTCTCCTTGTGAACTTACTCGACTCGTGAGCCTCCCACTCGTCCCCTGAGAGTCGGCTACAAGTGGACTCGACTCGCTCTGAAAGGAGAGCGAGTAAATGAGCTCGTAAGTACAATAGTAGACCGGCGGCATTCATGCCATTTACGCAAACGTTCTGAAAGCAATTTCCGCCATTAAACTGTGAATTACTAGTCGTTTATTTCACACAGTCTTGATTTCGCCTTTATAACCATTCTCAGTGCAGGCGGAAATGTCACAAAACGTCCGACCTGGCTAAATGACAGAAGCATGTTATGTACCAATATAATGATCGGTTAGGAATGAATATTGTTCTGTTTATATTTACATTTACATAGATAAAACTTTTACAAAGACCGCCGTAAATTTTTATTTTAATATGCAATGTCTATACAGATGACGTCTAGCAATTACGTTGACATATAAACAATTTCGAGGCGAGTCTGTAACGACAGCAGGCCCTACCAGGCAACATGACATGAGGATGAAATGCAGTCTCTAAATGGTTATTAATTAAAAAAAATAAATTAAGAAATGAATGATAAGCTACACAACCTGCTGTTAGCCCATAAACGCAAGTTACTGTGGCCAAATAAATACAGAAATAGCGCGCTTTTTTGTCGCACGGATATAATAGTGACGTTGCTCTGTGCCCAGTTTCCGTTTGACGCAGTATAAGTGTTTTCCATTATGGAGATGGAAATTACATAAAAGGATACAACCATTTTGTTTGCATTGGAGTAAATTCGTAAGTTTCACGCCTGAAGCGTGGACAATAGCATGAAACTTATTCCATATATCACTCCTCTAATAGGGCAAATTCGCAGTTGTGTACTTTGCATCAGTCAATTTTCGTCTTACTCCCTCCACTGTCTCACCTCACAAAACACAGCTTCGTTAAAGGCCATCCGATCCCTACAACTAAACTTTGCCCAAACAGGCCATGAAGACCCAAC
The DNA here is from genome assembly GCF_023897955.1 of Schistocerca gregaria. Classification (NCBI taxonomy): domain Eukaryota; kingdom Metazoa; phylum Arthropoda; class Insecta; order Orthoptera; family Acrididae; genus Schistocerca; species Schistocerca gregaria. The sequence continues at coordinate 1,067,717,184 of NC_064920.1, read as the reverse complement.
AGTACCGACCGATCGCCGTGTCATTCTCAGCTCACAGGGGTCACTGGATGCGGATATGGAGGGGCACGTGGTGAGCACACCGCTCTCTCAGCTGTATTTCAGTTTACGAGACTGGAGCCGCTACTTCCTCAGTTTGCATCACAAGGGCTGAATGCACTCGGCTTGCCAACAGCCATCCAAGTGCTCGCCCAGCCCGACAGCGCTTAGCTTCGGTGATCTGGTGGGAACCATATTACCACTGCGGCAACGCCGTTGGCCATCTGATGCCTGCCATCAGTCATTTCGCCTCGCAACTGCTAATTTACACCAGCAAGATCGTGTACTCATATTCCGTACTACCAAAAAATCACGGTCAGCCTTACACTGCTGCATGCTTTAGTAAAACAAATCGAGTCGAGGGGCATGAAGCGACGGCAGAGCCACAGTTTTCCGACTCGTCAAACTCGCGGAACTACAGCCGGAACGAAGGAAGCCCAGTAACAATGATGTAAGAGCGGGGCCTTGACGTGTGAAGGAAGTGAGCTGAACATTAGACTAGTACTCGCTCCGTTTCTGATCCCTGTTGTCAGTGGGTATACAAAATGAGCATCTCTCGTTTCCAAAATTGTTGATTTTCAGCAGCGTGACTTTGCTGACGTGTTAAGGCTAGTGCCTCGGAGGTCTTCACACAAGACACAGCTTGCACGTTGCGCCTGCTGTTCGGATATTCCCAGATACAAAGGCTGTTCGACTGCTGCCCTGGCCAGCGTCTTCTCCAGGTGTCTCGCCCACTGAAAACGTCTGGTCATGTTTTACCGATAGACTGACACACGCCACAACTCGCCAGCCACTGACGCGTTTCATGAACTGAGCGTGGAATGGCGCACCCGTAACTGTCACCAGTGCTCATTTCAATCTCTGCTCGTCTATTATGGATCTGGGTTAGCGGCTGGTCAAATATTTACCAAGGAAGATCGCCGGTAGTCGTATGTTTTGAGAAATTATTATATTTTATTTTGAGAAGCAATTTCGGCATTTCAATATGCCATTTTCAGTCCCCGTATCCACTTTATGTATAGACATTCAAACACTATGTGATCAAAAGTAACCGAACATGTAGCTCAGTCGTTTGGCATTTACCGGCGTGACGTGTGGCTTGTGAGCAGCCGCTCGACCATGAAATAAAAGTTTTCTCACCTCCCCGCCTAACTGATAGTAGTTACAGTGGATCCTGATGCAGTCTGGATAGATGCCTGCGTATTGCACATTACGACCCTCTTCAACGGTCGGCGGTCTCTGTCAGTCAACAGACGAGGTCGGCCTGTACGCTTTTGCGCTGTACGTGTCCCTTCACGTTTCCGCTTCACTATCACATAGGAAACAGTGGACCTAGGGATGTTTACGAAGGTGGAAATCTCGCGCACAGATGTATGACACAAGTGACACCCAATCACCTGACCGCGTTCGAAGTCCACGAGTTCCGCGGAGCACCTCATTCTGTTCTCTCACGATGTGTAATGATTACTGACGTCGCTGATATGGAGTACCTGGCAGTAGGTGGCAGCACAATGCACCTAATGTGAAAAACATATATTTTTGGGGGTGTCCGGATGCTTTTGATCTCATAGTGTATCTACTGATTTTGGCATACTGGAGCCATCAGTGTCTGGATACCGAATTCAGGGAAAGGCATTGCTGTTGTTCTAAGGCTCCGTGTTCACCTCATCTGAGTCCTTGGAACTCTTTTCTTTTCCCGAAATTGAAAAGTGTCTTAAAAGGACCTCTTTTGGGACTCTGACGAACAGGCTGAAGACTATGACCGACATGTTAAAGGCCCTACCAGCTGAGGCCTTCAGCGCTGCTGCCGAGGTTGGGAACGATGACTCCGCCGGTTATAGCTGCCGAAGGGAACTGCCTTGAAGGGGGTAATAAAGTTGTTTGAAGAAAATAAAAACTGGTAGATCACACACCTCGTATGTTGCGTCAGTCGACGGGGAGAGGAACGAGGTGAAAGGGCTTGATATAAACGGAGTTGAACGACGTGCACACAAAAGGTGTTGTGATGTGACTTCCGGCCTCGTACAGTGGGCGGGCGGTGACCTCTGGGGGTGGAGCCGCGGGCTGCGGAAGTTACACCAGCCGGCGACCTGTCTCGGCTGCTCCACGTCCGCTCCCCGTGTTAATGGGTTCCGCCGTTGCCAACAGCGGAATCTGCTGTGTCCATTCCTCTCTTTTGAGAGCGAGACTGGAAAGTGCGTGCGTGTGTGCGTGCGCAAGCGTGAGCATGCGTGAAAGTTCCAGAGCCCCCAACACCGTACAGAGCGGGAACTCTTGTTTTTTCCCTGTTTCTTTATCACGGTTGGGACTGTAAGTAAAGGATGCTTGATGAGCTACGCAAGCGCTGTGTCCGGGGTTGCGAGGGAGCCAGTGCCAGAGGCGCAGGCCCCGATGGCTGCATACAGTTCGGCCCGCTCCTCACACTCTGGCGTGAGCCGTATCTGTTTTTGCACGACTACACGAGATAGGAGCGGCCTTGGAAGGAAATCGACGCGACATTCAGCACTTTTAGCTCAGAGTGTCGGGAGAACCTGGTGTACACAAGCTGAAACTGATGCCTTGCAACGTAACAGTGGTGCACCTCGTGATACTGTCATGCAAGCATTCGACGTGTACGATCCTGCGAAGTCCTGTGCGAAAAAACAACCGTAGGCCACTGAAAAAGGTTGAAGTATATTGTTCACACGTCCATCACAAGTTATTGTTGCAGACCGGCCTAATAATTCGTGTTACACTAATTACATAATTCTCTTTTTTACATCATGCATGTTGTTCTTGTGGTCTTCAGTCCTGAGACAGGTTTGATGCAGATGCAGCTCTCCTGGCTACTCTGTCCTGTGCACGCTTCTTCATCTCCCAGTACGTACTGCAGCCTATATCCCTCTGAATCTGCTTAGAGTATTCATCTCTTGGTCTCCCTCTAAGAGTTTTACCCTCCACGCTGCTCTCCAATACTAAATTGGTGCTCCCTTGATGCCTCACAACATGCCCCTACCAAACGGTCCCTTCTTCTAGTCAAGTTGTGCCACAAACTCCTCCCCAATCCTATTCAATACCTCCTCATTAGTTATGTGATCTTCCCATCTAATCTTCAGCATTCTCCTGTAATATCATATCTCAAAAGCTTCTATTCTCTTATTCTCTGAACTGTTTATCATCCACTTTTCGTTTCCGTGCAGAACTACACTTCAACAAATGCCTCCAGAAAAGAGCACCTGACATTTAAAAGTATATTCGATGCTAACAGATTCCTCGTTTTCAGAAACTCTTTCTAGCTATTGCTAGTATGCAACTCACATCCTCTTAACTTCAGCTGCCGTCTATTCGTTTGCTGTCAAAACAACAAAACTCGCCCACTACAAGAGTTTCTCAATATCTAATCCACTTCCCTCATTAACACCTGATTTAATTCAACTGCACTCCATTAGCCCCGTCTTGTTTGTGTTCTTGCCTAATGCTTCGTCTCGTAATTTTCATTTAATGACAGCTTTAGCAGAACTACACGGCTTGGGAGAGGCACTGGAAGGATGTCCGAGAAAATTGTTGCACCGTTCACAACTTCAGCAGAATCAGCTCACTAACTCCAACCGAAACCTTACAACTTAACGGCAGCTTACCGACGGACTAATTCGGTTATTGTTGCTAGACGTCGGTACTGCGACTGGCTATTGTAGTCTGTGCTTAATGGAGATGTCTACAGTAGTTGATGATGCTGCTGCTGCTCTCTTGGTCGTGGTGGCGGTGGTAGTGATATTCAGTCCGAAGACTGGTTTGACGCAGCTCTTCATGCTACTGTATCCTGAGAAAACGCTTAATCTCTGAATAACTATTGCAACCTACATACTTCTGAATCTGCTCACTGTGCTCGTCTCCTATTCTCCCTAAAACCCTGCACACACATTCACATTCACATTTCCCTTCGATACTATGTTGGCGATTCCTTGATGTCTCAGAATGTGTGTACCGATCCCTTTATTTAGTCAAGTTGTGCCACAAATTTCTTTTCTTTTCCTTCCTATTCAGAACCTCCTCATGGGTTACGTGACCTACCCGTCTAATCCTAAGTATTCTTCTGTAGTACCATATTTCAGAGGCTTCTGTTCTCGTCTAAACTGTTTGTCGTCCATGCATCAATTCCATACATGGCTACACTTCAGACAAACACTTTCAGAAAAGACTTTCTGTCACTTAAATCTGTATCCGATGTTAACGAACTTCTTTTCTTTAACAAACGCTTTTCTTGCCATTGCCAGATTACATTTTATATTCCCTCTACTGCGGCCATCATAAGTTATTTTGTTATCCAAATAGCAACTCATACACTACTTTAACTGTCTCGTTTCCTAATCTAATTCCCTCAGCGTCACCTTCAAGACTGTCCATTCCGCGCAACTGCTCTTCCCAGTCCTTGGCTATCTCCGACAGATTTACAATGTTGTCGGCACATCTCAAAGTTTTTATTTCTTCTCCCTGGATTTTAATTCTTGCTCCAAATTTGACTTGGTTTCCTTTACCGCTTGCTTAATGCACAGATTGAATAACATGGACGATAGGCTATAAGCCTGTCTCACTCCCTTCCAACCACCGAATCCCTTCTATGCCCCTCGACTCTTGTAAATGCCCTTCAGAATTTCAAAGAGTGTATTCCAGTCAACACTGTCTAAAGCTTTCTCTAAGTCTACGGTCAGTATTTCCTCGCATGTTTCTACATTTCTCCGGAATCAAAACTGATCTTCTCCGAGGTCGACTTTAAACAATTTTTCTATTCTTCTGCAAAGAATTCGTGTTAGTATTTTGCGACCATGACTTATTAAACTGATAGTTCGGTAGTACTCACACTTAACAGCGGAACGTAAAATAATCTTTTTCTTATAGTGACGTGAGCTCACGTGCGGAATCTAATTGGAGAGAACATATTTTATAGCACAACTTGGCTAAAAGACAGGATGAACTGACAGGCAACAAAGAATAATCGATTTGGTAATGGAGGATAGTAGAGGGGTAAAGATTGTAGAGGCGGACCAAGACTTGAGATAAAGATGCTTGCTCAGTATAGGCAAGCATGTAGAGCTGCATCAAAGCAGTGTTTCAGCTGGAGGAGGAGGAAGACGACGAGGACGATGAGTAAAGTTCTTGATTCGCCGTCTGTGATGTAGGCGCCATTCTATAATGCTTCCGTTTTTCGCTGCTGTTACTTGTCTGATGTCAGTACGTGAGGACACTTTGGTTCATGTGGCAGAGGGTACGAGTGGTTTGCCACGTGCTCTGCTCTGAAGAGCTGTGCTGGGCCGGCTCCTCGCAGGCTCCCGTGGAGATCTCAAGACGCGGAGTCAAGTGAAGTCAAGCATCGTTAGCTGGAAGCCCTAATCAGGACGTCCGCCTCTGGTAGAAAGCTCAGCCTCGGCTTGTAAATACAACTCGCGGTTCCGCATCCAGCACGAGTACATGCTGGTGTCTCTCCTGTGTATTACAGAGGGACCTACAGACCTGTTACTCACGGATTCTGAAGAGCTTTAGAGGTACCTGTCCTCAGTTCCTGGCTAGTGACTGTACATGCGACGGCCTCTAGTTTCTGAGAAAATCGATGGTGAAGTTTTATCCGTACCTTTTAAACCAATAACGTTAATCCTGTTTCGCGCAGCAGAGCGTAGCGGCTAAAGCTCACGGCCACCATGCAGATGATACGGAGTTCGAATCCCGCACGTGTACACTTTTTTTCCAATCCTTTCGTATGGAGCATCATAATGTAGTATGTAGCAAGCAAATGTATTGAAAAACAGTCATTTTCGCCATAGTAATTTCATTAATAGATCAATCATTACAACGCACTTTCTTCAAATGTGTACTCCGTTTGTGGTTCGTACTTAAAATTACAAATATCTGGACGGCTGCAGACCATGAGGATAAAATCAGAGAGATTAGAGCCCACACAGAGGCATAATCTTTCTTTCCACGAACAATACGAGACTGGAATAGAAGGGAGAACGGATAGAGGTACTCAAGGTACTCTCCGCCGTCAGGTGGCTTGCGGAGTATGGATGTAGATGGACGAAGCATTAGCAGATGCGGACGGATTCTAGATACAGATAAAAGTACTCATTCCTCATTTTGACCTCCATTATGTAATATTAATACCAATCAAGGCGGCTGCCAGTAGCAATCGACGCACAATAGGTGCCTTGTGAAACATGGACCGAAAGATATTTGAACAAGATTACTCAGTCCTTTACAGCAAAGGTACCAGGTAACAAGTTTACTTTTACGTCCAGGTTAAAATTTATGAATAAAATTCAAAATGCTCCCAACTTGCTAATGACTGATAGAGAAACCGCTTCGAGGGAAGAGCTTATAGAAATACATTCAGTAACTCTGCATCAATTTAGTGCAAGTGCTTTCACAAGGATGATAAAGTACGCGCGGTTCACATCGAAGTTGCTAGAAGGACCATACGTCACTATTTGATATTTACGTCGAATACTTGTGAAAATAGTACGTCACTGCTTAGAATCAGTGACCAAGCAGGCTTGGGTTGGCTGGTTCTCAACCGATTTACTGTGGATGAACTCTAGATCGTACGCAAATTCTGTAGCTCGCTTAAGTATCCGACCATTAAAGGGCGTCCATAGACAATAACGTTGCTTTTTGTCTGGTGCACAACTATCACCTACAGAAGGCAGAAGATGGTACGCAATTGTACTCCAATTACTGGTGATTGGAGTTTTGATTATTTTTTTCGGAACAGCTGGTGGTAGGTCAGTTCGGAACCGTTGATGTGTTTGTAGAGAGAGAATCCTTTTTGGTGAAGATAGATCCGAGACCAGCACACGGTGAGGATCTGTGTAGATGGGAATGGTTCGTCGACCCGGCGCAAGTGCAGTGTCATCTCGTGAGATTAGGCAGGCGGCAGTGCGTCGCTGTAAGTAGGCCAGCCCGGCCAGTGGGCGGTGGCAGGAAGTAAGGTCAAGCGGCAGAGCCCGCTCTCGGCTGGCTGGCCGCCGTCTCAGAGGCACGTGCCGGCGCTTCCGGTCGCGCCGCTCTGTTTACTCACAATTCTTGGTCTAAGCGGGAAGCGATTTGGTTTGACTGCTAAAAACATCATCTCGATGCTCCTCATAGTAAAGGGGACCGACGGTAGGACGCAGCACTCGCGGACTGCTAAGGAACTATACGCAACAGCGTCTTGTTACGATGTCCCGAGAGACGTGGTGCCGTGAACTAGCATCCAGGACAGCAGTTTGCATCCCCGTGCGACATCCAGCTTTAGGTCTTCAGTAAGGTTTCCGTCAGTTACTCCAGACACAGGCGGAGACGCTTCCTTTGAAAAGTAGGGGCAGTCCCCAGGTCGAGCTGGTGCTCCGTAATCTTTCCTCCTTTGAATTCTATATATACACTAAGCTGTACTTCGAAGCTTCCCTTCTATCGTCTTCTCGGAACTTCCGTAGCTTGCAGAGTCTCACTTGTGGTCGTGTCTACAATTATCTCTGCTTACGTGGGGCACCGGACACGTACAGCTCTGCAGAATCATTAAGAAACATTTTTTGATTGACTTACAACCACTTACAGATAGTTTTAATAAGGGTCGGCAGCCGCGACAGGATTAAGCTTGTGACCGCTGTGAAACCATTGATTGATGTCCTGTAGTTTTCAGAGTGCATTCAGAAATAACTTGAGGTCCGATCACTGAACTTAAAAATTTGCACAGTTAACATTTCAAACATTGCCTCTAGCGTACTCCTAACAACTCCTACCGATAATCTTCACAAAGACGAAAGAGAACAGTTCAAAGTCAATAGGTCGAAAGTGCATAAAAATCACACTTAAAGCTTCAATTAGACCATGTAAAGTACGACTGGTTCATTAACCACCAACTGCAGCTAGATAATGGCTCCATGATCTTGTAATGTAGCGGCTGTTTAGTTATAATGGTGACGTCGTTGTTGTATTTCGAAGCCCGCATCTCTTGGTCGCGCGGTAGCATTCTCGCTTCCCACGCCCGAGTTCCCGTGTTCGATTCCCGGCGGGGTCAGGGATTTTCTCTGCCTCGTGATGGCTGGGTGTTGTGTGCTGTCCTTAGGTTAGTTAGGTTTAAGTAGTTCTAAGTTCTAGGGGACCGATGACCTAAGATGTTAAGTCCCATAGTGCTCAGAGCCATTTGAACCTCTTTTGACTGAATGTTTGTGTGTTTTCTCCATCGCGGTGTGCAATCCAAGCCAGTGCCAAGAGGGCCTCTCAACACACTTTTTTTTATTCACATCTCTCTTTCCAGAAGTCACCCAAGATGAGTTGGCATTATTATAGTAATATATAACTTCTTAGGAATTCAGCACATTCACGGGCGTAAAAAAGTCAGATTGATTTTACTTAAAAAATTAATGATTCGAGGCATTTTTGGTATGGTTTAAGTGCTTAAAATCTGCGTGTAACAACCTGCCAACCTTGGCGTAACTTCTCGACTCCGCGACTGTAGAAATCGCGCGGTTTTGAAGCGAAGAACTCGTCGAACCATGTTCGGGTCTCTTTTTCATCCGGAAAGGAATTTCCTTTAAGGTTGTTCGATAGTGTGCAAATGGTGAACGTCTGAGGGCGCAAGATCAGGTGAATAACGGTGGATGTTCCCAGTTCCAGTGCAGTGCTTTTTATTTATTTATTATTATTGTCGTGGAGTAACATCACTTCACGCCGTCTTAGATTGCAATTGTTCTTTGATTGCGCCTTCAAGATGTCTGTTGCCGACAATAAATGTCAGCAGTGACGGACGGTTACATCTCGTGGAAGCAATTCGTGCTACACCAGACCGTCACTGTTCCGCCAGATGCATAACATTTATCTTTTCTGGATGCGCGTAGATCTTGGTACGCGAAGTTGCTGCTTTGCTTGGGCTTAGCGATTGCTTTCTTTTCCTTACGCTAGAATAAAGACACAATGTCCTGTCACCAGTAACGACACAGGATAGGAACCGTCGGTGTTCAAGAGCCAATTAATAATGAGTAAGCAGAGATGCATATATACCCACCTGCCGATATTTGTGATTTTAGCGTGGAGCATGCGGTACCCATACGTCCAATTTTTGAACCTTCCCCATTTCACGCCAATTTCGCACGATGGTGGAATAATCACAGTTCATCACATTTGCGAGATTTTGAGTAAACGGACGTGGACCGTTGTGGATTAATGCGTTTAAACGATCTCCATCAAACCCCGAAGGTCTTCCCGAACGTGGAGGGTCACTAATGACAAAACTATCCTCCTTGGCGTGCTCTCTCTAGTGGCATTATCCCCACTCCGCTGGTATCTCCCCTCTGTTAAACTCAGACAGAAGGATATGTCAGAAATGTTCAGATATCTGCACTTGGCGCTCCATTTTCTAGCGTCTACAGTTCCACTCACTATCTCCAAACGACAAAATGGTACTATGTAAACTTAAATAGCAACAGTGAACTACAAATAAAAAAACAGCGATAAATAAACCCATAGCAACCGGAATACTGACATGCAAAACAAAATCGCTACGAACTGATGCACCAGCCTAATATAAGCGGCTCTTCTTGCGGCAAAAATGAGGAGCTTTAAAAAAAAAAAAAAAAAATACATAGTGCTCTTTAGCGCGTAAAATTTTTACACTGCATTTCTTTCGGTGTATTCTTCCTGGTTGAAAGATTTCAAAGTAGGTTTTGGCATGTCGGATTGGACCATTCCCTTGTGAGATTCATTGGAAGACCCCACAAGAAGTGTGGAGGTAGTTTTGGTTCAATCGATACTTCAATATTAATCATCATTGATGGACGCGTACCAGGTGCGATTGGAGGAGGAAAAGAGGAAGATTCACAGAAGAGCGTCACGTTTCGTCACATGTTAAATTAATAAAAGCGAAAGCGTGATGGAGATGCTCTTCCAATGCCAGGGACAGGCGCTAGAAGAGAGGCGGTGTCCATGGCCGTGTGATTTCCTGTAAGTTTTCTGAGAGCTTACGTTCCCAGAACAGTCATCAGTACATTGTTCCCTCCTACGTACATCTCGCGAAAAGAGCATAGAGTGAAACTAGAGAGAGATGACACGGGACTAATTGTTCTTCTTGCGGATCTTTGTCAACTGGAACAGGAAAGGAGGAGAATTGCAGGAGTACCGCAGTGTGGCTTGCGGAATGTGCAGTAAATCTAGCGTGGGCCCTCTGGTGCCGACAAGGCGTGCGCCGCTGCCCCGCTGGCTGAGGTATTGACTCTGGCTGGAGGTGCCACCTTCTTGCAGTCTCCGCAGCGGCCTTGTCTTGCCGTGCTCGTTTCCAAACCTCACGAATTTTTGTGGCAGCTCCGGATGCCGAGACGCATTCCTCCTCCTCCCCCACCCTCCCTCCCTCCCTCCCACCCTCCACCTCCTCTTCCGTTGAGCTGACTCGAGAGAAACGGCCAGCTTCCCCTCCACGGACCTGATAAACGCATTCTTTGTTGCACATTCTGATTCCAGCTAATAGCAAGGATCCCGGCCAACGCGGTTCGCTGAATCACCAGCTTTCTCAAACTTTCTTCAGCCATGGGATTTTTACAATCACGACTTCGCGAAAGAAATGATTTTATATTTTTAAGCAGTGTGTGATTAATACGAGGGATAGAGGGTTAAGTCATTCTCGTCACTGAAATAGGCACCGATAACGGAATGGCGCAAAAAGGCCAGGATCAGGACAAGTGAAAGACAGGCTTGTTCATTTTCACGTCTGATGTTTAATTTGCTCATAGAAGAGCCTAGTGTGGCAGTTGTTTGTCATGGACAGAAAATCAACACGATATGATTCGCTAAGGGCGTAGCAGGAGTCGCCGTAAGGAAACGCAAATTGAGTCGGTCTTACGGAAGGGGAGCGTTTTCTAACTAATGGCTATAAAGTGAAAACTAAAGATACTGGTGTGCGCAGCAGGTGGCCACACTAAATAACTAAATGCTAAACTTGAACTAAAGAATTGACGAAGCGGATAAATATTCCTGTCTAGGGAATAGGGCAGATACAGAAGGGAAATGCAAGAAAAAGATAATAGCAAGGATTTCACAAGGAAAACGAGCTTTCTTTAAAAAGAGATCTCTGATAACATCCAAAATTTAACTCCGAGACGAAAAACAAAAGCTGCCAAAGAGGTAAGCCACTGCACTCGCCTACAAAATTCGGTAACACTTACCAGGGTTCCAGTCCCGTGCAAACGCCGAATGAATTTTCACTCTGCGACGCACACTCCGCTGAAGAGCGAAAATGTGTGCGTCTGCCAGGAGTGCTAGTGGCGCAACGTACGCAAAACTGTCAAGTCCGGGCAGCGGGAGGGAGGTGTCGGCGGAAGCAAAGTGATGAGGGCAGGTCGCGAATCGTGCCTGGATAGCTCAGTCGCGAGAGATTTTTGCGCGAAAGACAAAGGTATCGCTATCGAATTCCGATCCGGCACACGGTTTTAATCTGCCAGAAAGTTGCAATTGCAATTTCTAGCAAGTCTCTATACTGGTAGAGTTACTGTGTCCACGACTATGGATTCATATCTTCGAAACCGAAAACTCTATCGAAACAGCTCCTCTCCCTCCCTCCCCCCCCCCCCCCCCTTGCCTTTAGAGCTTACGATTTGCCTCTTAAAAAATGGTTCAAATGGCTCTGAGCACTATGGGACTTAACATCTGAGGTCACCAGTCCCCTAGAACTTAGAACTAATTAAACCTAACTAACCTAAGGACATCACACACATCCATGGCCGAGGCAGGATTCGAATCTGCGACCGTAGCAGTCGCGGGGTTCCGGACTGAAGCGCCTAGAACCGTTGGCCACCGAGGTCGGTGCCTCCTAAAACGAAGATGTCTCTATGATCATACCTCGCACTTAAGAGGACCCATAATTGGCTCGCTTTTTATGCACGTTTAGATCTTTTAGTCAGTGAAGCTCAGGAATAGACGGCGGACGTTGTCATTTGGTCACTGACTTTTCCCACCAGTAGCACTCCACTTGCAAGGCTGATTACCGCACCGACTTTTCGCTAGCCTGTTTCCACCCAGTTGACGCTGCGAAATACTTAGGAGTATCTCCAGCCCTGAATCAAGCCTATTAGTCTCCGACTAGAACCTTTACTAAAACACGCGTAATGCGGATTAGGCGACCAAATTCACGAGCTACAAGCTGGTACACGAAGCTAAAGTACTAAATCTGCAGCTGTATACCGCAAGCCACATTATTGTGTATGGCGGAAGGTACTTTGTGTACCGCTGTCATCCCTCCATACTTCTCCGTTCCAGCCCCAAGGCGTTCACGGGAAGGATCTCTCCGATTTGACGTTCATTGTATTCCCGCGAGACAAACGCAGGAGGGAGCAGTATGTCGGGTGACTCTTCCAGGAACGTAATGTCTCGCAATTTTAGCAGTAAACGCCACAGTGATGCAGAACGCCTGTCACTGAAGTTGATTGAGCATCTCCGTGACGTTTCCTCATTTGATAAATGAATCTGTAACGAAACAGGCTGTTTTTCTTTGGATCTTCTCTGTTTCGTCTATAAATCGTTTGTGGTACGGATGCCATAGTGATTAGCAATATTAAAGTATTGGTCGAAGTAGAGTTTCGCATGCTACCTCCTTTATGGTTGGACTAAATTTCCTGAGGATTCCTTCGTGAATCTGAGTTTGGAATATGCCTTACCTGCGATTGGCCTAATGTGGACTTTCCATTTTAAATCGCTTCGATGGGTGTCACTGCTCCCAGAGATAATGGTATTTGGTGAGTTAATAGAGCTTTTCCATAAGTTTAATAAACACACCAGATACGCCTAAAAGAAACTTTAGTCATCGATAATACATTCCCTTCACTATTTACAACAGTCTGTCAATGCTAGGTTAAATTTTCGATTCCCTGACTGTAGAAATCGCGTGGTTTTGAGGCGAAGAAGTCGTCGAGCTATGTTCGGACCATATTTTCATCCGCAAAGGAAGTTCCTTGAAGGTTGTTAGAGAGCGAAACAGAAAATCTGAGGGCGGAAGATCAGGGGAATAAGGTGGGTGCGGAATGACTTTCCAACCAAACTCCTGTGTAGTGGTTTTTTGTAAGTCTAGCAGAAAGCGGAAGGGCGTCATCGTGGAGTAACATTACTTCTCGCAGTAATTTGGCCGTTGTTCTTGGTTTGCATCTGGAAGACGTCTGCGTTGTTGCAATAAATGTCAGCTGTGATGGTTACACCTTCGTAGTACACCGCGCCGTTGCTATTCCACCAGATGCATAATATTACCCCTTGTAGATTCGCGCAGGTCTTTGTACAGGAAGTTGTGCTTTGTTTAGACTCAACCATTCCTTTCTTTTCCTTATGTTAGCATAAAGTCAGCATTTTTCATCACAAGTAGTTATGCAGGATAGGAATAGTAGGTACTGTTAACGAGCCAATTGATGACGAGCAAGCACATACGGGCATCGGCTGATTTTTGTGGTTTTGTCTTTGAACATGAGAAACCCTTACAGCCGATTTTTTAACTATACCGGTTATCTGTATATGTCGCACGATCGTGGAATAATCACAGTTAATCACATTTGCCATTTCTCGAGTATACTGACGAGGATGACTGTGGCTTAAAGCATTTAAACGATTATCATGTAACCCCGAATGTCTTCATGAACGTGAAGAGTCGCTTTGAGAACGCTCCTCCTTAAAAGCGAGACAACTATTTTCTTGTCGTTCTCTGTCCAACTGAAATATCCCCATGTACGGCGTAAATCATTCTGGTTGCCTAAGAATACGTAGGAAGTGTTCCGATTTTTCCACTCGACACTCCATTTTCTAGCGTCCACGGCTCAATTCGTTATGTTCGTATGACAATATGTAAACTCGAACAGCAACAGTGAACTACAAATAAAAGATGACAAACGTAAAGTCATAGCAACCGGAATGCCAACATGTAAAACAAAAGGGCTTCGACTTCGTGCACCAGCCTAATACAATCAACGGTAACTGGGCTTTCTGCTCGTCGCTACGTATGTTTCCGTTGCCAGTCCTAGCTTGTGCTCCGTATCTTGCGATCTGTTCGTCGACGGAACGTTAAGTCCCGATGTGGGGAGTGGTAGGAATGACGTGTGGGTGGCGCACGTGCAGGCGCAGGCGATGCAGCGGCCGCTGTCGTCGCTGGTGCTGGCGCTGCTGCTGCTGGCGGGCGCGCTCAGCACGCTGCTGGTGGTGCGCTCTCCGCCGGGTCGGCCCGCCCCCGCCCCCGCCGCCCCCACGCCCGCCCCCGTGCGCTACGAGCTGCCCGCGCAGGACCGCAACGACTCCGTCGCGCTGGCGCGCCGCCTCAAGATCAAGGAGGTACCCGACTGCGCAAGCGGCCGCTGCTCGCAGCCGGTGGCAGTAGGCACAGGTGGTTGACGACGCGGGTCGTGTGTTGCAGATGATGCGGCACGCGTGGGACAACTACGTGCGCTACGCCTGGGGCAAGAACGAGCTGCGGCCGGTGAGCAAGCGCAGCCACAGCAACAGCGTGTTCGGCGCCGCCTCCATGGGGGCCACCATCGTCGACGGGCTGGACACGCTCTACATCATGGGCCTGCACGACGAGTTCCGCCAGGGCCGCGACTGGGTCGCAGACAACCTCGACGTCTCCGACCTGGTCAGTAGCCTGCACTGCATCTAACATTCTGCGTGCTGTCTGTCTGTTCTAAGTCGTGTCTCCCTACCACTTTCGCGCAACGACGCTCTGTGCGTGTTTTTTAGGGAATTGACTAGTTTGAACCTGGGACCTGTTGCTGGTAAGGAGACGCCAGACCACACATGACATGTAGAATTCAGAAGAGTTCAGTGAGACTAGCGATGATATAACCAAATACTAAACGATCTCAGCGTCAGCTCCAGGGCACTCCCTGTAAAAGAATCTTAATACTAACTAAATATAGTGGAAAGGGTTCAAGGCTTTCCTATTTTTTAGTTAGCTGGTAAAATAACGTCGAAAAAGCAGTTAAGTTTACCATTGGAAATTTTATTCTACTCACAAAACATCGTTTATAAATTGCACTATTGATAAAAGGAAATGTTTTAATACAGGATGGTAAAAACCAACTGCGTTCAACAAAAATGTGAACGAATATTCCCTGAATGGGTTTCCAAGTTCTACAATCGATCGAAGGATGACCTATGCCATATCACAACTATAATCTAGGTTTAATTTAAGTTTGACAAAAGAGAAAACTATCAAAATGGTCTACAGTGACCCTCAATTATCTTTAATTACTTATCTAACTTGTCGTAAATTACAGTGGCTGATATGGCTTCTCAATAATTATATAACAGAAAATCATCGCGTTTCAGATGTTTACTTCACGTAGCAAATGTGAATACCATGAGCTTTAATTGACGATCGACACTAGTATTATGCAAAAAGGGGGTGAAATAGAGGCGACTTCTGCAGTTCTGAGTGAAGCCTTATGCGCTCAAATGTGCGGCATCGCTTGCGTTCATTACCTTGTTGGTGTTTAGGCAGCATCAGGGGTTGGCAGGCGGCGCAGCTCCACACACCTCGCCGTCTCGGAAGCAACTCTCTCTCTAACTTCTCCTTACTACAATTTACCGAAGCTGGTTTAAGAAAAAGGTATCTGGCTGTGTTTTCAACTAACCAGTCAGGGTCTCAATGTTAACCTTAAGCTCCGCCTACAAAAATTCTCCCTATCCAATGAGAAAAGTTATACTTTTCGTCGTAGGGCAGTGTTTTTAATGTTTGCTACGTAACAGAGACGCGTATAGTCTCACGTTAAAACTTGCAGCTGGTATGGCCCTTTTAGTGTTATCGTAAGATCTATACTGTTCTTCTGGAGGGTTCTATCTTTTAACGTGGGCTGGGGGGTGGTCTTGGCGGTCGGCCGGGATTTTGCGGGTGTCCGTCCCTTATCGTAGGGCCTTCAAGCTTAACACGGTTCTGCTCTCGGCTTCTGTTCTCGTTTCTCCCCTCTGAACTGCGTCTGTTTCATTGTGGGAAGGTATGACATACATTTAGAGGTTCTTGTATTAGCCTGTGGTATTCCATTTGCCCACTCGTTGATCATATTACTTTGGTTAATTTAATGTCGAGATTTATTCGGAGCTATGTGACATACTGCCGGATTTGCTATCATGTCAGGGTTTTCATGGAAGGTGTTGGATTTGCCAGACACCTTACATACAGAATACGTCCACTTGTGCACTGACGCGTGAAACTGCTGCAAATTTTAATTCTTACTCGATCCTTGTATGGAGAGCGCTGCTGCGCAGCAATGTTTACTGAGTTAACGAATATCCGCTCCAGTTGCTAAAAAGGTTTTTCTGTCATTCCACGACCCGTTTTAGATTTGTATCGAAGCCCTTTTCTCTGTTTAACCTGAAACTGAGTTTCAAATACGAGAAAAACTTCCAGTCCGGTAGATTTAACCCTTTCGCTGCTGTGGGTGTGTTCACACGTCCTGGTTCGCTGTTCACCAGTTTTTATGCTAGTGTATACGCACGTCGTGTGGGTTTTTCTACAGAGCGTCCTGAGCTGCCGATCTCTCGCTCCTGCGAACGAGTTACTTGCATATCGCGATGAATACAAAAGTTTCGACTGTCTATCATACCATGTATGTGCCTCATAGCGTGCTATAATTTGCAGAAAATTCGTTTCGATATCTTGAATCGTTTGAGATATGATTGTTATGACAACATGACTCGCTATCGCTCGGACGTGAAATGGCGCGCAGCGGGCGACCGTCCATTGGATATAAAACCCAATAACACGAGAACGAAATGAGATATCCTTCTGCTCTCAATTTTAAATAAAATTTCGCCGCACTGAGTGGCTGCGTGGTCTGGAACGCAAAGTCACAGAACAGGCGTCCCCTCCCACCGGAGGTTCGAATCCTCCCTCGGGCATGGGTGTGTATGTTGCTCTTAGCATAAGTTAGTTTAAGTAGTGTGTAAGCCTAGGGACCGATGATCTCAGCAATTTGGCCCCATACGAATTCACACACAACAAACAACATTTCGATATACTTTCTACATTTAATTCTCTGCAATGTACGGGCTAAAAGCAACCATACGGAAAGCTGACATGTGTTTTATCTGTCCAAACTATTTTAAATTCCGTGCAATGTTGTACTTGATTTGATGCAGCGCAGTAATTATGACAGATAACGAAGAAAAGTCAGTTCTTTTTCGAGTGAAGATATCAGACTGTGAGATTCGCGAAAATAAAATATTTTCACCTAATAGTTAGATGTCAAAATTTCCGAACTATCATTTTAATAAGTCACAGCTGCAAAATACTAACGCGAATTCTTTACAGACGAATGGAAAAACTGATAAAAGCCGATTTTCTCGGGGAAGATCAGATTGGATTCCGTAGAAATGTTTGAACACGGGAGGCAATACTGATCCCACGACTCATCTTAGATTAAGGCAAACCTATGTTTCTAGCATTTGTAGACTTACAGAAAGCTTTTGACAATGTTGACTGGAATACTCTCTTTCAAATTCTGAAGGTGGCAGGGGTAAAATACAGGGTGCGAAAGGCTATATACAATTTGTACAAAAACCAGATGGTAGTTATAAGATTCGAGGGACATGAAAGGGAATCAGTGGTTATGAAGAGAGTGAGACAGGGCTGCAGCCTCTCCCCGATGTTATTCAATCTGTATATTCAGCAAGCAGTAAAGGGAGCAAAAGAAAAATTCGGAATAGATATTAAAATCCATGGAGAAGAAATAAAAACTTTGAGGTTCGCCGATGACATTGTAATTCTGTCAGAGACAGCAAAGGACTTGGAAGAGCAGTTGAACGGAATGGACAGTGTCTTGAAAGGAGGGTATAAGATGAACATCAACAAAAGCAAAACGAGGATAATGGAATGTAGTCGAATTAGGTCGGGTGAGGCTGAAGGAATTAGATTAGGAAATGACACTCTTAAAGTAGTAAATGAGTTTTGCTATTTGGGGAGCGAAATAACTGATCATGGTCGAAGTAGAGAGGATATAAAATGTAGACTGGCAATGGCAAGGAAAGCGTTTTTGAAGAAGAGAAATTTGTTAACATCGAGTATAAATTTGTCAGGAAGTCGTTTCTGAAATTATTTGTATGGAGTGTAGCCATGTATGGAAGTGAAACATGGACGATGAATAGTTTAGACAAGAAGAGAACAGAAGGTTTCGAAATGTGGTGCTACAGAAGAATGCTGAAGATTAGATGGGTAGATCACATAACAAATGAGGAGGTATTGAATAGAATTGGGGAGAAAAAAAGTTTGTGGCACAACTTGACTAGAAGAAGGGATCAGTTTGTAGGAAATGTTCTGATGCATCGAGGGATCACCAATTTAGTATTGGAGGGCAGCGTGGAGGGTAAATATCGAAGAGGGAGACCAAGAGATGAATACACTAAGCAGATTGAGAAGGATGTAGGCTGCAGTAGGTACTGGAGAGCTGCATCAAACCACTCTCAGCACTGAAGACCACGACGACGACGAGTTTTCGAAAAACCGGATGTTAAGTATTTTATATCGATCGGAGCCCGGTCTTCTGGCACAGACACCAGCATTTGGCGAGCAGTACAGCTATAACAAAAGCCGGCTCAGCATGGTAAGCAGAGATCACCTTTGTAGCAGCGAAAGGGTTTAAAATGGAGTATCCAGTAGGTCCTTGTATAACGCAGGAGAGAGAGCAACGGTGTTCCTCTAAATGCTGCGTCAGTTTTCCTATACCGAACAAGGCGCGGCACTTACAAAATGTGAACAATACCGAACGTTAACCCTAATATCACATGCAATAAGAATTCTTGTAAAGATAATTCTGAGGAGAATTGAAGAGAAGGCGAAGGATACAACGAGCGAAGAGGAGTTTGAATTCAGCAAGAGAAGCGATTGTGACATTGAGACTTCTTACAGAGAAGTAAACACAGAAAAATAAACCAACTTACATTACATTTGTAGACGTGGAAAAGGCATTTGCTGATGTTACCTGGCAAGAGATATCCAGAGTTTTGAAGAAAGCAGGTCTGAAATACATAAGACATGTGGGTGATACATAGCTTCTATAAGAACAAAATTGTTGCGATCAGGAATTTTTATCTTGAACAAGAAACAAAAATAGAAAAAGCGTGAGACAATGGTGTGCCCTTTCTCCTCATATATTCAATTCTTACATCCAGGATGGTAATGACCAAGTTCGTGCAAATATTGGTGTGGGGACCAGAATTAATGGGCAGAAGAAAGACATGCTACATTACGCAGACGATTTTGCTGTGGTCAAGGATACGAAAGATGACCTGGAGCAGGTCCTCAGCACATTGGGAAGGATTTTCTGCAGTCAGTGTGGTATGAAATACTAAAGTAATGACATGCAGTACTGAAGAAGAATATGAACCTTTAAAAATAATAATTGGAAGAGAGGAGCTAGAAGTGATAGAGGAATTTACCTATTTGGGAAACAGGATGACGAGGGATGGTAGAAGCCGGAAGAAATTGCATTTAATTTGAGAAAGAACCTACTCACCAACAAGAACATCAGTCTGGGAATAAGGGAACGAGTCATGAAAGCATTTCTGTGGAGTGTGGCCCTGTGCTGGTGTGAAACTTGAACAGCAGGAAAACAAGAGAGAAGGCGGCTAGAGGTCCTGGAGATAATGTTCAGCTGTAAAGACGCAATTATCAATGAAGTGATGCTGAGAGGGGTACAAGAAACCATAGTTATATGGAGGAACATCCAGAGAAGAAGAGAGAAACTCGTAAGAGACATCTTGAGACACAATAATATCATTGCAACTATAGCAGAAGGAGCTATTGAGGAAAATATTCGCCGGGGACCACCAAGGATGCCACACATGCAGTAGATGTGAACGATGTGGAATGCGTTACATTCGCGAAAGAGACTACTATTGCAAACCAACCTCAGGGTTGAACGCTAAAGATAGGAGAGACCCAATACTATCGCAGAAGAAAAGGCTATGTCATGATTACAGAAATTACTGTTTCATAATTTCAAAATGTCTAAACAACTATCTTGCTGCCTAAGTCTCTCTTGATCTGTGTGCAACACATGCACGTGGAGGTAACAAATAAAAGCAACAAATCCTCACCACAGGTATCGGCGATTTCTATCGTTTGGTCGTAGAATATTCACTTTCAAAGCTATCCACTTTTACTTTCGTAATAACTCGACGTTGCTTCACAACAGCACACTAAAAGCTATATTCTTTTTTTTTCTGTACTTGTACTGTACATGTATAAACTTAGTTTTTGTTGTTGAAATGTCTGCATTCCTCTCGTGTGAAGTATTTAAATATTCAGTATATAGTGTATTTACAATGTCAATTTCAGGTTCCACTAGAAAACGGCTTTAATATCGGTCGTGGAGAAAAAACTTTTTAGCATCTGGATCGAAATTTCATTAACAAATCACAGTTTGATGTTTCCTCTAGTTGTGACATCCGATGTGGTCCCTTAGGTCAAAACCAGCGCCATCGTTAATCAACCGCGACCGTCGTTCCTTCGCCGCTGTTGTTCCTGCAGCAGCCACACTGCTGTTTATCCACTACATATAATCCCCACATTCCACAAGCACTACTGAATCAAGATCTCTTTTAGACTTACCCCCTTCATTACTTTCTACAGCGATATGCATCCATGCTGGCTTTGTATGTATATTTTCTAATCTCATTAACACACTTTCCACTAGTCTGTCAATTCTTACTTGTTGGATTCCAGCAAAGAACTTCATTGACAAATCTTTCATCAATTCGTCTTGCTAAACATTCCACCCTCTTCAGTTTCATTTCCATTGTGCTTTATCTTCTACTCAAGTGAATTCCCTGGTCAGTATGTTGGTTTCTTACCTTTCCCAGTAATTCGCACTATGCATTTCTCCATGGTCTGACCAACTTCCTTGTTTTAAATGGTTTCGCGTTAAAAGGCCATGTCTCACTGCCATAAATCAAAACTAGTAATACTGTTTCACTCGCGGAATAATTTTAATTTTGAAAATAATGTTTAGCTGACCAAATGTACGTCAGGCCTTTGTTTTACTCTAAAATTAATTTCTTTTCCTGTCCTCAGAGTAGTTGTCTTCAACTTTACTACGTAAAAAGCCTCATCATTTAATTGTATAATTTATTTAAATTTTGACTATTTTCCCTTCGATGTTTACTTACAGGCCTATTTTCAAAATTTCTCTTCTGGCTTCTTGTATATTATATACGATAGTGGCAAACAGCAAAATGTTAAGTTCGCATATGATCTGTTAACTCAAGTTCTTATTGCATTTTCGAAATTTAAGATTCTGAAAACTTTCGTCATAATTACTGGGAATAGTAATCTCATTCTCATGAATTTGGAAGCGGTTGCATTGATATCGGCATCTTCTTAGTAATGTAAAAGATACTATATAATTGTCACCTACAATTTGCGCTTGTCATTACAAATTTTGTCGAAAGAGAAGCTAAAGCTTTTTCAAACTCCATGATTTCCAGACGAAGTAGTAATTGATATTCGTTTCTACGTTCTATTACATCACTCACGCTTCGCAAATAATTCGTTGTGCAGTACATCTACATTTAAATCCAGCTTGTTTCTGTGCCTGTTAATATCCGTTGTTTTTTCTATGCGATTGGTGATAATTTTAGCGAAAACACTGAGGTCACAAAAGTCATGGGATGGCGATATACATGCATACAGATGCCGTTAATATACCGTACACTGGTTATAAAAGGGCACTGCATTGGCGGAGCTGTCAATTGTACTCAGGTGATTCGTGTGAAAAGGTTCCCTACCTGACTGTGGCCGCACACCGGGAATTAATAGATTTCGAATGCCGAATGGCAGTTCGAGCGAGACGCTAGGGACATTCATTTCGGAAATCGTTGGGGAATTCAACATTCCGAGATCCACGTTGTCAAGAATGTGCCGAGGATACCAGGTTTCAGGCATTACCTCTCACCACGGACAGCTCAGTTACAGCCTTCGCGTAACGACCGGGAGCGGCGGCGTTTGCCTAGAGTTGTCAGTGCTAACAAACAAGCAACACTGGGTGAAAGAACTGCAGAAACCAATGTTGGACGTACGACGCAATTATCCGTTAGGACAGTGCGGCGTGCAGCTTCTCTCCAGGACTCGTGGCCATATCGGCTGGACCCTAAACGGCTGCAAAACGTGACCTGTCATAAGAGTCCGTATTTCAGTTGGTAAGAGCTGACGGTAGGGTTCTAGCGTGGCGCAGACATCCTCAAGTCATATACCCAAGTTGCAACAAGGCACTGTTTCAGTTTGTGGTGGCTCCATAATCGTGTCGATTGTGTTACATGGAATGGACTGGGTCCTATTGTCCAACTTAACCGATCATTGACTGGAAACAGTTATGTTCGGCTACTTGGAGACCATTTGCAGCCATTCATGGACTTAATTTCTGTGACGACAATGCGCCCTGTTACCAGGCCGCAATTGTTCGCGATTGGTTTGAAGCACGTTCTGGACAATACGAGTGAATGATTTGGCCACCCAGATCGCCCGACATGAATCTCATCAAACACTTACGGGACATAATCAAGAGATGAGTTCGTGCATAACATCCTGGACCGCAACACTTTCGCAGTTATGGACGGCTACAGAGGCAGCATGGCTCAGTATTCCTGCAGGGGACTTCCAACGACTTGTTGAGTTCATTCCACGTCTAGTTGTTGCACTACGCCGGGCGAAAGGAAGACCTACACGATAGTCGGTTTCAAAGGGCTCCAAGCATTATGGGACCTAACATCTGAGGTCATAAGTCCTCTAGAACTTGGAACTACTTAAACCTAACTAAGGACATCACACACACGTCCATGCCCGAGGCAGGATTCAAACCTGTGACCGTAGCGGCAGCGCGGTTCCGGACCGAAGCGTCTAGAACCGCTCGGTCACATCAGCCGGCACACGATATTAGGAGGCATCCTATGAGTTTGATCAACTCAGTGTATATACAAAGCGCTGATAAAGACTACAGGATTTTAATCAGGCAAAGTGTATTGGACCATTTAAAAGACGTGAACAGAGTAATGGGTTCTGTTCTCAGCAGCCCTCGACCAAGTCTTTCAGATCTTTAAAACGACAGAACATAGTAGGAGGAACGTCTTACTGGTACCACCTTCATCTTGCTGAAGAAACTGTGTTAGCTGCCTCCAGTGCAGATGTGTTGCAACAAAGAATGGGAGAATTTACTAGTTTGAAACTAGGAAGGAAAACTGATACTAATAATAATAAGGGTAATACAGAGTGAATCCAGACTCCACAGTCGGAATTTTATAGGTAATTCAATGATACTTTCAAAATGTTTTAGAATAATGTACCTGTGACTCCAGTGACACGTAATAGAGTAACTGTATTACGTGTTATTTCGTACCCCATTTACCATTGTCGAACGGTACTTCTTGTGATTGATAACACTACAGCTTTCTTTACTGTTCAGCCCCAAGCTTGTATTCAGTGCCATTCTGTCTCGGGTTCGTTCTCTAACTTCAGTGTTCACTGTGTATTAACACTAATACATAGCAGTACGGATAGGTTTGCTGATGACGAATTGACCGATGTGCACCTCGTATATTGGTTCTCTAAATGCAGTGGAAGAGGGAGCACCAACGCTACCAAAGTGACTACAAATACATTACAATACTTATGCAAACGACGCTGTTGGATTACACCCTTTTGTTTTGTTTCTTACATATCAGTGGTTCAGTGTGATAGACATATATCCACAGAAATAAAGGCAGTTGAGGTGAATGATGATTACATTGTTACAGTCTTACAAACCATAATAGAACACGGATCCCTTATACCCAAATACAAAATATCCCTGAACTACACTGATCAAAAGCATCTCGATACCTATTAGCGGACATTAATACGGGGTTTGTCCACCATTCGCCTTTATTACGGCAGCTGTGCAGAGGACGCGTTCGGTGAGGTGTCTAGCAGCGCATTATTCCGCAAGAGCCAAAACTGGAGAAGACAATGATAGTGGACGGATAAAGTACCGTAGAACTGCGGACGTAACCCGCGATCAGATTAGCCGCGCGGTCTCGGGCGCCTTTCATGGTTCACGTTGGCTCCCTCCGTCGGAGGTTAGAGTCCTCCCTCGGACATGTGTGTGTGTGTGTTGTCCTTAGTGTAAGTTAGTTTAAGTAGTGTGTACGATTAGGGACCGATGACCTCAGCAGTTTGATCCCATAGGAACGTACCACAAGCACCGATTATAGTCGGTTTCTTGTCTAAGAGCTTATGGTTTCAGGTTAAACACATTGGCTCTTTGGTGCCCCCATTCCCTCTCACACGGCTGTGCTATTTCTATTCAAGGTCGCCTACGAGGACCTCAGCCCCTCCCCTCCCCAACTCTCCCCTCCCCAACTCTCCCCTCCCCAACTCTCCCCTCCCCAACTCTCCCCTCCCCAACTCTCCCCTCCCCAACTCTCCCCTCCCCAACTCTCCCCTCCCCAACTCTCCCCTCCCCAACTCTCCCCTCCCCAACTCTCCCCTCCCCAACTCTCCCCTCCCCAACTCTCCCCTCCCCAACTCTCCCCTATCCCCTCCCCAACTCTCCCCTCCTGTCCCCTCCCCTACCCTACCCTACCCTCTCCGCCCCTCCTCCCAATCTTCCTGTGCCCTCTGGACCAATGAGGATTAAGAACCCCCTTTTACACCTTCATTTTTTGTTACTGAGACACTTGAGTGGGACGGGTTACTCCTGAGCTGGACACCATAGGGTGAGAATCAGATTGAATGTATTTGTAGAATGAAAAACGAGTCCAAATCTGAAAATTTAACTTTTTTATTCACTCGATGACTAGTTTCGGGCCGGAACCCATTTTCAAATCATCAGTCAAAAAATCGTATTTCCGAAAATGCAAATGTTGTTGTTGTGGTCTTCAGTCCTGAGACTGGTTTGATGCAGCTCTCCATGCTAATCTATCCTGTGCAAGCTCCTTCATCTCCCAGTACCTACTGCAACCTACATCCTTCTGAATCTGCTTAGTGTAGTCATCTCTTGGTCTCCCTCTACGATTTTTACTCTCCACGCTGCCCTCCAATGCTAAATTTGTGATCCCTTGATGTCTCAGGACATGTCCTACCAACCGATCCCTTCTTCTAGTCAAGTTGTGCCACAAACTTCTCTTCTCCCCAATCCTATTCAATACCTCCTCATTAGTTACGTGATCTACCCACCTAATCTTCAGCATTCTTATGTAGCACCACATTTCGAAAGCTTCTATTCTCTTCTTGTCCAAACTATTTATCGTCCATGTTTCACTTCCATACATGGCTACACTCCATACAAATACTTTCAGAAATGACTTCCTGACACTTAAATCTATACTCGATGTTAATAAATTTCTCTTCTTCAGAAACGCTTTCCTTGCCATTGCCAGTCTACGTTTTATATCCTCTCTACTTCGACCATCATCAGTTATTTTGCTCCCCAAATAGCAAAACTCCTTCACTACTTTAAGTGTCGCATTTCCTAATCTAATTCCCTCAGCATCACCCGACTTAATTCGACTACATTCCATTATCCTTCTTTTGCTTTTGTTGATGTTCATCCTATATCCTCCTTTCAACACATTGTCCATTCCGTTCAACTGCTCTTCCAAGTCCTTTGCCGTCTCTGACAGAATTACAATGTCATCGGCGAACTTCAAAATTTTTATTTCTTCTCCCTGGATTTTAATACCTACTCCAATTTTTTCTTTTGTTTCCTTCACTGCTTGCTCAATATGCAGATTGATTAACATCGGGGAGAGGCTACAACCCTGTCTTACTCCCTTCTCGACCACTGCTTCCCATTCATGTCCCTCGACTTTATAACTGACATCTGGTTTCTGTACAAATTGTAAATAGCCTTTCGGTCCCTGTATTTTACCCCTGCCACCTTTAGAATTTTAAAGAGAGTATTCCAGTCGACATTGTCAAAAGATTTCTCTAAGTCTACAAATGCTAGAAACGTAGGTTTGCCTTTCCGTAATCTTTCTTCTAAGATAAGTCGTAAGGTCAGTATGGCCTTACGTGTTCCAATATTTCTACGGAATCCAGACTGATCTTCCCCGACGTCGGCTTCTACAAGTTTTTCCATTCGTCTGTAAATAATTCGCGTTAGTATTTTGCAGCTGTGACTTATTAAACTGATAGTTCGGTAATTTTCACATCTGTCAACACCTGCTTTCTTTGGGATTGGAATTATTATATTCTTCTTGAAGTCTGAGGGTATTTTGCCTGTCTCATACATCTTGCTCACCAGATGGTAGAGTTTTGTCATGACTGGCTCTCCCAAGGCCGTCAGTAGTTCTAATGGAATGTTGTCTACACCCGGAGCCTTGTTTCGACTCAGGTCCTTCCGTGCTCTATCAAACTCTTCACGCAGTATCGTATCTCCCATTTCATCTTCATCTGCATCCTCTTCCATTTCCATAATATTGTCCTCATGTACATCGCCCTTGTATAGACCCTCTACATACTCCTTCCACCTTTCTGCTTTCCCCTCTTTGCTTAGAACTGGGTTTCGATCTGAGCTCTTGATATTCATACAAGTGGTTCTCTTTTCTCCAAAGGTCTCTTTAATTTTCCTGTAGGCTGTATCTATCTTACCCCTAGTGAGATAAGCCTCTACATCCTTACATTTGTCCTCTAGCCATGCCTGCTTAGCCATTTTGCACTTCCTGACGATCTCATTTTTGAGACGTTTGTATTCGTTTTTGCCTGCTTCATTTACTGCATTTTTATATTTTCTCCTTTCATCAATTAAATTCAATATTTCTTCTGTTACCTAAGGATTTCTACTAGCCCTCGTCTTTTTACCTATTCGATCCTCTGCTGCCTTCACTACTTCATCCTTCAGAGCTACCCATTCTTCTTCTACTGTATTTCTTTCCCCCATTCCTGTCAATTGTTCCCTTATGCTCTCCCTGTCATAAGCCACGCATTTCTGTAGTCAATGTTGAGAGACACTTGAGGTGGTGTCATGCATTTCTGTGAACGAGCTATGTAGCAATCGGATGGAAGGACTTACTTTTGGCGAAAGTCTGTAGAACGGTACCTGCTGTCATGTGCAGTGGCAACAGTGAACAGTGAATGACAGAGGTGCTGGTGTTATGGTATGATGGTGATTATCGTGGTTTGGGTACGGTGGCCTTATAGCGGCTAAAGAAAATGCTAAAACCATATTTCACAGCATTGTGTACTGTGTGCAGTAGAGAAGCAGTTTGGAGAGCATTGTATCAACACGACAGTACAGCCTGTCTCCCAGCGGCATTTGTGAGGCAATGGTGTGTGAACAGTAACATCCCAGAAATGGACTGGCCTGCCCAGAGTCCCGACTTGAATCCGATGGAAAACCTATGGAATGAGTCGGAACATCGACTTTGCTACAGACCCCAACGTCAAACATCACTGTCTTCTCAGTTTCGACTCTTGAGGAACAATGGGTGCCGTTCCTTTGCAGGCATTCAGACATTTCGTTAAAACTGTCTCCAGCAGAATTCAAGCCGTCAGAAATGTCCGTTTATGACGTCCGCTCAAATCGTTAAAGTTCTTCGTGTTTATACGTTTCTACTGGGGACAGTGCAGTGCTGTACTTAACCGTCTTTTTGTACCATTGAGGCTTTTCAGGTACATGCAAGCAAATTGTGTACGTTTCTGCGTCGACATTGCCAGTGTTACCTTGAATGCAGTGTGAGTGCCTTAATGTTCTTGATTTTCTTGTGAAATTAACATGACGTCGTTTTTGTACAAGACACCAGTATTAACTGAAGAGGAACTGATGTGTAGGGTCATAGTTGCTTGTCTCATTGTACAACAGACAAGAGGAATGTTTGGCAGAAAGCGTGATATTTTTTGCACGGTTGTAATGGATGAATTGAAACTGGCGAATGTCATTTTGGTTAGTTACTATGAGAGTACGTTGTTATAAGCTGTTGTCGATTTTGTGAATAAGTCTAAATACCTATTTCCACCATTAACTTTTATTTAAAAATGCTCGGCATAGAATCGCCTGACATCTGTACTATAAGCTCTCCGACAAGCTTTCAAGGCCGTATTTCAATGGCACACTCAGGATATCGGGACTACTGAACGGCGCTCTGCACCAAGTTCACTAACTGACACTACATGTGCTTCTGACCGACTTCTATGGACGGAGAATATATTTTTTTTCGTGAAAATACGACATCCGTAGGGTGTGTGCGTGTGTGTGTGGGGGGGGGGGGGGGGTGCAATGAATCGCGTCTTCCCTCCCTGGCAAATCATTGACGTTGAATTGTAGGTCAGCCTCTAACTGGCTGAGGAAGTCAGTTCGAATGTAAGTGGAAGACAAAGGAAAACTACCTACAATATGACCATACGTGCTGTATTCAGACCCTAACTTCATGCTAAGGACACTTTTACCTTAGGACGCAATACAGTGAAAACAGAGTAAACGAAGTTTCGCGTTTCATTGTTGAGTTTAGTTACATGTTCCGTTAACAGTAAGTGCAGTCTCCCGCAGTGAAATGGAATGAGTCGGATTTACAGTTACAGTATACTTTCTCAGTAACACAAATCGCAACATATTGGCTATTTAGATGACTTTCAAAAAGACTTTTCTTTCTACTGCGAAGTGTGCGGTGATTCGAATCTTCCTTGAAAATTAAAGCTGTGAATCCACCCGGAACTTGAACCTAGGACTTGGCAGTCGTTGGCTAGCCCACGAAAGGCAAAGGTTCCATGTTCGCGTCCCTGCCCAGCACACAGTTTGAAGCTGCCAGGGAGTTTCAAATGTTAAATAATAAGATACAATTTTTCAATTATTTTGTGTTCAGTCTCTCTCCCTCTCTCCCTTTCATCCCCTTTGGCTTCCCCTTTCTCCCCACCCCTCTGCCATTCCTACCCGTTTCTGTACTCGCTCTCCCCCCTCTCCCCAGCGGCTCTCTCTCTCTCTCTCTCTCTCTCTCTCTCTCTCTCTCTCTCTCTAGCTTTTCAACTATTTCTCCGACTTAAGAATTCGATAAGTTCGACTACGCTTTTTTTGTTGTTTTGTGATAACGAGTTTTACTGGCAACTGTATGCGTTGTTTGTTCCCTGTTAGGCCTCTGCGTTCTGTCGGCCACGCGATGATGTCACTCGCTACCAACAGCGTCTTCTGTGGTGAGTTCGGGAGGGGGACCTCAGTGTTTCTCTCTCCTCTCGCGTGCAGTTTTGACGTTTTTAATATTACACCTGTGAATGAGGGCGTTTCGGTTAGCTTATCGATAGTTTTTGTCATGATATTTCACGAGGACACACTGAAACACGTGATATTATATGCACAAATGTCCTGAAATCATTCACAGTGCGATTCGTTTTCCTGTCACCACGTGTTTGCGGTAATGGCCACGGGAAGCCAAGTGCAATAATATTGTTGTGGGGTTGTAACACAATAAAATATAAAATTGTTTGCATCAGTGCGTGGCACATTGCTTTAGCATAACTTGAAAGACTTCAGATAAAGGTATAATTTTAAAAGCATTCGTCCGGAAATTTAAGAAGTTGGAGTCTTGTAATTCGTTTAAAATCTGCAAAAACAAAAACCCCCCGCAACATTGGTAACGTCATAATTATCGAGGTACACATTCATTATAAGTAGTATTTCATGTAGCGCTACGATTATGAACACAGGTCTGCAGAATATGAATACGTGAGCGAGCATGTAAATGGGGCGAATGCTGTTTCTTTCAGTCGGTTTTGCTTCCTTTTTTCAGTAGTTCGCTTCCTGTAGCGTTTTTTATTCACTTTGGTGCAGGGCCTTTTCCTTTCTGCCTCGCTTTCCTCAGCTCGCTGTGATCTCGCTATCCCTGTCAGACTTGATGACAGCAGCCATGATTGGCCGCCTTTCCCTGTTCTCAGCAGTCGCTCGGGCTGAAAGCCCATCCTTGTTGCTAGCCGAGTGTTAAACATAGATTATATCTGTCTAGAATTCCATGCCATTTGCGAGACTTACAGATTTCATTTTACAAAAGCCACTGACAAACATGGTGCCTGATGTTTGTAAACGCATAACCTGTGGGTGTACAGGCTTGCTAGTACCACGGACTGCAAACCCCTCGCAGTGTCTGCCTAGAGGCCGCAGATTGGACTGGGTTCAAGAGACTTAAGATCTCCGAAGGCCTGATCTCTCTCTTTCGGGGGACAATGAAAGTCTGTAGAAAATACATACAGTAATACAAGAACGAGCGGTGAGGGCCGCTCCGCGTGTTGCCCGCGCTCCGCGGTCTCTACATCAGTGCATTAAACTCTGGTAGTAATATTTATTTATTTATTGTAAATAAAAGGGGTTGCAGGCAATCACGCATAACAGCGGACAGGCCTGTCGCTACCCTCTTTACTATATATTCTAAGTCTACAACAAATGAACTTATTTCTGGCTCTTGTGTCTACATCTACACTACATCCACTCTCTGCAAACCTCCGTGAGGTGCATGACAAAAAGTACATACACGTATGGAGCTTGGGAAGAATGAATATATAATCTGTGTGTTTGTTTGTAGTAGTAGTAGTAGTAATTATTCTGATCCTATACTCACGATCCTTGTGTGAGCGATAGGTAGGGGGTTCTTGTATATTCCTAGTGTCATAATTTAAAGACAGTTCTTGAAACTTCGTTAATAGACTTTCTCAGGATAGTTTACGTCTATCTTCAAGAGATTTCCAATTCAGGTACTTAGATATCTCTGTGACACTCTCCCACCGATCAAACAAATCAGTGACCATTCGTGTTGCCCTTCTCTGTCTGCGTTCAGTATCCCCTGTTAGTCCTATTTGGTATGAGTCCCACACACTTGAGCAGTATTCTAGAATGTTTCGCACGAGTGATTTGTAAGCAATCTTCTTTGTAGACTGATTCCACTATCCCAGTACTCTACCAACAAACCGAATTCTACTACCTGCTTTACCCACGACTGAACCTATGTGATCATTCCGTTTCATATCCCTACAAAGCGTAACACCCAGATGTTTGTGAGATTTGGCCGATTTCAACAGTGACTCGATGATATTACAGTCACAGGATACTGAGTTTTTTTCGTTTCGTGAAGTGCACAATTATACATATCTGAACTTTTAAAGCGAGTTGCCAATCTCTGCACCACTTTGAAATCTTATCAAGAGCTGATTGAATATTTATGGAGCTTCTTTCTGACATTACTTTATTATACACACATAAAAAAAGTTTTGAATCACCTCGGTTCCGGGACCTGTACAGAAAATTAGAGTAGAGACCAACATAAACATCATTTCCGTCCTTTTTATTGTTTATGAAAACCACAAATGGCATGTTGTGCCGCCATACAGCGAGACCTTGAGAAATGGTGGTCCAGATTGCTGTACACGCCGGTACGTCTAATACCAAGTAGCACGTCCATTTGCATTGATGGATGCCTGTATTCGTCGTAGCATACGATCCACAAGTTAATTAAGGCACTGTTGGTTCAGATTGTCCCACACCTCAACGGCAATTCGGCGTCGGTCCCTCAGAATGGTCGGTGGGTCACGTCCTCCATAAACAGCCCTTTTAATCTATCCCAGGCATGTTCGATGGAGAACATGCTGGCCACTCTAGTCGAGCGAAGTCGTTATCCTGAAGGAAGTCATTCACATGATGTGCACGATCGTGGCGCGATTTGTCGTCGATGAAAACGAATGACTCGCCAATACGCTGCCGATGTGATCGCACTATCGGTTGGAGGATGGCATTCACATATCGTACAGCAGTTACGGCGCTTTCCATGACGACCAGCGGCGTATTCCGCCCCACATAATGCCTCCTAAAACAGCAGGGAATCTCCACTTTGCTGCACTCTCTGGACAGTGTGTCAAAGGTGTTCAGCCTGACCGGGTTGCCTCCAAATACGTCTCCGATGATAGTCTGGTTGAAGGCTGAACAGTATAAGGGACTGTGTCTGTGATACAATATTCACTGTCAACGTCTATCTTCAGGTGTTCTGGAAACCAGTGTGATGCAAAACTTTTTATGATGTGTGTAGATAACTTTATCGTCTGCAACAGTCTGAGGTTACTATTAACATTGTCTGCAAAGTCATTAATGAACGGCAAGGGTCCCAACACATTTCCCTGTGGCACACCTAAAGGTACTTATACATCTGACAATGACTCTCCATTTGAGATAACGCGTCCTCCTGCCAAAAGTCCTCAATCCAGTGACAAATTTCACTCGATACTCCATATGATCGTACTATTGACAATAACCATAGGTGTGGTACTGTGTAAAATACCTCGTGTGTGTAGTGTGACAAGAACGATACGTTTGTTGCAGACGAGCGACCTGTCGGTGTTCGAGACGAACATCCGCTTCGTGGGCGGGTTGCTGACGTGCTTCGCGCTCACGGGCGACGTCATGTTCCGCGACAAGGCGGCGCAGATCGCGGAGCGCCTACTGCCCGCCTTCCAGACGCAGACGGGCGTGCCCAACTCGCTCGTCAACTTCAAGACTGGGGTGAGTATGCACTCCCAGCCGCACTCGTCGTTCTTACGACCGAGTCCAGGTTGACCATTGTTGGCTATACATTTGGATGAAATCTCACAGAGGTTTCACCGGTAATATTTGTAGCAATTCCTCAGTAATTTTCACTTCAGTTGATTTCATCATGTACTTGAGAATAAATTTTACCCGTCATTTGCTGCTGAACGTTTATTATACCAGGTTGTGAGGAACCACCATTCTGAAAGAAAAACAGCTGGATAAACAGAATTTTAAAGTAAAATAATGAGAGATGGAAGAGGGGAACATGTGAGATTGTTACGAATATGGCTGCCGTTTTGGAAGCTGCCATCTACATCTACATCTACATCCATACTCCGCAAGCCACCTGACGGTGTGTGGCGGAGGGTTCCTTGAGTACCTCTATCGGTTCTCTCTTCCATTCCAGTCTCGTATTGTTCGTGGAAAGGAGGATTGTCGGTATGCTTCTGTGTGGGCTCTAATCTCTCTGATTTTATCCTCATGGTCTCTTAGAGAGATATACGTAGGAGGGAGCAATATACTGCTTGACTCTTCGGTGAAGGTGTTCTCGAAACTTCAACAAAAGCCCGTACCGACCTACTGAGCGTCTCTCCTGCAGAGTCTTCCACTGGAGTTTATCTATCATCTCCGTAACGCTTTCGCGATTACTAAATGATCCTGTAACTAAGCGCGCTGCTCTCCGTTGGATCTTCTCTATCTCTTCTATCAACCCTATCTGGTACGGATCCCACACTGCTGAGCAGTATTCAAGCAGTGGGCGAACAAGCGAACTGTAACCTACTTCCTTTGTTTTCGGGTTGCATTTCCTTAGGATTCTTCCAATGAATCTGTCTGGCATCTGCGTTACCGACGATCAACTTTATATGATCATTTCATTTGAAATCACTCCTAATGCGTACTCCCAGATAATTTATGGAACTAACTGCTTCCAGTTGCTGAACTGCTATTTTGTAGCTAAATGATAAGGGATCTATCTATGTATTCGCAGCACATTACACTTGTCTACATTGAGATTCAATTGCCATTCCCTGCACGATGCGTCAATTCGCTGCAGATCGTCCTGCATTTCAGTACAATTTTCCATTGTTGCAACCTCTCGATATACCACAGCATCATGTGCAAAAAGCGTCAGTGAACTTCCGATGTCATCCACCAGGTCATTTATGTATATTGTAGATAGCAACGGTCCTATGACACTCCCCTGCGGCACGCCTGAAATCACTCTTACTTCGGAAGACTTCTCATAATTGAGAATGACATGCTGCGTTCTGTTATCTAGGAACTCCTCAATCCAATCACAGAATTGGTCTGATAGTCCATATGCTCTTACTTTGTTCATTAAACGACTGTGGGGAACTGTATCGAACGCCTTGCGGAAGTCAAGAAACACGGCATCTACCTGTGAACCCCGTGTCTATGGCCCTCTGGGTCTCGTGGACGAATAGCGCGAGCTGGGTTTCACACGCCCGTCGTTTTCGAAACCCATGCTGATTTCTACACAGTAGATTTCTAGTCCCAGAAAAGTCATTATACTCGAACACAATACGTTTTCCAAAATTCTACAACTGATCGACTTTAGAGATATAGGTCTATAGTTCTGCACAACTGTTCGACGTCCCTTCTTGAAAACGGGGATGACCTGTGCCCTTTTCCAATCCTTTGGAACGCTACGCTCTTCTAGAAACCTACGGTACACCGCTGCAAGGAAGGGGGCAAGTTCCTTCGCGTACTCTGTGTAAAATCGAACTTGTATCCCATCAAGTCTAACGGCCTTTCCTCTTTTGAGCGATTTTAATTGTTTCTCTATCCCTCTGTCGTCTATTTCCATATCCATCATTTTTTCATCTGTGCGACAATCTAGGGAAGGAACTACAGTTCAGTCTTCCTCTGTGAAACAGCTTTGGAAAAAGACATTTAGTATTTCGGTCTTCAGTCTGTCATCCTCTGTTTCAGTACCATTTTGGTCACAGAGTCTCTGGACATTTCGTTTTGATTCACCTACCGCTTTGACATAAGACCAAAATTTCTTATGCTTTTCTGCCAAGTCAGTACATAGAACTTTACTTTCGAATTCATTGAACGCCTCTCGCATAGCCCTCCTCACACTACATTTCGCTTCGCGTAATTTTTGTTTGTCTGCAAGGCTTTGGCTATGTTTATGTTTGCTGTGAAGTTCCCTTTGCTTCTGCAGCAGTTTTCTAACTCGGAAAAGAACCACCGTAGTACAACAACCATCTTTTACGATCTTGCTTGGCATATACTCATCTAACACATATTGTACGATGGTTTTGAACTTTGTCCACTGATTCTCAACACTATCTGTACTTGAGACAAAACTTTTGCGTTGAGCCACCAAGTACTCTGAAATCTGCTTTTTGTCACTTTTGCTAAACAGAAAAATCTTCCTACGTTTTTTAATATTTCTGTTTACGGCTGAAATCATCGATGCCGTAACTGCTTTATGATCGCAGTTTCCCTGTTCGGGTCTGTTTGTCACCAGAAGGTCTAATATGTTATCACCACGAGTCGGTTCTCTGTTTAACTGCTCAAGGTAGTTTTCAGATAAAGCACTTTAAAAAATTTCACTGGATTCTTTGTCCCTGCCACTCGTTACGAATGTTTGAGTCTCCCAGTCTATATCCGGCAAATTAAAATCTCCACCCAGAACTATAACATGGTGGGGAAATCTACTCGAAATGTTTCCCAAATTATCCCTCAGGTGCTCGGCCACAACAGCTGCTGAGCCAGGGGGCCTATAGAGACATCCAATTACCATGCCTGAGCCTGATTTAACCGTGACCTTCACCCACATCATTTCACATTTCGGATCTCCGTCAATTTCCTTCGATGCTATTGCACTTCTTATCGCTATAAACACGCTTCCCCCCTCACTGTCCAGCCTGTCTCTGCGGTATACATTCCAGTCTGAGTTTAGGATTTCATTACTGTTTACGTCTGGTTTCAGCCAACTTTCTGTCCCTAGTATTTTATGGGCGTTGTGACCGTTTATTAATGAGAGCAGTTCTGGGACCTTTCTATAGACGCTCCTGCAGTTTGCTATTAGTTGTTATTCCCTGTTGCATTTTGCCTATTCCTACCTTGCCACGTCTCAGGAGGCGTCTTGTCAGGCCTAGGGAGGGAATTCTCTAACCTAAAAGACCCCCATGTGCACTCCACACGTACTCCGCTACCCTTGTAGCCGCATCCGGCATGTAGTGCACGCCTGACCTATTCAGGGGGACCCTACATTTCTCCACCCTACAGCCGAGGTCGAGAAATTTGCACCCCAGATCTCCGCAGAATCGTCTGAGCCTCTGGTTTAAGCCTTCCACTCGGCTCCAAACCAGAGGACCGCGATCGGTTCTAGGAACCAATTCCGCCACCGAGGCTTTCCGCCTTCACCAATTCCGCCAGCCGCCTGTACAAACTGAGGATGACATTTGAACCCAGACGGCAGGAGACATTGGTGCCGACATGAGCAACAATTTGCAGTCGGATGCACCCAGTGCTCTCTATCACCGTCGGTAGGGCCTCCTCCACATCTCGGATGAGACCCCCCGGCAAGCAGACAGAGTGAACACTGGTCTTCTTCCCCGACCTTTCCGCTATTTCCCCAAGGGGCTCCATCACTTGCCTAACGTTGGAGCTCCCGATAACTAATAAACCCCTCCCCCCGTGTGCCTGCTCGGACCTTGCTGAAGGAGCAGCCACATGTCCACTCACAGGCAGAGCGGCGATGCCACACAGTCAGCATCCACATTTACCCTCCGCCTCGTGCGCCGCTGAACCCGCCACTCCTCTTGGGGAGAGGGTGGCCCAACCACGCCCGGTACCCGCGAAGACATCTCGACAGCAGCGGCAGTGGGTGAAGCATGTAACACATGGAGTGTACCATGCGATGCACCAGACTCCCCACTGCCGCTACACTCTGAGGCAATATTTCTTCTGTTACCCGAGGGTTCCTACTAGCCCTCGTCTTTTTATCTACTTGATCCTCTGCTGCTTTCACTACTTCATCCCTCAACGCTAGCCGTTCTTCTTCTACTGTGTTTCTTTCCCCCATTCCTCTCAATTGTTCCCTTATGCTCTCCTTGAAACCTTGTACAACCTCTGGTTCTTTCAGCTTATGCAGATCCCATGTCCTTAAATTCCCCCCTTTTTGCACTTTCTTCAGTTTTAATTTACAGTTCATAACCAGTAGATTGTGGTCAGAGTCCACATCTGCCCCTGGAAATGTCCTACAATTTAAAACCTGGTTCATAAATCTCTGTCTTACCATTATATAATCTATCTGATACCTTTTAGTATCTCGAGGATTCTTCCATGTATACAACCTTCTTTTATGATTCTTAAACCAAGTGTTAGCTATAATTAAGTTGTGCTCTGTGCAAAATTATACCAGGCGGCTTCCTCTTTCATTTCTTAGCCCCAATCCATATTCACCTACTACGTTTCCTTCTCTCCCTTTTCCTACTGATGAATTCCAGTCACCCATTACTATTAAATTTTCATCTCCCTTCACTATCTGAATAATTTCTTTTATCTCATCATACATTTCATCAATTTCTTTGTCATCTGCAGAGCTAGTTGGCATATAAACTTGCACTACTGTAGTAGGTGTGGGCTTTGTGTCTATCTTGGCCACAATAATGCGTACACTATGCTGTTTGTAGTAGCTTACCCGTACACCTATTTTTTTTTATTCATTATTAAACCCACTCCTTTTTGTATTTATGACCCTATATTCATCTTACCAAAAGTCTTTTTCCTCCTGCCACCGAACGTCACTAATTCCCACTATGTCTAATTTTAACCTATCCATTTCCCTTTTTAAATTTTCTAACCTACCTGCCCGATTAAGGGATCTGACATTCCACGCTCCGATCCGTAGAACGCCAGTTTTCTTTCTCCCGATAACGACATCCTCTTGAGTAGTCCCCGCCTGGAGATCCGAATGGGGGACTATTTTACCTCCAGAATATTTTACCCAAGAGGACGCCATCATTTAATCATACAGTAAAGCAGCATGCGTTTGGGAAAAATTACGGCTGTAGTTTCCCCTTGCTTTCAGCCGTTCACAGTACCAGAACAGCAAGGCCATTTTTGTTAGTGTTAAAAGGCCAGATCAGTCAATCATCCAGACTGTTGCCCCTGCAACTACTGAAAAGGCTGCTGCCCCTCTTCAGGAACCACACGTTTGTCTGGCCTCTCAACCACCGTTGTGGTTGCACCTACGGTACGGCTAGCTGTATTGTTGAGGCACGCAAGCCTCCCCACCAACGGCAAGGTCCATGGTTCATATGCATAGAAAAGAGTTCTGTTTTATAACAAACATGTATAGTGAAATGAAACAGTGGAAACTCCAGGATGGAATAATGACAATATTATGAAAAGGTTAAGATTACTACTCACAACACAGTGGAGATGTCACAGATAGGCATAACAAAAAGAACCCCTCCCAGCCTCAACCTTCATTAGTCATTGTTGTATCACCCCTCAGTCCCCTTCCCTGTTCACACCTCAGCACTACACAGCTCTCTGTTCCAACAACTCACCCGCTGTCTCTTTACTTCTCTCCTTTTCCACTACCTGTCCTCCTCCCCACCCCCTCTCTAACCCCTCCACTACGCCTATCTCCCCTACCATCTCTCCACCTCATCAAATGATAAGTTGCCACATTTGAAACTGTTTGGGCAAAAATTATGAAAACTGTAACTGCGTAGATCTTTACATATGGTAGAAAACATTTGGTTTCTACAACCTTTTTCTTTTTATTTTTTTCCTTCTCTCTCTCTCTCTCTCTCTCTCTCTCTCTCTCTCTCTCTCTCTCTCTCTCTCTCTCTCTCTCTCTCATGGATTAGATACATATAACTTTTTTCTTTCTTTTTTTTTCTTTTGTTGTTGTTGTTGTTGTTGTTGTTGTTGCAACTGTTACCATGATGCATTCCAGAATGAAATTGTTACCATTTGCTCTATTATGTTCCTTTTGATGATAATGGTTACCATTGCGGTTACTGTGTTCCCTACTGTGCCACTCTTTCAAAATGTGTATGCCTATTGTGGTTGTATTTCCCAGTTGTTTCCAAACCTCTATCTAATTTATTTACATATTTCAAAAACTGGTCTGTTGTGTTGTCTGGCCCATAGGCTAGGTCCCTTTATACCCCAGCAGGTAACCTCCTTTTTAAAGCATCAATATGAGTTGAGTTCATCAAAAGGTTTGCTAAAATGAGCAAATTTTTTAAATTGATTTTTGCAGAACTGTTTCATGTTAATAGCCCTTCACTGTGATTTGGACTATTGAGATTTTTTTTATTGTAGCTTGTTCAGTTTCTGACCAAAATCTATCTAAAAATCCTTTCTTAAAATCTGTATTGGTTGTGTCATTATTATTACTGATTAGCCCAACTTAATGCTTAACTTTCAAGAAACTTCTTGACAAACTTAGTTTTCATAATATCAGTCATATTAGACACAAAATTATATCTGCAATGCTGCAGAAAATCTACAGGATATAAACTGCCTTCACCTGAAAAGTTTTTCACTGGAATGTTGCAAAACACGGTGCTAACATTGTTTATAAGATTTCTATTAACTATGTCACTGGACAATTCTTCAACCTTTTTACACAGGACAGAATCACTACTTTCTAGGATGCTGGTTTTGTTGTTAATTAATTTTACATTTTCTATGAATTTATTACCTAGAGTCTTCACCTGTGCAACAAAACTGCTTTCAAGTGCCAGTTTGGTATCAACATTAGTTTTCAAATTCAAAACAGAATATTTGCATTTTTTTTTACTATTTGCACTTTTTTTTTCCTTGGGCCCTTTTTTTTTCCTTGGGCCCTTTTTTGAAAGCAATTTTGTTTTTTCCCCGTCTTCAGCGATCTCATCTACAGTTTCGACCACAGTGTTAAATTGAAGTCCAATTTCTTTCATTTTGGACTCAAGAGACTCTACTTGACCATCTAACCTCTCAATTTTTTGGCTGAAATCATTTATTTGAGCTGTATTTTTACCAATGCAGTCAAATAATGCTCCTATTGAATGACAAGAGTTTTGTGAAGTGGTCCTTATTTTTGTGTTTCTGATTTTCACTTTCTTCATTAATTTTTGCAAACTGCTCAGAACTCCTTTTTGTTAATTGATCCTTGTTATCGTTACTCACTTTCATTAACAATGCCAACATAGTACTTACATAATTATCATCATCTCTTTTAATAACTCACATGATTCATCAGTATGTTTTTCGTGTTGTACTCCTTCATCAATTAAACTTTCCTGTACTTGTTTCACAACACTACTTGTTTCCCATTCTGTATTTTTCCCTGTTTCAGATTCTTGTACAATGACTATCATTGTTAATGGTTAGTCGACAACACACTCCACAAAAAAGGAGAAAGTAAAGAAAAAAAAAATTCCATTACTTAACTTTGTTGTTGTAGGTCGATGTTGTTAATTGTTCACCTCACTTTTTATTTTTTCATCCCTTTAATTCTTCTTGTTTGTGAACTCCTTTTGGTACTATTGTTTTCGTTTCATAGCTTTGGTTCATATTATCCAATCATTCACACAAAATTTTCACATTATATATACTTTTAATCTGCAACAAGAAAAATAGCCCAACACAGTATTCACATTTCAATTTTAGAAAATCCTGGATGAT
The DNA here is from genome assembly GCF_023897955.1 of Schistocerca gregaria. Taxonomy (NCBI): domain Eukaryota; kingdom Metazoa; phylum Arthropoda; class Insecta; order Orthoptera; family Acrididae; genus Schistocerca; species Schistocerca gregaria. The sequence continues at coordinate 1,067,676,994 of NC_064920.1, read as the reverse complement.
GCCACCATATTCTGACCATCACCACCCTATTTAGCCTAAAGCTGATTTATTAATTTTGAAATAAGGTAATAGATTGTGCAGCTGGTCACATTTTCAGAGCACTTGGCTCGCTGTAATAGTGACACACTGCAGAGAGAGGTAGTAGTGGCAGAGTTTGAATAAACAGTTTTCATAATGCTCATCTTGTATTATTCTTCTTCGTTGTCAGTAGTATGATCATAATCCATTCTGAAATGTTAATTTTTATACTGGTCTACAGGATGCTTGGCTTAATTTTCATAAATAATATGAACACTGATGGACTTCCTGGTGCTGAACACACACATTTTCAGTCATTTCACTTTACAGTACAAATCAACCACAATGCTAACACAACACACACAACTTGTACTCCACTTCAAAATCATACTGATAACTACCCAAAGACAAAGATTTACATCTAACAAGTAGCACATAAAGTACTATCATATATCGATATATTTGTGCCAAATCATCCTTGAAACATACATTTCAAAAATAAAGTACAAATAATTGCTTATCATTGCTTTTCTTTTTAAGAAGCCCATAATCATCATCGTAACTACATTGAATGTGTTTATATGTTGATGTTGATACATTTTCATATTGCTATATGGTGGTAGATTTCTGGATTTTGATTCTTCGACTTAGGAATCAGTCATTTCATATGATCCAAGAATGGGTAGTACATTTATCTCTACATAACCAGTTTTATTACACAATCCAGCCCCTCACCTGTTCCCATTCCAGCACTACACAGTCCTCTGTTCCACCAGTGGATCCGGTCTCCTTACTTCATTCCTTTTCTGCTACCTCTCCTCTCTCCACCGTCCTCCATCTAACCTCTTGACTGCTCTACCCTCTCTCCACAGCATTCCTACACATTCCCACTAGCAATACTTTATCCTTACCCACCTATACCCTGCTATCCCTCCCTGTCCCTGCCCCAGCCTCCTCCTTACCACCACCCAATTGCCTCTCCCATCGTGTGCTGCTGCTTGTAATCTGGCTTCAGAAGCTAGAGACTGTGGTTGTGTGTGAGTGCGAGTTACATGTGTGCATGCGTGTTTTGTCTGTTTTTGACAAGGGCGTTGTTGGCCGAAAGCTCATTTTCTGATAGTCTTTTTGTTGCGCCTATCTGTGACTCAGCATGTCCGCTATATGGTGAGTAGCTACAACTATCCTCTTCACAACACTTTTACATTCAGTCCTGGATTTTCCATTGTTTCAGTAGTGTCCATTATTTCCATTTCTATAATTATTCTGATTTATTCAGTTCTGATACGGTCTAACCTTGATATTTCAAGCACTTCACGTCCAACAAGGTATTTCTGTGGATAAACTTTGGTCATCTTGTCTATTACTTATTTCCCTGACTGTATGACCCCATGTACACATATGCTTTAAACTATTTTAGTGTAATGTATGAGCTTACTGAAACTTCCTGGCAGATTAAAACTGTGTGCCCGACCGAGACTCGAACTCGGGACCTTTGCCTTTCGCGGGCAAGTGCTCTACCAACTGAGCTACCGAAGCACGACTCACGTCCGGTACTCACAACTTCACTTCTGCCAGTATCCGTCTCCTACCTTCCAAACTTTACAGAAGCTCTTCTGCGAACCTTGCAGAACTAGCACTCCTGAAAGAAAGGATACTGCGGAGACATGGCTTAGCCACAGCCTGGGGGATGTTTCCAGAATGAGATTTTCACTCTGCAGCGGAGTGTGCGCTGATATGAAACTTCCTGGCAGATTAAAACTGTGTGCCCGACCGAGACTCGAACTCGGGACCTTTGCCTTTCGCGGGCAAGTGCTCTACCAACTGAGCTACCGAAGCACGACTCACGTCCGGTACTCACAACTTCACTTCTGCCAGTATCCGTCTCCTACCTTCCAAACTTTACAGAAGCTCTTCTGCGAACCTTGCAGAACTAGCACTCCTGAAAGAAAAGATACTGCGGAGAACATGGCTTAGCCACAGCCTGGGGGATGTTTCCAGAATGAGATTTTCACTCTGCAGCGGAGTGTGCGCTGATATGAAACTTCCTGGCAGATTAAAACTGTGTGCCCGACCGAGACTCGAACTCGGGACCTTTGCCTTTCGCGGGCAAGTGCTCTACCAACTGAGCTACCGAAGCACGACTCACGTCCGGTACTCACAACTTCACTTCTGCCAGTATCCGTCTCCTAATTCCAAACTTTACAGAAGCTCTTCTGCGAACCTTGCAGAACTAGCACTCCTGAAAGAAAGGATACTGCGGAGACATGGCTTAGCCACAGCCTGGGGGATGTTTCCAGAATGAGATTTTCACTCTGCAGCGGAGTGTGCGCTGATATGAAACTTCCTGGCAGATTAAAACTGTGTGCCCGACCGAGACTCGAACTCGGGACCTTTGCCTTTCCAGCTTCTTTCACTGCAGAGTGAAAATCTCATTCTGGAAACATCCCCCAGGCTGTGGCTAAGCCATGTCTCCGCAGTATCCTTTCTTTCAGGAGTGCTAGTTCTGCAAGGTTCGCAGAAGAGCTTTTGTAAAGTTTGGAAGGTAGGAGACAGATACTGGCAGAAGTGAAGTTGTGAGTACCGGACGTGAGTCGTGCTTCGGTAGCTCAGTTGGTAGAGCACTTGCCCGCGAAAGGCAAAGGTCCCGAGTTCGAGTCTCGGTCGGGCACACAGTTTTAATCTGCCAGGAAGTTTCATATCAGCGCACACTCCGCTGCAGAGTGAAAATCTCATTCTATGAGCTTACTTCTTGAAAGGATCGAATTTAATTATCAAATAACACATCATCCTTGCCCAATGATATTTTTAATATCTTTTAGACCCTTTCCATTTGAAGATATAGTTACACCTAGATATTTAAAAGAATAAAACGTAATAGTTAATTCACAGCATGATGCTGCTAGTCACTACTCATTAACATACTCTTGTTTTCTTTGTATTTATTTTGAAACTGCGCTTTTCAGACGCTTTGAACAGTTTCATCATTTTCAACAATTTAGGAGTGTGTGTAGTTATCATCTCGCACTGACGTCCCCATATTGCTACATTTAGTTCTTCATGACTTGAATAATTCTTCCATATAAATTTTAAGCAACAGAGCAGCCAATGAACAAACCTGTTAAACCTTTTACTAATTTTAAATTCCTCTGATAATACATAACCCATTTTCACTGAGCTGGCGCATCCACAATATAAGGCTGTAAGTGCATTAATGTAGGATATTAAGACACTATTATTGCTCAAGCTCTGCCACAACTTATTTAACCACACTGTGTCATACTTCCTGCCTAGGAATTTATATTAAATACAGGGAGAAATATATCAAATGGGGAAAAACCTGTCTTACAGGCAAGCAAGAACTATGGGTGGGCCAGTGGTGGCTGCAGCATCCTGTCGGAGTTTGGTACCCTGCACCTAGAGTTCTCATACCTGTCAGATGTGACGGGCAATCCTGTGTTCCGCATGAAGGTGGACCACATACGCAGGGTCATCCAGGCTATGGAGAAGCCGAAGGGGCTGTATCCGAACTACTTCAATCCCAAGACTGGAAAATGGGGACAACGTGAGTATATCGTTCATTTTTAGATTCGTGCTACTATTGTAATCTACTATTTTCCTTATACTGGTGCCTTTGTACTAGTTACGCCACAGTGAGTTAGACTTATCTCTGATGATCATTGCAATAACAATGGCTGTGAAGTTGTGGATGTTGTATGTTTATTACTGTGGAGTCATGAGTCATTCTATAAACATCATTCATCTGTCCACCTTCTAGCTATGTGCCTGATGGTTTATATTCAAAATACAAACCTGACATACAGCACAGATGACAAGGCAATAAAATTTCAAGCCACCAGTGAAAAAGTTAAACAGGTTGTACATCTGGGCTCACTTCTTTTGATTTTCCTCTTTCTGGTGTATATTAACAACATGTCACAACCGCTTAATTCCTACACAGTAAGCTGTGCAGAAGACAACTCAATATTACAAGGGGGGATAAAATATAAATGAGATTTTTGTTCCTGAACATCAACAGTTGGTAGGACTGACCCCACGCTTTTGCTATGCTTAGGCGGGACCGTTATAAGTGAGAAGAGGGTGCTGTTAGATACTTCCCACCATTTCGTCAGTATCGCTCACAGTGTCTGAGCAACAGGTGCACCCCTCCATTGCGCAATGCATAATTATCAAATTTCTTGCTCCCGAAGGAGTTAGTGGCAGAAATTTGCCAAAGATTGGCTGCACAGTTTGGTGATAAAACATTATCAAGAATGTGTGGAAAATCAGCAACACAATCACCATCCTCGGACCGGCATTACAGACAAAAACATTCATGCGGTTAAAGACATTATTGATGACGATCGATGGGTGAGAGTATCAGAAATTGCACAAAAAGTTGGAATCAGTTATGGGAGCTATCAAGCAATCGTGACAAATGACCTACAGTTCTGTAAAGTGAGTTTCCAGATGGGCCCCTAAACATTTGGCCGAAAATCTGAAGTTGAGACGTTTGGAGATCTGTCAGAGGCTTACAGCAAGGTTTGCAGAAGAAGGTGATGGATTTTTTAGTTGGATTGTCACCTGCGATGAAACATTGGTTCACCACTACATTCCAGAACCCAAACAAGCCAGTAAGGAGTGGTGGAGAAAAGGGGAGGCAGCACCAGTGAAAGCCAAGACTCAGCTGTCAGCTGGCAAGGTTCTTTAAACTGTTTTTTTTTTTTTTCGATCAGTGAGGCACTTTGCTGATTGATTTTTTACATGAGCAATGCACAATCAGTGCTGTTTACTACTGCGAACTGTTGAACAAGGTGAGAGTTGCATATCACAACAAAAGACAAGACCAATCGATTCGACAGGTCATCCGCCTCCATGACAATGTGCAACCCCATACTGTCTCCAAGCTACAGGAAATGTACTGGACTACACGTGATCGTCGTCCTTGCTTTTCACCTTGTGATTTCCATTTATTCGGACTGCTTAAAGAAGCTCTAGTAGAGCAACAAGTTGAAGATGATGAGAGACTCCATGCGCAACCCAGTTCTTTTTATGATGAGGGTATCAAAAAGCTGCCCATTCGCTGGAACAAATGTGTTTCCAAAGCAGGAGACTACGTGGAAAAATAAATTAGAACTGCCTTGAGTTTTTCAATAAATGAATTTAAATAAAAAAAATACAAACTTATTTATATTTGATTGGCCCTCGTATTATATTGCAGAATATGAAAAGATCTGGAATCTTCTACTACTGATGGTGTAACTGAAATGACTAAATATTTCAATGATCAGGTGGGCAATGGGAATGTCATTAGATCTTGGTTATTAAAAGTGAAACAATTAGTTCCACTCCACTAGTATAAACAATACGTGTTCTATTACAGTAACAGAAATTGGTAGCTGGAAATTTCATAGTTTGCGAATGAATGCTGTTATTGTGTAAACTACATTAATTTTAACAATTTGTCCATTTTATTTGGACTGTTGAGCTCCGTGGCCGTGGATAATGATATTTCACTGAAAAAATACGGCAACCAGCCACTTTTTAATGCGTTTTTTTATTTACGCCAATATGCATTTCGGGTTTGCACCCATCTTCAGCTGGCAAATTACATGGATCTTTAGTTACTACAGTAGTACAATCTCGACAGCAGTTTGGATGCTGCAGCAGGCATTCTCCTCTCCTTGTTTTTTCCTGGCTTTTCTTCTTTTTTGCAACGACACAAACACTTTTTATCACATATTTTGCACAGGCGCACTGCGTTATCCGCCATGTTGTTTGTTGTGCTTATCTGCAACCCAGCAACTTCCCTTTTCATAATATTGTTGAATAAAAATCAGCATTAGAAAGATAGACATTAATCCTACATTTGTTACATAAGCTACAGTAAGGTGTGTTGCACAATGGACCTTGAACTAACACAGACCCATTTATCCTGCCTGTCACTACTCTGAAGCATGGAGTGCACAAAAAGCAGTTACTCTCTCTCTCTCTCTCTCTCTCTCTCTCTCTCTCTCACACACACACACACACACACACACACACACACACACACACACACACACACACACACACACACACTAATTTCTCTAATTTTATCAGTTTGCTTGCAGAACACAGTATGTAAATATATTGTGTATTTGATAACCTGGGAAGGGAAAGCGGAAGAGGTGAGACTCATCTTTTTAGAATTCTATCCAGCTATTTGAACTTCATAAAAAATCTGGAGAAGTGAACAACATTCAAAAGTGTATCATGCAAATAGACATTTGGATAATACACTTTTTAATAAGCTGCACTTTTTTAGACACCCCTAATTATAATGTGCGTATGTATTTAGTAGGAAAAATAGCAGATATTATAGTTCATAGTTTTATCTGGTGGCACATGGCAAATAGTGAAAAATAATTTATTTGTAAATTATTGCAAAAGGTAATCTCTGGAATGAATTAAAAGTCAGCAAGTTTGTTTCTCTACTACGATTAATCAGAGCAATTGCTGTTTCTAGCAACTGTCGTTCCACATAAGATCGTGAATATGTAGCACACTTTAAACTATCTGAAAATTCTTGCTGTTATGTGGCATTTTAATTCTTTCTTTGATATGATAAATAATTCGAGGAATGAAGGAACATAATGCGAATGCAGTGTGCGTATACAGTATTTTTAACTTATTCACAATTTTTAGGATTCTGTACCTCAGTTGTCTGGCTGACTGTTAAAAATCCTTTTCCTCAGGAATAGAGTAGGCACATCTACTTTAAATTTATGTCACATACCAAGGTTTGTAATCTCGTAATGATGCAAAGCTGTTAAACTTCTACGTTAGTGCAGTCAAAAGATATGGCCATTTATGTCACACATTTTGATACTTGCAAACTTACTCATTAAAGCCTGTAGGGTATTTCCTGTTGAGCTGGAATTGTGAAATTTTGGCAGGAAACAAGTTTTAACAGAACAAATAAAGGGGGAAAAATCCTAAAAGTATTAATTTGTAATTATACAAACGAAAAAAGTATTGATTTCTATTCTTCTCTTTTGCCCCACTTCTTATCCTACTTTGGACTTAAAATTAAAACATCCTCTAAAGTCTTGGAATTTCTGGGAGTGACATCTTACCAGTGTCAGTGTTGATAACAGGCAAACATTTTTGAGATTCTTGATTGCTGTGATGCATTAACTGCCTATATATGAGGGAGGATCAAAATGCACAGTAATTTCCCCCCCCCCCCCCCCCCCCTCCAGTATTACAGCTAAAATGTTGAAATTCCATGATATAGTTTTACGTTTGTGCCACAGAGGGTACTTTGTTTTCATTTGCAACTTTAATGAGGAAAGCCTGAACTATGAAACAAACTTGACATACATGTTACTGTCGTCAAATTGTGAAGAGCAGCAAAGCGTAGTTTGACGTTTGTGAGCCAAAGGGCATAAACAAAACAAAGTGAAATTTACAGAGGCATGTGTGGTGTGTATGGGGATGTGTATATGGGTTACAGGAATGTGTCCAAGATGGCCCTGTGAACCTTACTGATTCGCCACTCTCCAGGTGACCGGTAACAGCTGCAACCCTGCAGAATCTCGGAGCCATTGAAGTAGCAATTTTGGACAACTGGTGTGTGCAACTGCAAAACTTATCACAGTAGTTCATCATTTCTTATGGTGCAGTGTACAATATTGTTCATGACATGTTGAAATTTTGAAATGTTGGTGCTTCCTGGGTGCTGAAAAACCTGACAGACAAACCACTACGATGGGCGAATGATGCCAAGCTTGGATCACTTAACTAATTATTCCACAAAACAGCATGACTTTCTGAAAGGAATCATCATTACTGATGAGCTGGGGGCCACCAATGCACGCCTGAAGCCAAGCAGACCTCTATGGAGTGGAAAGATGCTGGTTCTCCACTACGAAAGAAATTCAAAGTGATTGTCTGCTAGGAAAGTGGTTGTGACAGTGTTCTGGGATATTCATGGTGTGTTGTTGCCAGACTTACTGAACATGGGATCACTGTGACTGCTGTAGCCTACATTAAAATTTTGGTTGAGTTGTGTTGTGCCCTTCATGACAAACACCGCAGCATTAATGTTGAGTGTCAAACTACTTCATTACAATGCTCAACCCCATGCTGCTGCTCCTGTTCATAAGAAAATCTCCAAATTTGGGTGAGAGGTGCTCCTGCATCGACCATAAACTCTGGACTTTGCACCATTCGACTTTCATATATTCGGTCCTATGGAAGAAATTTCTGGCCGTGCAACATTTTTTTTATAGACGCAGAAGTGAAATCGGCAGGCCAACCAAACGGAGTTCTATGATCAGGGTGTATTGAAGCTGGCACCATGATGGTAGAAATGTGTCGAGAATGTTGTTGACTATGTAGAAAAGTCGGTCAAAGATATAAGTTCATTTGTGATTCTTTGTGTTTTGTTACCTAGTAAACTTTATGGTAATAAAATTATGGTGCGTTACTTTCTGATCTTTCCTCGTACATAATTAAGTTTGTACGGAACTGTCAGCATAGATGGTGTGCGTATTCCCGGCAATTTTTTGTAATATAAATATATATACCTTTGAAATTAGTAAGTCCTGTAATCCAACTGGAACAGAAGTGGGAATTTCAGATGACTGTAATGAGTTTTATAGTATTTTACACTAACCAGTGAGTGATGTCCGAAGATGACATCAATTCATGTTTAGGGCATCAAATTCCTATACAAGGTTACGTTATTTCTGATAAAGATAAATTTTAAGTCAGATTAGTGACATTTCTCTACAGTACATTATACAGTTCAGATGAAACCTGAATTTGTCTACCCCACTCAAAATTCATGAATTAATTCCACTTACATTACTGCCAGTGGTCATGACATTTGTTCCATGAGTGTCTGTGAGTAAACAGATCTATCTTTATGGAGTAGTAATGATAACTTCAGCTGTATTTATAGGTCTTACTTTATTTACAATCTTTTTCATTGTGGCATTATACCATATTCAGATACCCTAATTTACGAGGAGACCACGTGGTTACCGGGTAATTGTCATTATACATTGCGTAGAAGATCCAAAAAAAATCAGTGTCTGCTATGCTGGACTTTCTTTATTGCTCATGGTGTGAATGGCAACAGCTCATCAGGTAAACTACTTGTGAGTAAAAGTTGGTCATGACAACTAATCGAAAATTTGAAGAGATTGCCCTACAGACAGTGCCTTGGACACCTAAGCATTGCTACATATACATCAAAAACACATTCATGAATTGGCAATATGGGAGGGACTCCATAAATTAATTCCTTGACCACCTCAACAAGATTCATCAGTACATTAAATTTATCATAGAGTTTGAGGAGAACTCTCTCTCATTTCTTGATGTCCACATGCAGAAGAAACCTGATGGCACTCTGGGACACAGAGCATAGAGGAAACTGGCGCACATGGACCTGTACCTTCCAGTGACTAGCTGACATCATAAAGGACTGAGATACTCCTCTCTGACAATGCAGGTACATAGAGCAAAGACCATGTTATGAGAGCAACCTACCAATGAAGCTGGATCACTTGGAAGCACTCCTGCTTCCAACCGATACAGAAATGAAGTACCTGTACTTAAGAAGACACCAGGGCACACAGGTGCAACAACAAGAACAAAGAAAGAGGAAGCAATGAAAGCAAAGAGAAGATTGTGTTTGTACTTTGTTTTTGCAGGTTCTGCAAGAACCAGTCAAGCTCTTTCTGAGAAAGATATTAACCTCCATATTTCTACCGCAACAAAGATGATAAGCTTGTGGGATAGTGTGGAAGATAATCACAGATTTTGTACACATTGGGTCTATTACATTTCGTACAAATATGGGAAATCATTCATCAGACAGACACCAGACACATTGCTATGTCCCCAACATTGCACATAAAGGCAACAAAAGACTTGGGCAGGAAAATAAACGTGCACTGACCAAGGAGTACCGATGAATCTTGTTAATTGAGGTAAGAAGTTTGCCTGTAGCAGACCACACGAGTAGAGTAGAAGTGGATGGTGGAAGTGAGTTGCCAGCTATGTAAACAGTTCACCAGGGTGCTATTAAACTGTTGTGGAGTGGCCTTTGTGAGAATTAAATGCCATCTTCAGATATTATATAATGAGGTGGACTGGCACTTTGTCAGAAAATGGAAAGAGAAGTAGTCTTTCCAAAATGTCACACACAGTTCAATCTTATGCGGCAAGAAACCCTGGATGATGATACTATATTGATATTCCACAAAAACCTTTGTAGGTCAACCATATAAATTACAACTACTAACAAATAGAGAGGGGATGGCCAGTACTTACCTCAGCTCAGTACAGCCGATAGATACACAAAAAACAACCGAAAATTTACGTTCCTAGCTTTCGGAATAAATTTTCCTTCATCAGGGAGGAGAGAGGGGAAAGAAAGGGAAGAAGGGAAAGTAGATTTAGTTACTCACAACCCAGGTTATGAAGCAACAGGGAAAGGAAAACAGGGAGGGTAGTAAGGATGGAGGCATGGTTGTCAGAGGGAAGCCAAAGATATTCTACTGTAAGTACTGTGCCAGCTTCAAACCAAAGAGGATGCATACAGAAGTAAAGAGGTATATAGTATAAAGATGTAGGATGAAAAGATGCATGAATGGCTAAAGAGGAAAGAGAAAGAGGAGAAGACTGGAGAGTAAATGGGAGTGAGGTTGTTTAACGTAGGTTCAGTCCAGGGGGATAGCGGGATGAAAGGATGTGTTGGAGTGCAAGTTCCCATCTCCGCAGTTCAGAGGGACTGGTGTTGGGTGGGAGAAGCCAAATGGCACATACGGTGTAGCATGTTCCTAGGTCCCTAGAATTATGCTGGAGGGCATGCTCCACTACTGGGTATTGGACATCTCCTAGGCGGACAGTTCGTCTGTGTCCGTTCATGCGCTCAGCCAGTTTAGTTGCTGTCATACCAATGTAAAAGGCTGTGCAGTGCAGGCATGTCAGCTGATAAATGACATGTGTAGTTTCACACTTGGCCCTGCTTTGAATTTTGTATGTTTTACCAGTAGCGGGGCTGGAGTAGGTGGTTGTGGGGGGGGATGCATGGGGCAGGTATTGCAGTGGGGTCAGTTATAGGGGTAGGAAACCGCTGGGTAGAGAAGGTAGTCTGGGAATATTGTAGGGTTTAACAAGGATGTTACGGAGGTTAGGGGGGCGATGAAAGGCAACTCCTCTGGGTGGTGTGGGGAGAATTTTGTCAAGGGATAATCTCATTTCAGGGGTTGACTTGAGAAAGTCATATCCCTGGCAGAGTAATTTATTGATGTATTCGAGGCCAGGATAATACTGGGTGACAAGGGGGATGCTTCTGTGTGGTCTGAGGGTAGGAACATTGTTGTTGGACGGGGAGGAATGTATTGCTCGGGAGATCTGTTTGTGGACAAGGTCTGCAGGATAGTTGTGGGAGAAGAAAGCACTGGTCAGGTTATTGGTGTAATTGTTGAGGGGTTCATCACTGGAGCAGATGCGTTTGTCACAAATACTTAGGCTGTAGGGAAGGGAGCGTTTGATGTGGAATGGATGGCAGCTATCAAAGTGAAGGTACTGTTGTTTGTTTGTGGGTTTGATATGGACAGAGGTGTGGATGTGAGGTTCAACAAGATGGTCAACATCCAGGAAGGTGGCTTGGGTTTTGGAGAAGGACCAGGTGAAATTCAGATTCGAAAAGGAGTTGAGGTTATGGAGGAAATTAAGGAGTGTTTCTTCACCATGAGTCCAGACCACAAAGATGTCGTCTATAAAGCTATACCAGGCCAGGGGAAGCAGCTGTTGGGTCTTTAGAAAAGCCTCTTCCATGCGGCCCATGAAGAGGTTGGCATAGTACGGAGCCATCCTGGTTCCCATGGCCGTTCCCCTGATTTGTTTGTAGGTCTGGTCTTCAAAAGTGAAGTAATTATGGGTGAGGATGAAGTTGGTAAGTGTGATAAGGAACGAGGTTTTTGGAAGATCTTCGGGTGGGCGTTGGGAGAGGTATTGCTCAATTACAACCTTAGATTAGTTTCATTGGTGTGTGAAGAATCTTGCAGCTGTGTCATAATCTTTCAGTGTATGAGGCATGTAATGTGATAGTAAAGATATGATTAAGTAAAGTGTTTAATGATGTGCTTAGGAAAATGTAAAGAATTTTAGCTGTGATTCATGTGTGAATAATGTATAGGTCTAAATAGGAAAACAATGTCCATTGCAGATCATATGTCCATTGGTGGCTTGGGTGACAGCTTTTATGAGTATCTGCTGAAGGCTTGGCTGCAGTCGGGCCGCGAAGACCAGGAGGCACGCCAGATGTATGACGATGCTATGCATGCCATCATCCAGCACATGGTCCGTGTATCCCCTGGTGGCCTTACATATATCTCGGACCTAAAATTTGATCGTTTGGAACACAAAATGGATCATCTTGGTTGCTTCTCAGGTCAGTATTGCCAAGTAGTGAATATTTCAAAGTTTTCTTGACAAATCTTGACAGTTGTTTTAATTTTGTTGCCCTCATATGTAAGCAATTAAATGTGCCACTATTTGTCACAGGTGGTATGTTTGGTTTGGCTGCTCACACTCTTAAAAATGATATGTCAGAAAGATACATGGAAATTGCCGAGGGTGTTACTAGAACCTGTCACGAGTCGTATGACAGGACTGCTGCGAAGCTCGGACCGGAAGCTTTCCGCTTCACTGAGGCTATCGAAGCGAAAGCACTGAAGAGTAATGAAAAGTATTACATCTTGAGGCCAGAAGTCATTGAATCATACTTCATCATGTGGAGACTGACCAAGGATCAGAAGTACAGGGACTGGGGCTGGGAAGCTGTACAGGTATATAGATTTCACTTTTTACAATAATCATAATTTAGTTTTTATTAGTGGAAAATTATTGAAGATAATTTGTTCTTGCTGTGTTTGCATTATTATTATTATTATTGGTGATTCATAGGAGCTGACTGTGGGCTTTGCTCACTCCTGCTCCCAAGATTACGTAATTCTTTCTTGGGGCTTTCTTTGCTCTCCTCCATCCAGGGGGACTGGATCTTGCTTTTGATTGTTCTTAATTTATTCTGTTTGTCACTACTTTTTTGTGGAAAAGATTTGTCGGAAATGTCTTCAGACGTAGCTGCAGATGTTTGAAGATCTTCTATGGTACTTGTGAACCAGGGGCCTGCAGTTTTGGTTTTTGTGTCAAAAAAATAAATTGTGATTGTAGTCAGCTTCTTTTTGTTCTATTAAATAGTGCTAGTCTTTTATGGATTGTTCCTGTGAGATTTTCTACTTTTCTATAAACCTCTGCCTATGACTTTCTTTTGATGAACATCTTTCATATAACTGAATAATTCCAATACTCTTCTAATGATGTAGCACCACTTTTTTTTTCCAGCTCTCCAAGAGATCCTTCACCACCACTTCGGAACAAGGTTTTGTGTCTGTTGTTTTGTTTTAGGGCGCAAAAACGACTGAGGTCATATGTGCCCAGGGAACAAGGTTTTCGACTGCATACAAAAATACTGGTTTCAGGACTGTTGCATAACAGCATATCCTGATGTTCTGCAGCAGCTGACCTTGGTTGCAGATTGTTAATTATGTCTGGTAGACTGTTTCAAGTTTCCTTATTCACTGCTCTGAGTCCTAACTGTTTTTCATAGTGATATCCCATAGGTGCTTAATTTTCTCTACTTTGCTAATGTCACCATATTTTGTTTGACATTTTTGTAGTTCATAGTAATTGTTTTTCAGTACTTCCATTTCCTCTGAGGTTATCTCTAACCTTCGGCTTTATTATATGCGTTATATTATATTATACTTTGTATAGTGTTATAGCTAGAACAAACATGATTTATAGAACAGAGAACTTTCTAGAGCCAATGTAAGATACAATGAAGTACAGCCTGCACATAGCACTGAATAAATTGAATGGACAACAGTAATACAGATTACAGAACATGCTGTACACTCATTTGTGATCACTCAAATAACACCGTTTCTTTGGCGGCTCACCGGGGGATGGACTTAGATGGCCTATATAAGCAGTCTTGTGACCTGTATGGATGCACAATCTCTCAAATCACTTGCCTCAGGAGTGAAGGTACATTATTCCTCCTTTTTACTTATATAAAAGCACTAAGCACGGAAAAATATATTGAACACTGAAAGCTGCTCTGGTACTGAAGAAACAGACTGGTACCAAAAAAACACTGGCACTGTGAAGAAAAACAAAGCACTGATCTCTCAAGACACTGATTACTAGTCACAGAAAACACCAGTGATGGTGCAGATAAAAATTTCATTGCCCAACAACAACAACAACAACAACAGCGGCTGCTGCAGCATGTAGTGGGCAGGCACCGCTGAGTAGGAGTGGAAGTGATGAGGGGGCAGTATTGTGCACTGTCCCCCCTCCCCCCCCCCCCCCTCACCCCATGAGAGGCCATAAAGCAGGACTGGGGACGGCATCTCCATAGTGATATCCTTGTTGAGGTCAGTGGTTGGTCCGGAGCTGTCACCAGAGGCGTCAGAAATGACGGCCGCACATGGAGGCGGTGGCGGTGGCAGTGGCGGTGGCAGCTGCAGTGTTAGGTGCAGCGATGGCAGTTGAGGAGTGAGGGAAGGTACAAGGATCCCAAATAGCTATTCGCTGTGCAGTGATTCCTGCTGCGGCACGAATGAGACTGACTGTGATAAGGAACAGGTATCGGCAGTGGCGGAGGCAGTGGGCTCCCCCACAGTGCGTGGCCGCAGCTCGTCAAAGTAACAGGATGTCTGCCCATCAGGAGGGCACGGCCCCAGTGATGCTTGATGACATTTCGGCCTGCAGCTGAAACCATGAGCCCAGACAAGCACACCTGGCTGGAGCTGTTGTGGAGCCAGCAATGTTAGTGGATGCAGTGTCAGATGCAAAATGTAGAGGAGGGTCTGTGGTTGGCTTTTAAGTAGCAGTTCCACCGGGCCCTTATCCCCCACCAGAGTGAAACTGTACGAACTCAAAAATTGGTCTAAACAGCTTCAGGGGTCCTGCCAAATACATGCTTCCGCATCGGACTATTAAATGTCCAAACCGTGCGTTTGGCCTCACCATTAGATTGAGGATGAAAAGGGGGAGCTGTGCACCAACCCGACAAAAAGACGCAAATTATCGAGAAACAAACAGGGGGCCATCATCAGTACCTGTGGTATACAGAAGACCCTGAATTGCAAAAAGCTTAGAGAGGGCTGAAGAAGTGGCTGCCACAGATGTGGATGGGAAATGCGCCATGTAGGGAGACTCAGAATAGGTGTCCACTACAAGACTCGATACTGATTTAGGAAGGACCCAGCAAAATAGATTTGTAGACCATCCCACAGCTGCTGCAGCATCGACAACGGGGGAAAAAGGTGCCCGTGGGGCTGCCTTTTGCTGAACACAGTGAATGAATTCAAGGAGTGATAAACCATGTAACATCCCCATCTAAGCCTGGCCAATACACATGCTGGCAGGCCAAAACTTTGGTGTGAGAGGTCCCCCAGTGACTAACAAGCAGAAGTTGCAGTACATTATGATGTAAGAAAATAGGAATCGCAACCCAGGGAGCAGTGTCCTTCATAGATAACAACAGAACACTGTCAAACATAGAAAGCTGGTGCTGGATGGAGAATTAATTACACCAGGGATCCAAGGCATGATCTAAGGCAGGGGCGGGCAAACGTTGCACACGGCACATGAGTGTACAGCACTGCACATGCAATCGTCGACCGGGATAGTGGCGACAACCGACAGGTTGCGGTATGCTCCCAAGATAGAAGATCCAAAGTTGGCTACTGACCTTGTGTTTTTAGTGGACTTACCTGACACATGAATGCATTGAACATAAGTTTTAAAGGAGAAAATCGGCTAATTTCTCAAATGGCCGAAAAGTTGCAAGCTTTCACTAACAAGCTTGAGCTGTGGGAACAACAGCTCTCGTCAGGGAACGCAGTGCATTTCCCTAATCTGTCTACTGTGCGAGAACAGAATTGCAAAGAATATGTTTCCGTACTTAGTGTAAAAAAAGAGGAATTTCTCAAGCGATTTGGGGATATATCATATTTATCCCAAGCTTTCGAATGGTTCTCGAGACCATTTGCTGTTTCTGTAGATGATATTCATCCCAATTTGCAAAAGGAATTAATAGATCTACAGTGTAATTCTCGTCTGAGAGAAAAGTTCCTTTTGGCAAGACGTGTAATGGACTTTTATCACGACTTTCCAGAGCAAGAGTTTCCTTGCCTACATTGTGAAGCCTCGAAGATAATGGCAATGTTTGGCTCGACATTCGTTGTGATAAATTTTTTTATCTTATGAAAATTAATAAGTCTTGGTTAAGAGCAAACATCAGTGATGAAAATTTACGTAGCTGTTTGCGTTTGTCTGTATGTAGAAATTTTGTTTCAGACATTAAACATATTGTAAACCCACCTGTGATAATTAAATAAAACGTATCGTAGGTAATAGGTACTCTTTCAAACCATGATTTCTTTCAAGCACTCCTACTAACCTTATTCCTTCATTCAATAAAGCAAGCTAGGAAGCAAAACGCATTACAGAGGAAGAAGCGGAGAGACGGTATGGTGGGGAGGGGAGAGAAGCGGGTGGCCAGCTTGCCCCTGTGTGCACGCAGAACACCTGGTAACTGCACATGAGCAAGTGCACCGTGCACGTGCAGGATTCCTGCCTACCCCTGATCTAAGGGTTTTTCTGGACACCTGTGCCACACAAAAGAGAGGAAGGCAAGATATGGCATCACCATTGATATGTTATGCCATTTGCTGGTAATGGATTTGATAATGACAACAACAGAGGAAGAGAGCCCACGGGTGCAAACGATGCACTGCCTTGTCTGGCATGGAAGCCAAAGAAAAAGAGCAATGAATGGTGTGTGATCCATTATTAAATTGTACTTGGAACCATTCAGGAAGATGTGAAACTTGTCAAGGTCAAACACAAATACTAAAGCCTCCTTTTCAATGTGAGAGTACCACTGTTGAGCAGGAGTTAGTCTTAGAAGCATAAGCAATGGGTCATTTAGAATTGTCCGCATATTTGTGCACCAAAACCACACCAAGACTGTGCTGAGAGACATCTGTAGCCAAAAATGTGTGCATGGGCTGAGAAACAGTGGATGTGTCCAGTAAAGCCATGAGAAAGCCGTAGTTGCATCGACATGGTGACACAACGTCTTGACGCCTGTGCAGGAAACCTCAAAACCTAGCTGGAGGCCAAACCGCACAATAACCCTGGGTTCAGTGTGGGGCGGCAGTGAGGTGGGTGGATTGCTGTGGCCTGTTGTGGGGTTGTGAACCACTGAGGGCTGTGGCAGGACGAAGCCTTTCCGCCATTTCCAGGTCTGCGGTTTAATAAATACATACATACAATGTTGGAGTATATCTGTCTTTTGTCAGTAAGAAATAAAATCCTGAAATATACTTTTTCATTATGAATAGCTATGCACTGTATAGTGCTTCAAGAATATTTTCTGTAATTTATAACTTCCCTTTCTGGACAACTTTTAGAAGTCACATTACCATTCTTTATGTAGGACAGTTACCCCTGTGAGAAAAATGTTAAGGTAGGGCACTAATGACATGTGAAATGCAGTATGCCATTTTCTAACACAGCTTTTCGTTTTCTGACAAAATGCAGTTGTCAGTTTACCCTGGTTTATTGTGATTTTTTCTGTTGTGCATGTATTATCATGTTTGTAATTTAGTGATTTTTTTTTTTCTATCAGCAGTTAGTTTTTAAACGTTTTAACCAGACTTGCCTGGTGATGACTGTATATGGATTCCAAATAATTTATCCCAAAATCAAATTTCTGTTATCATCATAATTAGTGAATATTGTGAATAGAAGACACCAGAATAACGACCACATGTACAGATGTTAATGCTGTTTTGTATCAAAGAAATGCATTATGTTGTTTATTGTTGTAATTTTGTGTCTTTGTTGTTTTATTTAGGCACTGGAGAAACACTGCAGAGTTCCTGGTGGCTATACAGGCCTAAAAAATGTTTATCTTGATGATCCTCCAAAGGATGATGTGCAGCAAAGCTTCTTCCTAGCAGAAACATTGAAGGTACTTAAGAAATATACAGGTTATACAAAATTTGAAATCTTATTATAAATTTTGCTCATAGTAATTCCTCAGCTACTTTGTGCTTAATTTCTCCAAGGCTGTGAAAAAACAAAATACTGGTTTAAGCAATGGAAAATCCAGGATGGAATGTAACAATATTATGAGAAGGAAAGTTGCTACTCCCACATAGTGGAGACACTGTGTTGCAGATAGGCACATCAAAAAGACTCTCACAGTTAAAGCCTTCAGCCATTAAGGCCTTCGTCAACAATACACGTGTGCACCCTCCCCCCCATGATGGGAGTGTCAACTGGGTTGGGAGGGGGACAGATAGTATCATGAGGGTGGCATACAGTGAAGTGCTGCATGTTAGATGGAGGACAGTGGAAAGGTGGGGAAGGGAGGGGTGGGGGAAGTAATGGAAAAGGAGAGAAATAAAAAGATTTGGTGTGGTGGTGAATGATGGCTGTGTAGTGCTGGAATGCGAACGGGGAAAGGGGCTGGATGAGTATTCAATGATTGTGTAGTGTCAAAGGTCACAGTGATGAAAAGTGGTAGTGTTACCAATAGTATGTCTGTATTTACCTTTGGGGAGGCCAGTTGAGAAACTGCTAGAATAAAAAAATCAACAGCATCACGACTTGTGAACAAGCTATGGCAGCTTCAAAAACAAGATGTTAAAGTTAACTGAGTCAGCCAGGATGTGGTTTGAATGACCTCACAGTTTTGAAATTCAGTATCTCTGTACAGAATGTTATACAGGAACATAGATGTCTCCTCTTCACATTTTATGTCACCTACATCACTCAGTTATGTACTTGCAAGGCTTTGTAAAATAAAGTGGAAGGATGTATATCGGGAAGCAAAGAATCCTCCAAGTGAAGGCGAAACTGATAAAACAGCTGACTGTTCCTTCAATGTGAATTGTGTGCATTTGAATATTGTGTGATAGTAAAACATCATGGATGAGAAAGAGGCATGAACAGGTGATGCAAAGAGTTTGAGAGACTCTGACTGAGAGAGTACTGAAAGAATGCATGATAGGCTGTATTCTCACACAAATATCTGGAGATCTGTAGCAGTCACCTTTTGCCACTTGTCTCCACAGTGAGGTATTATGCGTTTACTGGCCACTAAGGTTTCCTGGTAATTTTACATCAGTGATGACAAAGGGCTGAATGGTGTATTGTCAGAGTGTTGTGAAGAGATGGGGACTGACTGAACATTGTATTCTCTCAAATCTAACTTCAGTTTATGCAAGCATGACCAGTAAATCTGTGTGAGAATGCACACCCAGTGATATACATTCTGAGATGTGGTGTTATAGTGTGGTGTGCAGCTCTTAACTAATTCATTTTCCCCACTTTGTTGTCCTAAATAGCTGGTCTATCTTCTCTTGATCTTTAACTGGCCGAAACTGTTGCCGACGGAAGTATATTTCCAATAATGTAGCTCATACAGTATGTAATGTTGGATATTAATCACTTTTGACAATGCTTTTGAAATATTAACAGTTGATAATCAGTTCAGGTTTTGTACTTCTTTTGAATGCAGGTAAAGGAATGTTACTTACTGCATATAACATACAGTTCTTTATATCCCGTTTTAGTGCTGCAGACTTACCCTCTGTGAAATAACAAGCAGTTTCTTTAGTGTGGCAAAAGAACAGTCAACATAAGTCACAAGAATGGTCACTAAGTTGGGTTAGGGCATAATTTCACCAGGATAATACATTGTTTTTCAGGTTGAGCAAAAAATACCACAAGTAAATGAGATTGCATAGTGAAAGTATGCTCACAGTAGTTAGCACTACCTGTTGCTACTTTGTATTGTTATTGCAGCAGTCAGCCCTTGTCAAAATTAATTACAGTCATCAGTCAAATGCAGATTTGTAGTGTGAAGTAATTAAAAGATTTTGTCATTGAGTTAATAAATGACACATGCAGGACACGAGACAGAAGTCAGACGAGACCCAAGTCAGATGAGGTACATTTTATGAGCAGTTACTTCTACCACACCAACTTTGGTGAACTTTCCTGTACCAACTGACATAGTTGTTGCTTCGGTGATTTCTGGTCATGCAATGCAGACTTTGAGGCTTAAATGGTGTGTCATAAAGCCTCGTCTAAGAATGCACTGTTGTTTTATAAATTATGCAATACTGTGGAAATGGGCTAGCTTGAATTTGACTGTTTTGAATGAATTGCAAGATTTTACTAAAATATGGCTTATAAAAAAATGTTACTGTATAGAAATTTAGAAAAATATATACTATTACACGTTCAAAATGTGAATCCTGTTGTAGACAAATGTGTCATATTAAAAATGGTAGTAAATTACATGATTATTAATTAGTGAATTAATTAGTGCATTAATTAGTGCCACACATCACATTGTACAGAAAAAATAAAGTAACAAAAGTACATCAGAATGTAACAGTGGTTAGGCCAACATTTGAATGAAAATGTTTTATGTCTTTTTTTTTATTATTCTGCCAGTTAGCTCATAGATTTTTTGACTTATCAAACTGTAGTATTATCTTCAATCAACTATAACCTTTAATTAACATAATTGGTGGCAAAAATAATATTATAAATGGAATCGGTGAAATGACAATAGATTTAAATTGAACTTTGCCTGATAATTAATTTGCAAGTTTTCTTGTGGCTATCACATGTTACATAATCTACTGTTTCAGAGCTGTGGAAAAAAATCAGTAATTTTTTGGGAGCCAATGATATAGCAGAAGGGGGGAGTACTTTTACTGTTTGTGGACAACTGAACACCACACCACCCTCACAGGAAATTTTGTGCTCAACTGCCTTTACTTGTTCCTGATGATGACATTTTAGCAATGCAGTGTTTCACCTCATGTCACAGTGTAGGGATGCTAAATGTAAAACAGAGCAGAAATTTAAATTTACTTAAGAACTTTCAATTATTATTTTGGTGTTCCATTTGTGTGTTATGACTAAGGAGGGTGATGAAGTGGTTAATGCTGGCCCAAGTGCAGGTGCAGATAGTAGAGGCCACTCGCCAGGCAACTTCATTGCTTGCACTCTTCTGGTGTGCCACCTCTGCCTGCAGGTGCCCTGTACAGTCACATAGCTATCACCTGTGCTCTTGACTGGCCGCACGTTAGCAGTTTGCCCATAATTGCCCATGGATGGGCACATGAGCTGGAAATAGCCTGGTTGAAATCAACCTTGAGAGTGGGGCAAGCCTACTTCCTTACCCTTAACTGCTTAAGGTGAATGGTGGTGGTGATCATTTCAAAAGAACGTGATTTATTTCATTCACAGAGCTCGACCTTGTTGTTGATAGGGCTTAGAACACTAAAATTCCTGTTATCTTGCTTTGAGAGCTTATGTGAGTAAGAATAGGAGCAAACTCAATCAAGAGGTGGTACATTTGTTTCATAATGCCACTTGATAACTGTCAGGTTTTCTGCATGCTTGAGGTAGAAAATCACACATCTGACTGAACTATCAAGGCTGCAAATGCAAACCAAGTAGGGAGCTGCCAGCTGCATTTTCACACAAATCTTCTTCTACATTTCTACGAAAAAACTTTTGATTATTGTCTCATATAATTAGGAATTACAATCAATAATGGATATGGAAACTGTTGATGTCCATGACTAATTTACAAATCAACAGAATCAAACAATGGAAACTCCAGGTAGGAATATCAACTATATTAGGAAAAGGGTAGAATGTTATTCATTGTTGAGGCATCCTGTTGAGTTGCAGACAGGTACTGTGACCAAAATAGTGTGTCATAAAGTGTGGGCCCTAATCTTAACCAGTAAAGAAAATAAAAATACTGAACTTTAAGTTATAAGTAAAACT
Organism: Schistocerca gregaria; assembly: GCF_023897955.1. Lineage (NCBI taxonomy): Eukaryota > Metazoa > Arthropoda > Insecta > Orthoptera > Acrididae > Schistocerca > Schistocerca gregaria. The sequence continues at coordinate 1,067,655,010 of NC_064920.1, read as the reverse complement.
CCCAGCTAACAGCAGAAACGTTTACATGAAGAAACAAGTTTGAGGTTTAATGAAATAATGTCGGTTTGACCCTTTGCACAAATTAAGTGCCTTGGGAAGAGATTTGAAGGGCCCATTTAATAATCAAAAGGAAAAGATGTTATTACAACAGCAGCAATAAGTCAAAGCCTTTAAATCACCACATGGAAGATTGGCTGCAAGTCACAGTTATCGCCGTGTTGCCGCAAAATCACCAGCTCTCTCCCCAATTGAAAACTGCTTTCGGACACACCGGAAGCCTACCCTTTCATTATGCAGTATTTGAAAACAGTGTATGTCATTTCAAGGAGCCTAAGGTAGACTACCACAGAATCTTTACAGGCATCATAAGAGTCCATCATGTATTGTCTGTCTGGCCGTTTCTGAAGAGCTTGGGAGTATAATAGTTAACTACTGAGAATAGCAAATTCTTGGTGCATTTTCCAATATTGAGGATTGCACAATGGCATTTAATAATTTGATGCCATCTCCACCGGTACTATCATTCTCCAATCCAAGTATTTTTCTATTCAGAAGTTTCATTGCAAATGCAACTATTTGTGTGTAGAAGTGGTGGCAACATTACCTTTGCTAAGTAATAATTTGCCTTTGTTATAATATTATGTATCCTGTTGTGTGTATTCCACTGTTATTGTTTTTCACTGATCATTCTATACTAATTGTCATTAACTTACAGATTGCGAGACTGGTTAGGAAATACCTGTTGTTCATAGCTGTTCCTTATTTTCTTCCAAAAGTGTACTACTGTCAATTGCAACAAAAGATACTACACCAGGTGATGATTGCCATACGTGTTGTCAGTGTGATGTGTTTTTGTTTCAGTACCTGTACTTGCTGTTCAGTGATGACAGTTTGATTTCACTTAATGAGTGGGTCTACAATACAGAAGCTCACCCACTGCCAATAAAAGGTGTCAACCCACTCTACAGAGAGCAATTATAAGGACTGACTCTTTAGGATGCTAATTTATTTATTTCAGGTAACAAAAAAGTAACACTTACTGATTCTAATAAATTTAAAGTTCTGTATTTTTATTATATTTTTAGTCATAGCCATTTTCATTACTGACTGTGACTGTATTGTTATTTTGAATTACTAGCATATTTATTCCCCTTTGTCTCCTTACCTATATTTTGTCTTTCATTTTTTTGTTTGGTAATTTTGTGCCAGAATTTTTTGTGAGCTAAGAGTGGTAACAGTCAAACAAGATCTCCCTACTCTCATTATGAAATAACCTGTAAATGTTCATTCTCCATCACAGCACACAAATACAGCCCATACTCGTACTGCCACTTCTTCCTGCAGTGCTGCAGCGCAACTGGAGTGAGGCACATTGGGAGAGTCTAATGGCGTCAGCCAGGTGAAAGTGTTATAGAAATATGAAAAAGGGGGGGGGGGGCGGGGGGTTCGAAAAAAGTAAGACCTTTGGAAAGTAGGTAGTTGCAATAGCAAGATACTTTAGACTTTACTGAAGAAAGTCAAGGGAAGTGGTTCTGAGGTCAAGAAAACTAATAGTGGCTGGGAGAGCACAATGTACGGACACCAAATGGAGCTTTTGCTTTGATGGAAATCAATAAAGTTGTGGAACAGAGGTTTCCTGAATCTGTTAGAAGGTTGGCATCTAAAACTAGAAATAAACTTTGGTTATTGCAGATAAAATGAGAAAGTAGTGTAAGAAAGAGTTAAAACATAAAATAGCAGGGGAAGTGGGAACAAAACTGTGAACAGTGCTGTAAATTTAAAGAAGGTGTCTACTACAATTGCCAGCATGAAATACAAGTAAAGCATAAGGGACAACAGTATGTATAACAACAGTAAACTTTAAAACTAATTTGAATTAGAAAGAATGGCCATGTTGTTATAAATCATTGCTGGGCAAATTTAGTGCACTGGTGTTTGAGGAGGACTGTGAGATAATTTCGCCACCATCATTGTACAGGGACAATGAGAATACAATAAGAGATATTACAGCATATACAGAGGCATACAGACGGATGTTTTCCCCTTGCTCAATCCACAAATGGAGTAGGGGAGAAATTCGTTAATTTTTGTCTGAAGTACTCTTTGCTGTGGCCTGTGCAGTGGCTTTTGGAGTGTGTGCACTGATCTATGTTGCAATTAAGTACTGTTGAAGAAAAATCTTGTTAATGGAAGAGAGTGTTTAGAGAGTACAAGTTATGAAATTGGAGAAAGGTGGTATTGTGTGCAGCATGGAACTCTTTCTGATGAGTTAAGGACATCTGTTACCATCAACATTTTTACCTGCATCAAATGGGAAATCCATGGAAGAATGTTTCTACAACTTCTATGGCACTTTAAGATTTGAGATAGGATCCGAATCTGTACTAGTTTTGATGCACCAGATCTCTCATATCTCTAGTCGGAAAATGCTGTAGCTGTTGAGAGGTGAGAAATGATTCATACTAGTAAACAGCCTCAAATTGTGGATGAAGAAGACAGACTGATTGCATCCTTTGTCTGGGAAGAGGTAACAAACTGATTCTGGAGGGAGGAGGAGGAGGAGGAGGAGGAGGAGGAGGAGGAGGAGGAGGAGTGGTGGTTAGAATTTTATTATCAAATTGATGTGTGTTGACATGTTATGTGTTGTTATACTGTTGCCAGTCACCATGCATATTTAGGTTAGATATTAACCAATTGGAAGACATTAGACTTTTCTGAATGAATACTATGCTTTCATTTATAAGTTCACTTCCTCTTTTGAAGTTAATCTTGCCAGAAGTATCTGGTTCTGAAATAAATATTTTTGCTGTAAGTCTTGTTATTAGTATTATGTAGTTGTCAGTGGTAGCATTTATAATTGTGTTTTCATTTTTCCCCACAGGTTAAAATGTTGGACCAGAGCTGTGAAGTAGAATTTTCAGAGTTTGGAACATTCTCCTGTTGATATTTTAGTGAAGAGATGATTTAATTGGTTATTAAGACTGTTATTCATATTGAATGACATTAAGGGAAAGGTGACTTTGGGAATATTTTAACAAATAAGTTTTGTAAGCTTCCAAAGTGTTACGAAGTAGTGATAAAAATGTGAAGTCACGGGACTGACTGAACCATGAGTGGACAGTTGTGTTGTGGAGATGCTATTCTGTAATATACCGTGTGTGTCTGAATACTGAATTGATGAAGACAAGAATATGTGCGTTTCTTTTTTAACTTTTTAACTCTTGAAAACAAAAGGAGCAGTGTAAATAGAGCACAAAACTGTGTGTACCCTCTTCTTAATGAACTGAGTGGCTTTGAAAGAAAAAAATCACATTGAATATAATAAGGGTACAGTTTTTGTGATGTTTGATAGCATTCCAATGTAATGAGAGTATCGGGCAGACATCATGATTCAAAAATCAATTTCCTTCTCCTGTTGGTTACATCATACAGGAAATCTCTAGATTTCACATAAGAATGTGAAGTACAATATGGTAGATGTTCACTTGAGGATAGTGAAAACTGCTGTGTCCACATTTTTGTACGATGAGAATTATGGTTATGTTGAACTTGTGAATGTTTTTATAATTAAAAAAAATCATCTTTTATTTGTTAGCTTATTTGGTTACGTTTCAGTCTCTACATTGTCATGATATTCCTTCAGAACCAAAGCTTTCAGTCAGGGTGCTCTACTGAGCAACCCATTCAAAGCCTAAAACCTGACCATCTGTGGTCCTGTAAATCAAAAAAGTAAATACCTATAACTTAATTATTCACAAAGTCCTTAACATGAAATATGCTTCCACACCCTGGGTAATTCTGTGAAGGAATGCAGCTGCAGTTTTTTTTAATAAAAGTTTATTTTATTTTTATTCTTTCCATCTAAAGATCTCTTTATTATCTTAAAGTATTCGACTGAGTTTTATTTCAATGTGTGTTCGACAAACTGTTAACAGCCTAAGAAAAGTAGTATTTTATCGCTGCTGTGAGGATTTCTTACTGTGATACAGTGAAACCAGAGCTGTCATAGGGAAAGACAGGGGGCCAGTTAAAACTATGATTATTATCATCATCTTCCAAGGTACAAAAACATGTCCTCGTCTGCCCACGAGGCTTGGAAACTCATTTGTGTCAAAAGCATTTTCCTGTAATGCATTTAATATTTAGCAGAGCATATGTGTAGGCATACTAGTGTTATGACTGAGAAAAGATTATCTAATTTTTTAGATGAATCTGGGCCTCTTTTAAGAGCCAACATAATTAATGTTCATGTTGAATTGAGCCAGTGATACATACATTGTTGCCCTACCACCAGTTTTGTTCTATCTGATCACAATGTACAGTTATATAATTCCTTTCAATTATCCAACGGCCACACAATTTGCAGTCTCTTGTTACTTCTTTCTGTTCTTCCAGCATCATCTACCAGAAAAAATGGTAGTTTTCTCTCTCCGTTATTATAAAAATTATTACTGTACTTTTCTGGTGCTGATATAACACACATATCAGCCACCTCTTCATTGAAATACATAGAAGCTGTGGCTTTAATAGTTTGAAGTAAAATGATAGTACTTACTTTTTTCTCCATCTCATTTGTGTGGTACTGTATTAAGCCACAGCACAGCTGTATCTTGTGCATTTGAACTGTTCATTGCTTCAGTATTTTGCTGCCTTGACTGTATTGTGTACATCAATTTTATCTGAAATGTTTATCCTTTATAGTCTGGTTATTGCAACAAGTGTTTGATTGATCCATTATTTAGTTAAGGCAGAACTTTTTTTTAGCTGCTGATGTAAAGTGTTTTTTTTAATGTTATGCAAAATATACAAAAATACTCAGCTTGCTCAGAATTTAAGATTTAATTGTGAAAATACTGGAGGAAACATGACCGATAATAAAGTTATAAATTCTAATATAAATGCCAACATTATCTGTCCTCTACCTAACTCATTTATAGCTAATGACAAAGACCTTGTACTGAAGAAACTTACAACATGAAAACTGTATCAGAGTGAAGTTACAGCATTTGGACAGGAAAAAATTGTAAAAATGAAGTAGCACACCAAATAAATTCACTTACAGAAGGCCTGTAAATACTATCCTGAAAAAATATAATCCTTGTAGCCTGTGTCCCGTCCTCATAAAGCATGTTATATAGGCGTCCCAGGAGGAATAGTCAGTATTCGGGGTTGTGACGAGTGATCATTTGAAGCAAAAAAGTCTGGTAAAAATGGGCTCTAAATTGCATACCTTAAGAACTCTGGGCACTTGTTCATTTTCGGTGCTGTGAAACACACATCATCTATTCACTACTTCTCGAGAAACTGTCATATTTGATTCTTTGGTTACAGTCAGAAAACACTGAACAACAATTCGTGCTAATACGTGCAGTCTGTATGATATGAATGACAGAAGAGTTTTAATGTGAGTCCAGCTTCTTCTCTTGTTGCCATGACACAGTATCACACATCACAGAACTTTCTGTTCTATAGTGCATGATGCATTTCGGAGCTGGGACAAGACTGCATATGACAAACTACCAAATCAGCAGATACCACAAAGTGTGAAAAACTGCTATTGCCATCCCACACTGCAGAAATGATGCATCTGTCCATACCAGGTTACATGCACAAACAATATAAAACTCCCAAACACTATACAAGTTGTAATACCGCCACTGTTTTCTTTTTCTTTCTTTTTTTTTTTTCGGGGTGTCGTGAAACCTAGCAGTTTGGCTTCAGTAGCAGAAGGCAGGATGCTTCGTGTCGTCATTTCAATTGCAGCATTGGAGGCTGCCCAGACAGCATGAGACAGACAAGGTCAGCTACTATAACACTGAAACTATAGTGATAAAAAGGGACTCTCAAAGGGTGAAGCATTCCATTGTGTCTCTCTCTCTCTCTCTCTCTCTCTCTCTCTCTCTCTCTCTCTCTCTCTCACACACACACACACACACACACACACACACACACACACACACACACACACACACACACACACACAGGACACAGATTTGTTGTACCGAGTGCAATTGGAAACAGCATGTCGGCAGAAGTAGACTGGATGTAAGTATAAATAATCATTAATTTGAGAACAGGGATTAGATGTTAAGCAGCACCAGCAGAGATGGGAGTGCCACGCCGGGCAACCAGCCACTGTGGGACAGCGCACAGCCACTAAGAGTTTGAGCTTCCACTGCTGAACCACCTATTAGTGTCGGTTCCTCCTCCTCCTCGGCTGTGGGATGCCAGTGGGCTGCAACGTGGTAAACTTCCAGCAGCTGCCACACTCGTGTCCTGCAGGGCAGCAGTTAGACTTGCTCGTGCAGGTGCTCAGGCACTACACGCTGCCACTCACTGAGGCAGTTTCCACCAGACTGGCATTCCGTGCAAGAAACTCTAAAGTCTTCAGCTCCCCTGGCTCTGTCTGTGGGCAGCTGTTTCCCACTAACAGAGCCACATACCGCTGCATAAGCCACTGGAGTCAGAATTGCAGGGCTCTTATGTTACAGTGCAGTAGTTGTCAGTTCACTGCTGCCACATGCCACCACTCGATGTGCTCGATAGTGTGTGGTTATTGCTTCCATCGAGACATTACCAGTGTAGACAAGTAAGCGTTAATAAAATGTTTTAACTTACTGATGTTGTCTGCCTGAGCTAACAACAACCTGTTCTTATGACTTAAGTGCACTGCCATGACACAACCCTGCTCAGAAGTGGTCCTACACCCTCGGATCACTTCATGTGATGTCAGCAGTGGGATCGAAAATGCCTACAGCTACCTTTGGTGGATGAAAAAGATGGCTCGACTACTGCGTTGTCGGGGATAAGTGCAGCCTTTTCATTTACTTTTTTTACTGTGACAATCGTGGAGAGACTGTGGGTTATTTGCCAAATGTGTAAATTTTTTTAGTGAGTTCAGTATGTGACAGGCAAACTTGGACAGTGTTCTGAGGATGTTTAACTATGATTGTTGGTTTTTGCCTTGTTAATATGGGCAACTAACTCATGTTTAATAATTTGTGCATAATGAGCGAGGGAACATGAAAATCTCAAATCTCGCATTTTTTTTTTTTTTTAAAGCATAAAATGAAATTGGTAGGGGCAGCTGTATCACCCTGTATAAGTTGTTAACTGTGCGTGGTTATATAGGAGGTGAAGCTGAGTGCTGTTGACGAGTATTCAGTGTTTTAGTGTGTTTAGTAATAATGACGAGCAGCTACTCTGACAGAGTAGTTAAGTTGCAGTAAAAAGTATTATGATATGGTCAGTTGGCAGGATGCCAGAGTTTGAGAATTGCAAGAAATATGCATTTTGGGATAGCAGTATGTTTCAATGTCCTTGTTGTGTCACTGATAGAAAGATAATAAGGTCATGGATAGTACCACTGGGAGTGGGATTTTTTAGTACCACGAGGGGTTGTGAGAGACGTAATATTGGAAATCATGAAAGGCAGGGTAGATAGGCTATTAACAGACAACTTATAATTGTCTAAGAGATTAAGTGCAGACTGTATGAAGGAGATTTTTGCAATGGAGTTACTCCAGAGTATGTGGAGAAGTGACACAAAGGATTTCACACATAGTGGATTAAAAATGGGCCTCGGGAGATGAAGAATAGGAAGATTTTGGACTGGATGGAAAGAAAGGGAATACTGTTGGCAGAGAAAGACAGAACGGAGAAGGGATTAAAAGGTGTTGAAGGATACAGGCCCGTTTCTAGTTTACCCTCCCAGCAATTGGTCCAACTACTATTGCTGTAGTTAAAACTGTCAGTTCCAGGGTGGAAGTAGGCCAGACTTTGATGCCTGGTGAGACAATCTTGCAAGTGTGAAAATTAATATAACTAATAGAGTTGGCTCAATGCGCTGAGTGCTGTCATTATTGATGTGAAGCACATAACGAAGTAGTATCAGCTCCAATACCATTTGAGATTATGGAGTCTGAAGTAGCTGTGGAGTGAGCTGTACCAAAATGTGTCTGGATAGCAACATGGGTGATTTAAGTGCAATAGTGTCTACCCCATTGGGAGGAGTTATTCTGAAGCCATAGGGGCCAGACCAGGTGTAGAGAAAAGTACATGTGTCAGTGGTTTTTGTATTGTGCAGAGTGGAACTGCTGACAGTTATGTTATTGTAGATACTACGGGAATGTACAGGTAGCTGTTTATATTCATAGTTGTGTAGCAGATGTTGTGGAAAAAATGATAGAGATGTATGTCTCCACACAAGCAGGGTGAATGTAAGAGAGGGAAGAGGAGTTGTGTGTTAAAAAGTTAGTGATCGGGTCAACAAGATATAAATTGTTGAGGAATGTATGCCTGAGATAAGAATGTAGCAGTAGTGCAGACACTGGGTTGTGGCCTTGTAGCCGTAGTAAAACGAAGAGCTATCGGTCTCCTTGTCGTTCATATTTTGTGGAAGCTCTGGCTTATTTTTACGTATGGTTCCTAACATTGTCAGTTACCTTTCCTGTCCCAAATTTTACGACAAAAAAAGAAGTAAAAAAATTGTCTTATGTTACATTATGGCCACACAAGTCAGAGATAAGACCAGTAACCACTCTCATTCACTGATTTTTTTTCTGGTGCTTCTCTGTTCTCCTCTCCTGTACAGTTTTTGGCTTTCTGTTTGTATGAAGATTTGCTGTCACACACGAGTTCATATCTTGATCCCATATTTTGGCAGTTTGCTTGGAATGTACTGCTTGAATGGACAGTGGCTTCTAAATGCTGCCTGCTGCTCAATGACTGTCACATTTCCCCCTAGATTATACATTTTAGTGAGGACTTCTAACCACTTTTCCCAGCTACTGTGAGTTGTGGCGAGTTAATCAGTATGTCATCTTTCCTCTCTTGTGGATTTCTTATCAAATTGCAATACACGCAATATTTTAAATAATGTTTCTTGGGTCATGGTTGCTCGAAATATGTTCTGGTCGGCCGGTATCTTTATCCCACAAGCTTTTTGTAGATTCCCCATGTGAGCGATATACATCCACCAGAAATAGGAGTCCTAAGTATGTGTGAAAATGAGAATTATCAATGTTTTTCCACTGTTTACCATAAACTCATTGCCCTCAACATTTGACATCTATATTATTTCATTCTGAAGTGCTGTAGAAAATAATACTTCAAATGAACTTTTTACATCACGTATTCTGCTGTTTGCATACCTGGTAATGGTAGACGGCTGTTTTGCGATGGTGGTTGTAACTGCCAATCTGCGTTCCTGTTTTTAGAAGTAGAAGGCTGTGGTCAATGTCATCAGAACACTTGCTTTCAGATGCATTACTGACATGATCTTTGAACTTGCAAAGTGATCCTTTTTCTGTTGAGCTATTTACTAATTCTTCCAACTTAACACCAGTCAATGACGTAACCACCATGATGTCACAATTCAGACAGAGCACAGAGCACAAACAATAGATAATTTGAACAGTTGACTAGTCATAATGACAAGTCCATTGTTGGAAAAACAGCCTCTGTTGACTTGTTGAATGTTGAGAGTAAGTATGAACAATGAAAGTCATTACTACTATCAAATGTGAGACAACCAGAAAGTATTTTACTTTAGGGGAATCATACTAACGTCAGCTCACACTGACCTGAACATTATGTATGTAAGTATGAAGGTTTATGAACAGATAACTTAAAATATTTTAACCACATACTGACAAAGTCATCAAATTTGATGAAGTTTTTTTGATATTTAAATCATCAGAAAAGAACTGTGTTACTATTTCAGCTCATACCGATTTGAACAGAACAGCAGGGGTAAGCTAACCTCCCATTGTGTATTGGCCCAGCCATAAAGCTCAACCTTTCACAGTACAAGCTATTAACAAATTAAGTTTCTACTAATCAACAGAAAAGTATACCAAACTTTTTTTTGATGTATCTACATAGTTCTCCTCTTGATCTTATTTTGAGCGTATATACACCGAAGCGCCAAAGAAACTGGTATAAGCATACGTATTCAAATACCGAGACATATAAAAAGGCAGAATATGGTGCTGTGATCAGCAACACCTATATAAGACAACAAGTGTCTGGCACAGTTGTTAGATCGGTCACTGCTGCTACAATAGCAGGTTGTCAAGATGTGAGTTTTAATGTGGTGTTGTAGTCTGTGCACAAGTGATGGGACACAGCAGGAATCCAAGAAAACATCAAATCTCTGATATTGCTGCAGTCAGAAAAAGGTCCTGCAAGTACAGGACCAATGACAACTGAAGAAAATCATTCAATGTGAAAGAAGTGCAACCCTTCTGCAGATTGCTGCAAATTTCAATGGGCCATCAAGTGTCACTGTACGAACCATTCAATGAAAAGTCATCAATATGGGATTTCAGAGCTGAAGGCCTACTCTTGTACCCTCAATGACTGCATGACACAAAGCATTACACCTCCCCTGGGCCTGTCAACACCAACATTGGACTGTCGATGAGTGGAAACACGTTGCCTGGTTGAACGAGTCTTTTCAAATTGTATGGATGTGTACGGGGATGGAGGCAACCTCATGAATCCCATGAATCCAGGGAGCCTGCATTTCAGCAGGGGACTGCTCACGCTGGTGCAGGCTCTATAATGGTGTGGGGAATGTGTAGTTGGAGTGATATGAGACCCCTCATAAGTCTAGATAAAGTTGTGACAGGTGACACATTCATAAGCATCCTGTCTGATCACTTGCATCCATTCATGTTCATTGTGCATTCAGACAGACTTGGGCAATTCAAACAGGACTATGACACACCACACATCCAGAATTGCTAGAGTGGCTCCAGGAACAGAAGAGATCTCCATCCCCTTGTACTCTGACGGATTTATGGAGTCAGCTCCCTCCAGCACTACTTCAGACATTAGTCGAGTCCGTGCCAAGTTCTGTTGCAGCACTTCTTAGGCAGGTGTACCAGTTTCTTTTTTTCTTCAGTATATACGTGCTCAGAATAAGATCAAGAGAAGAATTATGCAGGTATATCAAAAGCCATGTCAGCAAAGTACGTTGGTACAGCAATGAATAAAAATAATTAAGCTTTAGCCATATTAAGTGGAACTGCAGGAAATTTAGTAATCAGGCAATGGTTCTGCAATATGTATTCTGAGGCATCAAGGGTTCACCAATTTAGTACTGGAGGGAAGAATTGGGATGGGGATGGGGACAGGGGGGATGGGGGGGGGGGGGGGGGCCTTGACATCATAGGAGACCAAGAGATGAATTCAGCAAGCAGATTCAGAGGGATGTAAGTTGTAGTTGTTATCTCGGGTAAGAGCCTTGCACAGGATAGAGTAGCATGGAGAGCTGCATAAAACCAGTCTTTGGAATGATGATGATAACAACAACAACAACAACAACAACATATATGTATGTAATATTTTTATCCTTTTGTGGGACTGTTCTCAAGCCAGAGAAATTGAATTTTTAAGATTAGCAGCATCCTGTTGTTGCCTTACCTGCTATAATCCTTTACTTTTTATTAGCTATACCATGGACACCATACAAACCCCAGACATTTGCAACATCTCTCCCATCAAGGTGTAGGTCATCCTTTTTCATTTGGTCCACTGACCTAATTCATTACACAATTTGTATATAGGAGTACAGTATACGGCTTAATTATTATGTACCACTCTACCCTATACTTTCCTCATATCTTGAGATAACTTATTCCAAAAGTATGTAGTACCATTGCTTGATTATTGAGCTTCCTCAGCTGCTGTCGCTTCAGTATCCCCCCCCCGAGTTAGACTTAATATGGCTAAAGCTTAATTATTTTTATTCATTGCTGTACCAACATATTTTGCTGATGTGGCTTTCGATGTATCTACATAGTTCTCCTCTTGATCTTATGCGGATGTTACACATCAAATATTAAATATTCATATAAGGGTACCATCCCTTTTCTTTCCCCTTCTGACATGATGTCATTAACAACCAGCATCTATAAAGGTGGTTCTTCAAACAATTTTTTTTTTTGTTAACGTGCTTTTTCTATGGTTTTGTGGACATGTCCTGTGCAATGTTTTCATTTCGGCAACATATGCTATTGAATGTATGTTTTCTAGGACCTTATGCCTCCAACATAAACTGGTAGTGTTAATTACACTCTCATCCACATCTTTTTTGAGGAATATACAAAATTGAAATGAGTCAGTATTTGTTAATTACAAATCTACTTTGATTATAAGAGACAGATGGCAATGACTGTCTCATTATGTTACACTACGTAGCCACATGTGAATATATATCTATCTATCTATCCCCCCCCCCCCCCCTCTCTCTCTCTCTCTCTCTCTCTCTCTCTCTCTCTCTCTCTCTCTCTCTCTCTCACACACACACACACACACACACACACACACACTCTATTATTATTATTATTATTATTATTATTATTATTATTATTATGTTGTCCTATGCTTGTAATTGCTTTAATAAGAAATATCTCTGGCAGGATAGTTAAAGGAACTGTAATTCATAGGAGACATGACACTGGGAGACTCTGAAACTGCTATACAGAATAGAAATAATAAGTAATATAGCAGCTAACTAGGCATCCTGTGGTTGGCACACCATATATTCCATAAAGAACACCTGCTCTCCTGAGGTAATGATGCTTAATATTCATTCTCGTGTGCCTGTATCCAAGAAGGAATCCTAGATATCCTTAGTCAACTAGTTTGCTTAAAAGGTCTCCTGCACTCAACTTCAAACCTGCCATGTTGCTCCTTTATAATTTTTCCAAAAAATTTAAAATCAGCATTTCACATAAGGCAAAGTTCACACGAAAATGTACAACTGCAACTCACTCTGTACTTTTCACAAGAAATCGCTTTACTACATAATAACAGCAAGTCATTTGTCTTCAATCTTTTTAAAACATCATACATATCCTGTAAATTATCATCAGATAATAGTAGACAACTTAAATCTACACAATTATTTTGAAATCATTGACAAAATTCTGTCAAATAAATGTTTCACCAGTTAAATTGGAATCATGCATCAAAATTGACTTATTACCTATGACCTCTGGCAAATAGGGTTTGTTAATACTTAATTCACCATCTTGTTGTACCTTTAATTCAGGTAAATCAGCGCTATACACTTCCAACATTGATAAAGCAGAACACAAAATGTCTACCTGATGTAAATCCAAATCTTGGTTTGGAGTATTTAGACTGTTTGTTTTGCTTCAATATTTAATTCAACAAAACCCATAATTAATTTATTTACCACAGAGTAAGACTGTACAGTTATACCAAAATGTAACACCCTTGGTGTTGTCACTATAGTAACTTCCAGTTCCGATATTTTATTGATTTTTTCTAAGTTTTCTGTATGAAAATCAGCAATATCTTCCTCACGTCTGGCATTTGTTTATATTTCAGTTATCCCCTTTGTATTGAACTCAGCTTTTAATTGCGAATGAATGTTACAGATTTTATAAAATCAGTTTCAATTATTTAAACGGGCATCTTCATACAAAATATGATCAAAAGTATCTGGACACCTGGCTGAAAAATGACTTAAAAGTTCGTGGCGCCCTCCATCAGTAATGTTGGAATTCAATATGGTGTTGGCCCACCCTTAGCCTTGATGACAGCTCCTACTCTCGCAGGCATCTGTTCAATCAGGTGCTGGAAGGTTTATTTGGGAATGGCAGCCCATTCTTCATGGAGTACAGCACTGAGGAGAGGTATCGATGTCAGTCAGTGAGACCTGGCACCAAAACATCCAAAGGTGTACTGTAGTATTCAGTACAGGGATCTTATTGTCATGTAACCACTCTGCCACAGGCTGTGCATTATGAACAGGTGCTCAATCGTGTTGAAAGATGCAATCGCCATCCCCGAATCGCTCTTCAACAGTGGGAAGCAAGAAGGTACTTTAAACATCAATGTAGGCTTGTGCTGTGATAGTGCCATATAAAACAAGGGGTGCAAGCCCCCTCCATGAAAAACACGACCACACCATAACACCAAATTTTACTCTTGGCGCTAAACACGCTGACAGATGACGTTCACCAGGCATTCACCATACCCACAATCTGCCATCGGATTGCCACATTGTGTACCACAATTTGTCAGTCCACGCAACGTTCCTCCACTGTTCAATCAACCAATGTTTATGCTCCTTACACCAATCGAGGCATCATTTGGCATTTACTGGCGTGATGTGTGGCTTATGAGCAGCCGCTCGACCATGAAATCCCAAGTTTTCTCACCTCCCACCTAACTGTCGAAGTACCTGCAGTGGATCCTGATGCAATTTGGAATTCCTGTGTGATGGTCTGGTCTGATGTCTGCCTACTACACATTACTACCCTCTTCAACTGTCGGCGGTCTCTGTCAGTCAACAGATGAGGTTGACCTGTATGCTTCGCTATCACATCGGAAACGGTGGACCTAGGAATGCTTAGGAATGTGGAAATCTCGCATACAGATGTATGACAAGTGACACCCAGTCACCTGGCCATGTTCGAAGTCTGCAAGTTTCGCAGAGCACCCCATTCTGCTCTCTCACAAAGTCTAATGACTACTGAGGTCACTGATATGGAGTACCTGGCAGTAGGTGGCAGCACAATGCATCTAATATTAAAAATGTATGTTTCTGGGGATGTCTGGATACTCTTGATCACAAAGTGTATCTGGGATAAAAGGTTACAAGTCAGAAGTATTTTAGAATACAGCAGCATTAACAAGAATAATTACACAAAAGCTGTTCAGAGTACATACCAGGATACAAACACACGGTGTCTAAATCAAGAGAATAAGCAAGACACTTGGTCATTACAGTGGCCTCAGCTATAGAATAAAATTGCATTGCTATGATCCAAAGCCAATGGCACAAAGCTACATGCAACAAAATTCCAGTGAAAACATACCTTATAGTCATATTTACATAGGCCAAAGCAATGAATTTAAATCTGTACCCACGCTGGGATTCAAACCAGAGTCTCCTGCTTACTAGGCAGATGCATTGGCCGTTACAGCACACTGGCACTGCATCAGCCACAGGTGCATGGAAATTCAGTGAGTGAAAAGGGTTTCTATTGCCTGTACCTGTAGGTGATGTGTTAATCATATACAGTTGATGTCCCTGAGACATGTTGAATCTTATCTTTATCTGTGGTAATGATGTAGGCCAAAGCAATGAATTAAAATTTGTATTGGTGACAGGATTCAAACCTGGGTCCCCAGCTTACTGTTTTAATCCACTGCTTTGGCCTACATCATTATTGTAGATAAAGATGAGATTCATGTCTCGAGAACATCAGCGTGATGTGATTAATATATCACTGTAGCAACTTGAATATGACAGAACAGTTTTTCAGCAGCTCCTGTCCTTTCACAGCACAGAGTTCCATTTGTGAGTTGTAATGAGCTTCTAATAAGAGGAAGCAACTTATATTTTTATTTACTTTGTGCACTTAAGTTTAAAAATCCTAAATTTCTTGTATGTTTGTATTTCTGGCACCCACAGTTTCACATTTTAACTACAGTTTAGTGTTTATTCCCACTGTTTGTTATGTGTCAGGTTTTTGTTTTCATATGAATAGTCAGTTACAACTGTAGAACTCAGTTGGTCAGCAGCTCCCGCCTAGGCAGCAGCACTTCAGAATACAGTATTTTGTTTGTGAGTTCCATGTTTTAATCACAGTTTATCCTATAGTTTCTCTGCCTTTAGGGTGGGTGGGAACTGGGGTTGCTGTGTTTAGATAATAGCTGAGTTGGTGATGCTGTGCTCACAGCTCCATACAATGCTGGCTTTGGTCAAGCAGTTTGAGGCTGTTGCCAACGAGTTTAGCCATTGGAAGGGGGGGGGGGGGGGGGGGAGCGGCGGCTAGACCTGGTTACACAAGGTATATCCAGTACATTGCTTATGCCCCTGATTGGTCTACTTCTGTGACCTACCTGGCACTGTCCGTATTGAGGATAATCCCCTTCCTGTGGTCGAGTGGGAGGTTGTTTCAAGGTGAGGCAGGCAGCAAAACACTTTGCGGGGCTGGGGATTGAAGGGCCTCTGGATTTCATCTGATGACTAGGTTACATGTGCTATCTGTGGCTGATAAAATGACTGAGCTAGATGCAGTCACACTCTCTGTTCCAGAAGAAGCCTCTTGGCTGGCAAGATCTGGGTATTAACAGAGGGCGAGTTTACTGGTAGTGGGGAGCTCCAACGGCAGGTATGTAATGGGGCCACTTAGGGATGTGGCTGTGAAGGAGGGGAAGAAATCTAATGTGCACTCTGTGTGCATAGCGATAGGAGTCATTTCAGATGTGGAACGAGTGCTCCTAGATGCCATAAAGAGCACAGGATGCAGCCAACTACAGGTGGTGGCTCATGTTAATGTTAGCAATGCAAGTCACTTTGGATGAAAAGAGATTCTCGCTGGTTTCCGGCAGCTGACTGACGTGATAAGGACCACCAGTCTTGCTTGTAAGATGAAGGCAGAGCTCTTCTGTAGCATCATTGACATGACTGTCTGCTGACTTATGGTAGAGAGCTGTGTGGAGGGTCTGAATCAGAGGCTCAGAGGGGTTCTGTGATCATGTAGATTGCAACTTTCTCAACTTGCACCATAGGGTGGTGGGGTTTCGGGTTTCGCTTAATAGGTCAGGTGTTCACTACACACAAGTGGCTACACAGGTAGCAGGCCTGTGTGGAATGGACTGGGCAGTTTTTAGATTAGAGGGTCTCAGTGAAAGTGCAGAAAGGGCTTTGATTTAAAAGGGTGCACGTGTTATAGTTGTAAACTGTCATAGCTAAGTTGGGAAAGAATCAGAGCACCTAGTGCTTTTAGAAAGTACTGAAATTCAAGTCATTGTAGGTGCACCAAAAGTCGGTTAAAGTCAGAGATAAGTTCAGTCAAAACTTTTACAAGGAACCCAACAATTTTTTGAAGGATACATTAAATACAGTTGATGGTGGCATCTTTGTTGCTATTAGAAGTAGTTTATCTTGTCCCAAAACTGAAGTAGATAGTTCCTGTGAATTAGTATGGGTAGAAATGATACTTGACAAACAATAAATTTATAACCGATTCCTTTTACTGACCCCCAACTCGGATGGTACAGTTACCAAACATTTCAAAGAAAACTTGAGCCTTAGTACAAATAGATACCCCACTTATACTATTATAGTTGATGGTGAATTCAATCTACCCTTGATTTGTTGACAAAAATACATATTCAAAGCCAGTGTCAGGTATAAAACAATGTCACAAATTGTACTAAATGCTTTTTCTGAGAATTATCTTGAGCAACTAATTCAGGAGCCATTCAAAGTGTAAAAGGATGCAAAAACATATTTGTTCTCTCAGCAACAAGTAATCGTTAGCAAATAGGGAGCATCATAACGGGTACAGGGATTAGTGACCAAAAGATTGTTGTAGTGGGACAAGCCACTGCAAGGTCCAAATCCACCAAAAGTAAACACAAAAATATCTGTTTAAAAAAGTACACAAAATTTGCTTCATGCCTTCCTAAGAGACAGTCTCCAGTCTTTCCCAACTAACTATGTAAGTATAGATGAGATATGGCTTCAATTCAAAGAAATATTACCAGAGGCAACTGAGTAACTTAAAAAAGATGGTGCTGATCACCCAAGGTACACAAAACAGGGGATAACATTGTTGCAGAAGCAACAAAAAAATGCCAAATTTAAAAGAAGACTGGTGAAGTTTTACTGTAGTTCAAAACTGATGCTTTTAATAGCTTCCATAATAAAGTTCTTTCTCGAAGTCTGATAGAAAATCCAAAGAGATTCTGGTCATATGTAAAGTACACCAGCAGCAAGACACAATCAGTATCTTCACTGTGTTATACCAATGATAATATTACTGATGACAGTACCAATGAAGCATATCTATAGAATACAGTTTTCAGAAATTACTTCACCAAAAAAGATGAAATAAATATTCCAAAATTTGAATCAAGAATAACTGCTGATATGAATAACTTAGAAGTAGATATCCTCTGTGTAGCAAAGCCGCCTCAAACCCGTAATAAAGGCAAGGCCTTCACTCCAGACTGTATTACCAGTCAGGTTCTTTCAAAGTATGCTGATGCGATATCCCTCTGCTGTCCCTAACCCACTTAAACAACAGCCCTCTTATATTGTTTGTTTGCAGATAATGCTATCATTTACTGTCTAAGAAAATAATTGTAACATCAAAACCAATTGCAAAATAACTTAGACACAATATCTGAATGGTGAAAAGAATGGCAATTGTCTCTCAGTAAGGAAAAGTATGAGGTCATCCAGGAACCCCTTAAATTTCAATTACATGATAAATCACACAAATATAACGGCTTCAATTCGACAAAATTCTTAGGATTTACAATTATGAACGACTTAAGTTGGAACAGTCGCATAGCAAATGTTGTGGAGAAGGCAAACAAAAGACTACAATTTACTGGTAGAACACTTAGAAGACGCAATAGGTCTGCTAAGGTGACACACTATACTATGCTTGTTCATCCTCTGCTAGAGTACTGCTGTGTTGTATGGGGCCCATACCAGGTAGGGTTGATGGAGGAAATTGAAAAAGTTCAAAGAAGTGCAGCTCATTTTGTATTATCATGAAATAGGGAAGAAAGTGTCACAGATATAAGTAAGCTGGGATGGCAATAACTAAAACAAGGGCATTCCTCGTTGCGGTGAGACCTTCCTACAATATTTCAGTCACCCATGTTCTCCTCTGAATATGAAGATATTTTATTATTGCCAATCTACACACAGAGAATACATAATAAAATAAGAGAAATCAGAGTTCGTACAGAAAGAGTTGCAACAATACCTAACAGTTACAGCTTGTGCATTTTCTGTTCCAAACAGTATTCTTTCCAAGCCAATCAGCTGTGTCTTTACCTGTTGTTACTTGGAATGTAGGTATTTGGGCTATGAATGGCTCTGTTGAAAAAGAATAGCTTGATGCACTCATAAGGTCAAGCCACGCACATTTGCTTTCTTGCCCCACAGTTAATTTGCTGCAAATAACAACCAGTAGCTGTGATCTTGCTGTCAAATAGTCCTTGTATTGGCTAGAACTGCGAGTTAATAAAATACACGGTAATACAAAATAAAACACAAATGAGTTATTTAATGAAAATTGTTCTATCCTAACAGCTTTAATTGACGTAGGCAACAGAATTATGTTGAATAATGTTTATTCAAGAAAGAACATTCCAAATAAACAGAAAGTGATTCTACATCTATAATACAGACAGAAATACTCTTCGAAAATGCAGTAAAGTTATGCTGAGAGCTTTATGAGAATGGTAGCAAAATACCCAAACTAAATCGTTATCAAAGATACATGAAATCTAAGTCCATTTCATTATTACAATACATGAAATATTCACCAGGTCAAAATAGTTCAGAGTTCAACAAAATGATTCAAAAATTAATACACAAAATGCAAAGAACAGTAACTCATAATCTTTCTGATCTCAGTTCCATGGTACAAGTGAAAAAATTTAAAGTCCTACTCTGGAGCACATTCAAACCTCTTGAAATACACTGATTGCCAAAGAAACTGGTTTAGACATGTGTATTCAAATACAGAGATACTTACACAGACAATATGGTGCTGCAGTTGGTAGCACCCATATAAGACAAGTATCTGGCACAGTTGTTGGATCAGTTACTGCTGCTACAATGTCAGGTTATCAAGATTTAAGTGAGCACGAACATGGTGTTGTAGTCACGCACGAGCAATGGGACGCAACATCTCCAAGGTAACGATGAAGTGGGGATTTTCCTGTATGACCATTTCACAAGTGTACTGTGAACGTCAGGGATTTGGTAATACACCAAAACTCTGACATCACTGTATTTGGAAACAAATCTCGCAAGAATGGGTCCAACGACAACTGAAGAGAATCATTCAGCAAGACAGAAAGTAACCCTTCCACAAATTGCTGCAGATTTCAATGCTGGGCTCTCAACAAGGGTCAGTGTTTGAACCATTCAACGAAACATTATCGATATGGGCTATCAGAGCTGAAAGTCCACTCTATGTACCCGTGATGACTGCACGACACAAAGCTTTATGCCTCGCTTAGGCCTGTCAACATAGACACTGGGCTTTTTATGACTGGAAACATGTTTCCTGGTCAGGTGAATCTCATTTCACATTGTATCAAGTGGATGTACACGTACAGATATGGACCCTGCATTTCAGCAGGGGCTGTTCAAGCTGGTGGAGGCTCTGTAATGGTGTGGGGAATGTGCAGTTGGAATGATATGGGACCCCTGATATGTCTACATACGACTATGACAGGTGAACACATACATAAGCATCCTGTCCCACCAACTGCATTCATTCATGTCCATTGTGCATTCTGATGGACAAGGGAAATTCCAGCAGGACAGTATGACCCAACACGTCCAGAATTGCTACAGCGTGGCTTCAAGAACACTCTTCTGAGTTTAAAAATTTCCGCTGGCCACCAAACTCGTCACACAAAAACATTATTCAGCATATCTGGGATGCATTGTAACATGCTATTCAGAAGAGATCTCCACCCCCTTGTACTGTTATGAATTTATGGACAGCCCTGCAGGATTCATGGTGCCAGTTCCCTCCAGCACTACTTCAGACATTAGTAGAGTCCGTGCCACATCGTATTGTAGCGCTTCTGTGTACTCGCAGGGGGCCCTACATAATATTAGGCAGGAGTGCCAGGTCCTTTGGCTCTTCGGTGTATAAAGTCCCTCCAGAAGTTAAAGTATGGTAGCGGCCATTCACCACCCAAAGTCAATCACCCACTTCATCAAAAACAAGATGATACAACAGGCTGGTCTGCCTTCTTCCAGAAAGCAGCACAGAAGTTCAGAACTGCGCTACCTTGAACTCTTCACTTGAAAAGTCCCAGCCTCCACAAGACTCCCATAGCATTCTACATCTACATCTCTCCCATGCACCGTGAGGTTCTTGGAAAAGGGTACTGTCCATTGTACCAGTTATTAGGGTTTCTTTCTCTTCCACATAAGTATGGAGTGTTGGAAGAATGATTGTTTGAATGACACTGTGCATGCAGCAATTATTCTAATCTTATCCTCATGATACCTGTGTGATCGATATGTTGAGGGTGTAGTGTATTCCTAGAGTCATCATTTAAAGCTGGTTCTTAAAACTTTGTTAAGAGACTTTCTCAGGATAGTTTACGTCTATCTTCAACGATCTTTCAGTTCAGTTCCTTAAGTAGCTCCAAGACACACTCCCACAGGTTAAACAAACCTGTGACCATTCGTGCTGTCTTTCTCTGTATACATTCAATATGCCCTGTTAATCTTCTGTGGTACAGGTCCCACACACTTGAGCAATATTCTGCTACTGTCTGCTATTCCATTGGCAGAATGCCATCCCTGTCAAAAATACATCATTCTTACTTGCTACAGACTTGATTTGACTCAACATGACCACTTCCCGCACTAAACTAATATATTACAACAATGTTTAACCATTGAAAGACAAAGTTGCAGGCAGTTTCTGGGAGGAGCTAGATGATACACTGAAAAAAAAAAAACCATATAGAGATGTACAGAAACTCGTAGGAGACTATGATGCACATATTGGAAGAGAGATGCAACATAAAGGAGTAGTGGGCGAGTACCCTGCCCCCCAACGGACAAACAAAAATGGAAAAAGACTAATTGAACTGTGCCGAGAACACAAAATGAGATTGATGGCAACACACTTCAGGGCCAAATCGGGTAAGAAAAAGACATGGGCAAACTCATGTACCTACCTTGGGGAATTCCAAATTGACCATATAGCAGTCAGCTGGACAAACACAAGAATAGAATCAGGCCATTATCTTACAGAAGTTAAGTGCCTTTGGACTCCAAACAGGTACAGACTGCCACAGATGAATAGAAGAACTGGAAACATGAAGATAGACAGAGACAAATTAAGACACAATCGATCCAGATATGACGAAGGAACTGAATCATTCAATGAATGGGACAAAATGAAGCAAAATATGGTGAAACAGGCTGAACTATGGGGAAAGGAAGCAAAGAAATGAAGCACTGGTGGTAGAACGAGGAATGTGAAGAAGCGGTAGAGACTTGCAGGAAAGCCTGGAGGTAGTGGAGAAGCAAGGAGGACCCAGAAAGGAAGCAGACCGAACAATAAGATGGACCAGAAGACAGAAGATGAAGCAGGAACTGGAAGAGATTGAGACCAACTTCAGGAAAAACAGCAGCAGACACTTTTTCGAGAAATTCAAAGAGAGTCTAACTGAAAACAAGGCTAGAGAACTGTTTATAAGAGAGAAGAAAGGGGAACTGGCTGTTAGTGTGAAGGAGAGCTGCAGGATTTTTGCAGAGTACTTTCACGACCTGCTAAACTGTGAACCACCTGAAGACGAGCTGGAATAGGGGGCTGACACTGAAGAGAGAGAGCTAAGCCTTCCAACCAGGGATGAAGTTGCACATGCCATAAGCGATCTAAAGAGTAATAAGGCAACTGGAGAAGATGATATAGCAGCCAAGACGATAAAGTGGGGAGGCAAAATGCAATAGACAACATGATCAACATATTCCACCAGATTTGAAGAACACAGAAGTTGCCAGAAGGATGGAAGAATACAATTGTAGTGCCAATACATAAGAAGGGGGACAAGAGAGATGTAAAACAACTAAAGAGGAATATTGTTACTAGAGGTTGGATGCAAGGTGCTGTTAAGACTCTTGCTCAAGAGAGTAGAAGAACAGGTAGAAAGTACAATTGTCGACTACCAAGCGGGATTCAGGAAGGGAAGAGGATCTATATAACAGATATTTATCCTGAAGCAACTTATAGAACATAGGGCTTTAACAACCAAAAAGACACTAATAACCTTCGTGGACTTCACAAAGACGTATGACTCCATCGAGAGAGAGACTCCTGTTAGGATCCTGAAGAACAGAGGACTAGGTGGGACTACACAAGAAATCATAAAAGAAATTCTGACAGACACAGAAGCAAGAGTAAGATTCAGAGGAGCACTGTCAGAAGAATCTGAGATCAAGACTGGTGTTAAACAGGGAGATGGACTGTCACCATTATTGTTCAATACAGCACTGGACAAAGTGACCTGGCGGTGGAGAGCAATAAACAAGGAAATGGGAATACCAAAGAGCCATGTGGGAGACAAAAAGAACAGGGCTCAAGTGGAGTGTCTAGCCTTTGCAAATGACATAGCAATAGTAAGTGAGACGGAAGACGACGCAAAGACTCAACTAACTCGACGACTTAAGTACAGTAGCCAGAAAGGTGGGACTGAGGGTCACCTATAACAAGAAACAGACATTACATACCACTGCACACTGGGAAACACCAGAAGGCACTGTGCAAATGGTGGATAAATTTAAATACCTGGGAGAATTTATAACAGAAAGGAACAGGAGCAAGGAGAGAATAACAGAGAGGATAAAGAAGATGAGTTCAGCCTTCTGTATGACAAGAGAGATATACAATAAAAAGAATATATCCACAGAGGCAAAGATAAGCCACTACTTGGCAACGGTGAGGAATGCAGTATTATATGCTGCTGAGACAATGACACTAGGAAGAAATGGGGCAGAACAACTAGTGAAAGAAGACAGATAAATAATTAGGAAAATACTATGTCCCAAAAGAGGTGGAGAGAGATGGATGCGAAGACCTAGGGAAGAACTGTACTGGAACATGAGAACAATATCTGAGGAAATTAGACTCAAAAGGGCAGGGTTTGCTGGACATATAATTAGGATGAGTATGGACAGGATGAGGAAGAGAGTGTGGGAAACAACAGGGAGGACAAGGGGAAAGACAGGAATCTAGTGGGTTGTTGAACTTTGTAAGGACTGGTTGGAATTGGGGATCAAGGTCGAAGGAAAGGAAAATTGGAGAAACAAATAAACACCAACCAATATGCTGGAGATCGACGACAGGGAAAGATTAGTGTCACCAGTGGAGCAGACAGGAGGAAAGGACACTGAAGATCTCGGAAGAAGAGTAAGAGAGAAAAAATGATGAGGCCATAACACAAGAAGAAGAAGAAGGTGTAACCATGTACACTGATTACAAACAACGGACTGTTCATACGTAAATAAGCTAATATTATTCCGC